>NC_133000.1:42772511-43973136 GCF_048564905.1 Vicugna pacos
AGAACACTCCCTTACATCATACACAAAAGTAAACTCAAAATGAATCAAAGACTTAAACATAAGACAAGATACAGTAAACCTCCTAGAAGAAAGTATAGGCAAAACATTATCTGACATACATCTCAAAAAAGTCCCCCTAGAAGAGTCTACTCAAGCAATAGAAATAAAAGCAAGAATAAACAAATGGGATCTAATTAAACTTACAAGCTTCTGCACAGCAAAGGAAACCATAAGTAAAACAAAAAGACAAGCTGCGGAATGGGAAAAAATTTTTGCAAACAAAACCGACAAAGACTTGATCTCCAGAATATACAAGCAGCTCATACGACTTAAGAAAAAACCAAACAACCCAATCCAAAAATGGGCAGAAGACCTAAACAAGCAATTCTCCAAGGAAGACATACAAATGATCAATAGGCCCATGAAAAAATGCTCAATATCACTCATTATCAGAGAAATGCAAATCAAAACTACAATGAGGTATCACCTCACACCAGTCAGAATGGCCATCATTCAAATATCCACAAATGACAAATGTTGGAGAGGCTGTGGAGAAAGGGGACCCCTCCTACACTGCTGGTGGCAATGCAGTTTGGTGAAGCCACTGTGGAAAACAGTATGGAAATTCCTCAAAAGATTAGGAATAGACTTACCATATGACCCAGGAATCCCACTCCTGGGCATATATCCAGAAGGAACCCTACTTCAAGATGACACCTGCACCCCAATGTTTATAGCAGCACTATTTACAATAGTCAAGACATGGAGACAGCCTGAACGTCCATCAACAGATGACTGGATAAAGAAGAGGAGGTGTATTTATAGAATGGAATACTACTCAACCATAAAAACTAACAACATAATGCCATTTGCAGCAACATGGATGTTCCTGGAGAATGTCATTCTAAGTGAAGTAAGCCAGAAAGAGAAAGAAAAATACCATATGAGATTGCTCATATGTGGAATCTAAAAAAAAAAAAAAAACACAAACAAAGCATAAATACAAAAGAGAAATAGACTCATAGACATAGAATACAAACTTGTGGTTGCTAAGGGGGTGGAGGGAGGGAAGGGATAGACTGGGATTTCAAAATTGTAGAATATATAAACAGGATTATACTGTAAAGCACCGGGAAATATATACAAGATCTTATGGTAGCTCATGGAAAAAAATGTGACAATGAATATATATATGCTCATGTATAACTGAAAAATTGTACTCTACACTGGAATTTGATACAACATTGTAAAATGATTATAAATCAATAAAAAATGTTAAAAAAAATGCTATGAAGAGATAGGAAAAGAAAATTACCACATTGAAAAAGAAAGACTTACTGCCAACCTACTGACAGGGTCTGTGAAGAATTTCCAATAACCACAAGACCAGTACATTTTGAACTAAGAACAAATTGATACTGCTACTAAAAAGGATGTAAACATTTTCCTCTTAAAGAAAGTAGAGATGCCTTTCCCTGGTTTTTCCCAGTGATCTTATGTTTAGTCTATAAATTTAACATTTGTAACAAAAATAAGATTAGAATAATAACTGTATTGTGTGACCAAACTTAAAAAAAAAAAAGAAAAAGAAAAAAGAAAAACAGAAAAAAAGAAGAAGAAGAGAAAAAAAGAAACTTTTCCTACTGGTAAACTCCAGGGATGTCATTTAAGAGTACTTTCTTGGTGGCCTTTGGAAGGAGAAAGGGAGGCTCAATGATACTACTTGAATGGTAGTAGGTATTATTAAACTCGTGATTTTTCAAGAAACTTTTAGAGTTTAAAAAATAAAAAACCCTCTATACCACAATTATTATATTTTTGACATATAACTACTTGGTGCTTTCCTTTTTTATTCCTCATTTCAAATATTATTTGCATCTACATTCTTGTATATTGTTTACCATTCACTTTCAGGATCTTCTCTAGACTGAATACTGAAGTAAAACTTAAAATATTAGGAAATGAAGACCAAGTACACCAAACTCTGGTGTCCTATTAATTTGGAAAGAAATGAAGAGAAATTCACAACATGAAGAATAAATGTAAATAGCAAAGATCATAGTAAAAAGAAGAAAAGTATCTTTTCAAAGTACAACACTGGAAGGAATTCTAGACATTAAAATAATACTTTAAAAATATTTTTGACAAAAAGAGAGAAAAGGAAGTGAGAGAACCCAGGGAAAGCCACATGTAATCACATATCATGTTATTACTCTGCTTGATTGTAGAGTTTTTCACAATTTACTTAACTAGTCCAAGGCAGTAATAAAAGCTTCAGTCTCCCACCACAAGTTTTGCCTTGTTGGTAATTTGTAGAAAGGACCAGATGGTAGTGTAACAATAGCACCACATTCCTGTCTTAATTTTATCAGAGTGGAAGTTACAGCATGAATTTGCAGCATTGCTTCATTGTAGTTGAATAGCTTGTAACTGTTTTGGTTTCTAATATTTTGGGTTTTCTTCCAAACTGATGCACAAAATGAATCATATTATGCTGTTTCCTATAGTAATTCAGCAGTATATTTCAATAGTAACTATTACAAAATATTGGAAAGCTGTTAAAAAAACAAATTTCTAGGATGTATCATTTTTGCACTGGTAAAGGAGAAGCTTGTTATATTGTAGACACTATAATGAATGCAGTTTGATCTATAATATAAAACAGATTCCACTGCCATAAAATATAGGCTTCTGCAGGTGGTAAATTTCAGATTTAATAAAACAAGCCATTTTATTGCTGCTTGTTATAGACACCAAAAGCAGTGATTTAAAATTAGTTTATGGTATATATCTTAAGGTTTGTAACTGCAACAAAATGTATACAATTTTCTGCATAATAGGTAGTATTTACTTGGTGGCTTATATAAGGAGAGCTGGGAAACAAATTTGGGGTGAGAAAATAAATTCAATCTTAGGTTGTCTCTAGGGATATATATAATTCTAAAAATAAAATGATAATGAAAAGTATCAATAGAGAATACCAAATCAAAATATATATCTTCATTTTTGAGATGCTTATGTGAATTCCTGTATTTTAATGTGAAAAATAAATGATTTTCTCCTGAAGAACTGAGACAAAAAGCTGAAGTGGATTTGATATTTTAATATCAATATTAATCTTCTGTTTAAATAATACGATATAATCTAGTCTCGTAATAACCAAAGGTAATAATAAACTCTAGGAGGAAAAAGAAGTGATTACTGAAGCTAAAATGAGTGCAACTTTGTAAAAAATCCATCATTTTATGTGGCTATAAAATTCATTGGCTTTTGTTTGAAGAAGGTCAGAGTACTCTGGTGCAGCTCATAATAAGAATTCTAATAGCATTTATCAGATGATTAAAAAGTTAAGGGGAAAAGTATAGAAACATTCTGAGTGTGACAGCTTAAGGAAATCATCACTGAGTCTGTCAAGTTGAAAGCCAGTGAAAAAGATAAGAAAGGGCAAAATAAAGTTTGGGTGTTTTTCACACTTCTTATAGCATCATTATGCATATATAATGAGAATCTCTAAGATTTAAAATGTTATTCCAATTGCTATGAAACCTTTGTAAATATTAACATTTTAAAGCATTGTGAAGTCATACAAGAATGTATGTAGTGTGAATGATGATAATGATAATGTTACTTATTTATGAATTTACAGTGAGCATCCAGAGCTAAAATATAGGAAAGCTAAAGCAAATGAACAGATAGTCAAAACACATTTGCTTTCACGGGAAAAAATATGCTGGTAAACACGGTATGTTAGCTTATTTTCCTCCTTTAATTGGAGTAGATTTCTAAAGTATGTGTGGTTGTTTCACAATATTTTAATCAATTTTAAAACAACACACATGATATTACAAGACATACTGAATTACTTGTGAAAAATTAAGCAAAACAAAAAATATTTTTAAAGCTTTACTTTAAAGTAATTTATACCAATAAGTGATTCATAAACATGATCAGAATTCATCATTGAAGTGGAAGCAGTAGAGTATATACATACACATGTACACACACATGCGTATTACATATGTATTATAGAATTGAAATATAATATTACTATAACGTATTTTTTCCTTCAAAAAACATATTTTCATATACATTGCATCATTTCATTTTTTTATCATTCCTGTGTGGTGGACACTTAAGTATTAAATGCCTTTATTTTAGAGATGAATAACAATAAGTTTCAAAAAAGTTAAATGATTTCTTGCACACTTTGATGAAAATCATCAGTCCAAGAACTCAAAACTTTTCTAAGAAAATGCACTGTTCTTTGGACAAGAAAGAATACCCTCAAAAATCCAGGTCAGTACTGATCCTTCTCTGGCTTCTAAAAGTGTTATACAACTTCACCCCAGAAAAATCTATAGTCTCTGAAATTAACCTAGCTGTCTATGGCAACAACACACACACACACACACGCGCACACACACACACACACACACACACACACACACACACATGTGCAACTACAAAAATGTTAAAAAAGCAAAGTAAATAGAATTGAAGATACGGAGATTAAAAAAAAAGTAAAAACATTATGTAGGGCTCAAGTGTACTGTTGTGGCTGAATCTCAGAGTGCTTCCTGGGAGGAGGCAAGAGATAATTATAATAAATTAAAGGTGAGGGTGAAATCATAAAATGCTTCACGTGAAAAGAAAAGAGGTTAGAATTTATCTTGAAAGCTATGAGTAAACGATTTTAAAGGGAGCTGAGATAGCATTTCCTATATGTCAGGCAGGATTTTATATATGTTAATGCTGTTACTACAATAGTGATATGATGTAGATATTATGACTATCCCTACTTTATAAATTCAGTAGTTGAGGAATGGGAGATAAACTTGCCCAAAGTCACACAGCTAGAAAGTATCAGAGGCAAGAATTGAACTCAGACAGTGGGGATGTAGATACCCTCCCTTGCCACCACGCTGTCCTATTTCTCAAGAATAATTAAATAGCCTTTGCAGCAGTACAAATCAAGATTAATGAAGGCTTCTTCTAAAAGAGTGGAGAGAAAATCTATGGGGACAAGTGCCTGATTTTAGAGGGTGATGGAGAACTTTTAAGTGATTTTGAAGTTTAGCTCCTAGGTGAATTGTGGGAGGACCGTGTCATTTATTGAGACTGGAAGCAAGGACAAGGAGCAGACTGGAAAAATACCCTTAGTTGTGTTGCTAAATTGTGGACTTGAAGGTACATATAGGTGATCCAAACAGAATGAAGGGCCTGAAGATTTAAAGGGTGGTCTGAATAGAAAAATAGATACTTGAGGCTCAGTAATACATAGAAGTTGAAATTAATGTTTAGAATGTGATCACTTCAAGATATTTGATAAAGTGGGAAAAATAGAAGGACTTTAAGGTCACTGAAATTAAAGGGATGAGAGAGCAGTGAAGCCAGAAAGACAAGAGAAAAACAGAAGAGACTGACGCCAGTAAAACAATTGGATGAAAGAATTTCAAAATTAATGGAAATAACAGCTGGTAAAATAATATAGAGGTTGATGGAACATTTGAAAATAAAATATTCACTAGAATGTTATGTCGTTAGTAACTTACAGCAGTTATTTCAATGGAATGTCCTGACCTGAATTCTGATTCCAAGAAATGGGAATATTTGAGCACACCTCCTGCTTAACTTAAACCATGAAGAAATGCCCCAAGAGCTAGCCAGGGAGAAGCATCAAATCCAGGGGAGGTTATTTGTTTTAGTGGAGACAGAAGAAACATAAGGTGTTTTAAAGTCCATAGAAGAGAACCAGTAGGAAAGGAATATGTTGAAAATCGAAAAGGGAAAAGTGGAGTAGGGCTGGGGAAAAGACCAAAAAGGACGACATAGCATGCAGAATCCTGGACAAGGGAGTTTCACTGAGGGAGAGTCACACTGAGAACTGAAGAAGGCCCCAAATGCAGACATTTAGTGTGTAGGACTTAAGAAGACAAAGTTCGTTAGTATCTGGCCTCACTTGTCTCAATAAAGTAACAGGTACTGTTATCCTCAAAGAGCAGGGGCTAATGGAGGGACACTGGATTTGGTAAAAGAATAATAATGTTATCACATTGAGTACTTACCTCCATCCTAGATAATGTGCTAAATATTTTACAAATATTATGTTTTTATACTTCACATTTATTTTCAGAAGTAGGTGCTGTTATTACTTCTGTCCTACAAGTGTTGAAATTGAGCTACAGAGAGCTAAATAACCTGCCCAGAGATAAACGGTTTGTCAATGATGCTGGTGTGAATCCTAGAGATTTGACTTCCTGCCAGCAATTACCACATTACACTGTCTCTTGAATGATTTCAGTGGAGAAAAAGATCTGTTTAATGAAAACTCAAATTATTTCTTAGCAGCATCAATAGCTAAACTGAGGTTTAATATAAATAGTTGTAATGGCACTGATATGCAAAACCATATGACTTCTCCGGAATGGCTCACTTGTTGCGATGGCTTAAAGAAATATCACAGTGATTTTTCTGCCCTTCTTTCCTCTACTTCACTGTTTTCACATTAGTCGTTCAAAACTCAAGGAATCACACTTCCTTAAAAAGACTTCTGTAATCCCCTTTTCCTTGCCCGTAACTTAGAGGTTAAGCATTTGTCTCAGTATGTGGCGCCATGGATGTAGATTTATCACACTTAACCCATGTTCTCATCTTTGGTTAATTTAGCTGTCTCGCCCTATATCCTGAGACTCCCTGGAGAGCAGGAGCTGTACCTTTTGTCTCTGGATTCTAGTGCACAATTAATCAAGTTACAAAAAGGCACTCAACAGAAGTCACAAGTCTGCTGAATGCATTAAGTAGAAGTATTATTTAATATATTAAATGATGATTCAGACATATCAACAGAGTATTAGTTAAAAGGGTTTATTTTTGTATTATGTTATTGTTTTATCCTCGTAATGGAGTAAGATGTTTCATCTCTCAGTCTCTGTCTATATCATCTATCTATCTATCTATCTATCTATCTATCTATCTATCTATCTATCTATCTACCAAACCATCTATCTATCATGTTGTGCATCTGTCTATTTTTATTAATAGATTCTGTTTCTTACAACAGTTTTAGGTTCACAGCAAAATTAAGCAGAAGGTACAGTGATTTCCTGTCCCCCACCAGAGTGGTACATTTGTTACAATTGATCAATCTACACTGATACATCATTGTCACCCAAATTTCAATCTTTTACATTAGGGTTCACACCTGCTGGTGTGCACTCTATGGGTCTGGATAAATGCGTAATGACATATACCCATCAATATAGTAACATGCACAGTAGTTTCAATGACCTAAAAAAAAAAAGCCTCTGGCTCTTCCAATTCATCCTTCCTCTCCCCACCTCCTGCAACCACTGATCTGCTTTCTCTTTCCAGAGTTTGGCCTTTTTCAAAACGTCATATAGTTGGAATCACATGAGTAGGTAGTCCTTTCATATGGGCTTCTTCCACTTAGTAACATGCATTTAAGTTTCCCCCATGTCTCTTAATGGCTTGAAAGCTTATTTCTTTTTAGTACTGAGTAATATTCCATTGTCTGGATGTACAACAGTTCATTTATCTATTGACCTACTGAACAACATCACCTCCTAAGGATTCTTAGTTGCTTCCAAGTTTTAGCAATTATGAATAAAAAAGCTATAAACATTCACGTGCCAGTTTTTTAGTGAACATCTATGTTGAAATTCTTTGGGTAAATAACACATAGCACTATTGTTAGATCATATGTTAGAGTATCTTTCGTTTTATAGAAAACTACAAACTGTCTTCCAAAGTGACTGTATCATCTGTAATGAATCAGAGTTCCTGCTGTTTCCATATCCTCTACAGCATTTGGTGTTGTAAGTGTTCTAGATTTCAGCCATTCTAATAGATATATAGTGGTATCTTACTCTTTTAATTTGCATTTTTCTTTTTATATACCCTTCACTATTTCTCCCATTCCCCAACCCCTTGCCTCTGGAAACCACTAGTCTATTTTCTGTATTTATAAGATTATTTTGGTTTCTGTTTTTATTTTTTACATTCCACATATAAGAGAGATCATGTGGCATTTGTCTTTCTCTGATTTATTTCACTCAGCATAATGTCCTCAAGATTCATACATGTTGTTGCAAATGACAACAAATCATTCTTTTTTGTGGCTGAATAATATTCCATTATGTATATCATTACTTCTTCTTTATCCATTAATTCTACCATGGACACTTCCGTTCTTTACATATCTTGGCTATTGTAAATAATGCTACAATGAACAAGAGGTTCACATATATTTTCAAGTCAGTGTTTCCATCTTCTTCAGTTAAATAATCCAAAGTGCAACTGTTGGATCATTTTTCCAGTAGTTCTATTTTTAAATTTCTAAAGAACTTCCATACTGTTTTTTCATAGGGTTGCACCAATTTACATCCCCACCAACAGTGTATTAGGGACTCCCTTTCTCCACCTCTTCACCCAACACTTGTTTTTTTCTTGTCTTTTTGATGATAGCTATTCTAACAGGTGTGAGACAATATCTCACTGTGGTTTTGAATTGAATTTTCCTGTTGATTAATGATGTTGACAGTCTTTACATGAACCTGTTAGCCATCTGTATATTGTTCTTGGGAAAATGTCTATTCAGATCTTCCCATTTTTAATAAGACTGCTATTTAATATTGAGTCGTATGCATTCTTTATGCATTTTATATGTTAAGCCTTTATCAAATAAGTAATTTGCAAAATTTTCTCCTACTCAGTAGGTGGCCTTTTTATGTCATTGATAGTTTTATTTGTTATGCAGTGGCTTTTTAGTACAGTGTAGCTCCACTTACTCATTTTTGCTTTTATTTCTTGTGCTTTTGGTGTCATATCTGAAAAAAAAAATCATTGCCAAGATCAATGTCAAGGATCTTCTCTCCAATGTCTTCTTCTAGGAGGTTTATGTTTCCAGGTTTTATGATCAGTTTTTAATCCATTTTGAGTTAATTTTTGTGTATGGTGTAAGATAGTGGTCCATTTTCATTATTTTACATGTGGCTTTCTAGTTTCCCCAACATCATTTATTAAACAGACTATTTTCCCCCATTGTATATTTTTGGCTTCTTTATTATAGATTGACCATATTTGTGTGGTTTATTTTGGGGCTCTCAATTCTATTCCATTGATCAATGTGTCTGTTTTTATGCCAATATCATACTATTTTAATTATTACAGCTTTGTAATATAGCTTGAAACCAAGAAGTGTAATGCCTCTAGCTTTGTTCTTGTGGCATCTTTGTCTGGTTTTGACATCACAGTAATTCTGGAAATGTAAAATGAGTTTGGAAGGTTCCATTCTCTTCTATTCTTTTGAAAGAGTGAAAAGGATTGGTATTAATTCTTCTTTGAATGTTTGGGGGAATTTGCCATTCAATCTGTCTGGTCCTGGCATTTTGTTTGGAGGTTTTTAATTACAGATTCAATCTCCTTGCTAGTAATTCATCTGTTCATATTTTCTATTTCATCATGATTCAGTCTTGGTAGGTTGTATATTTCTAGAAATTTATCCATTTCTTCTAGGTTGTTCAATTTGTTGTTATATAATTATGTATAGTAGTCTTTTATGATCCTTTTTATCTCTGTGGGTACAATTGCATTACCTCCTTTCTTCTAATTTTATTTATTTGAATCATTCTTTTTTTCTTGGTGAGACTAGCTAAAGGCTTGTTAATTTTGTTTATCTTTCAAAAACTAGCTTTTAGTTTAATTGATCTTCTCTATTGTTTTTAATCTTTATTGTATTTATTTCTGCTCTAATCTTTGTTATTTCCTTCCATCTATTAATTTTGGGCTTTGTTTGTTCTTCTTTTGTTAGGCCTTTGAGGTGTAAATTTAGGTTATTTATTTAAGAATTTTCTTGTTTGTTGAGGTAGATATTTATGGCTATGAACTTTCCTCTTGGAATCTATTTTGCTGCATTTCACAAGCTTTGGTATCTTATACTTCCATTTTCTTTTGTCTTAAGGTAATTTTTTATTTCTCTTTTGATTTTTTTCTTTGATGCATTGGTTGTTTCATAGTGTGTTGTTTAATCGCAAGTATTTGTGAATTTTCCAGTTTACTTCATGTAATTAATTTTTAGTTTCAATGTAGTCAGAAAAAATGCTTGACATGATTTCAGTCATCTTAAATTCATTAAGACTTGTTTTGTGGCCTAACGTGATCTATCCTTGAAAAACATTCCATGTGTACTTGAGAAGAATGTGAATTCTGTTGCTTTTGGATGGATTATTTGTATATATCTGTTAAGTCCATCTGATCTAACTGTCATTTAAGGCCAGTTTGTCCTCTTGTCCTTTTTGATTTTCTCTCTGGGTGATCTATCCATTGATGTAAGTGGGGTGTTAAAATTCCTAACTAATATTGTACTACTATTTCTCCGTTTACATCTGTCAGCATGTACTTTATGTATTTAGGTGGTGCTGTGCTGGGCTCATAATTATTTACATTGTTATATCCTCTTGTTGAATTGGTCTATTTATACTTATGTAACACTCATCTTTGTCTCATATTACATTCTTTGTCATAAAGTCTATTTTGTCAGTTGTAAGTATAGCAACTCCAAATTTCTTTTGATTTTCATTTGCATGGAATATCTTTCTCCATATTTTCACATTCAGTCTCTGTGTGTACTTCCATCTAAAATGAATCTCTTGTAGCCAGCATGTAGATGGATCTTGTTTTTTTCATTTGTTTGTTTTTATCCATTCAGCTACTCTGTCTTTTGACTAGAGATTTATTTTACTTACATTTAAAGTGATTGTTGATAAGCAAGTACTTATTGCCAATTTGTTAACTGTTTACTGGCCATTTTGTAGTTTCTCACTAATAATCCTTTATCTCTAATGTATTTATTATAGATTTTTGTTTTGTGGTTTCCATGAGGCTTATTTATAGCAACTTATAACAGTGTGTTTTAAGTTAACTTCAGTGATACCATTCTAAAGCTTAACATTTTTACTCTTCCCCCCTTATATTTTGTTTTTGATGTCACATTTCACTTGGGTATCACTTAACTGAATATTGTAATCATAGTTATTTTTAGTACTTTTGTCTTTAACTTTCCCACTAGCTTTATGAATGATTAATCCAATACTTTTTCTACATATTTACTTTTCTAGTGAGATTTATTCTTTCATGTTTTCTTGTTACTAATTAACACTCTTTCATTTCAGCTTAAAGAATTCATTTCAAAATTTCTTGTAAGACTGGTTTAGTGGTGATGAACTTTTCCTTATTTGGAAACCTCTTTAAACTCTCCTTCCATTCTAAAAGATAATTTTGCCAGATAGAATATTCTTGGTTTGATTTTTTTTCTTTTAGCACTTTGAATATAATATGCCCCTCTCTTCACGTTTGCAAATTTTATACTGAAAAGTCTGCTGATTTTCTTATGCTGATAGTCCCATTATATATAACAAGTTATTTTTTTTTTCTCATTGCTTTTAGTGTTCTCTCCTTGTCTTTAACTTTTGGTAATTTAATTATAATGTATCTTTGAGTCTTACTGGGTTCATCTTCCTTGACATTCTTTGGTCTTCCTGCACCTGGATGTTTGTTTCTTTCCCCAGATTAAAGATGTTTTCAGCCATGGGGAGGGTATAACTCAGTGGTATGGCATGTGTCTAGCAAATACAAGGTCCTGGGTTCAGTCCCCAGTACCTTCATTAAAAAAATAAATAAAACCTAAGTACCCACCCCCATACATACACAAAAAACTATACAGTGCTGAATGTCAATTATACCTCAATAAAACTGGAAGGAAATAAACAAAGAAAAATAAAACCCTCTGAATAAAAAGATGTTTTCAGCCATTACTTCTTCAAACAATATTTCTGCCCCTTCTTTCCCTCCTCCTTCTGAGACCCACATAAATAAACACTATTATCTTTGGTATTGTCTTATAAGCCCCTTAAGCTTTTTTCACTCTTCAGAGAGGTATTCCTTAAGAGTCTGGTCTACTTTTTAAATTGGGTTGTTCATTTTCTTATTGTTGAGTTATAAATGTTCTTTATATATTTTAGATAATAGTATTTTATTGTATATTCCATTTGCAAATATATTCTCCCAATGTGACTTGAATTTTCATTCTCTTGACAGTGTCATTAACAGAGCAGGAGTGCTTAATTTTAATGATGTCCAGTTCACCAGTTCTTTCTTTCATAGATCGTGCCTATGGTGATGTATCTAAAAAAGTCATATCCATACCAAAGGTCACCTAGATTTTCTCCTATGTTTTCTTCTGGGAGTTTTATAGTTTTGCATTTTATATTTAGATTTGTGATCTATTTTGAGTTATTTTTTGTGAAAGGTACAAGGTTGCATCTTAATTGATTTTTTACATGTAGCTATCAAGTTGTTCCAACATCATCTGTTGAAAATTTTCTTTTTCCCATTGGATTGTCTTTGTTGCTGTCAAAGATCAGCTGACTATATATTACGTAGATCTATTTCTAGGCTCTCTATTCGGTTTTATTGATCTAAGTCCTATACACTTTCTCATGTCACCACTATGACTAATGACTAATATTGGGACAGGGTCAAAAATGGAGTTTTATACACAGAATACAGACAATATTCTGTGTCATTGTTTTTATTGCACTCCAAATATTAGTTAAGTTAGAAAAGAAAAATAATTTATCTGTAATAAAATATGGTGGAAAAACCAGCGCATTATGAAAAAAATTCACATACAGAACTGATAAAGTGTCAGCTATTATATTTATTCAAAAATTAATATTTACATAATTTTAAGGTATAATATAGGTAATGAGTATAAGCAAAAATCCTTGATTTTATGTATGCAAATTAGTGGACTAGACAGTGAGGTTAGATGAATTTAGCAAAGCACAGAGATAGTTATTTTATATGCTACCATCTGAAATGGACAGATGTGAAGTTATTCTCTAAGCATATGTCAAAGCTTAAGCCTTTTTATGCCTTAATTTTATGCTTTCCTTGATGCATAGTTTAAAAAGCAAGCAATCTGGCAAACTGTAACTGTATTAAGAATTCTCAAGTAAGATAAAATCTATACTGAATAAAAGTACATCACAAAAAGCCCAGAACTGCATTATGGTTTATTTATGTTGAAGCTTGGATTATGTTTTCCAAATGGATAATACAACTATGTCTTTTTTGAGTCCTTTTGTTTAAATTGTGTTCTTCAGTGTTTTTTGTTCACGTAACTTTGTTCACTATACCTTTAGAATGTTAGGAAAGCATAATTTCCTTTACATATTTCTGAGAGGTTGCACATAACATTTTCACCAGCTTTTTATTTAGAAAATGATCGAATGTATCAGATCTATTAAACCTATCAAAAATTGAAAAAAAAAATTACATTCATGCACAAGGAACTATATTCAATATCTTGTAATGACCTTCAATGAAAAAGAATATGAAAACAAATATATGTATGTATATGCATGCCTGGGACATTGTGTTGTACACCAGAAATTGACACATTGTAACTGACTGTACTTCAATTAAAAAAATTATATATCCTTCACCAGATTCATTGTTAAATTTTCACCACATATGCTATCACTGTACAGCTCTCTTACACACATGTGCTGTGTCCCTAGCCTCAGTATACACATATAAGTGTTATTCTTTGAAACACTTATTAGTATGTTGTGGACATCATCAAACTTCAGTCCAAAATACTTAGGTATGAATTTCTTAAGAATAAAGACATTCTGTAACTCCATATAAATAAGATAAACAAGGCCCTACTATATAGCACAGGGAAATATATTCAATATCTTATAATAGCCTATAGTGAAAAAAAGAGAAGAATATTCTTTCTTTCTTTTATTCTCTCTCTTTTTTTTTTTAATTCTTTTTCTGTAGGTTAGGAGAATGACGACTGTGAAAGGGAGTTGAAAGGGAGAATTTGCACAGCACTGATTCATTTTTACAAGGATCAAGTTTAGGGAAAAGTGCTTATAAAAGTTGAGGATATGCAAATTGATTTTCTTAAATATAATCTAACACTTTTATCTCTGGAAGAGTCTTTTTGTGCCTCTAAATATATATATTTTCTATTGTGAAAACCTTTGGTCTAAAAGACAGCCACAGAGATAATAATAGCTAATAGTTTATGAGTTTCTAATATCAGCCAAATCTTTTAGATATTTACAAACCTCACCATAGTCCCATGAAAAAAAAGTACTATATACTTCTAATGTAGAATCTGAGATTTGCAAACATTGAATTTCATGTGACCCTGCAGTAATCTAACCAGGTCAGGTGACTTTAAAATCTCTATATCACCACTATTCAAAGCTGACACTCAGATTTAAGGTCTTTTGACTAATTTTCCTAAGTGATGCCCAGAATTTTAGATGATGGTACACAAGGACTTTTTTCATGGATATTTTAAATATAATTCATAAGTATGATGTGCTAATGAGGATCTAGACCTCTATCTACTTTCGAAGCATTGATCATGACTCTTAGTGGTAAACTACTTTAGCTGATTGTGAGGTGAAATTATTTTATGCATCAATATAGATTCTCAGGTTGAATATTATTTATTTCTTATCTTTAAGAATTCTGGTACATGTTGTGTAATACAGTTTAGTCTTTTGTTTCTTATTTTTTATGCTCTTGCTACTGAAAGAATAGCTGGAAAAGAATATGCATGAAATATTCAAGAAGTGGGTTCTGGGGTTATTGATTATGTATCTTGAGAAAGTTACCCACAGTAAATCTGCACAGTCAAGTCCTGTATATGTATAAGTTAAGAAAAAGTAAACTGGAAAGATGCCATTTGAATTCAGAACAAAAACCCCATTATAAACACGTAACCTTCTCAAATGGGCTTACTGCAAAACAGAAACAGACTCACAGACATAGAGAACAAACTTATGTTTACCAGGCAGCAAAAGGGAGTGGAAAGGGATAAATTGGGAATTCCAAAATTGTACTTCTTGGGGAGTGAAGGAAATGTTAGCTATCTTGATTGTGGTGGTGGTTTCACTGATGTATGCAACTATCAAAATTCATCAAATTGTACATCTGAAAGATGTGTAGTTTACTGACAGGAATTATACCATAATAAAGGTGTTAAAAAAAAAACATGTGACTTTCCAAAACTATTTTTATGATTTTTTTTTAACTTGTTCTACTCTAAAAGCATTTTAGAGTGTTTAAATGCCTTACATATATAAACTTTCTCTGATCATCTTTATGCTAGCCATAGTCTGGCCAGTCTGCTAAAATAACAGAGACAGAACATTCTCAAGTGGAAACTCTAAAGCTAATAAAGCACTAGTCTCAAGAGTGCTGACTCAGGTAAAACATGTTGGAGGTTCAGGAAAGGCAGAGAAAGCCACATTGACCTTCCTCTTAAAGTCATCCAAAAAGGCCCTGCTCACTGCAGGAACATCCTGCAGTTAAAGGCAAAGAGGATATCCTTTTGGCTGTTTTTATGTTAAAAGAGCTCCTTTGTTAAAGCACAACAGAATCAGCAATAAATAAACATTCTAGATAAATGAATATTTGATAGCACCAAAGGAAGTTGCACAGAGAAATTTAAGATAGTCACAAATCACTATTGTTTCAACATGTTATAAGAGGTAAATATATAACTGAGACCAAAAAGCAAAAACTTCATTGAATGATAAAAAATTGATAGAATTGTATGGATTATTTCTGGACATGACTATTTGAACAGCAAAATCATACTACGTATATATGTATACTTAGGTTTAAACAGACAAGGCTTTTTTTTTTGAAAAATTCAGTTTTAAGAGTTTAGAAATACAGAATTTTACAAAGTTCTAATTTATATTGATGGACTACATTTATTCACATATATTGCATATAAAGGAATATTCAGTTGAGAGTTAGTGTTTCTGGATTCTTATGCTACCATAGCCTATAGTTGACTATCTCATTGAATAAGTTGCTTAGTCAAATTGAGCCCCTGTTTCCTCATGGGTAAAAATAGTACAACACATATTTATAAGGTACCTAATACAGGCCAAGAACTGTACAGTTGCTAGAAATTTAAAGATGATTTAAAAAGTTATCATTTAAGAACCTGTGTGTGTGTCTGTATGAGAGAGAGAGAGAAAAGAGAGAGCACAAATGATGAGAATAAAACATAATTTGAATTGTGTGCTGAGTAATTAATTATTGAAAAGAAGGAAGTAAAATACAAAATAAAAAAAAATAATAAGATATAGAAGGGTGAGAATGTAGCATTGTTAGAAAATCATATGCTTGGATAGATTTCCATGATTTATCAATATTCTAAAATGTGTAATCCCTTTCAATTTTATGCTTAAAAGAATTCTAAATAACAATAGTTATTATCATGCAGTTGGTTGTTCATCTATGAAGTAATGTGAATAAAATTGGTGACTTAGAGTGAGTATAATGAAGCAATATTCTCAAACACAAGGGTGAGTATGAAAAATTAAATGGAAGAAGAGAACCACATGGCATAGGATGCTTGTTTACATTTAAAAGTATTATTATAGTACCTTGACTGTTTTTTCTTTAATGCAATACTTTTAAAAGGTGAAAAAAAAAAAAGACAGAATTACTTCTCATTTATAGACCCCATATTCCTAAACACTGATCTGGAAAAACAGAGACAAAGCAAGAAGGCACAGAAATACAGTGACAGCTTTGATGGAAAAAAAAAAAAAAAGCCTAAGGAGAATGATGGAGCATAAATCCCTTTTAGAATCAGTTCAAAGTAAATGTTGCTCCTTTCTTTTCCTCCATGACTCCCAACAAAGCCCCACATTTCTTCAGGATAGAACTTTGTGGTCACGAAACCAAGACAAGATATGAATACAAATATAAGTTCTCTATTGCAGCAGTCTGAAGTGATTGAATTTCATAAATCAGGAAGGGGGAAAACTATACCGAAAAGCAATATTAAAATTCTACCAGGACAGTTACTACCCTCTCAAAGGCCCCAAAATGTCACCTAACAGAAAACATTTTCAAAGTGCACAATATGACAAGTTTTTTATGTTGTTAAATCACTTTTATCACTGCAACAGCTGACTAAAGACAGCTTAAAACATTTGGGATTGGTTTTGGATTCAGGTAGCAGATTATGAGGAATCTGTTTATAGAGATTGGACTTTGGTAGGAATGTAGTTTGGTGCAGCCATTATGGAAAACAGTATGGAGATACCTCAAAATACTAAAAATGGACTTACTATATGATCAAGCAATCCCATTCCTGGGCATATATCCAGAGGGAACCTTAATTCAAAAAGATACATGCACCCAAATATTCATAGCAGCACTATTTACAATAGCCAAGACATGGAAATAACCTAAGTGTCCATCAACAGATGCTTGGATAAAGAAGTTATGTTATATTTATATAAGGGAATACTACTCAGCCATAAAAAGAATAAAATAATGCCATTTGCAGCAATATGGATGAACATGGAGATTGTCATTCTAAGTGAAGTAAGCCAGAAAGAGAAAGACAAATACCATGATATCATTTATATGTGAAATCTAAAAAAAGACAAACTTACTTACAAAACAGAAACAGACTCACAGACATAGAAAACAAACTTACAGTTACTGGTGGGGAAAGGGGTGGGAAAGGATAAATTGGGAGTTCAAGATTTGCGGATATAAATATATATATATATATATATGTATATATATGTATATATATATAATAG
Organism: Vicugna pacos; assembly: GCF_048564905.1. Classification (NCBI taxonomy): domain Eukaryota; kingdom Metazoa; phylum Chordata; class Mammalia; order Artiodactyla; family Camelidae; genus Vicugna; species Vicugna pacos. The sequence goes on from NC_133000.1 coordinate 42,790,199, forward strand.
ATAAACAGCAAGTTCATACTGTATAACACAGGGAACTATATTCAATATCTTGTAGTAACTTATGGTAAAAAAGACTATGAAAATGAATATATATATATTCATGTGTGACTGAAGCATTGTGTTGTGTGCCAAAATTAACACAATATTGTAAACTGACTATACTTCAATAAAAATATATATACAGTTTTAAAAAGAGAGGGGTTGGAATAACAGTGGCCATGTTATATAGTGGCAAAACATTTGGTAAACCTACTGACCTAGAATATTCAAGAAGAAGAATATAAACTTAATGAATTTATGGCTCTGGCCAAAGAAATTCTTAGAAGAAAGTTGCTAGAAGGACTTGTGTTTTATTGACTGCTTTTAGAAATACAAGTATCACCCAGCTCCCCAAAGCTCTTATCCTCCACCATGAGCACATCATGTATCAGGTAGAATGTGCCCTTTAAGGCTGGAACTCAGAACCTGAAGACATGTGGAGCTGACCTGAACCTAACCCACATCCTGGGGTAGAGTCACTTTTAACAGGTGACTGGGTCCCTGGGTGAAAGAAAAAAAGAATTATGCAAGCAACTGAGATTTGGAGGATGTCAGTTATGCAAAATTTGCAGCAAAACTTAATCCATATTTATGAGACAAAAGTGCCCAGGAAAAATGTATTTTTCTCTTTTCCATAGGCATGGTCTGAGACACTGTTAAAGAATAAATGACACCTAACATACTGGTGCCTGAATGTGTTGCCTGGACAGGTTGCCGCCCTCTGCATTCTGCAAACTGATGATGAATGATCAATCAGGATCCTGAGCTAGTTATGAACTGACTGTTCTGAAGAGTCATTCATCTAACCGCAGCCCACTTTCTGCCAGAGAGGAAGGCATAACAGTCTATTTGATTAGAAGCTATATGTTCTTCAGTTATTCTAGAGTGTTAGTAATACAGCAGGAAAGTTATTACCCCAGGTAATGAAAAAAAAATAATATAAATTATCTAGAATGGGTTACTACCTAAATGTGACAAGAAGGAAAGGGCTAAGTGAAACTAGAAGAATCAAAAGTATCATAGGATTTCAAAGAACAGAAAAATATGGTAGAGAGAGAAAGAGGAAGACCTAGAATATGATGGAGCAGGGCTTGAATCCTGATTATAACACTAACCTATTATATAGACTTGGACAAGTCAATTTAACCCATGTGAATTTCAAACTCACAGTCTATAAAGTGTAGATATGTATGCTTTCCTTAAATGTCTATTGTAAACATTCGTAAATGTATCATATATGTCTAGTGCTAAGCATAGGAAGTAGTGCACAAATTGATGCTATGATTGTGGAATGATGGAGTGGAGCTAGAATGTAAGAAAGGGTTTGTGGGAGAAAGTAGTAATTGCCATAATGACTTGCAAAAGATACAAGATTTCCAAAGTCTAAAAGTGTGGATAGGATAGGTGATTCTTTCACTACCAAAGGAAAGAAGATTTGAAACCAATGTGCTTAAGTATTGTGCTAGGAGAATCTGGTAATAATTTATTAGATCTTATTTCAGGGGAAACTTGGTAGAAAATCAGAGAGGAACTTGAAGACACGAATATAGTGGACTCTAATTTCATAAAAATGGAATAAGTGTAATGCCATGAAAAATTGTATGTTTCTCTGCCAAACAAGCTTATAAAGAATTGTCCTATGAACTTTTAGCATCTTACTCTTATATCTAGTTTTAATTTTAAAAAATCTTAGAACTCCATTACCATTAAATAGTTGAGTGTTTTCATTTTAAAAAATAGTTTTCCACCAGAAACTAACACAAAATTGTAAATTGGGTTTACCTCAACGCAAAAATGAAATTAAATAAATAAAAAATACCTTCCAAAAATCCATCAAAAGATTAAGTGAGTTTAAAAATAATTCTTATTGTTTATATGCATTTGGATCAGCATCAAAAATGTGTATGAAAAAAACTATGTTGACTTGAATTCCACTCAAAACACTGACTAAAAATATCATTTTGAAATATAATAATTTAAAATTCAGATTATTTCAGATTACCAGTATTCTTTCTTCAAAATCATTTGACACCAGGAGTACCATCAATCTCCTTAATTATTATTTGTAGCTCTTAGTTTTTGAACATAGTTATTACCTTTGGAATTCAGTGAAGTTGCTTGCTATGAGCACTTCTCATTCTGAACATAGAAATGTAATTTTATGAGATGATAGGTATTAAAATGCACACTTCACTATATTTTAATTATCTTTATTTTTCCCCAGATTCTTTTCTTCTGAACTAATTGTTTATTTTGTGTGTGTGTGTGTTCCTTGAATAACTTTGTGTTCTATTGGCCTGCATTGGAAGAAAAATTTTACTATCTTTATCTAAGTAAGCGATTAGAGAATAGCCTTGTTTGCAGTTTTCTGTCTTAAATCTCACATAGGGGCTGCTCCTAAACCACTCATAAATGTTGCTTGATGAAAATCCAACCATTAAACCCTAATACAGACTAAGTATCAAATCCTCATGTATAGTCTTATGAAGGAAAAATAATTTTTTTCTACTCTTCTAGATTTTTTTTGTTGAAACTCCCCTATCATCAAAGACTGATTAATAGGGGAAAAATAGAAGTTGAATATCATGTATACCTCCTGTACACATGGGAGAGACCCAGCAAAACTGAGTAAGCCTCTGAAATGGCCCAAGCTCTCACCTTAAATACCACCCCTGGCTAATATTGGTGGGGAGTGGAATCAGTTATATGCGATCATCAAGCAAAGAACAAACAAGGGTATGGTCTTAATGCAGATTTAAACCTGCTGCCTTCTACTTTGATAAGAGTTTATAGAGATTTCATCATCCTCCTCTTCCTGGTACAGTGAGGGAGACATCCTTACAAGTGAAGATTTCTGTTATAAATGTTAATTTTTGTGACAAAAGAGTAACTTCTACTTGATTTTCAGAGCTTTCCCCATGTATACTGTCTCTTAAAAATAATCAGCCTAAAATAATCCTTATGCCATAGAGACACAATTTGGAGATGAAATTCTGCTCTCTTTCAATTTCTCCTTACTCAGACCCATCCCAGGGCATTTTTGAGAATGATAGCACTTCCCTAAATGAGAGGCAAAAAATAACAGTGTTTTAGTTATTTAAGTATTAAGAATCACCTTAAGTGCTTCAATAATGAATGCACCTCATTTAAAAAAAATCTAAAACTTATGGATCATTAATTTTTAAATCAGGCATAATTTTACTGTTTGGTTTTAGTCTATGAATATACATGAATTCTAAATGAGTTAATGTTTTTATCTTACTGAACATCTGAACAAATGCTTTACTACAGAATCTTTCACACATAAGGGACTAAAGAATGTTAAGTATAGAAAGCAACCTACTACTGACTTTGATTAATAAAAAAAAAAAAAAACTCTCCCTATGCTAAAGTGTATTCTTCAGATCAGAAGAGTCAGAAAAAATGAAGGAGGATGAACCTGGGATCTCCATCTGTCTGCTGAACAGGGACTCAGCAGACAGTATGATACAGGTTTGCCTTAAGTTTGTGGAACAGTTGTCATGGCAACTGCATTTCTATGCATCATTTCTTGTCTGGGATCAGGAGCAAGACTGAGAAAAAAAAGTTCCCTTGTCAGAAGCAGGAACATAAGAAAGTAAAATTTTTCAGTTGTCTTTACCAGAAAAAAATAATGTATGGGAGTGTTTCCTTAAAATAGCATAGTAACTAAATGAAACAACATTGCTGGTGATATTACTTGAATTAAAATTATACATTAACCAAACCAAACCAAAACACACACACACACACACACACACACACACACACTTAGTAAATCTTTATGGAGAATCAGTCTTGGTAAATATTAAGTAGAGTCCTTTGTTTATAAGCAGGTCTGTTTATGAACATTTGGAGACAGAGTTGAGAGCCACTGTTTCACTTTAAAACTAGGAAATTTAGAGAATTAGGGAAAGCAGGTTGGTATAGTTTTGGGAATCTAGAAAACAGGAGCTCATGAGTAACCTGAATTTAATGAAGAAATAACAAAAACTTTGATGTTAAATCATCATTTTGAGGGAATTGAATGAGGTGATAAGAACTTTATCAAGTTTGATATGGAATTCAATGATGGATAATGCTGAAGGAATAAACGTCTAATACTTTCATTAGGACAATTTCTAGTCTGTAGATTAGAAAGAATAAAGGGAACATACGTCAAAAAGAAAGACTCATGGAATATTTTATTTTTGAATATTACTGCTTTTGCAACTAAACATTTATACTTTAATAATGCTTCAAAATATAAATGTTTCAATAATGAATATCAACATATTGAATAATCTCAGTGATTATGAAGGATCTTACATTTGGAATTACTAATCATGTTTCTAAAATAATTATAGTGGCCATTCAGTTTGTCATATAATTTTACCTTAGTTGAGAATAACGATAACATACTGAACAAATTGCCAACATTGGCACATCCCAGTTGTATCTAGGTGGATTAGAAAGATTATGAAAATGGCTTTAATTATCCTTTTTGAAAGAGAGTGTCACCAGATATACCCTTAGATGTATTTAGTTTTCATTCAACAAGCACTTTGAAGATATAGTTCTACTGTGTTCTGGATTTTACTGTTGCTTTTGAGAATTTAGCATTACTGTTGCAATTCTGTTATGTGAATTTGGTTGAGCTTTGAATTTTCTGTTTTTGGTTTTCTGCAATACAACTATGCTTTGTTTCAATGTGAGTTTATTTTTATTTATATTATTTGTACTTTATTGTCAAAAATATAAGATGTGGTTTTCATTACTTATAAATAATTCTTTACATCTAAATCTTTGTATCATCCTCTTACTCTATTTTTCTTTCTGATATTCCAATTCGATATAAAGCTTGAGCGCCTCCTCCAATTTTCAGTATCTCAGTATCTTATCTTTTCTTTAGTGTTTCTTTAATATTGTCTGTCTTCTTGTGTTCCATATAATAGTTTTAAAAATATCCGTTTATGATTTTCTCTTTAGCACAAAATGTGACTTAACACAATAATTGAGTTTTCTAAATTCAATTATCATTTTCTTCACTTCTTAAAATTCTATTTTTTTGCCAATATGCTTGATCTTTTTAGATGGTCTCATCGTCATTATATTAACAATTCTTTTTGATTTCTTTAGACATTTTGATCATATATTTTAAATATTTCATGTGATCATTCCAACAACTGTGAGTTTAATTTTATTGTACCTTCATTTTATTACAGAAAGTTTCCATATGCTATTTAAAGTCACACCTGCCTTCCCTCACTCCCTCTCCACCATAACTAATCCCTGAAACACCCTGATGTGTTTTCCATCTTTATGCCATTTTGAGGACATTAGATAAAATGTATCCCTGTAGTAAGTGACCTTTAAAAAAATTATGCCCTCAAGATCCATACAAGTGGTGTGTCTGACAATAGTTTCTTTTTTAATCTCTGAGTAGTATTCCATGGTGTGGATGTTCTGCACTTTGTGTGACTATTAATTTGCGGAAGGATATCTGTATTCCGCCCACATTTTTTAACTGTTACAAAAAAAGCTGCTATGGAAAATTTTGCACAGAATTCTGTTTAGAAATAGTATTTATTTTTCATGAATAAATGCCCAAGAGTGTAATTTCTGAGTCATACTGGTTTTGTTGTTGTTGTTGTTATTTTGTTTTGTTTTTAAGGTAGTCCAAATTAATTTCTATAATGGTTGTGCCATTTACATTCCCAAATGTAAATGTGGAGAGATCTAGTTTCCCTACATCCTTGCTAGTATTTGATACTGTCTTTTTTTTTTTTTAATGGAGGTTGTTTTACCAGCATGTAGTGATATCAAATTATGCTCCTCATTTCTATTTTCCTAATGGATAGTGAAGTTGAATATATTTTTATGTGATTACTATCTGTATATCCTCTTATATCCCTTATAGTAAATATTATTTCTTGTCCTTTGAATATTTTCTAATTGAATTATTTGAGTATTTTTATGATTAAGTTTTAAGAGTTATATATTTTAGATACAAATCTTTTGGCAGATATGTGGCTAGCAAATAGTTTATCCCACATTTAGTTTGTTTTATTTTTATCTTTTTAACAGCATCTTTCAAAGAGCAAAAGTTTTTAGTTACCATTTTAATTATATTTTATTTTTTCCTCTCTGATTTTTTTCTTTGTTTTCCTCTTACCGCTTTCCTTTGAGTTTCTTGAACAATTTTAAAATTTCCATTTTGATTTATCTGTAGTGTTTTTAGTGTATTTCTTTGTATAAATTTTAAAAATGATTGCTAAAAGTATTCCAATATATATAAATAACTAAACAAAGCCTGTATCTCTCAACACTTTGCCAGTTGGATTAAAGTGTCAAAACCTTCCCCCATACTCCTTTACCCTTCTGCATTTACTGCACACATTGGTAACCGTATTAGAAAGTGTATAATTTTGCTTTAACCATCAAACATAATTAAGAAAACTCAAGAGTCAAAAGAATGTCTATTATATTTACCAACAATTGTACCCGTTTTGCTTTCTTTTTTCCTTCTTCCAAAAGTTCCTTCTTTTATCATTTTTTTATATATATATAGAAAGAAACTCCTTTAGTCATTCTTTTAGTGTGGATATGCTGATGACTAATTCAGTTTGACTTTCTTTCATCTGAGAATGTTTTGGTTTCCCTTTAATTTCTAAAGAATATTTTCACTCAATATAGAATTCTAGATGGCCAGCTCTTTTCTTCAGCACTTAAAAATTTCTGTGTGATTTCTTTCTGACTTCCATGGCTTCTGTTGATCAATTCACTGTCATCCAAATTGTTTTGCCTTTATAGACAATGCTTTTTTTTTCCTCTCTGGTGATTTTAAAAACTTTTTGTTTGTCTTTAGTTTTCAAAAGTTTCATTACAATGTGATATAGATTTGGAGATTGTTTATTTTGTTTTAGGTTCATTTACCTTTAATTTGTGAGTTTCTGTTTAGTATTGCCATGTTCTGTTTTGTTTTGTTTTTCAGTTTAGGGGCATTTTCAGCCATTTTTTTACATGAATACATTTAAGTCTCATCCTCTTTTTCTCTCCTTATGGAACTTTAATGACACAGGTGACTGATGTTTGGTTTTATTCCACATGTCCTTGAGGCTACTTTTCTTTTCACTCTTTTTTTTTTTCTATGAATCTATCACCAAGTTAAAAAATTCTTTCCTCTGACCTCCATTTTGTTATTGAAGCCGTCACTTAAGTTTTATTTTAATTATTGTATCTCTGTAGGTCTGTAATTTCCACTTGGTTTTTCATTATCTCTTCTATACATTTGCTGAAACTTTCTGTTTTTTAAAAAAAAAATTTATATCAAGCATGTCGATAATGCTCCTTGAAATATTTTTTGTGTTGGCTGCTTTAAAATCCTTGGGAGCTAATTTAACACCTGTGTCATTTTAGTGTTGTCCTTTATTGTTGTCTTTTTTCATTCAGTTTGAGATCCTCCTGACCAGAGTATAATGAATGATTGTCAATTGTAACTGGACATTTTGGATTTTCTGTTTTAATATTATGCATCTTATTTAAATCAAGGGATTTACCATGGCTTTTATGGCACTGCTCTGATAGGTGAAGTGGGTGCAGCCTCATTATTTTTATGTTGATATTTAAGTCTAGGTTCTCCACTCACCTTCTGTAGAATGGGTATGCAAGGTGCTGTTTGTTACTACTGGGTAGGCGTGAAGTGGAAGGTCAAGTTCCCCACTAGGTCTCTACCGATATCAGTCTGACTGGGAGGGATAAGAACACATTATTATTGCTTCTCACTTGGCTTCTTCTGACACTGCAGTGAGGTGACCTTGGTAATAGTGAGTGATGGTGAAAACCCTGACTCCACCAGTACTCTTCTAGCACCATCCTAGTGGGGAGGACAAGAAGTGTCCTGTTATTCCTTAGTAGGGCAAGAACTCTAGGCTCCCACATGGTCTCTACTGGTGGGGTTGGAGAGAGGGTTGGGAAGGGGGCCTTGTTATCACCATGTAAGAATGAAACACCAGACTTCAGATGTTATTAAATCTTGTGCTTCTGAGTATCTTTTCTGACATTTGTCTAATGGGTACAGGGAACACTGTTCCATTATTTCCACATTGACATTCTCTGAGGCCAATGCAGTGGGACCCCCTTATACTCTGGTAAATGTAAATGTCTGGGTTCCCTGGTCAGCACTTGCTGGTGGGAGTGAGAATCAGGTTGTGATTTTTCCCTTTTACATCTGCCTGAAGTAGGTTGTATATCATCATGAAGATTTCTGTCTAAGCTTCTTGTCTTTTTAGGCCATCCATTCCTAGTATTTGACTAGAGAGAACAGATTTCCTTGGGACTTTTCCCTTTGCCTATTGTTATCTGCAAGTTGCTATGTTCTCCATAATTCAATCTGGGCTATATAAGGCAAAAATAAAACCTGGAGAACTCACTACTGGGTCATTCCTTGAATCTCAAATTGCCTAGAGAGTCTGACCTCTCAACATTCCATTTTCTTATGTGTGGGATATATATATATATATATATATCTTCCTCTTGCTAAGCAAACAAAAAGTCCAAGATATATCTTGCTATCACCTATTTTAAAATTAATTTTTAACAAACTGGTAGAGAAACAACTATATACATATATAGAGTTTTTCATTTACTTGGCCAGAGGAATAGGGAAGAGTCCATTTACTCCATCTTCTTGGATGTAAAAGTCTTAAAATACAATAAAAGAGTGCCTTTTCAGTGCCTCTGCCAATCCCACCCTGATCCATCATCTGATCCATCATCTTTCACCTAATACCTCTGCAATTGCTTCCTCCTTGGTTTCTTTTCTGCAATTCTTACTCACTTGCACACACTCTCTCATCTTAGAGCAGCAGCAATCTATAAAAAGTAAGTCCCTATCATCCTCTGTTCAGCACTCTCCTAGTTTCCCATTGTACTCAGAATTAAATTTGAATTCCTTACTATGACCCATAAGGCTCTATGTAGCCTGGCTCTCTTCTTCCCCACTTATTTCTTCTCTTACAACCTTTCCCCATGGCCCAGTCCACTCTGGTCTTTTGGAGTCTGCTCATGTTCCTAAAACACATTTGCCACATTTGCTTCCCCTAAAGGCATTTCACTTGCTCTTCCTTCTCCTACAATTCAACTGCCTCAGTTATTTACACATTTCATTCCTTCTCTGCATTTAGATGTCTGCTCAAATGAAATACTCTAGAGAGGCTGTTATCAATCTGATCATCTTGACTCTATTTTTAAAAATAAAAACAGGGAAAAGGTAGGCACACAATAAATATTAGTTGGATTAAATTAAATTATTTAAATTAAATAAACAAATTTACATTTTAAAATACAAACTTAGCTATCTCTCTCTATATATTTTTTTCCTTATCAGTTTGCTTAAAATTTATTTTAGAATACCTGGTAGCAAGATACATGCCCAGGGTGTGCTACCTTATTTTTATTTTTGACAAATAGCATTCACAGTTTCAAATGGATAAATACGTGGTCTTTGGATTTGGCCTGCATGGAAAAAAGTGAGTCATTCCCCACCAACACATATACTAATTTAAATAAGATTATTGGTGTTATTTTAAAATATAAAATTTCACTTACTTCTCCATTTGGAATTGTATTTGAGGATTAAATAAGAGTAGAGATTTTCTCTCTATTATTAGAAAGAAATGTTACTACAGCTCTGAGCCTCTACACAATCTGTCAGTTTTTAAGTAATCAGCATACAGGAGTCATAGAGCTGAACTAGACTTCTGAGTTCTATTTCCAGTTTTGATTATGACTCACTGAGGAACCTTGGAAAAGTCATTTCACCTTCTGTGACCAAGTTTTGTTGGTATAAAATGGAAACAAAACAGCAACATTTAGCTTTCATGAGTGTTATGTACAGCAATTCATATTTGAAATCATTTTGACGTCATCTGCACACGCACACACAAACTGCTATTTGAGATATAACCCCAAAGTCAACACACAACTCAAAGAATGCAGCCTTGTTTCATATATCAATCATCTAAAAGTCTGTGAGTTCTTTCTCTAAGGTGATCTTCCCAAAAGAAAAAATTGAATTATTCTCTAAAATCATTAAACCAAACTTATTGCAATCAGGAGCAAAATAATTTATGACTAAATCCAATAAATATAGCACACAAATGCCCTTTTATGTGACCAGTTTGATTTTAAACTTTCAGTTAACCTCAGAAAATGGAGATTATATTCCAATCTAGAAATTAGTTCACTGTGCACAAATATTCATATTACCAAAATTAGCTTAAAAAGGAAATTAGTGTATGTATACATAGTAATCATACAGGAGCAAATTTGGCCCCATGTAGTAGCGTTTATGAAGGCCATGTTCTTCAGAGACACATTACTTTACCCATTCATTGCTTCTCAAGAATAGTACAGGGAATTCATTCATTAAACATAAAAATCTGATCTTATTGAAAAGGAAAGTTCTTCTAACCTCTAGGCAGTAGTCTGCATGTCATGTTTTAGTGATTTCAATTTAGCAAAACACATTCTGAACACACTGCTTTAAAAATAGAGCTAAACATATGAATTGAAATATATTAGAAGCAAAATTAAATTCTTAACTTCAAAGTGCAAGTTTTTACCTTCTGTGGACTTTGTAACTATATTTTACTTCTTCTCCAGCTGCTTCTAGATTTCCAGGCACAGGCTGAACAATATTCAAAAGTAATATGGAAAAAGCACCCCATGTGAGGTTGGGGGCCAGTCTTGGTGCTTTCAGAGATCAGCTTTAAAACCTCAGACGTGGCCCTTTCTATCTCTAGCTATGTAGCTTCCCCTACATAGCAATGGAAGTGTTCAGATAAATTATTGATTAAATCTCTTTAGAATCTGAGACAAGTTTCATTCTTTCTTGCAGGGAGACTTCAGCTCTTTTGTCACAGACGTACATCACCTCACAATTTGGCATACTGTCTCAAGGGAAATCTTAGAAAAAGAAACATGATAATATTGTACAATTATAGTTTCCAGGAATTTAATGCAAATATAAACTCCCAAGAATTTCAGTAAGGTTGGTTGACGTGGCAGGAAGTCAGAGTTTTGGAAGCTCAGAACTTGATGAGATGTGAATATCTACTTATCACAAATGCTGATGTCACTTAGAAAAATTATCTGAATTTTGTATATATTTCAGAGTATAATTTAAGATTCAGTTTTAATTTTGTGATTATCTCTAGATTTATCTTTAAGCACATTTTAATGATAAAAGATTGGTTCAATTCATATTATTTGGTAAGCTAGGAGATTATTAATAACTATAGGTAGATATTGTTACATCAATTTTATCTGACAAAGATGCCAACTAGAAAGATTTTAAAACCTATGAAAGGTACCTAAGAGGGGGAAAACAGAGAAAAAAATAAATCCAAGTGTAAAGGTAAAGCTATAAAAATCATTTTATCTACTTTGTTTTGAAATTGGCCTACATTATTGGTATAAGTACACTTTTTCTTAAAGAGGAATTAATTTGTTACTACTTGGACATGTTTTATTGAATGTAGTATCTTTGATACTTATCATAAATGTTTGATTAAGAATTTATAGTTTAGGAAGACCTTTCTTGTTCATTATTTAATTTTATATTTCCTGTAATATATTCTTCCAGAAAAGGAATACTAAAGCTCATTTTATGGAATACTACTCAGCCATAAAAAAGAACAAAACAATGCCATTTGCAGCAACATGGATAGATCTGGAGACTGTCATTCTAAGTGAAGTAAGTCAGAAAGAGAAAGAAAGATATCATATGATATCATTCACATGTGGAATCTAAAAAAGGAAAAAAGAAGATACTAAAGAACTTATCTATAAAACAGAAACAGACTCACAGACATAACAAACAATGGTTATCAGGGGGAAGGGATAAATTAGGAGTTTGTGATTTGCAAATATTAACTAGTATATATAAAATAGATAAACAACAATGTCCTACTATATAACACAGGGAACTATATTTAATACTTTGTCATAACATATAATGAAAAAGAATAAGAAAATGAATATATGTTTGTATATGTATGACTGAAACATTGTGTTGTACACCAGAAACTGACACAACATTGTAAACTGACTATACTTCAATAAAAAATAAATAAAGTCCATTTTATAGATATTAGGCCACGGAGGTTTAGATGAGGATCCATCGGTGACAAAATCAATTCTCCTGTCTATAACTGAAATCAATCTTTTTATTTCTTTATGTCTCTAAATATGTCGAAGAAATATTATTAATTCTTAACAAAACTATATTTTCCTTTTTTAAAATTTTTCTACTACATTTTTAAATACTTAGGCAACAACATACCATCTGTCAAAGTTCTTCCAACAATCACTCCTTGACCTTGGTCTAAGTTACTAATAAAAACATGAATGAGCCCCTAACTCATCACACAATTCAACTGCAGCCACTTCACTGGTCCTCTCACCATCTGCTGAAGACTGAAATCCTCACTGCCATCCAGATAAGCACTTGTAATTTATTACATACCAAATTCACTATTTTAAGTACTGTAAACTTTTAATAGTTAATTTACACATGATTTTTGATTTATAATGTGCTTTTATATACAGTGCATTATCCCATTTTAACTTCATAACAAACTTCAAAGCGAGAAAGGAAGATATTTTTGCCCCCGTTTTATATATGAAGAAAATGAGGCTGAGATAAATGATATGGTGTCCCCAGAACATGGAATTAGAAATACAAATGTAGTATTGTTCAAATTTGTTTTGGCTTACCCCAAAACAAAACAAAATGATTCTACTTGTTGTCTTCTGATACAAAATTAATATTGACAACAAATCAAAGTACCTAAAGCTGCAAAATATTAACATGGGAGAACAAAATGAGAGATAAACAGACAAATAATTTATTTGAAAGTGGCAATTTAATAAATATTTTTCCAGAATGTGAATAATAAAATTAAAACTGTAACTGATCAATTTACCACCTTAATTTCTTACTATGAATCTACTGCGTATAACTGATCATTTAAATGGATCAGGTAAAATGATTTTTAAAAAATCTAATTTTATCACTTTCCTATTAGTCATAGAATCCTTCTAAAGTTTGGAAGTCACTTTTTTGATGCTCTGGATGTCATCAAAAGGAACCGTTTTGATGGAAACTGATTTGTGTTACGTGGAATATTCACACATGATTCTGGGGCCTTCTCCCTTCTTAAGAAACCTTTCCGTAACATTCTTCAGAAGCCAGCATCTACCTTGGTATTAAACTTTTATCTGAAGAGTTAAAGTTTCATAAGTTTTAAGATTATAAAATATTAAAATGAAGGTTGAGGTTCTGACGTGTTCGATTAAAGGAAGTGAACTGAGGCTTTCCTTTTTTTAAATTTTTTGAATTCTTGCTCTTTTCTTTATAAAGAGCATTGAACTGAAATACAGTGCACTTCAGAAATTCCCTGAAGGACAATGGTGATTGACCAGTTCCTGTCTATGTGTCATAATGGGTATTCTAGGACTAAATTAAAATAAATATTAATCTCACCTGACTTGAATTACTAATTTGAATTACTCACTTATTTTTTCTATCTGAGTTTAATTATGGTGATGCAAATTTCTGCTTCCTCAGCCCATGCAACATTATAAAAATATTTTTAATCATAGCAAAAGGCAAATATTAATTCTGTCATCGTGAACTATCAAGCCCAAACATGATATTTTTTATGAGAGCAATTCCATAGTAATCTTCAACATGTTATGATCAACATCTTTGCAGCAATTTACCAGTCTTAAAGTGTTTTTTAACTAGTTTTGTGGTAATAACTATTATCCCTAGGAAATTGAATTTCATATTTTCCAAAGCTAGCTATGGCCAATAAGTAAATCTTTCTGAAACAGCATGCTTAGACTAGAATTGTGAACAGAAATCAATACTGGTGAGTATAAGGAGGTCAGTTGCACCCTCAAGCCAAGTTTAGTTGTAACATATGTCAGTGCGAAAGACATTGGAGGTGTCTAGGTCAGATTTCCATAAAAAAGTAGAAGTGTCAGGTGGTTAGGGTTTTCTAAGAAACAATCATTAAAATATTTCTCATGTAAAAATTTGGGGCTTAATAAGTTATTCTTGATGCTGCATAACTATGCCATGTAGAGATTTAATAGCATTTTATTTAATCATATTTAAGAATATCATGCTCCTAAAATCAAAATCTCACAGGATAAGCATCTGAAGACATCTTTTTCTGCCCCTATTTAGCAAATGAAAAGTGAATAACAGATGGTTACATCCTTTACTGAAAATTGCCTTCAGTTCATCAGGTTTTACTTTTGACTGTAAAATGTTAGTGTCGTCCTAGAGTTCTAAGTAATGTTCTTAGCCATCACTGTTTGCTTTGGGAAAACCAATCCTGGAGATACTTGATATTCATTGGAAAGAACATATAGACATTTCCTTTTAAAAGGCAAGTATTTCATGCAAACACTCTAGGCATCAAATTTAACTCAATAAAAGGAAGAAACTCCCACATTGACAACATTTAAAGGTACAATAATGGAGCACATGATAAAGCTATTGTCAAAAGAATTTCTTGGACTAGGTGAGAGGACATTTCTCTGATTTTTGGGGTCCTTCCCACCTGTGACTTATTATTCTATCTGCCCTTGCTGACATTACTATCTACCAATTTGTTCTAGTAACATTTCAGAGATAGTGGTACATTGCTAAGGAAATCTACATCTGCTTTTTTTTTTTTTTCTGATGGGCTCCAAAATAAAAATTCTAACTTAAAGACATGCAAATAAAGGCATTTATTTTTTCAGTTTTGGTTTTGTAGAGAATTATTTTGATTTGTCAAACTTTAACAAGCTACATTTTTGTAAGTTAATTTTTATTCCTAGATATGACAAATATTTCTAATATTTCAAACACCTAGATTTCGTACTACTTGTCATTGATCTCTACTTTCTTAGCAACTACATAAGGCATCAAATTTCAATTCAGTTCATATGGGAATCCAAACTTCCAGTAAGTAGCAAAAATTCTGATGCACAGAAAATGTGTTCAATCACCAGCGGAACTCGAAGTTAATGAAGTCAGAATGAAATATGAGTTATGTCTCTTTTTAATGTAATACAGTTAGTGTCACTCTTTTAAGGCTACATATTATTCCCTTAACCATGAAACATAGAGGCAGAATCAATATACTTGCCCTATGGGAACTGATGAGAAAGCTAAGGTATAATTCTGAGGGATATTTACATTATTTCTCACACTTTACCAGTAATTGTGAGAAGTGTTTTGGATTAGCTATATTCTAAAGGAAGAGACCTCTTCTGTTATGATAGCTAAACTGTAAGAAAAAAGCTTAATATTCTTTATTTTCCAAATGTAAAAGGAATTAGCTAACTGAGGTTTGGCCATATTTGAAACCATTACATAAAATTTGAATTTAATAAAAATGTTTTTGCTAAAAATAAGTGTCCTAGATATACTAGAGCATGTTTCATATGGTATTCTTTAATATATTTTAATAACTAATTTTGTGTGCCAGTATCTAGTAATATAAACTATTAAAAATTATCAATTTTTTAAATTTTCTTTTTTTTTAATTTCCATTTTAAAAAAATATATCTTGGATTTTTTTGTTTCCTCTGAAACAGTCTCTCATCCTCTGTCTCCCATGCACATATATTAAATTCAATTCAATCACTCGGGGTGAGGGAGGAACCATTCTGGTGTTAGGTACTGTATTCATTGAGGAGAAATAGAAAGATGAATTTCACATGCTGCTTGATCTTCATGAACATGTACTTGAGTGGGAAAAACAAAAGTACACAATTAATAGAAACAAACAAGGCAGAAAGGCGAAAAGTGATTATCGCAATAAATATAATAAACAAACATATAAATACACAAAGAAACAGACTGTTAGATTGTGGAGAAGACAGAAAAGCTATAGGTAAATGGTGAAATTTGACTATAGTCTTGAAGAAAAACAGAATTTCGAAAAGAATGACATGGGGGAAGGGAGGTGCCAAGATGGCGGATTAAAGGGAGTCACAGCTCTCCCTCTCCAAGAAATACACCAAGAATTACATTTAGAGATCTGCTGAATCACGATGAATAGCTAATTTACTCTAGCAGAGTGTCTCTCCCTTCAAAATACAGGAGCATTCTTACAAAATCCAGGTATGTTTGAGCCTACATGACTACCAGTCTAAACCAAACATATAGTAATGGGTAAACATACTTGAAAAAAAAAGGTAACCACAAATCAAAAGAATACAATAGAGTCACAAAAACCAAAATGAAAACCATGCTAATACAAAAGAAAATTATCAAACCACAAAAAGAAAAATGAAAAGGGAAAGAAAGGAACAAAAAAGAAATACCAAATCAACTGAAAAATAAAGTTTGAAATGGCAATAAATGCACATCTATCAATAATTACTATAAATATCAATGGACTAAATGCTCCAATCAAATGAGTGGCCAATTGGATAAAAAAAACAAAAGCTGACAACATGCTGCCTATAAGAGACCTCCTTTAGACTGAAGGACACACATAGATTGAAAGTGAGAGGATGGAAAAAGATATTCCATGCAAATGGAATGACAAGAAATTGAAAGTAGCAATACTCATATCAGACAAAATAGACTTTAAAACAAAGGCCATAAAGAAAGATAAAGAAGGACACTATATAATGATCAAAGGAGTAATACAAGATAAGGATATTACACTTGCTAATGTATGCACCCAATATAGGAGCACCTAAATGTATATGACTAAGGAAATTAAAAATGACTTAAAGAAATGGAAAGATATCCATGCCCTTTGATTGGAATAATTAATATTGTTAAAATGGTCATACTACCTAAAGCAATTTAGAGACTTAATGCAATCCCTATCAAGTTACCCGAAACATTTTTTTTACAGAACTAGAACAGACAATCCTAAAATTTATATGGAATCACAAAAGACCCAGAATTGTCAAAGCAATACTAAAGAAAAAGAATGAAACTGGAAGAATAATCCTTTCAGACTTCAGACAATACTACAGAGTTACAGTAATCAAAACAGCAAGGTATTGGTACAAAAACAGACCTATGGATCAATGAAACAGAATAGAGAGCCCAGAAATAAATCCACAAACTCTCAATCAATTAATCTTTGACAAAGGATACAAGAACATATGATGGAGTAAAGACAGTATCTTCAGCAAATGGTGTTGGGAAAACTGGACAGTTGCATGTAAAGCAATGAAGTTAATATACTCTCTCACACCATGCACAAAATAAACTCAAAATGGCTTAAAGACTTAAACATAAGACAAGACACTATAAATCTCTTAGAGAAAAACAAAGGTAAAACATTTTCTGATATAAATCTTAGCAGTATTCTCCTAGGGAAGTCTACTCAGGCAATAGAAATAAAAGCAAAAATAAACACATGGGACCTAATTAAACATATAAGCTTTTGCACAGCAAAAGAAACCATGAGCAAAACAAAAAGACAACCTATGGAATGGGAGAAAATATTGGCAAAAGATGAGACTGACAAGGGCTTAATCTCCAGAATATATAAACTGCTCATACAACTTAATAAAAACAAACAAACAAACAACCCAATCCAAAAAATAAGCAGAAGATTTAAACAAGTAATTCCCCAATGAAGACATACAAATGGCCAATCAGCACATGAAAAAATGCTCACTATCACTAATCATCAGAGAAATACAAATTAATACTATAATGAAGTATCACCTCACACCAGTGAAAATGGCCATCATTCAAAAGTCCACAAATAATAAATACTGGAAAGGGTGTGGAGAAAAGGGAACCCTCGTACACTGTTGATGGGAATGTAGTGTGGTGCAGCCATTATGGAAAACAGTATGGAGATTCCTCAAAAGACTAAAAATAGACTTACCATATGATCCAAAATCTCACTCCTCTGCATATATCCAGAGGGAACCTTAATTTAAAAAAAATACATGCATCCCAATATTCATAACAGCACTATTACAATTGGCAAGGCATGGAAACAACCTAAATGTTCATTGACAGATGACTGGATAAAGTTGTGGTATATTTATACAAGGGAATACTACTCAGCCATAAAAAAGAATAAAATAATGCCATTTGCAGCAACATGGATGGACCTGGTAATTTTCATTCTAAGTGAAAAGAGAAACAGCCTCATAGACATAGAAAACAAGCTGATGATTACAAGTGGGAAGGGATAAATCAGGAGTTCAAGATTTGTGGGCATTTACTACTATATATAAAATAGATAACAAGTTTATATGGTAAAGCACAGGGAACTATATTCAATATCTTGTAGTAATGTGGTGAAAAAGAATATGAAAACTAATATATATATGTTCACGTATGACTGAAGCATTGTGCTTAGCGTCAGAAACTGACACATTGTAAACTATACTTCAATAAAAATACAAACATACAAAAAAGTATATGAAATAAAAAAAACATAACAGAGTATTGCAAGTTCTATGAATAAAACATAGAAAGAGATATTTAACTCCAAGAGTTTTCCAGGAAGTGTAATGGGTAGATCAGTGGCGACTTCAGTATCTGACAGGTACTAGAAGATGTGAAAGGTAAGGTGAGTCCCAGGCTTGGGAGAGCATCATATTTAACATGAATCTCTATGGTGTGTGCAATGGGAGACACAGGAAACTTGGTGAAAAAAATGAAACTAAGATATGTCTTTTAGAAGTTAAATTCAGAAAATTTTTGAGGGATATACTTTAGCAAATTGTAGAATAAATAAACAAGATTACACTGTATAGCACAGGGAAATATACACAAAATGTTATAACTCACAGAGAAAAAAATGGGACAATGAGTGTGTATATGTCCATGAATGACTGAAACATTGTGCTGAACACTGGAATTTGACACAACATTGTAAAATGATTATAAATCAATAAAAAGTGTTAAAAAAAAAAAGGAAAGCGGTTAAAGACTGGGAAATGAATTACAATAAAATTGTGTGTTTCCTTAAAATAGAAGTATTGGAGAAAAGAAAAAAAAGAGCAGAGACAATTTGAGAGATAAAAGGGATTAATGATGAATTTAGTTTGGAAGACAGAAAAATGGAGCTAAATAAAGATGTCTCCAAGGTTTCTATTATGAAACACAGTATACCCGGGGAAATGGACTGATTCTGAACAGGTTCATGCAAGAGTTGGGAAACAGTTTTTACTTACACTTACTTAATATATATCAGGAACTGTGATAATTATCCACACACATCATTGCATTTACATTCTCTGAAAAGGTAATAAGATAGACATTACCTTCTCCATTTTTTGTAGAAAAACAAGCATGTGAGGAAAAGAAATTTACCTATCATGGTAAAATTTTTACTGATAAAAATATTTTTTTCAAAATTAAATAAATCCATATTTGATTTGAACTTCAATCTGACACAGGTTTACAGTATGTGTCCAGATTTTTCTCAGTTGTGTCTGTGAGAGTCACAATCTTGCATGTACCAGTAGGTCAATGTTTATTGCTTCAGAAAAATCCAATGTATGGATATGCCACCAGTCATCCACTCTATCGTTGATGGATATTTGGTTGTTTCCAGTCTGAGTTATTGCAAATCATATTATGATTTTCTTTTACACACACTTCAGTTCATATATGTGATTGTTTGGAAGGTTTACATATTTAGGAGGAGAATTGGTGGTTCATAAAGTATGTGTGTTCATACTGAGCAAACACTGTCAGACATTTTTCCATTCTAGTTGACACATTTACACTCACACTAGCAGTTTCACTGATTCTTGGAAAACAGTAGATATTGAATATTCTTTTCTTTTTAAAATGTTCAGTCATTCTGATGGGTACTGAGTTATGTTTCACTGTGTTTTTAATTTGCATTGTAATGGTAGTCATTGGGTGTCTGCTTTTATAAAGTGGCCTGTTCAAGTTTGCTATTTCTGAAACATTGGTTCTTTGCATATACCATGCCTATAGAAGTCCTTTGTATATTTAGTTAAGAGTTCATTTTTGGAAATATATATTACAAACATCTTACTTTGTGGCTTGCTTTTTCACTCAAATGGTGTGCTCTGCTGAATAGAAGTTTTAAATTCCAGTGAAATCCAATTTATTGATCTTTCTCCTTTGTGAATCTTAGTTGAGAAATCTTGTTGCAATACATAAATGAGTTTTCCCACATTTTGTCTAGATGCTTTATTGGACTATCCTTTATGTTTTTTCTATGATAAATTTATAATTGATTTTGTATATAGTGTGGAAAGTTATCAAGATATTTTAAAATTTATAGATACACAATTTATCCAGTGTTGTTTATTAAAAACACCGTATTTCCCCACTGCACTGTAATAGTGACTTTGTCATATACCAGATGTATGTATGGTTCTGTTTCTATTTCAATTAATTATTTGTCTATTCTAGCACCAATGGCACATTTTATTTCCTTTAGCTTTATATTTTCTTTAAACTGTTTTTCATGCCTTAAAATTATAAAGTCAGTTTAACAACTTCCAACAAAAAAGATGAAACATAAATTGGCATATAATTTAATCTATACATAATTTGGGAAGAACTGATATCTTTACAACATTGACATTTTCCATTCCTGAAGATGGTATATCCTTCCACTCATTTAGTTTAAAAATTTAACTTAGTAATATTCACAGTTTTCAGTGTAGAATTCTTGCACATCTTTTATTAGACTTATTACTCCTAATTTGATTAATTTTTAAAGTTCTTATAAAAATTATCTTCTACTTATTTCATTTTGATGGTTTGTCTGTGTGTTTGTTTTTCTTTTATCTTTAAAATTTATTTTGTTCTTTTTGCCTAGGGGGAGGGGGCAGAGGGAATTAGGTTTATTTATTTTTTTATTTTAATGGAAGTACTGGGGATTGAACCCAGGACCTCCTGTATGCTAAGTATGTGCTCTACCACTAAGCTACACCCTCCTCCGTGATTGTTTATTTTTAGTCTACCTTTTTTTTTTCTCAGCGGGAGTATCTAATTCTAGCTTCAGTGACACAGTCTGAAGCATAAAACTTATGTTCTAAACATAATAAATTTAAGAGGCAGAAGAAAGTTCATATTCATCTAGAATAATCTATCTTGAACTCATGAGACATTTTGAGGTATACGTGAAACTTTTTAATTGGAGATTTATTCACTGAAATTTATCAGTATAAATCATGTGAATGATTAAGATGTAAAAGAAAAATGTATGCTTTCTAAATAAATTTGTATTACATGCAACCTAAATAAATTACTTAGGGTGTATAAAGATACTGAACTAGAAATCTAGATTAAAACTCCTCAATGCAAGGCACACAACTTTTTTTTCTCCTTTTTTGCTTGAGTATAACTGAGTTGGTTCACCTTTAATCAGTGCAAGACAAAAATAAGTGATCAGTAAATTGAATATAAATAAATTAATTGATGAGTCAGTAAATACAGCATCTATCCATGCTTGTCTTATCATAACTTTATTTGCTTAGTTTATTTTTTAATGTTTTAAATTTGTCTTTGTGAACAAGCATACTATTCTTACCAGTTTCAACAATTTCATCCCAATTTAAGTTTGTGTAACAATTATAATCTAGTGTATATGAACAGAAAGTTTGTTGTAAAGGAGAAAAAAACTTAAAAAAATAAATGTATTTGCCTTTTCATGTTATCAATTATTCCTTTATTGAAGGTATGTGATATTTTCATTGATCTTCTTTTCACCTTAAATTAATAAAGGATTTTATTTTCTCTTCTAAAACTCCTTTTTCATTTTAACTCTCCCAATCACATTACAGTTGCTTCCTGGAGATACTTAGTACTGTTAAATTTGGCCAAAGGTTCTAATCTTTCTTAATGGCAACTCAGTTTCCTCTGAAGACAATTCAGTTTTAATTCATCAGTGCATCCAAACCTTCACCTACAACTATGCATCCAGGTCCATCTCTGATGCTTCTCTTTATGTAGACTGTTGTTGGTGGGATATGTTAGACCCTTGAGAGTCACAAGTGTCTTCTCTATTCCAATATTATCTTTTTCTAAGAGCCATGTTTTTATTTTTTGAGGCAGCCACTCCACAGACAGCATGAATAACAAGTGCATAATATTTAAATCTAAGAAGGATACATTCTTTTTTAAAAGTGCAATCACAGCTTTTGTGGATTTGAATAATGTAATCCATTTAGCACAACTTCACTGGCATCATTAAATGGCTTCTGATTTGATCACGATAACTAATGAACTGTTATTTACAATGACATTTGTGTTTCACTTTCACTCCTGTGCTCATTTCCCCAAGCCATTTTGCCATTAAAAGTTAATCCACTGATAAAATTTAAATGAAAAAGGAAAATATGAATGAAAAAAGGAAAGAGAAAATGCAAAACCACAACCTAACAAGCATGATGCTGTTCCATCCACTTATCCGCATACCTAATCGGAAATGTGAGTGTAAGTCAAATAGGGTTTGGTTTTGAAAAATTCCTGAATTTATAAATATTGTACCCTCATCTTTTCACTCTAAAGAAATCCAAGGAAGAATGAGGAAAACTACCTTGATAATTTTAAATGCATTCTAATTTGGAAAAAAAAGAAAGAGAGAATGAAAATATTCAGTACCGTTGCTAATAATACATCCTGGCGACCTACCTCACGACTGACTGTTTTGCATGAGTGCTTTACCTCATTGTATGTGAGATGTGCTGATTTAGAGAATAAGCTATGAAAACATCGAGTTTCAGCTTAGATTATATTTATAGGTGGGCTTATGTAACTGAATGGTTTCTTTTTCTTCCTTGGGTCTGAGTCATTCTTAAACTCAGCAAGATTAACTCAAAACAACCAGAACACCAAAACTATGAATTTTTTTTTTTAGGAAAGTATCTATCAAAATATTAAGTGAATAATCACAGGTTATAAAAAAAATACTTATCTTGAGAATGGATTGATTATCAAGCTTTAGTTAGATGACAAATTAAAGGCCTTGGATACATACTGAATAAAGCAACAATTCTTTAGGAGGACTAATTGATCAGCATGCAAAGAGAATAAATAAGACAACAATATTTACTTTGCTCAGTTGGCACCACAAACTGGGGAAGTGAGTACCAAACACATAGGCTTTCTGTGGAGTGTTTCACATCAGCATGTGCAGGGAGGTTGTAACTTGTCATCAGAAGCTGATTCTCAGCCTTTGTCCACACAGCTGCTGTGACTATCCTGACCACGGTTATTTTTGTTTCATATTTTCAATTGATCGGTTAATACTTACTTATCTGTAAACTTGTGAGGTTAGGGAGCACTTCCCATTTTATATGTAGTGTAGGGTAGGCTGAATATATCTTGAGTGAGTGAAGAAATGCAATAAATAACCTGGCCACCTGCCAATGCTAGGGCACAATAGACCTGTGCCGCCAACCCTTGACTTAAGTCTAAAGCAGGGTGAGAGAAACTGACTCCTAAACATGGTCTCCTCACTATCATTCCCTAAGGCCCTCAGCTCTTCAAGCCCCTGACTATCTACTTTCTTTTAATTAACTTTGAGATGTAATTTCAGTACTATAAAATGCACACATCTGAAGTGTACCATTTGCTCGATTTTGACTAATGAGTACATGTGTGAAACCACCATCCCATCTTAATTGCATTTTATTTCCCTCATCCAGGAAAGTTTCTGTGTACCTCTTGGCAGTCAGGTCCCCATCAAACCTTTTGATCAGGCCAAGACATATAATCTGTATCACCACGGATAATGTAGGCCTGCCATGGGACTTCATATAAATAGGATTATAAAGTATGTAACTATGTAACCAGCTTCTTTGTTCAGCATGTTTTTGAGATCCCTTTTTTTTTGAAATTGCTCCATTGTATTCCACTGCATAAATATATTGTAATTTGAAAAATATTCATTCTCTTGTTGAATTATTTCCAGATTTTAACTGTTTGGAATAAAGTTGCTGGTGTCTTGATTCTGGTTTATATTCCTTGGAATTCTAACCAACCACCAAATTATCAAATCCATGATGTCACTAACGTCTGAATCTCTGAAAAAATTTTTGTACGTGCCTATACTCATAGGGCAAAGAGGAAATAGTTCATAAGTTTTATTTGTAAAGAGAACTGGGCCAAAATAAAATTGTTGACCTTGCTAGCTTCTTTTGTTCTAAAACATCACAATTATCTCAGGGTCCTGTCTGCTCACCTGCTCAATTCTCAATTTCTGGCCCAATGTCAGTTTTCCCCACATCAGTTCTTCATTCTGAACTGGAGTAACTCCCTTGACACAAAGAAGTTATGAGAGGGAATAGGGAAGAAAATTAAGGAAAGTAAGGAGAAAATAAACATGGATTGTTATCTTCTTTGTTGCTTCACTTCTGATATTTCTTTAAAATTACCATTAACTTATTTAATATTGCTTGAAAAGTACCCAAAATCTGAGACAGGATTTCCTATGACCACATGTGTTTTGCTTTTAAGAGATTTATATTCTACAAGATAGATATTATTAAATAACTAAAGCACAGCTGTTATCTAATTACAATTAGGAAAAGTACATTTATGAAAAATGAATCAGGGTTTAAAAGAATGGAGAGGGTGATTGTGGAAAACACACAGGTCATGATCAAATGATGTTAACTTGCTACTCTAATGTTGTATGTTGATGTTAAGTCCAGAGACACCAAGAACACTTGAATATAGACTTACTAAACATTTCTTCTTTCAGTGATCCCTTTGTGTTTTTAGAAAAATTATTTCAATGATGGGTGTAGATATTGGTAAAGAACAAATTAAATACTACTCAAGTTACTAAAATTTGTCAGTACTTTTATGTAGGATTTCATATCCTTGGGTGATTCAGCCAAGCACCCTGCTTGTAAGAGGTGACCACAGCAACACGGCCAGCTCAATCTTGTGGTCAGATCTCACTGGATGATGATATTCTAGTCTATCCTCTGTATACCTCGAGCCATATTAGGGAGAGAATAAGAGATTAGGAAGAGGTGGGAAGAATCTGGTTAAGAATGAAAGGCTGTATCTGCAAATCTTGAATTCCCAATTTATGCCTTCCCACAGATTTGCAGATACTAACTACTATAAATAAAATAGATAAACAATAAGTTTCTACTGTATAGCACAGAGAACTATATTCAATATCTTATAGTAAATAATAATGAAAATGAATATGAAAATGAATATATATATATATGTTCATGTATGACTGAAACATTATGCTGCAGACCAGAAATTGACACATTATAAACTGGCTATACTTCAATTTTTAACAATTTTAATGTAATCTCAAAAAGAAAAAAAGGAATAAAAGGCTGAATGCTGAGATGCTTGCTTATTCCTACCACAATCTATAACAAGAAAGCATCTGTTTATTTATTTAATTGTATTGTTCATTAACACTGGGAAAGAAATACACCTTGAAGCATCAATTATGGTTTGAAATAAAATTATAAGAACAGTGGAAGGTTTTAGAGAACATAACATTTCCCTTGGATTTTGTTCTTTAAATCTATGTGTTTGGGGGGAAATAAACTGTGCAGAAGTAAGTAATGTAAACCTATTGTAACCAGAACTTTTACAGATTTACTTTAGCTCCAGAAGCAGTGCCTTTGTTCTATGACACCTGAGCATCAGTTGACGTGAGGGCTTAGCAGGTGGATCAGACAGATGGTAATCAGAATTCCCAAGTTTACCACTAACATTCAATTCTTCATCAAAACCAAGATAAAGCAAAAAATATTTAAAAGAGAAGGCTAAGCATGTATTAACTCCAGTTATGGAGACTAGTGAGCTAAGTTTTGCATTCCACAGTGATTATGCAGGGAAAATTAAAGCATTAACTAGAGACATTGATAAATATTTCTATCAATTTGCTCAGACAAAAATGTTTTTTAAACTACAGACTATAGCATAATTATTCAAAATAAACAGTAATTAACTGAAGTAAATCAACCAACACAAGTGTCTGCAAATTTGCCCTGTGGTTTACCAGCTGTGCTTTTTACTGTCTGTGCTGTGAATTTACACTCAAGCTTTGAGTTCTCAAGAGGTGGTGGAAAATTGAAGCACATTTTAGAAGCATATTAAGTAAGGGTAAATTACCAAGTCAGTCAGTCTAAATCATCTGGCAATGAGAGATTTATTTTTTTAAAAGAACTTTATAAGGCAAATTTAATAAGCCTTTATTGGGCATCTTCTATATGACAGTTGTATGAGTATGAAGAGATAGACTTAAATAAGACACTTAAGGGGTAAATAGTACAAAGCAATAGATACGAAATCAAACATTTTCGATGAATAACTTAACTCCAGGTTAATGACAGTGAATAGGGGAAATGAGTAAAATTCCTCTTTAGAGCCACATTAAAAATAGGTTTGGGGGAAGCTCCAGCAGAGGCCACAAGTCCTCGGCTTCTGGGTCCATTGGAGAGTCTTCACCTAAGGAACCAAGATACTAACAAAACCAGAGTGATCAGAAGTTTCACCTGATGGCAGAGTCTTTTTCATCTGTGGTTGAATTAGAAATCAAAAAACACTACTGTTAAGCAGCGTCAAAAGGAAAGAGTCTCCCTTTGCACAGGCCATTATGCACAGATGCCTGAAAAACAAAATCTCCAAGAAAACACTCCTGTCTTAATGGTCTATGGAAATAGCTTCATTCCTTGAAAATAAGGTGTCTAAACAGTGTTTTGTGCTGTATTTCTTTTCACTTTACCAAGAAGTGTTCTTCAATGGGAAAAAAAAAGAAAAACCTTCTATTCTCATTTACTAATAATTTCAATAAACTTTCTTACTGATGCAAAGAAACAAAAAAATAAATTTGGGAATCAGAAATTCCATACACTACCTCCATTTTGGCCTCAGATTCACAATCCCTCCTGGGTAGTGAGAAAGGTTTACTCCAGAGCCTGAGAATGCTGGGTAAGTTTTCTTTTATTTGCTACTCTTTGTCATTAGAGATGGGCCTCACAAAGCATGCTGCAAAAGATTCCTTGTCACTGTCAGGGTTGGAATTATATGGACAATTTGCATGGCACGTTGTGACCTATGCTAAATTCTTAGGTTCCTATTAGTAACCATCCTATATGTTACACTTCTGCTGAGAGTGGAAGTATTATTTTGTAACAGAATAAAAAGCAATTGATTTATACAGCAGCTCTTAAATACTAATGTATCTATCCACCTACCGAAGCTCATCCCCTCTTATTCAGGGAGTCATGTTTTTCCTCATGATTCCAAAGACAGTTTTTAGTGTTTAATATATAAAATAATATTTACTGAGCACTTTCTAGGCACTCAGCAGAGCACTGGGAATATACAATGATGAAAACCAACTCTCCGCTTTCATCTTCTTGCATTCTGGTTTCCACAATTCAGCTTTATAATTTGATTCAACTGGATAAAACTGTCATGTCATGATCCTCCAAACAGTCACGGAACAAGTATTCAAAATCTATATAAAAAAACATATTAATCCAACCTGGCAAAACCTGTCTAAGCATTTTCACATTATACTTCAGAAAGAAAAAAAGTAAATATGTAAAGAGTGCCTTCTAGTCAATATACATCCTATGTAATGCATTGAACTGATAGCATTGTCTCACTCAATTTTCAAAATACTCTGTGAACTATCATTTTTCCCATTCTTACCTTATATATATATTTAACTTATTCTCTATTTTGTTGGTAGAATATTAGGACTATTAGGTGAGGGCCTTGCTCAATGTCACACAGCCACTATGTGGTCACCCAGGGACTTGAACCTTGTCAGGGGAAGCCTGTGAGTGACTAGGGCTAAGCTGCCATCCAGTCACCTGTTGCCTAGGCTGTAGTCCAACATGAGCAGATTATTCAGGTGGAATTCCTTCTCAAAGAATTGAAAAGGAAAGGCAGTGCTAAGGCAGGGACCAGGGATGACAGATTCCCCAACCCTTTAGCTCTTGGCAACCACTTTCCTCCTCTCTTTTCTGTGAGTTTGACTCTTTTTTCTTTTAGAGTCTACATTTAAGTGATACAATGCAGTGCTTGTCTTTCACTGCCTGGCTTATTTCACTAAATATTTATTTTAAATTTTGCCATTGATACTTAGTTCTGATTTATGATAATAACATGTATTTAACATGTTATAATATTAACATGTACTTAATATTATTTAAATTAATATCAGAATTTGTTTTAAAAGTAGAAGAAATATGTTTCAACTTATTTGAACTTAATACAATACATAAAGAATAAATAATTTTTGTGTATGCTTTGTATTTACAAACTATCTGTCACAGAGTTATACTTTTAGCACAACATGTTATTCCTTTCCAAAGTTTTCTTTGGTCATGGTAAATCATATGTTGTTCACTCAAGGTATGATGACTGGACCCATCAATGGTGTAAATAAAGATAATATTACTTTTTATTTTATTTATAGTGAAGGGAATCAACAAACTATGATGATTTTATTAAGATAATCAATGCCTTCTAGAACAAGGTATATTGTTGTATGTAGCTAATTATTTTTAAATTCTTTATCCTTAAAGAAGATGGGTCTGCTCATCTATGAAAAGACTCAATAGGTTATGGCGTCATATAAATTCTGGTAGAAAAATTGAATAATCAATTTATATAAGTAATTGAGTAGATTGACTTATTTGTTAATACTATCCATCTTTTTTCTTTATTCACATAAAAATAATCAAAATTCAGTTAAAACTATGTGAAGTTAGCTTCAGAGTTAAATGAGTTAAATGTTCTGGAGGCTCTGTCTTTGGGGAGGTTCATGTTTTCCTGAGTTTTAATTCCGGGAGCCTTCCCAGAGTCTTAATGTGATGATCTGAGAAAAATTCCTTCTTGCTTCCAGCAGGGAAAGGGGAAAAGAAGAAATTCTTTTGAAATGCCCTCAGAGCTCTCTGTTCTCTCTAATGAGACCTAACCTCAAGGGAACTATTAATACTATTATACCAGAAAATAACCTATTGGGATTTTTCAAAACTTAATCCATCTGGGAGAAAGGAAATACCCAACTCAAGTCTCACTAAAAGACTCTGACTTAATCATGGGACTATAGAGTATCCACAACTCCACTTCTACCACCACATCAATGATGCTCCTCTATAATGAAAGAGGATTACAGCTAAAAGAACTGCAAATCTTAAGTACCTTTTAAAGAGCATCTAAGGATAACAAATAAAACAGAGGTGACACAAACAAAAGGATTAGAGCAAATTTTAGCCTCTGACATCACAGCTTTAGCAAACAGTAAGCAAAGCCTAACTTCTAGCCAGCCAACCATAAAACTTGTTTCTTTTACCTGATACATCATGCATAGCTTTCAACAAAAATTTGCAAGTCTTGCTAAAAGGACAAAAAAAATTAATTAGTCTGAAGAAACAAAGCATGCATCAGAACCAGATGCAGATATGGCACAGATTTTTGAAATGATCAAACTGGAAAATTGAAATAGTTATGCTAAGGATTCTAACGGGAAAGGTAGACAACATGCAAAAACAGATAAGTAATGTGAGCAAAGAGGTGGAAACCCTAAGAAAGAAATGAAAAAGGATGCCAGAATTCAAAAACATTGTAACAGGAATGAAGAATGCTTTTGATGGGCACATTAATGCACCACTCACAGTTGAGGAAATAACCAGTGAGTTTGAAGATATGTCCATAAAAACTTCCAAAACTAACATGCAAAGAGAAAACAAACAAACAAACATGAAACAGAATATCTAAGAACTGTTGGACAATTACAAAAACTGTAGCATTATATGTAATAGATATGCCAGAAGGAAAAGAATGGGAGAAAGAAGCAGAAAAAAAAAATAGTTTAGGTAATAATAATGGTGGAGTATTTTCCAAAACGAATGATAGACACCATACCACAGATCTAGAAATCTCAGCTAACATTAAACAGCATAAATACCAAAAAGTCTTTATCTAAGCATGTCATATTTAAACTGCAGAAAATCAAAGACAAAGAGAAAATCTTGAAACAATCCAGGGGAAGGAGGAAGCAAAAAGTCTATAGAGAAACAAGGTAAAAATTGTATCAAACTTCTCTTCCAAAACTTCTTTTCTATAAAGCAAAGAGAGTGGAGTAAATATTTAGTGTTGGAAAAAAAAAGC
Source organism: Vicugna pacos (assembly GCF_048564905.1). Classification (NCBI taxonomy): domain Eukaryota; kingdom Metazoa; phylum Chordata; class Mammalia; order Artiodactyla; family Camelidae; genus Vicugna; species Vicugna pacos. The sequence continues at coordinate 42,820,401 of NC_133000.1, forward strand.
AAAAAAAAAAAGACCAAAGTAAAATCTTATTTACAGTGGAATTATTCTCCAAACTTGAAGGAGAAATAAAGATGTACTCAAAGAAAAACAGACTTTATCACCAGTAGGCCTGTCTTGTAAGAAATGTTAAATGAATTTATCTAAAGAGAAGAAAAATAATACAGGTCAGAAACTTGGATCTACATAAAGAAAGAAAGAGCTCTGGGGAAGAATTATGTAACAGTAATATATAAAATTTTTATTTTATTTTCTTAATTTAGCAATTTGTTCAATATAATAGCAATAATGTATTTGGTGGTTTTAGCTTGTAGACAAGTGAAATAAATGATAGTGATAAGCAAATGGAGGGTGGAATTGGGAATACTCTGTTATAAGGTGCTTGTTATAAGGTACTCTTATATGGTACCTATAAAGCCATAGTGTTATTTGAAAGAGGATTTATATTACTCATATATTAAAACTCAAAGGTAACTACTAAATTTTTTAACAAGTATAATTAACATGGTAAGATAGGAAAAAATATTGGATATAATATCTTCAATTAAGATCAAAGATAGAAAAAGTGGAAGATAAAAAAGAAACAGAATAATGGCAACCTATAGAAAACAGTTAAAATATAGTGGATGTAATTGTGACTATTAATAATCTCACTTTAATTGTTAATGGTCTAAATAAAACAATTAAAAGACAGAGAATCTCAGAGCAGCAAAAAAAATCTATCTATATGTTATCTGGTAGAAACTCACTTTAAATATAGAGACACAAATAGGTTAGAATTAAAGGGATAAAGATAAGCCAGGCTAACACTACTCAAAAGAAAGCTAGAATAGCTATGTTACTTTCAGTCAAGGTAGACTTCAGAGCAATAAAAATTATAAAAAACAGAATGACATAATGATAAAAGGGATCAACTCTTCAAGAAGATGTAACAATCCTTAATATCTATGTGCCTAATAACAGAGTGTCAAAATATGTGAAGCAAAACTGATAGAACTGCAAAGAGAAATAGATAAATCTACTAATATATTTGGAGAGTTCAACACTCCCCTATCAGTAGTGGACACATACAGCAGGGAGAAAATCAGTAAAAATGTAGTCGAACTAAACAGGACCATCAATCAACTGTATCTAATTGACATTTATAGAATACTTCGTCAAACAACAGCAGAATACACACTCTTCTCAAGCTCATATGGAACATTCACCAAGATAGATGACATTCTGGACCATAAAACTCACCATAATAAATTTAAAAGAACAGACATCATACAAAGTATGCTCTCAGACCGTGGAATTAAACTAGAAATCAACAACAGAAGGACAGCTGGAAAATCCCAAAATATTTGGAGATTTTTGAGACTTCTCAATAATACACAGATCAGTAAGAAGTTTCATGAGAAATTTAAAAATATTTTGAATGAAATGAAAATGAAAATATCAGTATATGTGTGATGCATTAAAAATCAGTAGAGTGAAATTAGTAACATTGAAAGCATATATTAGAAGAGAAGATCTAAAATAATTTCTATGTTCCTACCCTCAGAAACTAGGAAAATAAAGAGCAAATTCAATCCAAAGTAAGCAGAAGAAAAGAAATTTTCAAAAATTGGAAGAGAAATTAATATAATTGAAACTAGGAAAATAATAGAGAAAATAAAATAATTCAAAATTTGATTCTTTGAAAGGACTAGTAAGATTCATAAATCCTTATTCAGACTAACCAAGAAAAAGAAGAGAGAAAACACAAATTACTAATATCAAAAATAAAAGAGAGACTATCACTATTGAATTCATGATCATTTACAGGATAATTAAGGGACATTATGAACAGCTATTCTCATAAATTTGGTAACTTAGATGAAATTGATCAACTTGTTGAAAGACACAGTCTACCAAAACTCACACAAGGAGAAACAGATAACCTAAATAACCTTTAAAGAAATTGAATCAAATAAATAACATTCCAAAATAGAAAGGAAAATTCCCAGATGTTTTCACTAGTGAATTCTAATCATTTAAGGAAGAAATGATGCTCATTCTTTACAATCTATTCCAGAATGTAGAAGTAAGAGTAGTACTTCCTAAGTTATTTCTGTGAAGCATTACCCTAACTCCAAATCCAGGCAAAGATGTTATAAGAAAAGAGAACTACAGATCAATATGTCTCATAAGTACACAAAAATACTCAACATAATATTAGCAAATCAAATACAACAATGTATAAAAATAATTATATAGCATGACTAAGTGGAATTTATCTCAGGTATGCAAAACTGGGTCAGCATTCAAAAATAAATGAATGCAATTCCTCACAACAACAAGCTAAAGAATAAAAGTCAAAAGATAATATCAATAGATGCAGAAAAAGCATTTGATAATATACAACACCCATTTATTATAAAAGCTCTCAGCAGAAAAGAGAAGAATTACCTCTAAAGAACATTTATGAAAAACAAAAATCTACAGCTAGTCTTGTACTAATAATGATGATAAACTAGATGCTCCCCCAACTAAGATCAGGAACAAGGAAAGGATGCCACCTTTCACTATTTCTACTCAACATCATACAGGAAATTCTACTTAATGCAATAAAACAAGAGACAAAATAAATGGTATAAATAGTGGAAAGGAAGAAATAAAACAATTTTTTTTCAGATGACATCTATGTAGAAAATACCACCAAGAACCAACAAAACAACCCTGGAAATAATAAGCAATACAATATATAGAGCAAAGGTGCCATATATAAGATTAATAAACAAATGTCAGTTGCTTTCCTATATACTAGCAATGAACAATTGGAATTTAAAATTTAAAACACAACACCATTTACACTAACATAAAAAATGCCTACATAACAATCTAACAAAATGTACATGGGGTCTATATGAGGAAAACTGAAAGATCTGATGAAAGAAATTAAAGCTTTAAATAATTGCATAGATAGTCTATATTCATAGATAGGCAGATACGATATCCTAAAAATGTCAGTTCTTCCCAGCTTGATCTATAGATTCAACGGAATCCCAATCAGAATCTCAGCAGGCTACTTTGTGGAAATCAATAAACTAACTCAAAAGTTTATATAGAAAAGCAAAGACCCAGAATAGTCCATGTAATATTGAAGAATAGCAGAGGAATGACACCACCTATTTCAAGATTGACTATAAAGCTATCAAGACAGTGTGGTATTGGTGGAAGAATAAACATATAAATCAATGAAACATAATAGAGAGTCCAGAAATAGATGCACACAAATATAGTCAACTGAGATTTCACAGAAGAGCAAAGGGAATCCAATGGAGAAATGATAGTCTTTTTCAAAAGTGGTGCTGGAACAACTAACTATATGCAAAAAAAAAAAAAAAAAAGTCTGTAGATAGTAACCTTACACTTTCACAAAAATTAACCAAACTGGATCATATACCTAAGGCAAAATATGAAACTGTAAAACTTCAAGATGATAACAGAAAGCTATGTGACCCTGGGATTTGAAACAAGTTTTTAGACAAACACCAAAAGCTTGATCCATGAAAGAAAAAAAAAATTCTTACTTAATGAAGTTAGACTTTATTAAAATTTAACACTTCTGCTCTGCAAAGTTTTCTTTTAAGAAAATGAAAAGACCATTTACAGACTGGGAGAAAATTTTTGCAAAATACATAGTTGATAAAAGAACTGTATTCAAAATACACAAGAACTCTCAAAACTCAAAAATAAGAAAAAAGAAGTAAGCAAAGATTTGAACAGACACTTCACCAAAAAAAGACATACAGATGTCAAATAAACATAGAAAAAGATGTTCAACATCATATGACAAGAGGAATTTACATATTAAAATAACAATCATAAACCACTACTCACATATTAGAATTGCCAAAACCCAAAATACTGACAGCACAGAATGCTGGTGAAGATGTGAACCAACAGGTACAATCTTCCATTGTTAGCTGAAGTGCAAAATGGCACAGCCATTTTGGAAGACACTTCAGCAGTTTCTTAAAAAGATAAATATGCTCTTACCATATAAAATGGCAATTGTGCTCCTAGACATTTGAATACATATGTTGGAAACTTATGTGCACACAAAAACCTCCATATGAATATTTATAAAAACTTTATTCATAATTTCCAAAACATGGAAGGAAACAAGATGTCCTTTAATAGATAAATGGATAAACAAATAGTGGTCTTCATATCCATAAAATAATATATTGTTCAGTGATTTAAAAAAAAAGAGCTATCTAGCCATAGAAGACATGGAAGAACTTTAAATGCATATTACTGAGTGAACAAGACCAATCTGAAAAGGCTACACATTGTGTGATTCCAGGTGTACAATATTCTGAAAAAGTCAAGAATATAGAGACTAAAAAAAAATAATAATTTTTAAGGTTTGGTGGTGGAAATAAATGTGTGGAAGACAGGGAATTTTCAGGGTAGTGAAAATAGTGTATATGATATTGGAATGGTGGGTTTACAACTTCATGCATTTGGCAAAATCCATAGAACCATACAACATACATACAACAAAAAGAACGTATCCTAATGCAAACAATGAGCTTTTGTTAAAAATAATGTATCAATATTGGTTCCTCCATTGTACCAAATGTACCACATTGATGCAAGATATTATAATAATAGGGGAAAGGGGGCAGAGTAGGCACTGGGAAGTTTGTGGGGACTCTCTGTACTTTCTGCTCAATTTTCCTGTAAAATTAAACTGCTCCAAAATACATGATATAATATGTTAAGTAAAAATTATATTAAGCTAAAAATACTAGAAACTACATTATTAGCACAAAAAGTTAGGGAAAAATAAAATTGTATCCAAATAGACTCACAGACATAGTAAACAAACTATGATTACCAAAGGGGAAAGGGATAGGGGGAAGGGATAAATTACGAGTTTGGGATTAACATATACACACTACTATATATAAAATGGATAAGCAAAAAGGGCCTAGTGTATAGCACAAGGAACTATATTCAGTAACTTTTAATAAACTATAATGGAAAAGAATCTGAAAGATATATATATATATATATCCACACATATATATATAATATATGTATAACTGAATCACTTTTCTGTACAACTGAAACTAACACAGCACTGTAAGTCAACTATATTTCAGTAAAAAAGAAGGAAAAATATAATGTTACATCCAATGAAATAGAAGCCATGCAAAGCCTCCGCACATTTTCTGTGCCTTTTCTGTGATATTTACCTTGTTAGGTTTTGTGCTTTTTTTCTTTCCCCCAGAGATTTTTCTCTCATTAAATAAAAGGTCAAGTAGAATTCAGTCCATATTTATTATTCTTTCAAAAACCCCATACTAGAAAAACTTCTATTAATCTGGTCTTTACAGGCGCCCTTCTAGAGGGCCATTCTTTACCTACCTGGGTCTCTGCATCTATGCAGCCTGGTCAAAACTAAGACAGGGAAGATTTACAGAGCTGGCATAGGTCAGCTCTGGATGTCAGCCTAGCATGCTCTGTTACAGAAGGCAAGTTACTGTGACCAATGCCCACGAGGTCAAACAAATGGAAACCTAGAGCTTGGAGCAGAGAAAGGTTTATCGCAGGGCCGAGCAAGGAGGACAGGGTGGCTCATGCCCAAGAAAACCCCAAACTCCTCAGAGGGTTTCAGAAAAGTACATTTAAAGACCAGGTAAAGGAGGGGGTTTGTACGTAGATGATCAGCTTGTGCACAATTCTCTGACTGGTTGCTGGTGAGGTAACAGGGTGGTCAACAGCATCAACTTCTAGGTGCCAGCAGGTCTGGGGGACATGTGCTCTCGACCATCAGGTAGTGAATTTCTTCCCTTTGATTGGTGGTTTTTAGCATCTAAAAAAGTCAAGAACTACTACTGAGATACTATTATCTGGATAATTCAGAGAGGAGCTACAGCAGAGGATATGGGCAAGGAGTCTGACCCTGGAAGGCCCCACAGGGTCCTGCTTAGTTAAAATTCCCCCCTTTTCTTTGATACTCCTCAATCTTAAGGAGAACAGGTATTGGACAAGAAAAGGAATAATGTTTTGGACAGAGAGGTTAATCATAAATTTGGCAGAAAAACCAGGTTTTAGGAGGACTTGGTCTCAATCTCCAATCCTATTTCATCCTTTCCCAAGTCTTTCAGGAAATGGGGCGATGACCACTCTGGCTACTTCCTGCTGAAACAGGCATAGCCCTGCCTTGACTTGGAAGATGAACACTAAACGGGAAATATTTCTGAGTTTCAAGTCCTATATCCGAGTTTTGTATGATTAAGATCCCAGTCCTTTAGTTCACCCTTTTGGCACCAGCAGACCCCATTAGTAGTAGTTGGAGGAGGGATGACCAGAACTTTAATAGACAAAATGGATCTCAATCCCCATTCCCAGAGGAATTCAGGAGAATAAGCCTGAAAAAACAGTCTGAACCTAACACTTCATTGGAGATGTATAGCCAGGTAGCCAGTTGTCTACTTTCATCTACGTAGGCTTTAACTTCTGATGTGGTATTAACATATGTGTAACAGGAGCTATTGACTACTACAATGTCTCCTTTTTTTCTGCTAACATCTCATCAAAAACAATTTTATTATCTAAAAATTTAATAGTTACAAGAGAAGACCTTAAAATCATAAGGTTGCATCTGCCAGCAGTCACTGCTTGGAGAATGGTTGGTGGTCTCCTGAGTATGACACAGTTCAGAAATTTTGCATTCTCAACAATACAAGAAAGTGTCTGAAATCATGCCCCATCATGGCCACCTAGTTTCACCTTGAATGTCTGAACTACAGCTACTCTATTTTGACTTTCAAATGCATTCCCCTCCTCAAGGCCAGATGTGTAATGCATGTCCAGATGTGCAATGCATGTCCAAAAGGTCACAGAACAGGCCTCTTTGGTCTGTAAAGTTTAAGTTATACTATGTATAAGCCAGAATGACTTCCCCATACCTCATCATGTGCAGATTTCCCCATCGTTTCCCCTTGTGATTGCAAGTCTTTCAATTGAAACACTGATGATCAAAATATTCACGCCTTGATGCTGGGGTGATGACTACTGCCCCAGGTTCAGATCATGTCCCTCAGTGCTAGGCCTCCTTTATATTGCCTAGTTATCCAAGTCGGGGAAAAACTAATCAGATATCGTGAACAGACTCAGACATGTATTAATGGGGAAACACAATACAGGCCATGCATTTTATCACTTATACCCAATTGTTACACAGGCATTGTACATGTGCTTTTAGAAACAGGCAAAAACAAAGCATTGAGAGTAGTTATACCCTGTGACAACTTCATTAGAAAATTCTTTCTATCCTAAGCACAGGAGACTTGTGATTGGAAGTAAAACAATAACTTTCAATACTGATAGGAAGATAAACATCTGATAAACCAATTAGCAAGTGTAGATTAAAAGCCAGTAATATTTCAGACAAAACCAAAAAGTTATAACCATATTCACCAGTTTATGTAATCTTATGAAATTAATCCTTTTTACTAACAGTTTTATGAAATCAGAGTTTTCATTAGAACTTTTAAATCCCTTACCCAGTTCAGCAGTATGATTTAAAAGAAATCTATACTTGTTAAAAAATCCTTTTTGTGAATCTTATTGAAGATGTAGCAGTTTTGCAAAGCATCAGCTTAACTATCTAAGAATGGAGAAAGACTTAAAAAGGCAAGGTTAAAGATCTGGTTACAGCACTTTTCAACAAAGAAGCTTCATCAAGTTGCTGTGGCATACAACATTCTAAGATAACGATTAGAATTATGATTGATAGCATCATGTCAGGATGTATCTAAATTTCAGAAATCTTATGTAATTTCCAGAATATCTATATTAACAACACTTATTCCTACCACATATTCTGAGGAGGCTTATCACTCATTTGACAATGCTGTGTAATTTAACATACCAACCAATCCTAGTTAGTTCAATATTTTTGCCTGAGGGGTCCTCTGAAGCATCCCAAAGTTAGCTGAAGTCAAAAGAACTTTGATGAGGATGTGGTGGGAAGTTTGTCAACAACATCAAGAAGTTTCACACAATTTGTTATCAGAAGCATCCCTTATCACAAGCAAGTGAACTTGTTCTCTTAACAGAGGAACCAAATCTAGTCCTGCACCAGTCTCCCTTCAACAACAAAATCCATTTACCTACTTGCATTTAATCTAATCTCAGCCCAACCATTACAAAACACCTTACTTAGAGCTCCTTTCTACAAACTTCCTGCAACTCTCTGTGTCCATACTAGTTTGTGCCTTATTTTTTTCATCTAGAAACAACCAGCTTTAGGACAAAAGCATTTTGTTTTAACTCAAAACGTATAACCTACTTTCCTACCGTATACTGAAATGTTTCCTTTATTATTTTTAGTAACTTTAATGGCATATTTAAATTAGAATCCTCAACTCTTAAAAACTTCTACAGAAAAAGTTCTAGTGTAAACCAAGGAGTTACCAATTATGAGCTCTCTTTTACATTATGATCCTGTAGATTGGCAAACATAAATACCAAGAATAATTTCTAAAAACATGTGCTTTTAAAGACAATATCTCAGTGTAGCACCAAACATATTTAATAATAGTCCTAAACATCTTTAGTTTCTCTGTAAAGGGAAGTCAATGTTCAGTAAATAATGTTCCGAGTATCTTACTTTGTTTGGGAATGACCTAGCTGTTTAACAAACTTCCAGCATTTAACTTAAGTTAGCACAACCCTAAAATTTCAAGTTACTAAATATCTGGAGAGATCATTTTAAAGTAGACATTCTTAAAATAATTATTTCCCAAAGAGTTTACCAAAAAGCTGTTGTATTATTTGCACTTAATTTAATTTTGTTATACCAAGTTAACTGAATTTTTTTCTTCCGGGTGACAAACTCTGCAACAGAAACAGCATAAACCTATTGACATCCAGTAAACCTGGGTACCGTAAAAGACATGTCTGTGTTGATTATACCAACAAACTTAAGCTGACTTTAATATCAGATATTAATATTAAATATTTCCTAAATCACATGAGCCTGAAATTTGTTGTCTAGCTTCTTTTGTACTTAGAAGTATTTAATTTGTAAGTCCTTATTTTTAAATCAATTAAATAGAGTACTTTTACATGTTACAATTTATATAAAGACAGATAGAACCAGAGATCTCAGTTTTTCTGCCTGAGTTAAAAAACCTTTTTCCTTAAGACCCAAGATAGATCATCTCAAAGGCACAGAAAGAGACATGCAAATTTTTCCTCTAATGGTTTATACAGAACCCAATCATCTTGGCTATTTTCAGGGATTTTTTTTCCAGTTCCCAAATATCCGCTTCCGTTTAAGGAAACAGCAGTAATAGATAATTAATTATAAACACACACACACACACACACACACACACACACACCTCATTCACTCACATTCAGATGCCTCACTTTCAGCAAAACTAGAAAGAGAGAACAAGATTTGGACTCAGGTACCAAGACATTCATATACAACACACACACACACACACACACACACAAGATAAAAGCCAAATTGCAAAAGGCCCACTTTGATATAACAGCAGAGCCATTAGGGCCACTGTTCTCCAGATCTTGGAGTACTGAGGTCACACAACGTTACATCTTGGAGTACTGAGGTCACACAATGTTACAATAAAAAAAAATAATTTTCTTTCATTTATGGAAGCATAGCTAAAACAAGGAGGCCAGAGTGGCTCATGCCCAGGAAAACCCCGAACTCCCCTAAGGATTTCAACAAAGCATATTTAAAGGCCAAGAAAGGGAGCAGGGGGGTCACAGGGTGCATGATCAGCTCATGCACAGTTCTCTGATTGGTTGATGTTAAGGTGACAGGGACGTCAACACTGTCGATCCCCTAGGCGCCAGAAGGCCCGGGCCATGTGCTCCTGGTTAATTTCTTCGCTTTGATAGAGGTTTTTAGCATTTAAAAACCTCAGAAAATATACATGAGATACTATTATCTGAGTACTTCAGAGAGGAGCTACTGCAGAGGATATGGGGGAGGGGTCTGACCCTGGAAGGTCTCACAGGTCCTGCTCAGTTATAAAATAAAGGGAATTAACTCAATCTGGGTAAAGGAGGAAAATATTATATATATATTATATATATATATATATATATATCTCCAAAGATCCTTAGACCATTAAAGTGACAGCCAACAATCTTCTTACTACAACATTCACAGTGAGGACAGTAGATTCAATTTCATCTGCTTATATTTAAAAGGTCATATTAAATAGGCTCCTCACTCACACACAGAAAAGTATTTGGGATTAGCAAATCAATGATGGTCAAAAAGTTATTTAAATACCCCATTAGGTTTTTAATGGCAAATTTAATCATAGAAAATTTTATGTGTATAACTTCCAAATTTTCTCCACAAATATTAATAAAAATGCCACACAACAGAAAAATGCAAGCTCAGAGTTATCTGAAGGCCAGAGAGCTTAGTGAGGGATATTGGCTTTACAGTCAGACACAGAGTTTTCTAGAACCTGGAAAGCCACTAATGAGACCTGGGACCTTGTAAAGGTCGATGAACATTTGAGATCCTTAGCCTCCTCATCTATAAATGAGAATGTGAGTTCAGCTAATCAAGATCACTGCTGTTCTTTTCATGTCGCCACTCTATTCAGTGCATTGGCATAAACGGGTTTTTTTAGAAATTCTAAATGCATTTTAACTGAATTATTTCACCAAAAATAAAAACATAATTACATAAAGTAACTTAATATTTTCATTAAACATTTATCAAAATCATGATTCACATTGAAGTGAATTGATTTCAGTAATCAATTCTCTAAATGATGGATCTCAAAATATGCACATTGGTTTTCTCATTAGCATCACATTTTCAGATCTTCCACTTGACAAGCTGCAGTTTGAGGGCCAGCAGAGGAGTGGAGCAGGTTTATGACATTCAACCCAAATAATTAATGGCAATGCTCTTGAGCATGTGGCAGAAATACAAACTTGGCAATTATCAACCGTGTCATACTATAGTGCAGTTGATGGAGACTTTCCAAGGCTCCCTAGATTGCAGATCTGGAGTAAGGCAGTGTCAATTCCGCAGTAAATCTGTTCCCTATCAGTGGTATCCATATCAGGTTGGCCTGAAGAACCACTTAGAAGCTTCTAACTTAACTATTCCTGTTCCCAGAACCCACACCACATTCACTCACCCAAAATCTCCCATAGTGGGTGAGGCTTAACAACGTCTATTTTTTAAGGACCCCCAGGTACACTGACATTTACAGTCCATTCCAATATGTGCTATGGAAGACACCTAGTAAAGTGCCAGGACACAGAACATTCAGCTCTCTTCATGATGCCTCTGAAATCTGTACTATTTCACTTTCATTTCATCATGTCTAAAAATTGTCTTCTCTTTGTTAATGCCCCACCTAATCAAGGATCAGCCCAGCATTTTTTATTTTAGTTTCATCAGCATAAAAGGAACAGAGTAATATGTTTTATGGTGACTTACATAACTTATAGTCTCATTATTTTCAGCAGAGGAATAATAATAATAGCGAACATTCATATAATGATTATATAAATGCTGTTCTAAGTGTTTTAAGAATATTAACTCTTTACAACAACACAACGAAGTAGGTAATAGTATTCCTCACATTACAAATGACTTAGAGAGAAAAAAAAAGGCTTAGAGGGGCTAAGTCATTTGTCTATAGTCACACCTTTAGGTAAGGGTTAGACCTGTGTGATTCTGATGTGAATTCAGAATACTGAGCTCTTAATTTATTCCCTATACATGTAATTTAATTTACTTCACTCTTTTAGAATGTGTCTAGAATGGTTCCATAGAAGATCTCCAGTGCAGAGTCAGGATATAAATGGTGTGTTCTATAGTTCTTGATAGTCCATCATCCCATCTCCAGTTCAGTAGGTGAAAAAGGGATTTGTGGACAGGTACCAAGACATCTCTTCTTGTGGCAGTTACTGCCACTAATACAGCAGGCTGTTCATTAGTCAACAGCAGCCTGATCTAAGTCTGGCAGAGTCTGAAAGGACACCGGTTGGCGTGGGTCTCAGCCTGCCTTTGTGTGTTGGCAAGTCTGAGTGCTGTCTGGCTGGACCAGGGAATGAATCTGAGGAGTGAGCCAACACAGCCTGGCTTTCATTTCAAACACCCGTCAACACTTGGCAAGGGCTCCGAGAGTGCAACCAGTAAGTGACCACAGAATCATTTATACTTCCTAAAAGGAAATCCTAAATGCAGAGAGGTATGACAGTTGGAGGAGAGAACTTTAAAATTAAATCATTCTAATGTATTGTTGGTACAAGTCATTCAGAATTTTCCAGATAAACCTAGAGATTAATATTACTTCTTTACTCTGCAGTATCTCCTCTTCTCACTAGAACATCTGCTTGTTATTAGTTTTATAAATATGCTGACAGACTGATATATTGGCCAGCCACAACTACATTAAAATTTAGTTTTTTTTTCTGTAAAGTGTTTTTTTTTAAATTGAAGCATAGTCAGTTAATAATATGTCAATTTCTGTTGTACAGCATAAATAAGTCATACATATATATACATATATTCATTTTCCTAATTCTTTTCCTTTACAGGTTACTACAAGATATTGAATATGCCTATGAATATTCCCTATGCTATACAGAAGAAATTTGTTTATCTATGTTATATATAGTAGTTAATATTTACAAATCTCAAACTCCTAACTTATCCCTTCCCACCTGCTTCTCCCGACCCCACCATAACTTTAAGTTTGTTTACTATGTATGTGAGTCTCTTTCTGTTTTGTAGATAAGTTCATTAGTGTCTTCTTTTTTGTTGTTTGTTTTAGATTCCACATATGAGTGATGTCATGGTATTTTTCTTTCTCTTTCTGGCTTACTTCACTTACAATGATGATCTCCAGGTCCATCTATGTTGCTGCAAATAGTATTGTTTTATTATTTTTTATGACTGAGTAGTATCCCTTTGAATAAATATAACACAGTTTCTTTATCTAATCATCTTTCAACAGACATTTTGATTGTTTCCATGTCTTGCTTGTTGTACGTAGTGCTGATATGAGCATTGGAGTGCAAGTATCTTGTTGAATTAGAGTTCCTTCTGGATATATGCCTAGGAGTTGGACTGCTGGATCATATAGTAAGTCTATTTCTAGTTTTTCCAAATTGTTTCCTATAACAGCTGCACCAAACTACATTCCCACCAGCAGTGTAGGAGGGTTCCCTTTTCTCCACACCCTCTCCAGCACTTACTGTTTGTGGACTTTTGAATAATGGGCATTCTCACTGGTGTGAGGTGATACCTCATTGTAGCTTTCATTTGCATTTCTCTGTAATTGATATTGAGCATTTTTTCAAATGTGCCTATTGGCCATTTGTATGTCTTCACTGGAGAATTCTTGTTTAGGTCTTCTGCCCATTTTTGGATTGGGTTGTTTGCTTTTTTGCTATTTAATTGTATGAGCTGTTTATATATTCTAGAGATTAAGCCCTTGTCAGTCAGTTTCTTCATTTGAAAATATTTTCTCCTATTCCATAGGTTGTCTTTTGGTTTTGCTTATGGTTTCCTTAGCTGTGCTAAAGCCTGTAAGTTTAATTAGGTCCCATCTGTTTATTTTCACTCTCATTTCTATTGTCTGGGTAGACTGCCCTAGGAGAACATTGCTAAGATTTATGTCAGAAAATGTTCTGCCTATGTTTTCTTCTAAGAGGTTTATAGTGTCTTGTCTTATGTTTAAGTCTTTAAGCCATTTTGAGGATTTTTTTGTGTATATGATATGAGGGAGTGTTCTAACTTCACTGATTTACATGATGCTATCCAGTTTCTCAACACCATTTATCGAAGAAGCTGTCTTTTCTCCATTGTATATTCTTGCCTCCTTTGTGGAAAATTCATTAACTGTAAGTCTGTGGGTTTATTTCTGGGATCTCTAGTCTGTTCCATTGATCCATATGTCTGTTTTTGTGCTAATAACATGCTGTTTTGGTTTCTGTAGCTCTGTTGTATTGTCTGAAGTCTGGGAGGTTTATTCCTCCAGGTTCGTTCTTTTTCTTCAATACTGCTTTAGCAATTCTGGTTCTTTTGTGATGCCATATAAATTTTAGGATTATTTGTTCTAATTCTGTGAAAAATTTCCTGGGTAATTTGGTAAGGATTGCATTAAATTTGTAGATTACTTTGGGTAGTATGGTCATTTTAAACAAAATTAATTCTTCCAATTCAAGAGCATGAGATATCTTTCCATTTTTTTATGTCATCTTTACATCACTCTTCACTTTTAGCCATTTTCAGTGTTATTCTAAAGATCTTCAAACAACAGTCCTTTGTTTTATCATATTAGTTTTCAATAGACTTGAGTGTCACCTTCAGATTTAATGTCTCCACTGGTCCCATGGACCTCATTCTTAATATCATTTGTCTTTAACTCAGTGTACCCCAACTTCACATTGTTTTCCTTCTTTTTTTAAAAATCAACAGATCTCTTCTTTCCTTTCTCCTTGGACTTTCTATCTTATTCTCTGTCCCAACTTTTGTTTCTGTGCTTACATAACATTCTCTCTTGGCTTGTTGATTTCCTTTGATCTTCATCACAAAATACTTTTGTTTTTCCTCATCTAACCTGTCATATGCTGATTCACCTTCATTCTCCACTTCATGATCTTTTGTGATTCTGAGACCTGCTGCATCTTCATTCAGAAGTTCAGCTTGTGTGCATACTTCTTGAACAACATCTTTCTTCTTTTTATATCACAAGTCCTTTCTTTTCCTCTTTCTTCCTTTTTTTTCGTTTATCTTTCTTCCTTTTTACCCACTTGTTTTCTCTTTCTCCTTGCTTTTGTATCTCCTTTTTCAGTCACTCATTATGACCAAACTCTTCACTTCCTTTTCCTTCTTTCATTTAAAAAACAAACAAAAAACACAAAACAATAAAAAACAAGAAAACTTCTACAGTAGTTTTAATTTTTGCAGAGTCCATATGTTGTTTTCTCATAAAATGATCATCTGCCCAGATTGAGCATCTCCTACTATCAAAAATCTCCACCCATTTCACAAATTTCCATTTGTTTTAACTGAGCAGCAATGCTTTCAATCATCAAGGTTGTAGATGTAAGCAATTCTCTGTCCTCACTTCCCTGGGATTCATTTATCTTCCTTTCATACCCAAATTATTCAGTCTGCTGCAGGAGTACTTCAAGTTTTTTGTTAGAACCTGAAGTTTTAATTTTTAAAAAATTCTTCTCTTAAGGGCCAGCTACCTGAAGACTGCTTGTTTTAGGAGAAGACCAAACAAATATCACCTTATCTAATTCTGTGTGGCACTTCTACAAGGGAGCTATGTAAGTATCGCTTACAGCCAACTTTCATAAAGTGTGGATTCATACTGTTTTTGCAGCTTTTCATCATACTTTTTTTTTCCACATGAACATGTAGATTACTTCTCTGGGACTCCTTATTTTCCCTAAGGAAGAACCTTTTCATCTTCTATCTGGGTGAAAAAAAAAAAAAAACCTAACTGTATCGTTCTTGTGCCTTCATATCCCAAGCCTGTCGCAGGCTCTGCTGATCACTCAATCAATTCTGGTTAGTATCCCCTTCTGCAGGATTTTAGGGCACAAGTTTCACTCATTTGTTGAGTTTTCTTCTACTCCTCTATCCACTTGTTATCTTTCAAAAATTTGTTGACATCTGAAATGTTATCCCCTTTTCCATTGACAGCAATGTCAGAATGAGTAACAAAATTCCATTGGTCAAAAACAACAGAGAAAACATTTACGAATGTTCTTGTGGTCTCACTGCACATAGCTGTGCTTTTTTTTCTGGGTCCAGACTTCCCATTAACTCAAATAACAATTGCATGGCTGAAATCATGACACTTTCTTTCAGTGGTTGCTCTCATCACCTGAGAAAATGTTGGCAGCACAACCACCAATCTCTTCAGCTAGCTCTCAGGTAGAAAAGCCTCTTCTACAGAGGAGTCAGTTAGGCAAAATGACTGCTGAGGGGCACCTTCCTGGCATGCTGTGCATGTGGGACACACCTGGGCCTGGGCCTACAGTTCTGTTTATTTGAATATGGCTTTATAACCTTTCCTTGGTTTTGCCCTATGTAGTTTTGAATAGATGCTTTTGTAAGTTGGATATACAGGACTAATACAATTTTATTTCCTATTCTTTCTATTGCTATAAATTGACTATTAAGTTGAAAAACTTACAATTATATATTCTAGGCTTCCATCTAGTCTTTCATTATGTCCAAACATCCTTATGCCTAGAGTTTCAGGAATATCCAAAAAAAATCTATATACATGAGAAGATTGTGTGAAATACTGATTTTCTTTCATTAAACATAGTATTTCTTATTTTTCACAAATGGTGGTTTAGGGTATAAATCACATATCATACAATTTAACCTATTTAAAGTGCACAAAACAATGCTTTTCCTTCTATTCACAGTTGTTGAAATATCAGCACATTCAGGTTTTGAATATTTTTATCACCCTCAAAAGAAACCCTATTCCCATTAGCAGTCATTCCCTGTTCCCCCCAACTCCCCCAGATCTAGGTAACCACTAATCTGCTTCTTATTTTTAGACCTTTGGAAGCATTGATACAATTCCCTCTTCTAATTTTTTTTTTTTTTAATCTTGAAGGCTATTGCACCATAGGTCTTTTCAGCCATCACTTCAGGGAATACATTCCTTCTCTTTTTCTTTGTTACTCCCATTTCTTTGTTAACCTTGCTTTCCTCTCTCCAGTTACAGATGTATGGTTGACATGTCTGACACCTGTGTTCCTGCTCACGCTTCCAGGAAAGAATCAACACCCTCAATTCTGTTTAGTTTCCTTAGTTATTGCGCTGACTTTCTCAAACTACAGAAGTTGCTACTCAAATATAGTTGCTACATCATCTAACATCTATCTATAGTAAAGCAAAATGTTTCAAAAAATTGATCATTTGACTTTAGTTATGTTAAAACAAAATAAAACACAAAAAATACTGATTTGATTTCCTCAATTTAATGAAGACTTGAATTGAATGACTTGAGTTCCTCTCCACACACTTCTATCTTCAAAGTACTTACTTATTTTTAAGGTATAGCTACCAAAAAATATGTGATGTTCAAATGGTGAATCCAATACACTCTGTAACTAAATCCTAAATAACTTTTTGTGCTTGATGTAACCTAAGGTGGACCCCAACATAAACACCCTAGTATAATCCCCTTCCCTTGAGTGCAGGTGGAATTTGTGACTTTCTTTTAACCAATAGAATAGATTGGATAAGACTACCTTGATTAAGTCACAGTATGTGAGACTATAGGAATATATTTTTGCTTCTGGCCTTGAAGAAGCCAATGCATAGGAACTGCCTGTGGAGAAGGCATTATGGTGGGGAACCCTGGGTAGCCTTGAGAACCTGAAAGCAGCTTCCAGCCATAGCCAATGAGAAGCCAAGACCCTCAGCTAACCAGTTCAAGGAAAAGAATTGTGACAACAACCTGAGTGAGCCTGGGAACCGTCTTCCCCAGTCAAACTTCTGGATGAAAATGAATCCCAGCCAGCACTTTGATTTCAGGCTTATGAGACTCAGCAAAGGACACAGCAAAGCCATGCCTCTGCTCCTCACTCATGAAATAGAAAGAATAATCATTGGTTGTTTCAAGTCAGTAATTTTGTGGTAACTGGTTACAAAACAATCAGAAACTAGGACAACTTTCCAATCTTTTCCTCAGTCCAAATCTGTTATTTTTCTGATCAACTTTCACTTATTAATCCTATATATACGACTTTGTTCAGATTGTTTTCTCTATTGAGAGTCTTTGCTTACCTACTATACCCTTGCCTAAAACCTTGCTTCCTATTTAAATGACATGTTAACCATCCTTATCTTTATTTACACATAATAGTCAAAACTAAAAGCATATATTTCATAAAATCACTAATAATTTTTGCTTATATTTTGTGCCATCCAGCCCATATAATTTTAGTTTTAATTAATTGGAAAGAGAATTAGTAATTAAGACAATGACTTGTGGAATGTAAAGCATCCAGTGGCTTATAAGTACAAAACTTTACAATCACAACTTAAACCACTTTTCCCCACTGAATTATCCCTTTCTTAGCTCTACTGTAATGTTGTAGCATACCAATAATATAGAAAAGTTGTTCATATTTTTCATTGTTGAACTATGCTAATCTAATATGGTAGCAACTAGCCACATGTGATTGTTTACATTAATGTTTAGAATAGTTAAAATTAAATACATTTTAAAATTCATTATTTCAGTTAGACTAGCCACGTTTTAAGTGCTCAGCTGTCACGTATAGATAGTGTCTATAATATCGGACAGTGTAGCCTTAGATTACTTTCATCATCACAGAAGTTCTATACTGCAGAATAATACCTGAGACTTTATATCAAAATATATTAATACATTTAAATCTAATGTTGAAATAAGGAAATATACTTTTATTTTTCAGTGCCATTGGATACAAATAGGAAAATCCCCTTCTATGACAACATTTATAAATATTTCTCCTTATAGGAAATTTTTAAGAAAGTTAAATGTGCCCCCTTTCCACAAGAAAGCTACATGGTGGAATAAAATGAAAAGAAACTATATGACACTTATTTTAAATAATTCTATCATTATCTAGAATTGAATACCTTAGATGAGTTGAAAGTAAGACCGAGACTACAGAAAGACAGAGACAGACAGAGAGCAGGCAGGGAGGGAGAGATGAAGGAAGGGAGAGAGGTAGGGAGTAACAGAGGACACTTCTGATCCCAGAATTGTGATAGAGAAAACAAACTCTGTCTGTCATGCTCAGAGAGGCTCAACCCCGGGAGTGTACACATACTTGGTCGTCATCCCTCCAAAGACCAAATGAAGTGAGCTGGTCCTGAAGGTCTAAGTCAACTAGACCATCAAAGACTCTTACCTTCAGATAGATAAGGGGATGAAGGGGGGGTAAAATCTAGGTGTTCCTAAGCCTTAGAATTACAGCCCCCGAAAACTGAGCAACTGTATTCTACTTTTCCAACTTTTCCTCCTGAAATATCCACCTCACTGTATGAAAAATAAATCCCTTGACACAGAAAGTGTATGTGGGAAGGTGTTACTTAAATTGGTAGATTTAAATTTCTTTTTTAATTTCCAAATTGAAGTTTGTACTTGACATTAGTCTGATTTTGACAAACCATTTGTTTTCTCATGGTATTTTGAAACAATGATATCATTTGCAGAGAGCTTTGCCACAGATGCATTGATCATCCTTGGGAGGCCCAAGGGTAGAGTCTGAAGGCTAAGTTATA
Source organism: Vicugna pacos (assembly GCF_048564905.1). Taxonomy (NCBI): domain Eukaryota; kingdom Metazoa; phylum Chordata; class Mammalia; order Artiodactyla; family Camelidae; genus Vicugna; species Vicugna pacos. The sequence continues at coordinate 42,839,728 of NC_133000.1, forward strand.
AAAGCTAAGTGACAGTTAGAATTCTAGTTCATACTGTAAACTGGCATATACATTTTATCAAGACTATATATATATATATGTATATATATATATATACATATATATATATATATAAAGCTATTTAATATGCCTGAATAATTAACTAAATAAACAGAATTTCTCTTGTGACATTACTTGAGAATAACATTCATATCTGATTATGGAATTATATGTTTTTGTAAAACATGGTAAAAGGCTATGTTTAATTTTACCAACCATGATAACTAATTTTGTGTTAAATTACCAGTGGTTCTTTTTCATATGATAAAACTGGATTTTTTAAGCAAGATATTATGTGGAAATGAGCCCTCTTTCAGAGACAGAGAAGTCATCATGAAACATCTAGAAACTTCTCTAAGATTTATGTAAAAGAAATATAATACAATCCTCTAAAAAATTTTTTTGACATAAGAAAGCATTAACTCAGTTATTGCTGGCTGCATTTAATTTGGGAAAATGGGGCTGCCTGGAAAAAAAGGCAAAAGTTCACCTGGTAAAATTATTAGACTTATGTGGACTGAAATAGAAAATTCTCGTTCTTTCATGTAAGAAAGCTTTGAGGGAGATTGTGTTTAGAAAGGTTTAGAGTTAAGTTGTGAGACATCACACTGCAATCCTCTGTCTAGAGCAGAAGGAGCCATTTTACTCTGAATGTACTTTGACTTCTTCAGGGGAAAAAAAAAAACCAAAAACCTAAAAAATTGCCATTTTAACGTGGCAACGTGCATGGCTTCTGTGGCTAGTCACGTGAATTTAAAGCATCCTTTTCATCCCTGTCTCACCTTCCTCTGCCTTCTCCATGGCAAGCCCGTAACTGTCAGTCTTTTTTCCATCTGCCTGTCTGGATTTTCCCACGTACTGCTCCAAATAAACAAAGTAAGGAATATATCTGTCTTTCAACTCACTGAAATGCTGAGCTAGCCAAGAGAATTAATGACAAGAGATATAGGAAAGGGGTGAGTTGAATAAATCTCAATGGACATAATTTCTACCCAACCCCCACTGCTGCTGAAAACAGTCTGTTCCTGTGCCTAGGCCCAGACACCATGCTTGCCAAGCTTCTGTTTCACTGACTCTGGTACAGCTTTGATATACGCAGCTCAAAAAGTGATTAAAAACCTAATTACTGTTCCAAGTAAGTATTGCTCAGTCATTGATCTACTCAACATAATCGATGGGATCTGTTACAGGATCTGAGTGAGATTTGGGAAGGTCCTTGGACTTTGGATGCTTTTTGAGAAAGCTTATTGAAGTAATTTTAAAGTGAAAAATTTTACAGTGATTGGCAGATTTCTCAAGAGGAAAGTTAAAGACACATAAAAGCTTCATTCTCAAGCTTATCAAGAACTAATGACACAACAGTGGGACTCAATACAAAATGAAAGTGCAGGTCCCCTCATTCAACATTATTAGGAGTTTTAACCTTAAACCAAATGTGGGACCCTTCTAAACACAGGACCTTGTGAGACTGGGCAGATTGCATGCCGTGAAGATGCCTCTACCAGGAATGTTTTAAATGGTTAGTTTTCTTACTGCTGTATACAGTGAGACTCTGATTCTGATGTCATGCATGCTATAGTGGTAGTGGGGAGAGTTTCTGTAATCCCCAAGTGGGAACTTTAAAGTCATTCTCAGTGAGGCAGTTCAGTTCTAGGGTAATTAACATGCATTATAGGAATTTAAGAACTTTCCACCAGTGTCCTTAGGAGACAATTCAAAATGACTTTTTTGAAACAATTCCATTTTGGAAATCAGTAAGAGTTTCTACTTCAAAAGTAGAAAAAAAAAAAAAAAAGGATTTCTTCTTCCAAATAGAAGAGTCCTGAAAAGATCTGCTGTGAGAATAGACTTAAAAACAAAACCAAAACAACAGAAGCAAAACGTTGAATCAGAGGGAAACGTTTCTTGCTCGTGTACTATAACTTGACCTCACATGCCAGGTAAGAGAGAGATGTGCTTAGCAGAGCAGATTTATCAGTATAGAGTCTCTTCTCAAGGAAGCAGAATAAAAAGGAGAATCTGTTGCCACATTAGCTAATCTGAATGAGGACAAAACTTAATTCAAATTATTAAAGCGACAATTAGCTAAATGAGACAGCTCTCAGCTTCAGGGCAAGATGACATTTTGAAAGACACAGTTAGACTTGCAAACATGTCGCTTCTCTGAAAGACAAAGACTGAAAGGTTGTCCTGGTATTGCATTTCAGAAACTCAGAGAAACGTTCAGAGAATCAGTTTAAAGAGGGCCTACTGTGTTGCTTGTTGTTTGCTTTGTTTTTCTTTTCCTTTCCTTCCCCTTCTTTCTCTTTCTTTCCTTTTCTCTCTCCTCTTTTTTTTTTTTGTTTAATTATAGCCAATGAATCATTGTGGAGAACACTGTCAGAGTATTCTGTGATATTGGTAGCAGGTTATATGCTTTACTACTCAAGTTCTATTCTAAAATTCTCTTACAAATTACACATAACAATATTAAAGCTTAGATAAAGCTCTAATGGGAAAAAAAGTGACAGGCTGTGTAAGTGTTTCCTATTCTGTTCACTAACTGCAATATTATGAACACCACTACCAACATTGTTGGCTCAACTGTTACTGGCGTAATGGCTTAAAGTGCCTAAATGCTTTCAGGTGCTCCACCATGATTTCCTTAATAAATAGGCATGTTGAGTGGGCAAGACAGACTTGGAAACCTCCTGTAATTCAGGAAGACACAAACTTAAGAGTTGCTGGCTGATTTTCTCTTCTAATAATCTAGACAATAATTTGGCTTGCATGATTTGAATGTGGTCTTTCTAAGGTAGAAAATTTCATTTGAAATATAGACAGTACTCTTTAACCTATACTTACATAAAATATTAAGTAGTTGTAATTATTGTAGTTTATGAGGTAGACATTCTTAATTCTCTTTTCATTAATTGGAGAAAAAAAACTAAATAAATTTTGATAAAACTTGAAAAGTTGGGGAGAGTGAGGTTATCAAGATGATGACATAGGTTGTTCCCAACTTTAGCTCCCATCACAAAGACCAACTATCAACTAGTTGGTCTATCCATAGACAAGACACCACTGAGAAAACTCCCAGAACCCGGGGGTGAGCCTGGAGCCCCTCCGGAACCACCAGGACAGAGAAGGACATCATTAGGAGGGTGTGAGGAGCTATTTCCTTTTTACAGCATCACCTCTTCCCAGGCTGGGGTATCAGCTCACCAAGGGGGATCCCCTGGGAATATGGTTTCTCCCAATGGGAAAAGGAAGGCCAAGCGGGCTATCTAGATCTCACTTTCCAAGGATCACAAGGGGAAATCTGCAGGTTCAACCAGTAGGGATCAGATAAACTGAGAAGGGGTGTGGCTTAAAGCAACCAGAGCTCAGATTTTGGCCTAGTAAGTTCCTGCTCATAGTAGCACCCAATCAAGGACCCAGCCAATGGCCCTGACGATCTGCAGAGCTGAGCTAGTGGCCTCATCTGGCCAGGGAGCTCAGTTGGCAGTTCTACCTGATTTGAAAATTTGAGCCAATAGGCTGTATTGGCATTGAAGCCATTCTACAGCCTTATTAGACAGAAAAGCAAGTCAGAGAATCCACACAGACTTAGAGCCACTGTACAGACCTGCTTGGGCTTGGAACCAAGCCAGCTGCCCTACCTAACTGCTGGGTATAGCCTCTAGCCTTGCATCGCCAGGGACTCTGAACAGTGACCCTGGGCAGCTTGGGAGCCCAGCCTACAGAACACCTATCCTACAGCCCCACCCAGCAGCACAGCCCAGCCTATGGCCCTGCTCAGTTGTTAAACACAGACTGTGATTTTGCCCAAGCAGGGAGCCCAGCTAGTGACCCCACTAAATCATGGAAGATAGACTGTGGCCCTCTCCAACCAGGAGCCCAGACAGTGACCCTGCCCCACCATGGAGCACAGTCTGCAATCCTACCTGACTGCACCCAATTGCTGGAGGCCCTGCCCTACTAGAGATCCCAGACAGTGACCTCATGTAACAGAGGAGCATAGCCAATGGTGTAGCCAGTTGTGAAGCCCAGCCTGTGGACCTGCTCAATTTTAAGGCATTACTAGTGGCACCATCTTGCTATAGAGAACAGCCTGAGGACCCATCCGACCAGAAGCAGCTGTGGAGCCCAGACTGAAGACTTGTGCAATCACAGAGTCTAATTAGTACAACACAACCTGCAAACTCACCCACCCAGTGCTGATGACAGAGCCCAGCTAGTGGCCCCATGTAACCTCAGAGCGCAGTCAACAGCCCCAGCAGACCAGGGAGCCCATCCAGCTGCTCCCCTCGAATGCAGAGCCAATCCAGTCGTGGAGCTCAGCTGCTGACCCCCACCCTCCAACCTCAGAGCATTGGCAGTGGCCTCGCCTAACTGGGGACCTTGACAGTAAGCCCTTCCTGCCCACAGGCAATACCAGCTGACTGGTCCAGTGCCCCAAGGTGAGTGAACCAGTGAGGGTCTTTCCCTGCCAAAGGGAATATGCAACATGAAGGGGAGACCAAACTTACTCAAATGCCAATGCAAGGATATGAGGATCACAAAGAATCAGACAAACACGACACCACCAAAGGAAGCTAATAAAGTTTCAATAACTAGCCCTGAGGAAATGGAGATTTACAAACTGTCTGACAAAAATTCAGAATAATTCTATCAAAAGGGGTTTGGTAAACTACAAGAACACATAGAGAGATGACTAAATTAAAATAGTATAGCAGTGCATGAATAAAAAGAAATTTAACAAAGATAGAAGCCATCAAAAAAACCAAAGAACAAGTCTCAAATTAATTTTATAAAGCCAGCATTACCATGATAGCACGTGCAGTGAAAAATTGAATGCAATACATAATTAAAAGTTATTTTATGATGAATTGTTAGTATCTTAGGATATTGGCTATATCATATAGTTTTAACTACTTGCTCATCTCTCCCCATGTTTTTTTTCCAGGGCCCATGTAGCTTCAATGTGAATAATTAACCACTAGATGGCAATATTGCTCTTTTGTGAACACTTCCTAATTGGTACTAAATTTTGACACCAATTATATGCATTTTTCTTAAAGAAAATAATTAATAAATTAAACTTTTTCTTAACTTATTATTTAAAAGTAACTCATCGTACACTTTTTACACACACCTCACACACATTTTTACAAATTGCTTTATGCATTGAGCACTAGTGTTATCCAAGCCATTCTACATTTATTCATTCTTTTTCAATCTCTATGTATTTTTCATGATGGATTTTGATATATATTTGTATGATATGTCTTCTATGATAAAAAATAATTTCTTATCATTCATCCATTGATAAACATGCATGGAACATGGATGTTCCTTAATTATTAGTGTTTTATTTCTGAAGGGTAAGTTATCAAAATTTGTATTCCTGAAAAAAAAGCTTTTATATTTTTTCATACCAATAAATATTGTCCCATTGCAAAAAATTACAGTAAGTTACATCCTCACTAGCAATAAAATATTCTGATTATTTCTAACCTGAATATAATAACTACATAAATTTAAGCCTTTTACCTGATTAGTAGTGACTAGACTATTATGATACAATTTCTATTCAGGTATATTTGTTAATCAAGAGAGATTAACCTTTTTCATTGTAAAGTTCCCATAATTATAATTTAAGGAATTGTACATTTGTAATTTCAAGTACAGCATCCTTCCTTCCCTCTAAATTTTTAACTGCCAAAGTTTCTCTGAAGAAAGCAAAGTCCAAAATAATTGCCAATTTACTTTCATACACTCAATGAAATGTATCTGCACTTTCAAATAAAATATAATACTAAAAAAGAAAGGTTATATTTAACACAATAATATAATTGTAGTCAATAAGAAGTAACAAGAAGGAGGCTTCCTGAAATTGTGGCAATCACTGATTTTTCAGGAGTGTATTACTTTGACATCCTTGTGTATAGGTTGCTGAGATCCCATCGGTTCACTCTGGTATACTTCCCTTTAGGCTAATTCGTGGACCAATGTAATTCTCCAACCTAGTAGAATATTGGATAAAGCTGTGTAAAATGTAAAGCTACTTATAATTTTTTTCTAAATAATTAACATATGAATTATTTTTTCATTGAAACTCAACATACTCAAATAGAATTCTTATTCACTGAATTTAACATAGAAAAATAAAAGGCATGCATGTGAATATTGAAAAATATTTTGCAGTAGAGCTAGCAACACATACTTTTAAGTTCCTTGAGGCCCAAGTTTATTAATATTATCTCCTTGGTTTGAATAACCTTCCTCTCAAGTGAAATAATGTGTTGGCTCTTTCAGAAGCACTGTACTCTTTCAGGAAGTTATTTATCACCTCAAATTAATGAATTTAAACAAACATACTTTAGTAAGCACTTTGTGATCATAGGTTGTCCATTTATATATATGGCCATTTATAAATTGTATTATGTATTACATATGGCCATACAAATTTATATATAAATTAGTTAATTTATATATAATTTAATTATATAAACAACTTTATATATAAATGTGTATTTAGAACATATAAAAATAAGTTTATATGTATTATATATAAATTTATAAATAAATTGAACAACTACATCTTTAATGAGTTCCACCAAATAAAATTTATATATGGACTCAAGTAAGTTGTTTGCATGAATATACCTCAAGCTGATATTTCATGACCTCTAATCGTTTAAGAAGACATTGAGAACCCTCAAATGCAACTATATTCCTGCGCATAGTCAGTCTTCCACAGATGGTTCCTCGAGCAGTGTAGCTCCTGCTTCCAATACTTTGAATTCCATACCTTCATCTGAAGTTACTAACTCGTTCTCATGGCCATATATTTCATGTCACTTTCCAGGTTTATTCTTCATGTCAAATCTGACATCCCAACATATTCTCTAACTAGAATTTTCTAAATTTTAATTCCTATAATTCCTTTACCACACTCCACTATTCCACAAAGACTAAAAAAAAAAATATTTACGTCAGCTACTTATTGGACTCAAATTGCTCAAAACAGAAATGGTTTTCTTCCCTCCAGTCTCCCGCACTGTCCACTTTGCAGACCAACAACAACAACAAAAATCCAACAACAAAAGTCCATCCAGAACTGAAGGACTCTTCTTACCTCTTCCTCTTTTACAATGAAAACTTCAATTAATTGGCAATTATGACATTTTATTTTCCAGGTTCTTTCTTTTCTTTCTTTCCCATTGCTTAGGAATAGTTCCTCACTAGGACTGTTGTTTTCGCCTTTTAACATGGCCTTCTAGTTTCAGTTTCACCCATCATTTCTCTAGCCCATGTGTTATAAAGTTTGAATCTCATCATCTAGATTCATTGTTTCACAGTCGCCATCAGCTAAACCCAAAGTTTTAAAGATAATCTAGACAGACAGACATTTGTCTGCCTGTGGTCTGTAGTCCCAGCCAGATCATCTCCCATTCTATCCAGACATAGTCATGATCATTTCCTTGCTATTTTTCTTCTAATTGACAACTGTATACATGATGCTAGTCTGAATTTTATTAAGACCCTTTTGAAGCCTTCTTTTTCTGTACCTTTAAAAATCCCTCTTAAGATGTATATTTAGTATAGCACAAGTTACATTTCTATAATTACTTATCTGTTCATTTTTATTGCTGTTTTTTTTTTAACTCTGTGAGAAAAATGTTTTCTATACATCTTTGTATCTCAGGAAGCTGTTATATTGTCTGGAAAAGAATGATTGAAACTCATCTTCATTGAGTGAAAGAATATTTAGTTATTCTTAGGGCACATTTAGCTCAGAGTACACCTTAAGTGTTCAAAATTCTTATCTTAAGTAAGTGCGGCCTAATTCATGCTGTTATGCTAGAGTTAAGCTGAGTTAACTATAGGTTAAGATCCACTATCTTGTGATGGCCAGGCTAGCAGACTTTAGGTATAATGTATTTCATGTCTTCTCCAATCATATTCCAAAGGAAACATGACATAAGGAGCAATTTAAGTGACAATGCTGACATTTTTCTATACAGCCAGAGTTTATCCCAGAACTTAAGTTTTATAATGCCAAATCCAGTTTTCTTTCCATTGTAGCATGAAACTGTGGATGCCAATATATTAGAATAAGACAAGCAACACTAATTTAGAGAAATACGGGATACACAAAACTATCAATATTGATAGATTACACACATTTTCAGTGTGTGCCATTATAAAGACCAAAGATTTTTCTGGAGTTCATCAATGAATAAGAATTTAAATATTTACCATACTTAGAGGAAAATTTGTTGTGAGACAAATAAAATAATGTGAAAATATAGGAGTAAGAACAGATACAAGTGAGTCTTCATAAGTTTTAGTTAAGGTTTCAAACAGATGTGTCAATTTTAAGGAAAAAATTACATTTAGAAGTGATTTTAAATTATATCCTTTGATAGATTCTTTAATAATATAAATTTAATTTTACAACTGAAAAAGTGTTCTTCTGATAAGAAATCTGTGTAAAAGTCACAGACTCTTGTCAAAGAGAATAATTACATTTAAACATTTTCTGTTAGGACAAGAGATAAGAATGGAGAATGAGCTTTTTTTCCTCTGTGGAAGAATATATTTAGCGGTGCTTCCAAGCCGTCTGGTAAAGAAGAATCAGAGATGAGGACAGTGTACTATTTCCTTTCTGTGTCATTACCATAAGGCTCATGAGTGGTATTGCTGCTCCCCTAGTATTGGCAATGGAGCTAGTACCCACTACCTCAAGAGAAAAATCCTTGTGGTCACACAGCAAGAACTTCTGAGGTTTCTTTGCAGAGATATTTGCTATAAAACTATTCACCTTTCTCCTCTTTCTCATCTGCTGCCAAGATGGCAGCAAAATCTTAGTGTGACTATTTCATTATCAAGTTCTGCAAGGTAAATATCAATGGATGATTCCTTAAAGCATATGTCAAACTCGAGAGGTGTTTGACTCCACTGTATGAATCAAGGCACGTTAGAATCAAATTTATATTAAAAATATGAATAATCAGCACAATGGATAAGATTATCTGACTACAGTAAGTAAATATTCAGAAGAAATATGCCACACAGTTGAGTTTCTTTGGCTCATCATAACATTTTTTCCATTCATTTAGAAGTATTCAATGAACAGCTGTTTATTTTTTATGGCATAAAGTATGTTATATAGATACCATATCAATATCTTATCTGCTTCTCATTAATCTCTTTATGTATTGTAACCCTGGTACAATACTAGTTTAATAAAGTAGCTTCAGAACAAGTCAGAAATCAGAAACTGTTAGCCCTCAAATTTCATTTTTTTTCAAGTTTTTATTTTTTCTAATTCCTTTGAATTTTTTAATGGATTTTAGAATGAGCCTGTCAATTTGTACAAAAAGAAAAAAAAACATGCAGAGATTTTCTTGGGAGATGTGTACCATTTACAGGTCAACTGAGGGGAAATGACATCTTACTAATAGTAAATCGTCTGATTCATGAACATGACATATCTTTCCATTATTTAGGTCTTTAATTTCTATCCGCCTGGTTTTGTTGTTTGGAGCATGAGTCTTTCACATCTTTTGTCATATATATTGAGTATTTCACACTTTATCAATATTACTACGAAATACATTATTTTTGAAAATTTCTATTTCTTTCTTGATAGTATATAGAAATACAATTGACTTTTGTATATCGATCTGTATCCTGTACCTTGAAAACTCTCTTTTTTGTAAATTTCATAATTTTTTCTAATTATATCTACAAATAAAAACTACATTGTTTATTCATTTCTACATGGATGATCAATTTATATGCAGATAAAAATAGTTTAAATTTTCTTTTCCTTTCCAACATAGATGCTTTTTATTTCCTTTTATTTCTTTGTTGAACTGACTAGCATCTCCAATACAATTCTGAGAAAAAGCAGTAAGAAAAGACATTCTCATTTTGTTCCAGATCTTGGAGGAAACACATTTAGTCTTTCAACATTATGATGTTGGCTCTAGGTTTTTCATAGATTATCGGATTAATATTCTTTTCTCTGAGATACTTTGTCTGATACTGATAGAGCCATTCAGCTTTCTTTTGATTACTATTACCATGTTATGTATTTTCCATCTTTTTCTTTTTAACTAATATTTGTGTTCATATTTAAAGTGTATTTTTTGTAAGCAGAATATACTTGGGTCTGGCTTTTTATACAATTTAACAATCTCTGCCTTTTAATTATGGATATATAGAACTGTTACTTTTAATGTAATTTTGATACAGTAAGGTTTCAGACTATAATTGCTCTGTGCATTTTCTATTTGTCCCATCTTTGCTCCCATTTTCTTTTATTTTGTAGATTAGCTGAATAATTTTTATGAGAATATTTTACCTTTGTTGGATTACTAGCTACTTATCATTGTTCTGTTACTTTAGTGGTTCCTTTAGGATTTATGTTACACTTCACATGATATACCACTTCACATTTAATGTAAGAAATTTGCAATACTATACTTGGCATTTCTACCCTCCCAGTCTTAATGCTACTGTAGTCATACATTTATCTTACACATATTGTAAAAACCTCGTATTATATGTTTTTTTTTGCTTATTTAACCATCATTTATCATTCAAATGTTCCAGAATTAAACAATAAAGAAGAACTTTAATGTTTACCCATGTATTTACCATTCTGGTAGTTTTCATTCCTTTGTGCCAACTGGTGTCATTTTCCTTGTGCCTAAAGGGTTTTCATTGATATTTGTCTCCTGCTGATGAACTGTTGCAACTATTCTATGTCTGGAGAAAAAATTATTTCACTCTCATTTTGAAAAATGTTTTGGGTATATATAGAATTTCAGATGGACTTTTTTTTTTCCCCTTACAGTGCTCAAAAGATGTTGTTCCACCTATCACTTGATCCCTTGCATCATTTCCAATGAAAACTGGTCCATTATTCTTATTTTTTATCCTTCTCTACATAACATGTGCTTTCTCTGGAAACTTTAATATCTTACTACTTATTATTGGTTTTGAGAATTTGATTAAAATGTGACTTATGGTAGTTCCCTTCATGTTTCTTGTGCTTAGAATTCATTAAGATTGTTGAATCTATGGGGTTTTAGTTTTCACAAAATTTGAAGCATTTCTGCCATTATTTCTTCAAATACTTTTTTGACTCCTTCAGTTTTTGCACTCCTTTAGGAATTCCAAATATATATTCATTAAGCCTCTTAAAATTATGGGAGCTTTCTGCCTTGTTTCATTTTGGTTTTATTGTTGTTTTTCATTGCTCTTTTCAAGGTCACCATGTTTTTCTACTATTTCTGCTCTGTCATTAATTTCATTCAGTATAGTTTGCATCTCAGGCATTGTAGTTTATTTTGGTCTAGAGGTTTGACATAGATCTTTTTACATCTACTATGACCTAGTTAACTATTTGAACAAATGGAATATTGTTTTTCAATATCATGAAAGGGTTTTAATGACTTTGCTACAGTTCTGGGTCAGTTTTAATTTGTTGAATTGTCTCCTCATATTTTTTCACTTCTTTGTTGTCTGTTTATATTAAATTTGATGTCAAACACTGCAAAATTTGCCTTCTTTGATACTGAATATTTCTGAATATGTGAATTATTCTTCAGTTTTGTTCTAGGGCACTGTTACATTACTTAGAAACCTTTGATACTTTTGAGTTTTGCTGTTAAGATTTGTTAAATGGAACCATGGCAGTGCTTACACTAGGGCTAGTTATTTCCCATTACTAAGTTAATGCTTCTCCAAGTACTTTACCTACTCCCATGAATCATGAGATTTTCCATTCTGATTGTTAGTAACAGGTACTATTTCCCCTAATTCTGAGGTGGTTTTTTCCCAAAACTTGGGTAGTTTTCTTAAACATATGTACCTGTCATTATTCTACTGAATACTGATCTGTTCAATACTCAAAGGTCCCCTCCAAAGATTTCTGGAACTTTCTCCTTATGCAGCTCTCTTTTAAGGCACTCAGTCCTTTGAGGTCTCACTGCCTTAGTTTCCTTAGCTCCACCTCTTCAACCCAGTCTGGTTTTCACATTCTTCTTAGTTTTCTCTCCCCTGTCAGTGCCTGGAATCTCTCTGAAGACAGTGAGCTAGGTCAATCAGTGTTCATTTGTCTTGCACATCTCAGGAATCACTCTCCTTCAGTGTCTGATGTTCAGTGTCTTGAAAATGTTATTTCATATATTGTATATCCTCTTTTTTCTTTCCTTTTCATTTCTTTCTTTTTCTTCTTTCCTTCCTTCCCATCACTCATTCATTTTATCTTCCATTTCTTTCCTTCTTTCATTCTTTGGTTATTTTAGGTGAGAGTGTAAGTCTAGTCCTTGTTTTTCTAACTCAGCCAGAAGCAGAAATCTCAGCTCTTCCTATATCCAAACTTCAAGAAAATTATTAGATTATTTGGCCTAGGATTATTTTAATCCTGAATGCTCTTTAAAATTTCCTTATACCAAGGCAGTTAATATAAGCATATTCCTATTGGTAATAACAAATTACTGTTCTAATAAAAATCACTGTAAACCAGAATCATAAAATAATTATAATACAAAAATGCTATGCTTTATGAGAAAAAAATTACACCAATAAATGTTTAAATATCATCAATGGATCACCAAGTAGCAAATATCTAGGTACTCATTTGTGTCAACTTCTCTACTGAAATTACATACTAGCATTCAAAGTTAAGGTAACTGGAAAAGTAGAAATCACACTTAAATTTTATTACAAATGATAAAAACTATTCCAAATTTATTTTCAAAATAGTAGAGTTCAAAGTTAAATCTCAGACTTAGAAAGTCAGGATGTTTTTATATTCATAAATTTAAACATATAAATTCAGAAATAGTTGTTCTGTCCAAAGCTGTTTTTCCATTTTCTCTGAAACTGTGATATTTCTGAATACTGACCTGAAGAGGCAACTTAGACATTTTAGCACAATTAAAATCTACTAAAGAAATAAACAAAACAAAACCATTTATTTTATTGTCGATACAAAGAGATTTTGGCATTCACCTCTTGAAAAGCTATAAAATAGTGTGACTCTTTCCCCTCATGCAGTATAAACTCTCCCAATTTTCTGATCCCATTTTAAAGTTTTCACATCATATTTCAACTGACATGAAAATGCTGATTTACCATGAAGAGGTATCTATCAATATCACTAAGAGAAAAGGGGTCAAGAAAATCTACCCAGTGTTACAAACAAGTATGACAGGAAATCAAACTGAAAGATTTCCTATGAGAATCAGTTATCAGTTAGACTAAGGTCACCTAAGGAATAGGAAAAGCTGAATTTAGGATTAACATTGACTAACTCCATTCTACTGTTATTGATTCTTCACCATTTCTGGTACATGATCTTCAACCAAAATGATCTGCCTCATCAGCTTACCATTCAAAACAGACTTTTGTTGGGATCCTAAAATCACAGTACACATATTCTCTGGTCAAGCTCAACTTTGTTATGCTTTCATAAGCATTTAGATCAATCTTTTTTCAAACTCTGGCCAGAAAATTCAGCAAAGGTAGTTAGCAACAAACCTACATTGTTCAACAGGTTTTCTACCTACACTTTATAAGATCTACAAATATTTAATTCTGCTCAGATTATCTATGTCTATATCATATGTTTTCTTCAAAGTTTTGAATAATCTTATCTTAAATGCAAAAAGATAAATTAGTCATTATCTGGTCTAATCTAATATGTACATTCCAGAGCATTTTTTTACAGGTACCACAAAAATACCTACAGTTACTTTGAATGGTAAAATAAAATCAATAAAGTCTCATTACTATGAGACTCTGCTTAAAATATACATTTTCATGTTCAGAAACTTGATATAACTCTAAAATATCCTGCAGATCTCAGTTTTCGGTAAATTCTGAAAGTTCTTGGTCAAAAACGATGACGTTTGACTTAACATGTTTTTGTTAGATGTATATCATCCTCCAGATACACAAACTATTTTTTGAGACTTAGAAAAAATAAACCAACAAAAATAAATATCTGATCAATATTATATTCTATAGTAACCAAATGTTGATTTTAATTGGATAGGAAGGATTTCTTTATTATTCTTAGGTTATTTAAACTAATACCTTAAGGAGGTTAAAGGTTTAGTTAATAAGATATTTATTAGAAATTTATCAATGAAAGTCAGAACATGGTTCTTCAGTTAGTGAAGAGGCTTTTATCGTTTGTTATAATTAAAGAGTTGTATTTATTTTATCTCACATTTATATTCACCTCTTTCTCTCAGATAGCTCTGGAGTTTCGGGTATCTGCAAATCCAACCTAGTGATCTCCTGCTTTTTCCTTTATGATCATCTTAGTTTGCCTAAAGCAAACTTGCTCAGAGGGGAGGGCACTTGGAAATTGTGAGCTTCTTTGTAAACAACACAGAATATTGATAAATCCATCCTAAAATAAGTAAAAAATAAAAACCAATGAAACAAACAAACACACAAAAAAACCCTTTCCCCAAACAGAGCATTGGAATGGTACTTCTAGCTAAGACACTAGTAGGCTGTATAACACCCAAGCATGAGATAAATTAGCAAGGAAGGTATACAACTGAGTGAAATCACCCCATATACTTTTTCACTATGAAATTGAGGTCATGGGGAAAATATGAACATTATTTTATTTTAGTGTTCCACAGAAGTATAGTTTGAGAACTAAATATCTTGAAGAAATAGTACCTTGCCATTTTTAAAGTTATTTTTTCCTTTTAACTGAAGCAGGGCTGATTTCTTTTCATTCTGAATAAATACCACCAATCTCCATGAGATTCTAATGGCGTGTTCTCTCTGAGACACTTCTCTGTATTAATTGTTCTGACCTACAGAAGCAGATTTTCTATGATACAGCTCTCTTTTGGGCTCCAGAGTTAAATGAGTTTTTTTTCTGTCTAGGTTATTTTCTTATATTTTTGTTTAATTAGAAAGGAAAATGCACTGAATGAACCAGACTTCAGGAAATAATTTTTTTTAACTCAGGCTAACTTGTCTTGGCCTGAGCCTTATCAGGTGTTGTCCATCACTATCATTTTAAAAAGTCTATTTAAACATTCAGACACAGGCATCATTTCCACCAAGGGAACAAGAGAACTGCTTCAGCATAATCTTAGCTGGAGTCCCTTTTCTTCTGTTCTGTTTGTTTGTTTAAGCCGAAGGAAAGAAGAGTCGGCCAAGTGGCCTGGAATATGGTGTCAGGAGTCACATAGCAAGGACTAAAAATTCAGCTCTACTCCCTTCAGTCCTGTGATTCAGGGCAAATTAATTATCTGTCTATATCTCAGTCTTCTCATAATCATAAAATTATTATGTAATCATCTTAACGAAGGGATTTATAATTGTACCAGGATCATAGGGCTGTTCTAAATATTAAATTGCACAATATAAATATTCAGCATGCTATCTAACAAATAGCAAGTTCTTAATCAATGTCACTCATTATGATTATGACAAATATTTATTCACTCAGCAGTCTTTATTGAGTAACTACATGCTCTGTGATTGGGATAAATGATAAGGAAAACAGAAACACCTTGTCCACTGGGCAATCACAACTAGAGACAAAAAAGAGCAACACAAGTATTAACATATGGTTATGATAAGACATTGAAGACAGAGGGTACTTACCCTAAGAACATAAAAGAAGGGGATATAAATAAATCAAAAATTAAGAAAAATAATTTTCCGTGGGTATCAGTGAATACCTCTCTGGGAAAGATACAGAAAATTTATTCAAGACATCTCAGTAATGAATAGGGATGAACCCAGAAAAGGAGGGGTAGAGGAAGGAAAGCCACTAGTCCATAACAAGTTTGTGAGGCCCAAAGGTTGAGAAAAATGATCACAAAGAACACTGCATCTGGAAGACGGCAGTGGTGGCGGGGAGGTGAGTGAAGGGTCAGATGGCAGACAAGGGTCAGCTCTTTCAGGACCTAGCTGTCCATGGGATGGACTGTCAGAGAGTGGTGGACATGCTTTGAAAAATAAAAGGAGAGCCAGGATGTGGCAAAATAGTTCAGATTTTTATTTTATAATTTCCATTGATTAGTGTGGAGAAAGGATTACAGGTGGCAAAATTAATGAGGAAAGAAGATGCAGATGGCAGTTGCAGAAGTTAAGTTGAAGGGTAGAATTTTAAAATTAGATGCCAACAATGGAGATGATGTGACATGGGCAGACTCAGGGAGGACACTTTTGAAGTAAAAGTGACAAGACTTAGTGGAACACTAAAAATCAGGGGAAAGAAGATGTTGGCAAATATGATCCTGAATTTCTGGCTTGTGCAGCCTAATGCATGGAGAGCAATTCTGTGAGATAGAGAAGAAGCAAACTGAGCAAGAGAGACGGGCGACTGTGAGCTCAATTCCGTACATGTTGTATTTATACTGTGACTGTGAGATCCATCAGAGAGGTCAAGTGGAGAGGTGGTGGTGCACAACTAGAGGTGGGGGCGAGGGTGGTGTCTAGGCTTTGAGATGCAACTCTAAAATACAGTTTATGAACCCATGGAATCAGATGACTACACTCAGTGAGAATTGAGAAAACCGAAAAAGCAAGCAGTTCAACGTGACATCTTTTCTCCCACTCACATCACTATAAACTGCAAGAATATAAATATTTCTCTTTGGTTTCTTAGTTTATCACATATAGAATTTTGGACAAAAAATATGCTCACCAGAAGTATATAGTGAACCGAATGGCTAGGGAATGGTATGTTCTCAACAACTAAGTTCAGACAGTCAAGTAGAGGGAAAAAATGATTCACAGCATAGGACAGGAGCCTATGACTGTCAGAGTTAGGATTCTTAATGGTGCCACAGCTAAGGTAGAAGAATACTGAGATTTGTTTATATGTGTTTGGTAGGGTGGGATACCACAAATCCTGAGTTTCAGCAATAAATCAGTTTACCACTGTCTTCCTGCTACCTTTATGTTTTAACGCGATGATAATTTGACCTTTCCAGAATTCGGAGATTATGAGCACCTTTCCACTGAGCATCCTTCAGCTGCTGTTTGGACAACAGATTAAACCAACTGAGTTATTTTCACTTGTCTAAAGGAATGCTCCTAGCTAGTGTAAGACGAAATGAACAAAGGGGAAGATAAGAAAATGAAGAAAGAGAAAAGGGACCACCTCTTTTCTATATGTGAAGATTAACTTAGCAGAGTGGTCAGAACTGATAAAAAAATGCTAACTATCAAATGTCACATCACAGAATGGTGATAGTGTAATGACCCAAGTAATCAAAATGATCATGCAGGTTTACATGGTTTACGTGTTCAATGGTCATTATGTACACTGCAGATTTCCTGCATAGGTTATGATAGAAATAAAAGTCATTCCCCATTACTAATTATGTTTCATGCTATTTTCCATTCAGTATTTAAAGTGCTGTTCTTTCTGAGAAATGAACACAATAGAATAATATATATTGACAGTGACTATATATTATTGCTAAGTTTAGTAGCATGGTGCCAGTCAATCAGCACAGAACCAATGATTTATGAATGTTTAAGAAAATCTATGAGAAATACCATCAGTGCTGACTGATTTATCCAGTGAGAAATTCAAATTTATCTAAATGAATTAAGCATTAAAAAGAATTTTGAAATAAAATTAGACCTGATTTTCAGCATTTTATACATGCAAGACCTCACAGGAAACCACTCCAAAAGTAAAGATAATTTGGGGCAATTCTTGGCTTATTTTCAGAATTCTTTTAATTTACAATTCTTTGTGAATAAAAGCACTAATGTATATTCAAAAGCAAGGACTGGAAGTTAAATCTGATGGGTGTTTTAACCTTAACTGAGCTATTAGTTATTGGTTTAAGGTTTTAATTTATTATAGTTTCTTACGTCAATACTCCATGAGTACTTCTAAATTCTTCAACTTACATGACAGTCTTCTGAAATTACTCACATCAAGTATGCCTTATTTACTTAAAAATCTATTTTTATAAAGCAAATTAAATTATTAAACATTAATATCGCCAGATCAGATTTTTTAGCTTATTTGAAGACATTATGTAACTGAAAAAAAAATCTATTTTTTTTCTGAACTGAATCACAAAAATAATAGTTTCAATAAAGTAGTAATTAGTAATACTTAACCCAGCTGGTTTTCTTCTAAATACATAAGGTAAATTGCTAAATGTTTATAAGTTTACCAAAACCGAAAAAAAAAAAAGTTTTACATTTATTCAACTAAAGGGGGTGAAGTTCAACATATTTTATTTAAAAATAGAGCTAAAACTATAGGTAACTAGTGAATACATAAATCAAATAACTTCGTAGTATTAATGGCACCCACAGTTATAACCATTTTGGTAAAATATCTTACTTAACTGAATAAAAGATAAAGTTATATTTATGTCTCCCATATATGGAAAAAACTTTCTCATACTTAAAGATTGCAATTAAACTGCTCTCTCTTTAAAATAATAATCTTACATATTACATGTCTTCACCTATTAGATTGTGTCCAAGGCTCTTAAAATGCAAATTCAAATCCATGTAATTCGTATAATTTTAAAGATAACTTTTATATCCCTAATAGCTTCAAATTTGTCAAAATAATTGAAGAACACATAGTATTATTTCTGTGTATGTGCTCTTTCGTGACTTGATCGATTTTATAAGAAGCTGATTCAATCAACCAAAAGTTTAAACCATTGCTTCTGTTTCTAATTTTTAATTGAAAGCCACATTTTATTAACATAATCGTTATCATTTCCTATATTTCTCCTGTATTTCTTCTTCAATCCTATATTCCAGTATGTGAATTAAAATGCAAATTTCTTCATATTCTCACTATATGCCAAAAGTAGTAATAATCTAGTGCTGAATGAGTCCTTTCTTTAAAAATGTAAAACTCAGGAGTTAATGTGTGAGAAGATTTTCGATGTCTTAAAAGTAGAATAAATGTACACAGAGAAGTGTGATATTAGAAATAAACAAGAAACAAATTTTGGCTTGCTTACCGAAGATGCAAAATTCCATACCAAGCCAAGAAATCAGGACAGATGAATGCAAAGGACCTTAGCAACAGTTTAATTCTAAGACTTTGAACGAGGCAAAGGAGAACCAACACCAAGTAGTTGGGGGGCTGGAATAGAGAACAGTAACACTCTTTCCTGGGGAAAAAAGAAGATAATGGTGTCCTGTGGTCTCCTTTTGTTCACCTCATTACTCCTGGAATATAGATTCAAGCCACAGGGATCCTACTTAACCTGCCAAGTCAGTTTCTAGGCCAGTGTATGAAATGCATTTGAATTGTCCGTAAAGGAAGTTTCACCTCACATCAGAACACTGGAAGACTGACATGTGTCATTTAATGACGGAAGATGACAGAAGAATACTATAATCTCAGATATACGAGAACCATGCCACCTGGAGATTTACCAAAATTCATATCTGTTTAATTTGTGATTACACCTCTGGAAACTTACAAAAAGGAAAACAATATCCATGAGCCAGTAGAAATTAATGAGGAAACTTTTAATGAGATTACAACTTGGGTAATAAAAATCAGGCTGGTATCTCTGAACCAAAATTTTCAACCCAAAACGTTTTAAACTTAGTAATTTAGTAATCAAAGCACACGAGGGTGGGGTGGGGACGAGTGGAAATTGGGAGATGCTTGGATACCCTATGGGGACTTACTGTACCTGTGTCCACATCCTTCACCTGTTGCCTGGCTCGAGTTGGCCGGCTCCACTTTGAGCTCTTGCAGGACAAGTCCTTTCTCGTGTGGTCCAGAAAAGTCCATGCCTGGTACCTCCTCTTCTTCTAGGGACTCCACGTAGAAGAGAGTCCTCGCCGGCTGGTGGGTGCCCTGCCCGGGTGCCCCTGGCTGCAGCCTTGTGGCCACTGGCAGCAGTGTGCCATTCAGTGGGTTGAAGGAAGAGGAGGAAGAGGACGGGGAAGCAGACGAAGAAGAGGAGCAAGAAGAGGAAGGCTTCTTCCAGAAAGTGCTCAAGCTGCCCTTCTCTTGGCTTTTGAGCAGGCGGCTCTGGCTGGGTCCCCAGTGCTCGAAGCTGCCGCTGCTGTCCTGTTGCAGGCAGCTGCTCCCCGCCAGGCCGCCGGGGGACGGAGACGGGTGACTGAAGAGTTTCCAGCGGAGTCGCAGGATGTGCTTCACATCGAAATCTTTTCGCCCAGAGCCTGACATGTTTGACGCAAGGAAGGCAAAGGGACCTCAGCTGGCGCGGGAGTGGACGGGCCAGCGGGTGGGAGAGGCCAGCGCAGCCGGGGGGGGGGGGTGGGGGTTGGAGGAGGAGGCGGGAGGTGCCCTCTGCACCCCGGGAGCAGACGGGGCGAGGCGGCTGCGCGCCCTGCCAGGCGAAGACCGGAGCGCGCACAGCAGAGAAGCGCGGCTCAGCGGCGGTCAGGTCCGCAGGACCTGCGCGCTGGGAGAGCAACGGGCCGGGGGCAGAGGCAGGAGCGGGATGTAGTGGGCTGAGAATCCTCGATCCCCGCTCAAGGGGCCCGTGGTTACCGCGGGGAAGGAGCCCCTGATGGTGAAGATGCTCGAGGGAGGGAGGTTTGCGCGCTCCGAAGCAAGCTCGGGAGGCGGCGGCAGCTGTATACACCTCCCTGGGATGCACCCGTGGCAGAGCCTCAGTCGGGAAGCTGTCGGCTCTCCTATCCTTGCAGCTTAGAGTTCAGTGCCTGGAGAGAGCAGAGAGAAAAAGAGAGAGAGAGCCCCAAGTCGCCAAGAAGCGCACCCCCCAGCCTTCTCGGTGCACCTGCGCCCCTGTCCCTGGGCTCTCGGAGGATGCTCTGAGAGCTTGCGGGTATCTCTGAGAAAGTCAAATGCCTTCTGCGAAGCGAAGAGGGGCGGTTTTATCTAGTCAGTTTGTAAAGGAGAGAAAAATAAATATTCCAGAAAATATAGGGAGGCAAAAGGAAAAGCCCGCCGGTGAAGCTGTCAAGGTCCTCACAGTACAATTTTCTCTCTGCCTCAGCGCCTCCTCCCCCGTAAGTGACGCAGATGTGCACTGGGGCCTATACCGAGAGATGGAGGGAGGGAGGGAAGGCTTCAATCTTCTTTATGCAAGTGAGTCTGCTGTTCTTATTGTCCCCTTGCGTGGATCTTGTCACCTTTTTTCATTCTCCTTCCTCACTACATTACTACATAGCAATAAAAGTAAAGCAAACAGGCAATATGCTTTAGCATCAGTAAACACCAAACATGAATCATGGCAGCGTAAACTTAATAGGCTGCCTTCGCTTTGCAGGTTGCAGGTTAATGGCTTGAATTATTTAATAAACCGCATCTTTTAACCTTTAGCCTTAGTTTCTCTGTAGTGAGAAGGAAGAAATGAGGATGCTGGCGTCAAAGTGTGATGATGCCACCATTCTGACAATTACATTGTGATCCTGCCATTAATGCACTCAAGCAGTGCTTCACTCTGGGGGCCAGACGAACACGGTAGAAATTTGAAGATGGGCATCTGAGCACAGGGAACGAATTTTGCAAAATCAGTGCATTTGGTGCATAGCCTTCGAATGAAAGCTGTTCTCAGAGTAAACCAAGAAGCGGAATAAAATGATAAAAGATAATTTCAAGGCATAAACTTCTAGTACATAAATCATGACATAAAATGTATGGGAGAGTTTAGGCAATAAATGAATATATCCAAAGACTACTATTCTGCAAAAAATCTCTTGTTTGAATAAAGAAAGATGAATATCCCTTTTATTTGGAATGATGAGACCTATGACTTTCTATGACTACTTAGAAATTTTTCAGCTTTTCTTTTAATGAGCCATTAAAATAGAACCCAGGCACCTTTGCTAAAGGCAAATGGAGTCAGAGAAGCAGCAGTTCCCTAAGTCAATAAGGAATATGGTTCTGGGTCATTCATGAAATTCACACATTCAGCAACCCCCAACAGGCACAGGAATCAAACATTAAAGTGCGGTTATGTTACTCTTCTGTTACCTAATTGTTGGGCAGTAAACTTAAACAGAAACCAACAGAAAGCGAAATTTGAAGTCTTTCCTAGACAAAGTTGGACATTTTAATAACACAAGAAATTAAGCACACAAAATCTCTACTTTCAGAGAAAAAAATCAGTATTGTGTATTTTAAATATTGATTTATGCCATAACAGCTGGACTGCAATCCCCTGTGCTTTGATTTTTACTTTCAGTATTCAGTGTTAAAAAAAAAAAGCAAAAAGCCCTTTAAAGCAAACAATAATGACAGACCATTTTTATCCAAGAACTGAATCAAGTATTTCCCTTAGGGAAGAAAACAGTGTATGAAATTACACATAGCAAGTAGGACAGAGAGAACTTTCCATCAGAGTTAATACAGAAATACGAAGTACAGATAATTAACCGATTTTTATAGAAATTTATACTTTGTGGATTTTCTAATTTGATGTAATTTTACCTTAATATAAATAATATAAAATATCTGATATAAATATATACATATATATTTTATAAGTATTATATAAAATAACACAAACACTATATCTATAGTTTCTTCCTTAACCTATAACCATTTAAAAACTGTAATTTAAAATTCATCTTTGTGGTTATTTTGAAATTCCATTTTTTATTCCTTTTTCAGTTTCCAATGCCAATATTATTATTATATAGCTTAAAAGTTATCTATTCAAAGGTCAGTGATTTATATGACTCAAAAGAAATGTATGTTGAGTTTTAGTATAAAGGATCATGAACTAAAATATTAAGGCATATTTAACAGATGATGACTAACATTTATTTATTAGTCTTGTAGTAATATTTGGTACGTTTAAAACACTCAACCTGTTATTTAAATTAGCTACTTTTCTATATTTATAAATCTGCTTACAATAATCACCCTTACTGGGAGGTATTTAAATGAAATTCATCTAAACTATCAAGTAAAATATATAGAATTTAGAAGAAAAGTGTGCCTGAGATTATATTAAAGGTGAAATGATTGAAGAAGATAATTGCTTTTTAATATTTTTAACTTTATCATTCTTGTTTTATTATTGTGAAGAAATGAAAAAATGAAGTAGTAAGAGAAAAAAGGAGGAAAGGAAGAAAAATGAAGGAGGAAAGAAAGAGAAAGAAAGAAAGGAAGGAAGAAAGAAAGAAAGGAAGGAAGAAAGAAAGAAACGAAGGAAGGAAGGAAAGGAAGGAAGGAAGGAAGGAAGGAAGGAAGGAAGGAAGGAAGGAAGGAAGGAAGGAAGAGAAAGGAAGGCAGGGAGGAAGTAAAAGAAAAAATAATTTGCTATCATGACTTACCTTCACATATTAGAAAAATCCTTGAAAAAATATTCCTTCTGAAATACTGCATTCATTGGTTTATTTATTTACTATTCAAACTAAAAAATGTTTAACTGAGCACTTACAGCATATTAGGTCCAATGCCAAGTAGTAGAAAATATGGAAGAACTAGACTTCTTGCAACTGACTTCGTAAGAGCTAACAAAAGGATGATTGTTTAGCCAGTCATAATTTATAATTGACTTCTGTGTCAATTAAATTAAGATTTAAGATAACCAAGCTTATAGGGAAGAGGACAGAGACATAATTAAGGTTACTTCTTAAGAATTCTAAAAGTTACATTATACTTTGTTTTAAAGACGAAAATCAATTCAGTTTTTCTAATCCTATTGTTTAATTGAATTGAACTGTCATTTCTGTCAATTAGGGTCTTTCAAATGAGTGTTCATATTATTGCCATAGTTCTCTGACAAAAATCTTAACAAAATAGACTAATCAGGATATAAATTCAGAGGATGCTCAGTTACTAATATACACATATATAAAACTCTTCCTTCACATAGTTATTAAATCCAACATGGATGTTAAATGTGCCTTACTGAAAGTTCCCACCGCTCAAACATTAAAGCAATAAACCAAATTGGATTTGGGTCCAAGCATTTTCTTGGTGAAAAACATCTCTTTCAGTAATTATTTTGTAAATACACTCAATTAGATGTGTGCTTACCTCAGGAAAAGTGAATTCTGATCCTTCTGAAACTTTCTGAGAGCCCTCTACAATGTCTAGTAAGTTGCCTCTACATAATAATATTCAGCAAAAGCATTTGAACGGGTAATTATTATCCAATTTGAAAGTTCAGGCCTTAAAGTCTCCTGAATTTTTGTTTGTTTTTGTTATCTTTGTTTAATTTTAATGAAACGTATCTATGTACATTACTAGAAAATATCATTTAAAATGAGTGGTGGAAATTAAATGAAAATAGTTCTGTAATGACATTTTCTTTCCAAAACAATGAATGAAACATAATAATGTATAGCACTAAAGTTAAGTGAGCTCCTTATAATATCAAGGGGTCCTACTTCTTGAAACAAATAAACATAGCCTGTTTAAAATCTATTAATCTTCATTACAGTGTGAGTATAGTTTAGTTAAATAGCAATTAAGTGACTGCTTACTAAACATTTGTGGGTGTTAATTGATCCTCAGCGGCCATTTTAATCTGCTCTACCTCTGCTTTATTTGACCTTTTGTTTTGAATCAGGCAGTAAATGTATATACTTGAGAAATTCTCATATGTAAATTACTAAGTTGATTGCATGAATGTAGGAATTCAAAATGGCACTAAAAGAATGCATTCATGTAATGATGACCCGGATTTCATTTAGGTATCTTTTTATTTTCCAAAATTGTGTGCAGAATGTCCAAAGCGAAAATTCATTATTTTGACTTTTGTACTAGGTCCTGGCTGGTTAATTTTACTGCTCAGGTCAATATGATGATTAAGGAACACTTACCTCTTTTATGGAAATTGTTCTGAAAATATATAAATATAAATATATAGCTATAGATAGGTATATTTAACATAGATATAGAAATATTTAATACATAGAATTACTTTTCAAAAATGTTTTCTACTGTAAAAAACATTTGGGGATATCATTATACCCATTTTGTATAACACTGAAATCTTTTAAAGAGAAACTGCTTAACTAAAACTTTATATTTTCAGAAGTATTAAGATTTACATAGTAAAAAGTAATTTCATTATTTTTCATGGTGTATTTAAATTTTCCATTATCATCGTGAGGTAATGTGTGTGTCCCCTGAAGTTTTAACCATTAAGATCAAAATAAAATAGTACGTTTCTAGTGTGTAAAATATAGATTTGGAAATTATAGCATTTATGATGCCCATGTAAACATGAATAAAATAGCAGAAATTTTAAATATTAGTTTCAAAATTGTTACAATTATATTTTTCCTGCTTAGAAGACCCGAAAGCGCCCTTTTCTTTTAAGCCAACCCTGAATGAACTTTGTGAATGAACTTTGTGATTAATCAGCTTTGTGGATGACATGTCTCTTTTGGACTTGGGCTGTAGAAAATTATAAAAAATTACAAAAAGTCATGTCAGATCTCTGAACTTTCTTTCCATCTCAAAACACATCTGCCAAAATTTTATATTTTCTTTCATCTGCATTGTTACCAGGTCTTCTGAAAATCTAGGGTCAAAAAGAGCATGGCTTAAGAATCTAAGGTCTCATTCACCTAAACACAATTCTGATAAGGTATCTAACATAAATTACAGATAGTTTGCAAAAGCTCCTTTTCCCAGAAGTTCATGTGGAAGTAGCATGTGAACTTATAACAGCCAAACAACATTCTCTGTTTTAGAAGTAGTACTGTGACTTTAGTTCAAGTAAAGTATACATTCAAAGAGCTTCAAGAAGTTTATTCTGAGAAATTAGATTCCTTCTGGACATTGTTAACTACAAGTAAATAGGCTTCTCATTTTAAATGTGAATATCACTTGTCAAAGTATTTAGTATATTTTCATGACTCTTACTACCAGTCAAGATGCATTTTGGTCCTCAGTCCAAAAGAACATTACTTGACAGCCCTGTAGGATGCTAAACCAACCAAGCAACCCTTTGTCCTAGAACCTGTCTCCTGCAATGACAGGGACCTCTCTCTTCCTATGCTATGCTAGATATTAGCCATCATTAAAGATGGAAAGTCTCACTTTTTAATAGAACAGGGAAAATATGACATGTATTAAATACAGGCATATTGTAAAGTCTGAGCAATATTAGGACAGATAAATCTGAAACTCATAACACTATATAAAGTTCCTAAGAGTTTAGTCTATTTAAAATTTTAGTGTGTACTTCTAGGGCAAAATTATAAATGAAGATGACAGCGGGAAAACAAAAGCTGAACTTGCAGATTATATTAGATTCTTTAAAACTATTTATACTAGGTAGATTCTCAGATTAGAGACAGAATATTTTCTCCAATAGTTAAAGATATAGAATTTTTTAGATGTTATCAGTGTTTTCTTCTTAAATAATGATCTGGGAAACTAAGATGAGAACAATAATTTTATGATAGCTCACTAAATGCCAGACAGCTGTTTCATTTAGCCCTTATAAAAATCTTATTAGGTAGGCATTATAAAAGACTTAATATAAGAAAAATAAATTTAAAACTCTACTTTCCAAAATATTTTCTTTTATTATCTCTCAGACACTTCTTCATACTTATATTTTTCTTCCTATCATGTACAAGAATAATTTTTTTAAAGATACACTTATTATGGGTTAGTATTCTGAATATCCTTTCATGAATTGTGTGATTCAGAGTTCAAAGGCTCATAATTATCTATAAATCTGCTCTGCTCTAATAAGGGAGACTTCTAGCATTCTCAAAAGTGAGCATTCTAATACTAGTATGTTATTTGCACATGTGCATACCTGTATAATATCTCCTTTGGCAAATAATTTCTTGAAAACTGGAGATTATTTTACTAGACTAGAATGGTTCTAGAGGGCAGAGAATGTGTCTTACTTAATGTTGAACTCATAGTATCTAACACAGTGCCAGGAAATTAATCTACATTACTTTTGAATGAATAATAATGGCCAATTTGGGGGATAGAGAAGGAAAGGCACTAGTGAAGGAGAAACAAAAAATATATACATTTAAAGAAAAGTAATATAAAACTTTGTGTCTGGAGTTGTCTGTTATAAGAGCAAATAGAATTATAAAAAACTATTTCTGGAATATTTCAGTCATGATTCTAAAGGACCCTAAAACTTAAAAATATGGCATATATTCTGCATGTTCATTTTAAGAAAGAGGTAATGCAATGTACAATATATTTAGACACGTTTTTCATTATAACTATTAAAATTATTTCAAAAGTCTTAACATTTAAATTTATAACTTTTGGTTGCATTAAAACCAAAAATTGCATCTGCTCATGCATTGTTTCATTTATTCAAAAACGTTTTGTTCTTGTGGTTGAGCACTTATTATGTGCCAGGCCCTGTTCAAATGAGAGGGATGTACCAATTAAAAAAACAGAAAGGGTAACCCAAAATCATTGAGCTTACATTTTTGAAGTGAAGGCTACAAATTAAAATTCAACAAGTACATAAGTATATCAGAAGATGAAGACACCTATGGAGGTAACATTATAAGATAATATCATAGAAAATTTTGATGGGAAGGGGGATGACATTTAAGTAGTCTGAATGGCCAAACCCCACTGATAAGGTGGCACTTCAGCAGTGTCCAGAAGGAAGTAAAAACCCTTGCTGTTCCTGCATACGGGGTGGCACCCCAAGTAGAGGGACTTGAAAAGCAAGGGCCTTGGGGAGTGATCAATTTTGGAATATTTAAGGGGCTGTATCATCTGGAGCTAAGTCACAAAGGGGAGGTAAGGCAGCAGGCACCAGGTTGTTTGGAGGATCTTACAGGCCAGTGCAGGAAGCTTAACTTTTATTCTGAATGACATAGGAAGACATTGGAGGGTGCGGAGCACAGGTGTGATCGTCCCTGGCTTTTATTTTCTAAGAACTCTCTGGCAGTCATGTTAAGAATAAACAGAAGAAAGCAAGATAGGGAAAAGAAGACACTAAAATGCTATAGCAAGGGGGAGGATATAGCTCAAGTGGTGGAGTGAATGCTTAGCACACACACTGTCCTGGGTTCAATCCCCAGTACCTCCTCTAAAAATAAGTAAGTAAACCGAATGACCTCCCCCCGCCAAAAACAAACAAACAAACAAACGCTATGGTAATAAAGCAGGTAAGAGATGATATCAGTGTGCACCAGGCATTGTGGGAAAGTCAAGCATTTCTAGGGAATAGTTTTTCTTCAGAGCTCACAGTCCGTTTTTTTTTTTTTTCCTTTTTCTAGACTATCTATCTTTGACAAAGTCTTGTCCTTTTTTTGCTCCCCAAAGAGAACTTATTCCTCTATTTTTTTTTCTGGTCTTGTTTAGTGACGTAGGATGCTCACATAATTTAAGTCATGCTCAGATATTAATGAGCTATTTCAACCACATACAATAATTTATATTTCATCAAAATTTTATAAAGAACTGTGTTTTCCCCAGAGTTTTTAAAATCTGACCAAAGGTATACTCAAAGTTGTTTATCATTTTGTAGGGCTTGCCAAAAATTTAGGGGTGCTGCAAGGAGTCACAGCCTGGGGTGTGCACCCCGGTTTGAATAAAGACAATCTTGCTTTTCACCTGTTATCAATTGGGCTTCTGCATGAGTCTATATATCTTAAGAGCATCTACTGTTAAAAATTCTTTTTTAAAACAACTGTCATAATCTGAGGGAGCAGGTACATTCGAAAATTTCAGGCATGTTGGCAGAATAAAAGATGGGCTATTTTCTGAGTGAAAGGTTCCTTTTCTCTAATTTTTTGAATCCCAACCACCACACATTGCCCAATGTTACTATGTACATGATTAAGTTTATCCTAAGGGCTTAGTACTAACACATGTCAAATTTTGCACCATATCCTTTTGAGGCATGATTTCTGAAGAGTTTATAATTTGGATTCTGGAGGAAAAGAAAATTTAATTAAAAGTTGAAAGCTTTGTTATCATATATTTTGTTCATTTGATAAATGCTTATTGATCACTGTCAAATTGCCAAGAGCAGTGGTAAGTAATGAGGATACAAATCTGAGTATGCATAGCCCAATAATATGAGTAATATAGTAATATTAATAGTGTTATACAGACATGTGCAATATACCATGGGAGCACAAAGTATGTAATCAATTGAGAAAGTAGAATATCTAGCTAGAAATTTATTGCAGATGTATAAAATATTTCCAGATATGATTTGCATGAGAATGTTTAAATTAAAACACTTGCAAAGTATTATGTGCCTTATTTCTCCTTTTGCATTTTGGTTAGGAAGCAATATTGCAGATTGGAAACTTCACAGGCTTTGAAATCAAACCATGAACCAAATCCCTCTCTGTTACTTATTAGCTGTATGGTTTTGGGCTAAGCTTTTAATTTCTTTGAGTATCAGCTTCCTCATCTATAAAATAGACATTAAGCAGGGGAGACTACTTCTTTAGACTTTTGTGTGGATCAAATAAAATAAAACCTGCTGACCAACTGGAACTTTGCTGGTGCTTAAGTAATTGCAGATATTTACATTTAGTTTGAAATGATTTCCAAATTTCATAAACCTTCATCTTGGTGTAGACAGAATTTTGGAACTAAAACTTTCAATAGTTCGTCTTGCAACTTTTGCAAACATTTTGTAAAAACTATGACTTACTGTGTAGTTGAGTAGTCACAATATATGATTCCTGACTAATCACAGCATTACTTTTCTTGGTAACCTAAGGATTTCGCAAGTGAATGACAAACACTGAAAATCATCTTCACGTAATTTTATTACAGGAAGAGTCAGTATTCACAAATGTCTTTTTAAAAAGTATGTTCTAAAACCATTTCCAGTAGGAGAAATATACTAAAAATGCTTGCTTCAGTTGACAAAACTTACATTAGTTTTACTTTCTCATGTAACTAGGAAAGATAGTAAGAAGTTAATGAATAAATAAAGTAATTTAGAGATTACAAAAAATATCATTGGCATTGGAGTGTGAGGAATTAAGAGAAATCCTGGTGTGTTATGTAAATTCTTAATAGTGTGAGTGAAACAATAAAATTTACTGAGGAAAATAGAGGCCATTTTGCCAGTTATGGAACATGTCTGTCCATAGATATTTACTGAGCTACAGACACAAAATTTATGTGTATTAACCACCAGATATGATGCATTAGAAGACATCATTGTACTTTTATTTGTAGTAAAAATTTAGTTCAATGTAGAAAGAATGTTTGCTAGTCAAACTGCTGGTTTGGCAGAGGAATGTTAGCTATATTATATCCAAAATTTCTAATTTGTTTTGGAGAAACAAACTTTCAATCAATAAATATTGCTTCTTCATTTATTAATGCTGTTTATGCAAATATAATAGATGAGTAGATAGAACTTATATCACAGGATAGACGTCAAGTTTTCTCTGAGTTTCTAGATTCCTGCTTGGGGAATTTAAGATTGACACTTCCATCCAATAGAACAAGCTTAGCAGATGATTCATTCATTATTTCTGATCTACTGCTACAAATCTATCCTTCTGTATAAGCATTGAAAACCCAGACTATGGATTTCTGATCCTCACAAAAATGTCTAGCCATGCAGAACTAATTGAAACCACAGGAGATTTCAATAAATCAATCAATTAGTATTGAGATCTGGCTGTATACTTAGTCCTGTGCAGTGAGGGGATAGGGACCTACTTTGGTACAAAACAAACACACACGAAGAAAGATTTTAAATTATGACTAACCCACCACATGAGATGTTTTAAATATTTTTTCTAATTCTTATAACATATCTACAGCTTTTGCAGATAATTCTTCACAGTTATTTTATATGCCTGTTTCCCAAATGTGCAAACATGAAACATAGAGAAGTCAAGTTACTAATCACACAGTTCTAGAGACTCTAACCAGCCATGCCGGAGTCTATTTGTTTGTAACAAGAGAAAATTTTACAGGTTATGGAGGATTGTAAATTTTAATTTTCCTATGCAACATAATTCTGAAAGTTGCCTATTTCCTTAACATAAGATTGATTGTGTTACAGTAACTCATTCGAGAGCCTCTTCTTCTTTGCTGTGGGCTTTGTTCTCCAATAAAGCCACAGAATAAAGCACTTACTGCCATGTGAATTTATCATGCCCATCCAAACACATATTATGTGTATATATGTGTCTATATATATACACATATACATTTACACACACATGAACACACATGGAGTTTGAAAGGGATTCGTGTCATAAGGAAAATATAATCAGCAACATTAAAATAAAAACAAGTAATTGGAGAGATTAGATCAGTTTATGTGGTAAGGAACATTATTTGATAGACATCAAAAAAAAAGTTTTGAAACTTTTAAGTGGAGTCAGTTCATAGGGAGCATTGAATTTCACTGAGCTGCAGTATTTTAATTGTTGTTGCTTTATTATTGCTACTGAAAATGTGGTATTTGGGGAGGCGTTGTTGACACAAACAACCTCTACTATGGTTCCTATTGAAAATAGGGATTCCAAGGATAGACGCTGGAGAAGGGAATTTTAGGGTGGTGGTAATAAACAGTTGCAATGATTTCAGAAAGGTCCAGGAGAATTATAATTTAAAAATAAATTTATTAATAAGGAAAGATCTACTCATGATCTTCAACAAAATAAGCGATTTGACTAACCAGCCAGTTAGTTAGACTAAGATTGCCCAATATTAAATAGCTAAATTATTAGTAATAATTTAGACTGTGAGGGAGAAATGAGCAATTATTTGACTTGGTGTTATTAAACTGTTGGAATCTATTCAGTCATGGAGTTTATATTTATTGAGTGCTTGCTATGTGCCTATAATGTGCAACAGGAAGAGGGCTTCCACACAGAACTTATGCTTTATTTGGGGAGAAAAGCTATAAACAACTAAACTAACCAAAAACAAACACAGACATTTTGGTAAGTGTTGTGAAGTGATCAACATGGTGAGATAGCAGATGGTACTGCACAGAGAGTTCTCTATTTTATATAAAATCCTTGCAGAAGTGTCCTCTATAAAGTTCATCTTATCTGAAAGACAGAAATATGTGTGTGTGTGTGTGGTGGGTGTGTGTATGTATCACAGATGGATGAAGAGACAGAGACAAAAGAGATAAAAATACAAAAAATAGAGGAAAACAATCAACATAAAGGCAGGCAAAAGAGCAAACCAGAGAAAGAATGGCTCCTGAAAGCCATTTAGCAAAAAAACATGTGACACGGGAGGAACACAAAGGCCACTTTTAGTGAGCATGTAGCTAGGAGAGGCCCGAGATGGTGTTACTCTATAACTCACAGGATGGAGTTCTTATTGCAATTGTGCCTGCAATGGAAAATTAGTGAAGGGTCTTGAGCAGTGAAATAATGTATCCTTCAAGATTTTTTTAAAAGGTTACTGGGATTAGATTGGAAAAGTGCAAGAGTCCAAAGAAAGAAATACATCATTCAGGATTATTGTCTTCTTTGTCAGAAAGACTCGATGATCTAGCCAAGTATCATTCATTAATAAATTCTGGAAATAAGCTAGGTAGTATTAATACCAGCTTTCAGACAGAGGTACTACCTTAATTTAATTTAGGAATTTAGCATTAGAATTGGTATTTAGTAAATGGACATAAATTACAGTGCTGGATTTGTATTTTTTTTTTAAGTGCTTTGCCATATGTTATTTCACTATATAAGTCATGCTGGCTCTCAAGAGGAAAGCAGGACTCTGTGGACTGATAGCAAAGCGGAGTCCTGATGGATGAGCAGCAGCAAACCATGGGGAAAAACAGAGCAAAAAGAAATGTTATGTGCAAATACTCTAGGTTAGGAAAGGGCTTGGCATAATGAATATTGTGGGAAGAAGTAACTTTGAAAGACGGGAGAGGTAGGCAGTATTCTTTTCTAGATTAAACTAAAGGTCAAAACAATGATGTAACCTGTACAAATTTTGTATTAGTCTTAAGCATTTTCAGAATTAAGATCTAGATCTTTTGAAAGTGCCATACCACACTGATCCCTTACTGCAGGTATTAAGGTAAAAGGTTTATAACCAACAATACCATATCCCAAGTAAAATTGGAGATTTTAATCTATATTATCAGTGGAGGTGGTCAATTGACATATATCCCAGAAATTGCGTCTGGATCACCTCCACAGTTTAAGTTTTCCACCAGTCTAGCTCCAATCACCCTAACGATTAACTCAATTTTCTTGTCTTCTGGCTCATCTGGTATTCTGCATTTAACCTGCAATTTGAAATTCCTGAATGCAAAGTTTCAATTTTTCTGACACTGGAGTCAATTTTATCGTATGATTTAACTTCAGAGAGTTACACACTTCTGAATAAAACATGACTGTAAATACCCACGGATTCTTGGAAATCAACTGAATAAAACATTTATTGTCATCTATTATCTATTCT
Organism: Vicugna pacos; assembly: GCF_048564905.1. Lineage (NCBI taxonomy): Eukaryota > Metazoa > Chordata > Mammalia > Artiodactyla > Camelidae > Vicugna > Vicugna pacos. Next base: position 42,873,101 of record NC_133000.1, read on the forward strand.
ATTTCTTCAACAGGGATCTACATCAATATTATCTAAAAGAAAAAAAGATTCATAAAGATATAGAAACTCTGTACATCAAAAATAACATTTTTAGTGTGCATAACAAAACCAAAATATTTACATTTTTATAAAACTCTGGTATCCATGATTTGGGATTCTTTCAAAATAGTATAAAGAAAAAATAATAGAATTGGAGAAAGTCCAGAAAGAAGAAACTGAAATAATAAAAACGTAAGGAGATGCATTGAGAGGAGAATTATATTGATGAGTTTCCAATCTTGACTAAATGAGGGGGCTTTATTAAAATCTACCAAAATCTTAAAATGATACAGATAGGGCTTACTCTTGGTGCAATAAGACTTGAATTTGAATTCCAGCTCTTGTGCTTACTGTGTTAACTTGAGATATTTTCAAAACTTCTCAGAGACTTTGTTTCTTAATCCATAAAACAGAGATTATAACATTTTCAAAGGTTTTGAGGAAAATAAATTAAATTACATCTCTCATCATAGGGCCCAGCCTATAGAAGTTGTTCAGCAAAAATTGATTTCTGTCTTTCTGCATCTTGTCTCTAAATTGAAATGGTTTAAAATAAATGTACTGTTCATTAATATGTAAATTATGGAAATCTCAGTTAATAAGAAAAATATGACAGTTAGACATTCTAGGTAGAAAATGTGACTGCTGTTTAAATATTAAAATAATGTATTGACACCTATAAAATATAAAGAAAAATTATGACTTTTTGAAGTTGACTTTAAAAGATAATCATGTGCTTCAACAAGATTTTTGATAGCAATTTCAGATTGTTACATGGATCACCATTGGATATGGTGAAGTGTGATGAGATTTATGTTATCAAAATTTTCATTCATTGATCATGGCTTTCAGAGTAAGTCTTGAGAGTGATAATGAAGAATATTCAAAATTCCATTTATAATTTAAAATATTGCTAATTTTTAATGAAGCAGCCATGTACTCCATTTACTTGACCTTTACTTGACCTGGCCATACAGAATCACCCTGGAAAGGCAGTGGCCTGCTGACAAAGTCTCATGTGACACTCTCCCATACTAGGGGCAGTCTACAATTGATAAGTACCATCTCTGAGGTCTGTCATCAGGAAGCAAATGGCAACCATTGGGTAATGGAAAATAATCCAAATATATTATGTTAAAACAATGTGAATGTATCACTGAATAATGGGGAATTTATAGAAAAGAAAGAAGCCTACAAAGAAGTTATCTGCACTTCAGAAAATCTTTCTCACAATAAATATTTCACTCAGTGCCTCAGGTTGTCACCAAAGACCCCACTTTATTGAATTACTGAATTTGTTTAAGATCACATTATATAAAGGATATATATTTTTTGGTTATTCATAATTTGCAGTCATATTGCTAAAGTATCATCTGAGTATGTTAAAGACAAGATGTAGGCTTTTTGAAAATGAGATTTTCTTTGATAAAATACAGACAGAATCAAATTTATTTTGTTAATTTCATTTGTAAGAATTCTATTTAGAGACACAATGCTAAATCCAGTAGGAAAGGATTTGTTATTGAATTTCATATGTCATTTTTGTTCATATTCCTTCCTTAGCATTTAAAGAAGGCATAAATAACATTTTTTTGTATGATTTTCTGCTTTTGCACATTTAACAAGTAACCATCATTTCCCCAAGAAACATTGGTGGGGGGTCTCAGCTCTTTCCTTTCCAAGATATTGAATAATTAATAATGTTTCTTGTTTCATACTAGTGTCAAACCCTGTTCTGGATGCTTTAGTGGTACTTACATCCTAGTGGGAAAAGATAAACAAGCAAATAAATAAGTAAATAATGTCATGGGGATTTAATTATTACATAGAGAAATGAAGGCAGTGAAGAACCAGAGAATGCTGAGGGGGCTGCAACAATTTTAGATAATATGGTTAGAGAAGGTCTCTCTGAGAAAGTGACATTTGAGAAGAGGCTTAAATAAAGAGGTAGGAGGAGAAAGGGAGTCTTGCAGTTACCAGGGCAATAGTCATCAGGGCAGGAAAAAAAGCAAGTGAAAAGGCTCAGAGGCATGTGTTTGTCATGTTAGGGCAACAATAAATGGTGCAGAAAAATAATTAAATGGATGACTCAATTAACTGTTAACCCAAGTGATAGAAAAATCTCAGCAACATTCAGTTTCCCTGGTTTTTTTTTTTCTTTGTTTGTTTTTGTTGTTGTTTTTTTCCCTACACTCTGCCTCTCCCCAAGCCTCACCTTCTTATTGTGTCTTTTCCACCATCATTGGGTTGAAGATACTTAGCTGCCTTCCTGTACTAATGGTGGTCCAGCTTTAAAACAATGTTCCCTTTGGTTCTTGTTACTCTGCTTTTAATGTACAATGTGGTTGATGATAAAACAAGTTCATATATTTCTACACACACATATATATTTTTGCTTGCATAGCTGATAATCTATTTCATTTCCTTTAAAACATTTTTGAATTTCTTATTTACTCTCTGTAACATAATAGTCTTCCGCAATGTAATAACTGGAATTTTCCAAGCTTTTTGTTTTGCATTCATTCTACATTTACATTTTTCTGAGACTGCTCTGAAGTTTTGAGTTTTTCTTCAGCTCTGTGTTGTATTTTTTTCACATATATTTTAGTTCCTTCTCTTAGAATACCAATTAGACAAAGTTGTAAATTACGGTGTTTCATTTACAGCTCATCTTTCAGGGTACAACCTGCCAATTACTCCAATTTTCTCAAACTATCTTTCTAACTCATTAAATTTAGTTTACCTTAGTATCCTCTGCTCTTCTGCTGATTTAAAGCATATCCCAAAATAGAATGGTATAATAACTTTTCATTCACTCATCACCTAAATTTCATGATCAATTCATAAATCTTTTTTCACCTCCACTTCTTTCCACATCATCCACCTACTCTCTTGTGGATTATTTTGAAACAAATCGCAGATATTTTATTATTTCATGTACAAATATATCATGTGTATCTAAGGAGTAAGACTTTTATTTAAGAAGTGAGCACAATATCATTACCAAGCAAAAAAAAAATTCTATAGTATCACCAAGTTTTCAATGAATATTCAAATTTCCCCAATCAACTCATATGTCTAGATTTTTGTTTGTTTGTTTGTTCGAATTGGTACTCAATTAAGAGTCATACCATATTAAATTTTAAATACTGATGCTCACACTTTAAATCCGTATGGTTCTTATTTTGCAAAAAATTGGACATTACTTTTATTTACTGATGTTTTTAATTTTTTCTCATCCTGTTTCTTAAAAATTTTGTTCTTTGGTTGAATTGTTTTCTTTTAGGTGGTGTTGATTTTTCTGAAATGTTTGGTGATGCCAGAAGTGCCTTCCCCCCACCACAACTATACATTCCTACAGGTGCTAAGATCTGGTTTTCTCTGGTCATGGTGAACTTAGTTCCTTTTCTTTTTCTTTTTTTTTGAGAATTTCAGTTTATTTCCCATTCATGCTACTTTGTGAGCACAGTAATAAATGTGCATCCATAAATACAAAGGTATACATTTCAGAGACATGTACACAGATAATTTTCTATCACTTTCTTATGACACAAGAGACATCTATACCTGTATCTATATCATCTACATAGATAATTTTCTATTATTCTATACGGCACACATACATTCCCTCTGATTCATGGTTGGACAACAAGTGGACAGAGTGCTCAGTCTCAACTATTTATTCAATACATTGCTCATTTACTTCCAAGCTTGGACTTTATTATTACACTATATATATATACACATATATAATCTCTCTATATAAAATCTGTGTATCTATTACCTATATCTTTAGAAAGAGCAAGTTTAAGACATAAAAACTAAAATCAAAAAGAAAAATGAGTTTAAATGGTATAATAACTTAGTAATTTATTTCCTTTTTTATGTCATTTAATTTTTTTCTATCAATTAGATATGCATCAACCATTAAAACAGCTATGATCTAATGAGACAAAAATTGTTCAAGATAGGAGATGTAGATCCTATTAACTCTGCGATTTAAGTGAGAGGGTTGCTAGCTGTTCTTTAATAAATGGGGTCAAACTAAACTCATAATGTGAAGGTTTCCACTCAGGGTAAATTATTAATATTATGCTTTAAACCAGTCTCAGTTATTAAATATCATGGACAAAAGTACGTAACTGTGAGTGTAAATAGTCAAAATAAATTAGTTTTGTATTCTAGAAATAAACTAAAATTCAGAGGTATATATATAATATTAAGATTTATGATCATGATTTCTATCATCATTTATTTCATGAAAGGAAGGTTTTAAAGGCATCAGAAATATTGACATTAGAAAACAGATGAAAAAGAGAAAGCCCTGATGTCATCTCCCCCAAACACATGCTTGCACTAAATATCTGAAGGCCTGTCATGTGAAAAATCAGTATCATTTTGGCTTTGCTCCAAAGAGGAAGTCACATTTTTGTGGAAGTGTTTAATGAGTGCACCCTTCAAGTCATTAATAAAAAAAAGTATTAAACAGCAATGCTGTCTAATACTAAAATACTTTTTTATTAAGTGAATGATGGTTTTTAGAGTTATCCAACCAGAGGCAAAAGAGTCGCCTGTTTATGTAACTGTAGGTAGAATCCTTGATTTAGGAAGATGTGTGGTATTTGTGAGCTACTTGTCACAAATATCTCTTCCTGCTTTAAGACACTTTGACTTTCATAGGTTACATTTTATTAAATTTCATACAAATTAGTCTTCAAAATGTTTACCAAAGGTTTGTATAATTGAGAAATTGTCTTTTGTCCTCCTTTTGCTTATATCACTTACTAACATAGGCATTTGAAAGTTGATTTACCTGATAGTATTTTTTTCCCTTTCATTAGATAGATCCACTAATTGCTTTGTTGCCTTTTCTAGTGGTTGTTAAGTGAAGATGGGCATCTGGAATTACCCAGTTGGGGTCCACTTTACCAAGATTCTTTTTAGCAGTGGGAAAGCTACATGATGTTGGTACCCACTGTTCTCTCTGAACATTAGTGCTCCCATAACTGTCGTTTACAATGTGATTCACTTGCTTCCTCCTCTTAACTCTACTGAAGGAATAAAAAGACTTAAGTCATGCTTATACGAAGGAGGAGAGGCTAGGTGGTGGCGGTAGGGAAGAGAAACAACTTCTTTCAGAAGTAACATTAAGATTTATGGGCCCATGGAGTCTGTATTGACTTGACTATAAAAAAAAAGCTAGAATCTCAATAATAAATTTCAAAGATTCAGAACTATCTGACTCATGGACAGAGAATACAGACTTGTGGTTACTGGCGCGGGGGGTAGAGGGTGGGAAGGGACAGACTGGGATTTCAAAATTGTAGAATAGATAAACAAGATTACACTGTATAGCACAGGGCAATATACACAAAATGTTATGATAAATCACAGAGAAAAAAATGTGACAACGAGTGTGTATATGTCCATGAATGACTGAAAAATTGTGCTGAACACTGGAATTTGACACAACACTGTAAAATGATTATGAATCAATAAAAAATGTAAAAAAAAAAAGAACTATCGATTAAGGTAGTAATTCATAACTCAAAGGACTAACATTTATACAATGTAACAAGTGTTACCAACCAGCATATCATTTTGCGTGATGCCAAAGTTCACCCTTGTGAATATTCTTTCTTCACTCTAATATTAATATTTTCTTGCCCAATGCCCTTTATATCTTTATGTTTATATATATATACATATATATATATATTCAGATATCTAGAGCTCTTGTGTATGAAATATTGCTCTAAAATGGTAGATTTGAGCCCTAAAAATAGTTCTTAGAAATGTTCAGATTATTTCTTTACCTCGTTCAGGACATTATGTTTTACAAAGCCAAATGCATGTGATATGACAATATAATTGCCATGTATTATAGTTATTTATTTTAAATAGTGCTTTCCGACATAAAAGTTTGCTTGAAGGATCAGTATGTTGTTAATACATTAAAACATCTATCACATCCGGATTATAAATTGTTAGATTAAAAAATAAAATTAGTGTGTGTAAATGGGTGTGTGTGTGTGTGTGTGTGTGTGTAGCGCATTTTCAATAAGCCAGGAAATTTCCCAATGTTTCTCTCTTGGGTACAATTGGGTTTTTCTTTAGAATAATATTTCTTCTATGCATATATACCCAAGATAACCATTTGCTTTACAAAATGTATCTAATATAGGATAATGGCACATAAATTGATTTATTTGATATGATTTAACTTTTTCAAATTTCTCTACCTGAGAAAATCTACAATTATATGTAATATTTTATATAATAAGTTAATAACATCTAAAGGTGTTTAGTCTTTAATGTGCATTTAGAATGTTCTTATTATCAGAATTGCTTTAGATTTTTATTCAGTTTGGCAAAATATTTCCTATGTCACCTTATGTCTTTCTCTGAACTTTCTCTCCACTTTAGTCCTGGAGCTTTACAACCTCCCCACTAATGCCAAAATTCCTAGAAGGGTGTGCGTATAAAAAGTTGAAGTATTGAGAATAGAGTGGATCAGAAACAAACTGAGAACAAGGTAAGAACATCAAGATATCATGCTCAGATACACTGGCAAGGGAGAGGATCATTAGTGCCTGCTTGATACAAAAAAAAGGAAGACATAATGGATTAAATACGCCCAGTGGTCAGATCAAGAAGGTGTTGAAAGGGTACAGTTAAGTAAACTAGCACTCAAGTACTGACCGCAGATTTCCTCCCAATTTACTTGACAATATCTAAACTTCACTAAGTACCAAGATACCATTTTGTGAAGAAAGATAATGACATTATTAAAGGAAAAAAAGACATGAATGCCAAGATACAAAACATGTTTTTTTTTTTTTAATTTACAAGTAACTCTGACTCTATTGTAGACTTTCACATTTTCCAGCTTTAAATCATTACATACAGTGTCAGGACAGATATAATCAAAAGCAAATAGGTCTTTGCTCAACTTTGACTTTCAAATTAGAATTTAGTTTCTATGTATGGAAAAATGTTGACCTGGAAATACAGGTTTTATAGACATAAGATAAGTCCTTCTAATACCTAAAGATTTTATTTACACACCAAGAATATGGCTTGGAGAGAATAAAGTATACTTGGAGGAAAAAAGGAGAACCTTTATTCAGATAAAGCCTTTTGCAGGGGTGATGTATGACATGGAAATGCATGACATGATGCAGGAAAACTTCTCACAAGAAATAAGAAAGATTATTGAGATACTGACGATGAGTGTGAATTGGGCGAGAGATGGGTAATTGATGTGGAGAAACGAAAATGTTAGGAATATAGAAATGAGCATTCTGGCTTCCCATTTGCAATCCAAATTTTAGGAGGAGAAGGAGGAAAAACGCCTGGATAGATTTGGAATAATTCGGGACTATTGACAGTCAGTGTTATATTTCTCTAATAATAGAACAGTCTTCACCCCAAAGTAGAGTCTTGTGGTCCCAGTGACCAAGTAGAGTGAAGGACAACTTGTTGAAGTCATAGAGAAGAGAGCAAAGCACACAAATTTCCCCTGTCAGAGAGGTGGATCTAGACTTCTCTCAACTTTGGAGAGAAGAAAGGAAGAGAATACATATTGACAGAGGGGAAGTAACACTGATTGGGAGTCAAACGTTGAATTGATTGAATATCTCCAGAATAATCTGGAGGTGCCACTGGGGTTTAGTGGATGACTATTAATTGGCAAGTTTTCTCTTATCCCTAATCTGTATGATTTCTTGCTCCCCTCAATGCACGTGCAGAAGTATGCAGAAGCACACATACACCGTAAACAGAAAGTGTTCTAAAGAAAACCAATCCACAGGATAGGAAGTAGTGAAATGTTTTTGCAATATCTATATCACAGTGTATACCTCCTACAAATCCTAAATATTTGTCAAATTAATTTATTTCACTCCATTTTCAAATGCCCTATTCTAAGATACAAACATTTCTAACCTGAAATATTACAATTGGCTCCTAAATTATTTTATTGGATCAATTTTTCTCTCTCAAAGTGCAGGCAGGATTATATCCTTAAAATGCAAGTATGATTTGTTTTTACTTCTTTAAATATATAGAATGAAATCTCTAACATGGCCTGCAGCTTCCTGCCACTTCTAGTCCTGAATTTTCCTCGGTATCATTTCACATGTTTTTTCATAAGCTCTCTACACTCCTGGAATTTATTCTACTCTTTTAGGGCCTTTACAACTTCCTATTTCCTCTGCATAAACCAATTTCCACCAGTCACCTCTTGGTTTGGTTAATTCTTCCTCAGCATTAGATGCTCCGTGAAAGGTATCACTTTCTTGTGCAAACATTCTCTGCTCGACATAGGCTTGATTACATTCGCTTACCTCATGCTTTCCTATCTTCCTCTGCCTTTCATTCATAACACTTTGACAGTGAGTAATTATACACCTGTATCATCATTTTTTATTTCCCATCACCCCCATGTTCTGTAAACTCAGTGCAAGCTGAAACCTGCCTGTTTGTTTCACTGTGTTACACCTAAATCCAGACAGAGATTATTAAACATAATAGGCACCAAAGTGTCTGTTAAAGCATCCTGTGCATGCATAAATGAATGACATGTGAATACAGACATGCCCCTCTAAACATGCTTCTTCGACACATAGATATATAGGGGTTCCTAACAAATAAGATGAGGAGTGATAATCGACCGTTGCTAGAAACATTGTCTTGTAATGCTTCTGTTTTTTCAATATTTAAGTATCATTTATCTTGAGAAACCTGCAAATCAGGTCACTTTTATAATGTATTGGAAATAATTTGGGACATAATCATTAATCACAAGTCTTTTCACCCTAAAAAATATTGCCCGATGGGATTGATAGTGTATATTACATCTTGAGAGAAAATGAGCTATGTTAAGTAACACAAACACTACATTGTCGATTAAGAGGTTTTTACACATAGCTTGTTTGTCCTTTATTATTTGACATTATATTAAAGAATTCAATAATAACATTTGAGAGTAGAACCTTCACTTAACATATATGGGTGTGTTGGTTAAGTTAGTCTCTCTGCATCTCACTGGCTTAACAATACAAGTTTATTTCTTATGTGTGCAAATTCTAGTGTTGAGGTTTGTGGAAGCTCTCCTCTGAATGTGACTCAGGGACCTAAGCAGATTCCATTGTGTGGAAACCACATATTCAGATTGTGGCGTCAAAACTCTCCACAGCCAGGGCTGCGATTGGTATTTAGCTCTTTGACTGTCATTCCACTGACCTAGCTAAGCCTCACTCAGTCGCCCTGCTCCTCACTCCAGAAGAGCTGGGAAATGTCGTTTAGGTATATTTCAGAAATAGGAGGGAATAATATAAATTACAAAAGTGTAAGTCTTGGCTTTTTGTAGTGGGAAGTTGTTATAGTTTAAGTTGTGTCTCCCAAAAAAGATAAGCTGAAGTCCTAACCCCCAGTACCTGTGAATGTGACATTATTTGGAAATAAGCTCTTTGCATATAATCAGGTTAAGATGATGTCCTGTGGAATTAGGTTTAGTCCTAGTCCAACATGACTGGTGGTCTTATAAGAAGAGAAAATAGAGATGAAGAAGACCATGTGAAGATAGATAGATACACAGACAAAAAGGGAAAACGGCCCTATGAAGCTGGAGGCAGAGGTTGAAGTGATGCTGCCATAAACCAAGGGACACCTAAGACTATAAAAAGCTGGAAGAGGCAAGGAAGTCTCCTCACCTAGAAGTTTAGGAAGAAGCATGACCCTGCTAACACCTCAAGGCTGGGAATCTAGCCTCCACAACTGAAAGATCATAAATTTTTCTAGTTTTAAGCCACCCAGTTTGTGGTACTTTGTTATATCAGGAGATATATAGATATAGATATATAGATATAGATATAGATTTTTTATATAGATATATATTTATATCTATATATCTATATCTATGTATCTATATCTATATATATATATATATATAGAGAGAGAGAGAGAGATAGGGAGGAGAGATTTTTGTTAAAGTGAAGCAAGGAGCAAAGTTGAAAGTTAATAGTATCCCTTTAAAAGTAAAACGAATTAGGATATGAAGTGGGATCTCATTTTATTTGTTGGACTCAGGGTTAACCTGGCTCATTCCTTTGCTGTTCTAGATATTGGAAGAACAGCAAAAATGATTTTTTTTCTTTTGTCTGACATTAACAAAAAAAAAAGAATGAACTAAGTACCAGAATTATTGCTGTTTGGGGATATGAGTTTAATAATAAAAGCTTATTCATTAGAACGGAGCAACAGATGAGTAACATGTGGCTGTCAGCTATCTGTATGGTCTAACTATGTGCATTCTGCAAAACCCAGAAGACACAGTTAGGGATGAAAGAAGAAATTAAGGATTCAAAGACCTCTTCATGGTAATATTTCTTTACAACCACCTACTCTGTCTTCCTCACTGTATTAGAGTAATTTCACATATTCACAGAAAATATGAATTTTTCTCTAGTAGTGTTCCCGTCTCTCATTTCAATCTCTCCCAGTCTAGACTTCTCTTTTCCTCCTTTTATCATCTTAATTCACTATCCTCAGTAATAAATTATATTCCTCAATTTTGTTTGTTGTTTAAGTGAATGCATTAATTTTTCCCTCCCGTGGTACCTAATTTCTTCCAAAACTCCACAACTGTTGTAACTTTCAGTAATACAATTTTATTCCCCAAAGCTTTACAGTCTAGTTTCATAATTTCTCAATCATGAGCTAAATCACCTTTCATTTAGGAAACCAGTGAACTTCTAATCCCATGAGTACTTTTTAAATCTTTGTTCTACTTGGAATGATTGAACAAAGTGTACTTAAGAAAATGGTATTTTTTCCTCACCCATCATAAAAGAAAAGCAATCTTAATCTTTTCCTATGTGGAAGAAAACAGGGTAATACATTTTAAAAAATATTTAGGTTCAAAGGTGACAGCAAGTGGATCAAATAACGGAACACCGATGGCTCACGTGTCTTCCCATGGGAAGATGATCTCTGTAGGTCTCAATGCTGCATAGGCAGGTACAGAATTGGGCACGTGTCTCCTGGTGACCCCTAGCTGGTCTTTACAGAAAGGAACGTCCACTAGGGAACTAAGCAGAGTCTGCGGGTCCACACAATCCACTCTTCCTCATTTTCCTTTGCTTTACCAGACCTTTCTTTTATCCTCATTTGGAAATTCACCATAAATCGGCACATCAAGTGCAGTTGCAAGGGCCCAGAGAGAAGAATCTCCACTCTCAGCCCACACTCCCTCTGTGATCCTACGTAACACACCAGGTCTTTGGTTAAGGTTTGTCAATACCATTTCCCGACTTCTTTTGTAAACTCCAACTTAGGTTTCCATGACAGCAGACTCCTCTTCCTTTCTCACGGGTCACATGATTACTGTTCTTCTCATTGTCTTTTACGTAAACAGGTCTCTCCTTGAGATTTCAGCTTCTTGCTCTACACCCCCTTTCTGCATAAAATGGTCTATCCCCATGTCTTAATCTGCCATGTGAACTGTGAGACTGTCCAGACCTCTATTCCCGGCATCAGTTTCTTCCCCGAATGTGTGTGCTTCCCTTTCCAACTGAGAAGTTCTGAGGACATCTCTAATTTACCAGTATTCTAGTTTCCAACATTAAACACTTTCCCTTACATACTCGGCTCTTAATAATAGGATTCTTATATGAACTACTTTGTACAAATTATGTGATGGGTAACATAGGAGAAAATCATCTTGGTCACTCTCCTGGATGTCCTACTGTCTGTATGAAACAGTAATAGTAGTCACTGGCTGATTTATTTAAAAATCTGATCCAAATGTGGTGGAATGCAGTGGCTCTCTCCTAATGCAATTAAAGTGCTTAGCAGCTTCAGTTTTAGTATGTGTCTTAACACTTTTTATGTATTTCCAGGATCTGATGACACAATCATAACTAGATTTTGCACGAAAAGTTAATGTGTCTATACGAAATAGCTCATATTGTTTCACCTAATTCCAATACATTATTTGCACTCAATGCTATCTTTTGTTATGAAGTCACTGGTGCTTTTCTAAAGATTGTTTTTTCATTCACATGAGTCCTTCTAGTTTGGCAGAGCTAAGTGAACTTTTTTTTATTTATCTTGTATTTGACAAGCTAGAAAAGATTTTGTGAATATATGTAATCAAAATGTGTGTTTAAAGTAAATTGTTTTGAATTTGTGTTAATCTGGATGACTTTCATTTTCTGAACATATCTCTACTTTTGTAATGGAGAATTAGCTCATCAAGGATGCTGCTTTTTTGGTCCTAGCATTGGAATATTCATTATTTGTTTGGAAGTAGATTTAATGAGGGACCTAAGAGCCCAATAGCTGTGACATTTGCAGTTAAATATTAAATATTACAAGATTACTCCCCTCTCTTTTACAATATATTCCATGTTATACTTCACCTCATTTTTCAGGACTATTGAAATCTTCCAGTTTGCTCTAACAATTGAATAAATTTAACCAGGTTGTTTGCTGTGCTTTAAACTGATGTTTCAGATTAAATGGCTCTGATGTAGAGGATGTGATCAGATCCAAGTTCACTTTCATCATCAAGCCATTAAATCTAAATTTAAAATTCTTTAATTGTTTTCGTTATGTTTATGTGAATTTTTTTTCATTTGAAGCTTGAAATTTTACAACTCTAAAAGATAATTGTATTTTTTTCTTTTAAAAAAATCTAGATCTTATAAACCTATCTAATGAGATTTATTTTCATTCAGAAAATATTTATTGAGTGTCTCAGATTCATCAATAAACACAACAGACACAAATAGTAGCTGGATTTTTTTTCAGTCAACAATAATACTGTTTAAATATTTATCTACTTAAAAAATTAATCACTAACATATTATGAGTTCAAGAGTGAGAGGAGAGAGTGGACGATAAATGGACATAACTCAGATCTTATTCCAATACCAATTTACACTGTATCTTGCACAGCCTTTGCACACTAAACAATTGTTACCTTATAGAAGTAACATTTTAAACATTAATTGAAAATAAGCTAACAATTTGAGTTTTTATTAGTAATTTATATAATCGATACCAAACAGTTACGGTGATGATTCAGGTATTGAAGTTTTGAAAGACTTACGGGGACACATGACTGTAATTCATGGGCCCCGCCCCCTTACCTACCTTAATCTCTTCCTAAGCAATGATAGTTATAAAATCACAGATTCATTTTGCTAGTTACATTCTTAAAAATACAGTGTGAGTTGTATTTTTTAAATGTCTAGTATTTTTCAAATGTCTACTTTAAATCATATCATACCTAATTATTACTCTGCACTGAAAGTGGTAGAAACAGGCAAAATTAATATATAACAAGTATACACTGACTCTGTACCACATACCACATACAGATACATATTGAGTTGACAGAAAAAACTGCACTTGGTGCTTTGAACTTATTATCTCCCTTTAGAAGTTATATTGTTTACAAAGTTACATGACTGAAATGTCAAACCCTAAGCTCTTTATTTTTGCTTTTATAGATCATCTTCCCTAATTCCTGGAGTAAATGATGTGAAAGGTACCCTTTTACATGGTGTATAATATGCAACTTGCCCAGCTGTATGTGTCAGCCTAGCAGATTTTTACCATATATTTTTTATTTGAATGATATTTGGTGTAATAAAATTATGTAAAATTGCAAAATATTTTGATCTTCTAAATTTATGTTTGAAACACTGTTATTTTAACTATATGGAACTTATGGAACTTATCTTTTACAGAATCTAAGAGAATATAATGTTCCTTGAAAGAAAGAAAACTCTAATGTCTTAACCAATTCTGGAAAAAATTTATATATATATAAAATACATTTATATGTGTATACATTATAATATACGTACATCCTTATATATGTATATATATTATTCTCAAGTTTATAATATCATTTTCCTATTCCCTGCCCAACTCTTAACCCAAACTCAAAAGTGATATAATGGTTTAAATCATTCACTAAAATAGTTCCTGTTATGTTCCAAGAATTGCTACAGATGTTGGAAATATAGTGGTAAAAATAATAGTCAAAACTTCCTCTCTTATGAACATTATAATCTAGAGGAAGAAAGGAAAAAATACATTTTAAGGTTTTTAAATAATTTTATATTGTAATAAGTGTAAAAACAATTATATAAGGTGTTATGATAAGTAGTGCCAAAATTTTTAATTTGGATTAGGAAGTTCCAGGACTTTCCTACCAAGAGATACTCTAAGCTGAGACTAGAGACCTTTAAGTTGAAAAGCCTTATTATAGAAAGGATATTCTTTTCATGGGAAATATTGGTTCTTAAATGTTATTCACACAATATACAATAGAATATTTCAGAGGGTTAGTATAGTGGAAATCCCTAGCAGTGTTCAGTTTTGTTTTTTAATGTATTTTAGCATCTACAGAGTATAGGCATTTGTGGGTGTGTTTAGTATGTATGTGTGTGTGAGGGAGAAATCTAAACCAAATCTTATGATAAATCTGTTTATAACTTGGAGTTGTGTGTCCACTAGGCTTTGGGCCAAAATCTTCCCTTTCACAGTTATTATCATTTAATTTGCATTTAACAGTTTAATCATTTATCTTTAAAGGGGAAGTTACAGTCATAATTTTCTATATGGTTGAGCTTAGTTAATTCAAAATCTTTCCCTCTAGGAGAAGGATCTGGAAGATTTTCTTTGTGAGATCCTCATTAGTGTCATGCTGTAGCCATTCTCTAGAAAGGTGTTTTTTATGACCTCATAGGAGTTAACCTGCAAATGGTGCCTCAAGCTTACTTTCACAACATTTTGTCTGCACTTGGCAGTAATCACCATTAGACATCAGTGTTGTTGGCAAATTAGATAACATCAATCATAGGAGAAAAGGTCCTTTCACATTCTGGACCAGATTAGCTCTCTAGTTTGTGCTTTTTTTTTTTTTTTTACATTTTTTATTGATTCATAATCATTTTACAGTGTTGTGTAGTTTGTGCTTTTTAAAAGAGAATATCATTTTAAAGAAATAAATGTGAATAAATACTAGACTGTAATATAAATTAATAAATTGATATGGTAATTTCTAGCACATAGAGTGTTTTTCATGTTACTGTATTGAATTCACTCTTAAAAGATAATTTATCAATTTGGGAAGAAGTAATTAAAACAAATTACATTTGAAAGAGTAGACTCTGTTTTCGTATTTACGTGCTTCTTTGTCATGTTCTTTGACTTACTGTAAAGTTTCTAAGGTGACCCATCTCCCTCACTCTCCTCTCCCTCTTTTCCTTCCTCCGTCTCAACCTCCTTCTCCTCTCTGGAATATTTGCAGCTTGCAGTCAACACCCAGAGGACTTTGCCTACTGCTCTCTACAGTCTTTTCAAATTTAAAGCATCAGCAATAAATATGAAACAACTTAGGCAGTGAATTTGTTTCAATTAATTAATAATTGTAAACTTATTCCTCTTATCTCCCTTGGTGCTCTGTGTGTAAGCCAAATGAGAATTAAGACTTTTTTTAAAATATGATGCTGCATGCTTCCTGGAAACTTAAACTGAGTTTGTGGGTAAGATATGGCCACTTTTCCCTCTCAGGCCCAATGTGTCCATATACTTAATCTTAAGAGATCGTGGGTTGAGTGTTGGACTGCCTCATATCTACCTTATTTCTTCCAGGCACACATGTTACGGGCTGTGCACTGCAGCACAACTATGTCATACATACATGCCTGGGACTCTATGAAGATTTTTCACAGCAGAGATTATTTCTGAGTGCTTGATCTCTCTAAAAATAAGTTTATAAGAAGTCTTCTAATTAAATACTGAAATTAATTGATTTACTGAGTATGTTGACGTGAATCCTTAACAGCTGAATTTTAAATTTAATACCATATTGAAAGATTAAAATAATTCTTGTTCTCAAATTCTGTATCTATGTAAAGTCAATGGGATGTAACTTAAAATATCAGATCCTTTGATTCAATGATTCCACTGGTTCTTATAAGAAAATAAAATAGGCCCAGAATGGTGTTATGGAAATAAATCAGGGCTTTTCAGGTGAAGTACATGATACAGTTTCTCACAAAAAGTAAGAACTTGATAAACATTAATATTGAGTATTCATATTTTTATTACCCCGAAATATTGCTCTGGTTTATTATCCTTTTCACTTTCCCCTTTCTGTTGTCAAAATGGCTTATCATGTTTGTACTGCCCTTTAGTAAGTACAATTTTCTCCATCTGGTTACATGTTCAGTGGCTACATTCCATTTCATGTGTATTAGTCACCTAGAAACTCACTCTTTTTGTGTTCTCCTTAATGTGACTGAACATCATTACTCTCTTTTTGTGAACTTCTGTAACATTGCATATAAGGCTTGTGTTTTGTGTCATAACAACCTAGTTGAGTAACTATTTCCTTTCCTGAATAGAGGATTCAACATACCTATTTATTTTTATACTCAACAGCCTGACATAGAGTCTGATATGTCATATACTCATAATGAGCAATTATTGAATGAAACCAATGGTTGCAGTATGTGTACAATTAGAATCTTTCTACATATTAAAGTCAAAGTGAGTGTTGATGTAGAGGTAACTGATTTAATTTCTATGGGAATGCTACTGGACTTCTAAGTTATTTTTTCTGAATTCAATTTTCTAATTTTATCAAATAAAAAGGATAACCAGCTATCTTGGTTTTCCTGAATAAGAGGTTCCCAGGTCATGAGACTTTCAGTGCTATAACCAAGAGATTCCAGGGAAAACTGGAAGTCTGATGGTTCTAGTTACATACCTTAAATAAATGCTTAGATGCTTGATGCTGCAGTTACAGAGGATAAAAGTGTAATTTATATGACCTCAGAATCTTTAGCAAACATAAGACAGACAGTATAACTTGAAATGTTTCAAAATATTCAAATTATATGACTACCCAAATATATATTCATACCACATGATTCTTTCTTAACCCTTTGTTTATAATCACATTCTTGTGTCTGTGTATTTCACCTAAAATATGATATGTTTTATAAATAACACATGAAACATTTTATATTGATTTGAAAATAAATATTTCCAAGTTAAAGAAATTAAAAGGAAATTGTCCCCAGATATGATAAATAATCTTAAAGCAATTTATTGTTTATCTCTGACATGTGATTTATAACATATTTAAGTATTAAATGTAAAAAAGTCTTATTTTCAGTATTTGGTTAGAATGGGTTATTTCCTTTAAAAAAAAATTCGGTTAAAATTGATTATTGCCAAACTGCTCAACCTTTTTAATTGAAACTTCATAGGCAATGTAATATGATGATCAAGGCCATAGACAACAAAATTAGACAGTCTGGATTCATGCCTCAGTCCTGAGATGTACCAAGTGACCCTCAAATTATCCAAGAAATACCCATTTGTTTTCTCACCTATAAGGTACAGATAATTGTAATGATGCTACTGCTGCTGATAATTTATTATAATTTATTAATATTTATATAATTTATTATTATTATTATGCCTTCATTTATAAGGTTGATAAGAGAATGAAATGAGTTAGTTGTCTAGCTGAGAAAAAATACTCCTTGTTTAGTATTTTATAATTGCATACAAATAGATGAATTTCCTTGCTCCATCAATCCCACTTCCAATTATATAATAAGTAAGTTCTCCTTTTTTGTTTCATGTTCTGAACTATAAGTACTGAAATATAAAAAATATGCTGATGCCCAAGGCTATCTGGTCTTGAGAAAATAAGTGGATGAGAAGAAACATTTTTTTCCTCATTTTCATTTGGTTAAGAGTAAGTTTTCTGAATTTCTATATATTTAGTCTCTGAAAATTTTTATTGTTATGTCTTTGGAACCAAATCTTTATTACCTTACTTATTCACTTCTGAGCATTTGACATTACTTCTTTTTTTTTTTTTTCATTTTAAGTTTATTTTTAAAAGGTTCAAATACAACTGTGAGTTTTTAAAATATCAATTGTTTTATGTATATACAAGTAATAGTATCCTTAATATTCAGTGAAATTTCTTAGTAGACACAAAAACAATTTTGAAGGAACTATGTCTACTAGTGGGAAACTGCAATATTACTCTCTCTGGCCTACAGAGAAAATAATGAATTATGAGAAGGAACTCAAGTACAGCGCAATTATTTGAAAGGTGTTGGTTAGACAGTTTTTGCAAGGTGATCTCAAACATATTTCCATCTCTCTTGATTTAAAATTAGTGTTATTTCCTTAAAGTAAATACACTTAGTTTTTTATCATGCAGTCTTAGAATAACTATTTTATCATGTGGTCTTAGAATAACTATTTAAAAAACAAAGATGACCTTGTAAATCATAAAATAACTAGCAGATTGCCTTTTGTTTTTTCTGGAAAACTATAACATAAAAACCACAAAATCATTCTGCAATTCTCTTATAGGTTGTAAATATGGGTTTTTTTTGATTAGGTAGATTTGTTTTTTTTTAAATTATATTTATCTAATCTAATTCTTTCTATGTCAAAAAGCCATGCATTGCCAAAAAAAATCCCCAAAAAACAAAAAAAAGTGATAGACACATTTTATCTTATTGTTAGTAAGTCATGTTTATTAAGTTTGAAACATAGTCTTTCTAGCAATTTACCAAATAGAACTGAATTGTTCTGTAACTATAAAAGGCATCCAAAAAAATGAAAATTAACAGGTCAAAATAATGTGGATGTTACACTGACACTAGATTTCCAAAAAAAATTTTACTTCTAGGGAAAAATATTATTCAATGTTTTAAAACTAATATTAGTTCACTAATTAAACTTCAAGTGATAAGAAATTAAGAAGAAATGTCACAATCTCAGGGGAAAGAAATTTAATTTGAAATGAGTCAGACTAATTGGAATTTTTTTTTCTAGTTCTAAATCTGGATAAACTGTGAGGGATCTTGAATCTGCTGGAAAATATAATTTGCCCCATTTACTGGCTTAACTGGTGCTCATGATATAAACAGAACATATGCTACCTTCCCCAATGTTTCCTTCTTTCCAATCCTGTCTCACATCTCGTGAGTGATCAGAATTGAACTTAATGATTTTCTCATTGGGAGAAAAGAAGTTGTATATGCAGTATCTACACATCTGAATAAAAAAGAACCACTTATTTATGCTTCCTTGTGTTTCAAACACAAATGTCACTGATCTTGATTTTAAATGTAAGAATGTATTACATTTCAGTGAAACTAATGACAAATTAGTTTCCCTCTTTCTTTATGCTTTACATTTCATTCTTTTGTTTTATAACTTGAAATTTTATAATGAAGATTTTTGTAAGTTAAATTTGATATTTTAGGGGGATTTTCTAGATAAGTATTTTAAATTTTCAGCAAGAATTTATAATTTGTAAAATAATAAAAAATTATTTTTTCATTATTTTAAGATTTGCATTATTTTTATTATTATTGTTTTTTTAAAAAAATGAAAGAAAGTATATGGTTTTCTAAAGTGCCTATATAACATTTCATTCTCCTAGTAGAGAAAATGGTTTCAAAGACCCATGAAAAAATAGGCCTCGTAAAAATACATCTTCAATGTTAACATGGAAATATAGCTAAGTAAATAATACCAGGTACATATGTGTTATCTACATGTAATTGTATGTGTGTAGAAAATTTATGAAAAGTTAAAAGAGAAAAAATAAAAATAAAAAGATTAATTTTTATTATATCAAAGAAATTGAACTGTTTATGAGACTTCAGTTACATTCATCAAGCTTTAGTTTTGCATGGTTTGAGATTTCAAGATGTATTAAAATTTGATTTTTAAAAAATTTAACTTAAAAATGATTTAGGTTTAAGCAGAACTGATTTTGTTGAAGATGTGATAGGGTACAGTTCTAGAATTTCTGTCTCAGGATGACACAGGTTGGAATCTTGTTTTTAACAGGAACACTTAGTGTAAAAATTTGTTAGGTAGTTAGGTAAGTGAGGGCACCAGGCAGATAAGGCTGAGGAGAGGGAGGATGGTCTGAAAAATGGCAGTGTGGTATGCCTGCCTCCCCCATTAAGGGACTTTACTTCTAAATGAGTGCCAGCACAAAAAACAAACAAACAAAAACAAGTGAAAATCCAACAGCCACAACTGCTCAGTAGTGAAAACAGCTTATCCGGACATGACTCGATGCTCATCGTAATATAATTAACATTGTGGCTTAGCCGCCGCAGTGGTTTTTCTGTGGGCATCATACGTAAGGACATACAAAAAGGAAACAAACATGACTAGGCATTCCAGGAGCAAGAGCCACCAATCAGCCAAAAGACCACCTCTAAGCAAGGGTGCAAGAGAAAGGGCAGAACAAAGGTCACCACTCCCCCCTCGGATCAGCCCACCTGTCCTTGGCGGTGTGCTTTTCTTCTCCTAAATAAATCCTTTAACATCTTTCACTACATAACGCACCCCACCTCCCGTCTGTAATCTTGTCTTTTGGGTAAGACAAGGACTGGGGTCTTTTCCTTTTTTGAGGGTGACATATTTATCTTAACTACTAGAAGAATAAAAAGGAATACACTTTCATCAAATACTTTTCTTCAAAAATGTGAAAATCCTCATATTATTTCTAAGTCCAAAGTAGAAACATTCCACTTAATGTTGATGCCATTGTGTGACTAATTCAGTGGAAATTAGTATTAACTGTTTTGTAATGACTTTAAAATTTTTTTAAAAATTACCATTTACATGAAAATGTACTTATTCTGATAAATTAAATTATGTACATATCTTGAGTCTTTGAATTAAATACAATTTAGTGAAATTGTTCATGATTAAGTGTGTTTAGCTAAGCACTGATATTCATTCATTCATTTAAGTGTTTAAACAAAAGCATTAAAATTAATAAGATAGGATCACAAAAGAATTATTTGGGCATCTTTTGTTTACACTCACAATAAGACAGTATCTATAATAATATTGATTTTATAAAATTGTCATAAATATAGACTAACAGCCAAGAGACATTCACTAAAAGTTTACTGACTGTCACTATTGTCATGACAAAATGCTTATGGTTTATGGATCAGCCATAAGCATTTTGGGATTACAAGAGCATGTCATCGGGGAAGAGGCTGGAACGTGCTGCTGCTGGGGCTGGGGGGTATTATCTGACTCAAGTTTGGCAAACAAGGATGGTAACTTATTTTAGTGAAAACATCACTGTGGGTATCAGTGAGGGGTTAGGACACATTAAAAACATAAACCAAACCATTTTTTGCCTTTTGGAAAATGTTGCTTATGTCAGTGAAAAAAAAAAAAGACAAAAAAGGAAGGAAGGAAGGGAAGGAGGAAGGGAGAAAAGGGGAAATAAGCAGTCTCCCTAATGTAGAATTCCAGAATTGGACAGACTTTCTCACTCACTCACAGGCAGCTGTCTAGGGCTGCTGTAGGATCATCACTTGTCTGCCCGTGATATGTAGGAACAGAAAAGAATGAATCTTCTCTGTGCTTGGCTGAGCTCCCCCAAAAATAGAGGACATGAAAGGGCAGAGTCATACTTGTCTGGCTTCTTTTCCCAAACTCAACTTTGATCAATTCACTCTTCCAATGCTGGGGGTAAAGGAGGTGACAGAGAGGGGCCTTGACTACAATGCTAATGAGTGGCCCTGCTCTTGGAAGAAAATATCAGGGGCAGAGGAAGTGTTTCCCCATAGGACTTGTCTGTTTGGGGAGGGTGTGAGGTGGAGGTTGTATAGTGACCATGATGAACCTTGCTTGGAACCACAATGGTGACAATTGCCTAAGGATATATATGACAGTTCTTGGCAGGGAAGTCTCTGTGATCTTTCCAGTCTTCAGTGCCTACTGTTGATGTGGGTGGATGGAAAAGAGGTTACTGCTAACTCTGTGCAAGGCAGGACACTGGGGAACTAAACAGATAAAGAAGTAGACCCAGCTTCCATAATCAGGGTGTCAATATCCCAGAAGTGCTCCTCTCAGGGATGCCCTCGACCCTTTTTGATCTAAAAACTCTTGCCTTCTTCAAAGCCAGGAATACCTCCTTTGTAAAGCCATGTTTGTGTTTGAGAGCTCACACTAATAGTATAAAATTCTACTACAGGAGCTTTCAAATTACAACACTGTGTGATACAGTTTGCATTTCAGTAAAAGTCAAATTTCTCAGTGTCAGAAAACTCTCACATTTATTCTATTTAAAAATAAAAGCTGCCTAGCAGAGGATCTTCCATATTATGACTGTAGACCTATTTGTCTTATTTATTGATTGGCTGTTATATCCCAAGAAGGAAGGACACAACATCTGGCATGAGTTGGTCAAAGAAGATTCTGTGGACACTAGAAAGAGTATTAGGGTTATAGTTTTGTGCATAAAGAGAATTAGACCATCTAGAGAAGAAGAAGAATGTAAGGGCACAGGAGACTACTTGAGGAAAATAATTGGAGGATAATAGTTGCAAGTATGTATGGAAAATGTGGAAGAGTTCACTTTGATTGCTAAATTGTGATGCAAAAAAAAGAGAGAATACAAAAATGGAATGCTCTGAATGTCAAGCCAAGGAATAGGGTAACGGTCCTTTAGCTGGTGAGGAGTCACTGAACAGGAAATTGAGATGATCAAAGTTGAACTTCAACAAGAATCTAAATTTGAGAGGTCTTTTAAAAGTCTCCTATAATAGTGCAGATGAGAAGTAATAAGTTCTGGGATTAGTGGATTTATTAGAACTATGGGAATAGTGACCAGAGAAATGGAGATTACAGAATCACTTTGAGAGATATTATGAAGATAAAATCAGTCAATGTGGCATTGATTGATCATTTCACTCAGCAGTTTAAAACACTTCAGTGGTTGTCATCCACTGCACTTAGCATAAATTTCAGAATCTTTATCTTGACCTATGCAACCATTAATGATTTGGCCCTTTCTTACTCTTTTTTTTTTTTAATCACCCATCATCTTGTGTCATTTCCTCCACCCTTTCTACACTTGCCTCATCCATAATAATTTCCTCATAATTTTTCTAAAGCTCCTAGTTCTTTTTCTCTAAGTGATTTTGCACAGACTATAAATTCTCTTGGAATGCTCCTATTTCTTTTCATTTGTCTGACTCCTACATATACCTCAAGTTTCAACTGAAACTATGCTTCCTCAGAGGGGACTCTCCTGGGCCTTCTGGCTGTCCTGTTTTTAGCACGGTTATGTTTCATTCATTATAGCTGTTATCTGTATGGTACTGTGTGCGTGTGAGTGTGTGTGTGTGTGTGTGTGTGTGTGTGTGTGTGTGTGTGTGTTTAATTGTTCTGCAGAGGTTATTTGGGTCTTTCTATCTGAAAAGTAGCAGGACCCTCTGGGTCCCCCTCCCCAAACCCCTGCCTCTTGTTTGTAGAAAAGCTGAAGTCTCCCAGGGCTCCCTGAGTCACAGAGGAGCAGACTCAAGCGTTTGATTAGAGCAAGCCTGCAGGCACTGGGGAATGGCAACGACTCTGACTACTTATCTCAATGACTGACTGAGATTATGCCTTCATTCCCTTTGAAACTTTCATGGATGGACAGAATCTTTGGAGATTTTTGGGGGATGCTGGGTCCACCAGACTGCAGCTATTCTGGTTAAAAGCAATGTTCTTTTTTTGTTACCAAGGCTCTTGCCCCCAGGGCCATACCCTTGTCCCACCCTCAGCTAGAAACCAATTTCCCTTATCTAAGTCTCAGGAGGCAGCTGCAGAGAAGGAACCAGCACTGGTTAGAACCCACTCAGTTAGTGATGGTGGAGGATTTGACTTTCAAAGGACTTTGAGGCTCATTATTCACTCATTGTAATGTATTAGCATGCTAAGTGACACACCCACCAGCTGACAGTTGCCAAGACAACAACCAGGAAAGTCCATATAAGGACTGGAAAAGCCCATAGAAGAACCGATTGGCTCCATCACACCTGGAAGGAGGACATGATGGCAGAAGCTTCCCATAAAAGCCCACGTGGCCCAACCCAGGGCCAGAGCTGTCTCTACCTCCCAGCTTGGCTGAAGGCTGCTGATCGAGTGCCTTTTCCTAGCTGGAGCATTTTTCTCCCCTTTTCCCTGCTTGAGTACTTTCCCTCCATTTTCCCTTCTGAACAATAAAGTGACTGTTCTCTTTGTCCCCCTGCAGCTGCTGTGTGAATTCCTTCACAGCCAGAGGCAAGAACCCACACTTTGGTGGGCTTCCTAATCTAAGAGTCCCTCCATTCACTAACACATGTATTTAATTCAGCATACTTGTAGCAAACTACTGCACCATTTGGCATGGAGAAGGTAATCAGTAATACTTTTTTATGAAATAAATGAGAGTGAGAAATTCTTCAACGTCTTTTAATTTAGCAGTAGAAGTGATCTCTCTGTTTCAACAATGCTCAGGTTTTAGTCTCTGGAAAAGAAATATTAGCTATAATAAAGTTATCAAAAAATTCAGAGGTTGGTTTGTCCATCTATCATCCCTCTCTGTCTCTCTCTCTCTTTCTCTCATCTTTCCCAGGCTGACAGTCTATTGCATACGGAGTTAAAGCCAAGAGGTTACTAGATTAGTAAGAGTAATTAAAGAAAGAAAAGAAGAAACTAACTCCTCCTCACATTTATAGTAAGATGAAGGGTCTTAAGAAAAGGTCATAGAAAAGAGAAATAAAGAGATAGTAAATTAATTAGAAAATATGTGTACAGTATGGAGAATATTTTAAGGCATGTGGTTGCTATTAGTAGAAACAAGAGAGCAGAGCATCCTACAGAGATAATTCATTACATCTCTGAGAGCAGAAGATGTCACCAAACAAAAGTTTGTGTGGCCAAGGCATAGGGAGGTCAAACCAACCAGAACCTTGGAGTTTGGAACAGAGAAAATTGTATTGCAGGGCCAAGCAAGGAGAAGAGGTGGCTCATGCTCACAAAACCCAAAATTCCCAGGGGTTTTTGAGAAGTGTTTATAGGCAAAATTTGGGATGAGCGCTGTAGGGTGTGTGGCTTTCTTCTGATTGGTTGGTGATGCGGCAACAGGGCTGTGTTCCTAGAGTCTTGTGTTCAGCCTGAAGTTACCATATTCTACCTGGGTGGGGGGCCTTAGTTCCTGTTGAAGAACTCAAAGATATTGTTGTGTCTGTCCCTTGAAGAGGAGCCAGGACCCTCCCCCAGGGCTGCACTGTTGTTTCTTGGCTGTTCCTTTTTAGTTTCTGCATTTTCTTCCTTCCCTGATTAGTAACTGTTTGAATTTCCCCTTTGGAGCTCAGGGAATGTCAAGAAGGCCAAATGAAGCCTATTTATGACTAACAAGCAATGGGAACACAGAAAGGATTTGTACCAGGGAGGGCCCCACAGGGTCCTGCTCCATTTCAACATTGAAGACTATTTCTATTCAAAATTTGGGAATTCACATAATGTGCTGTCAATATACATTTATTATGATTCTAATTATCCCCTATCTTCCTTCATTGTCATACCTAGAAGATCCCTAGGGTCTCAGCTCTATCATGTGACACCCTGGGCATTATATTTGTAACCATATTGAATAAGTGGGACTTAGTTAAAGTGAGCAATTATATTTCTATTTTTCCAAAGACTTTTTAAAATCATACTATAGAATTTTTTTTTCTTTTGGTCCTTAAATAAAATTTTGAGCACGTCTTATTGCTTTTCTAGCCCATGTCAATTCCAAGTAGAATTTCATTTTAGTAATTAAATAATACTTTTATTCTAATATTAAAACTTTATTTCTTAAATTCAATTTAAAGTCTCTTCCCAATTCCAACTCAGTTCCACTTTAGGCCATAAGGCTTGGTGTTTGGGAAAGGATATCTCTTTTTACCCTCTTTTCTTCTCTTCCTATCCAACTCTGCATCTGCTAGTTTTGAAGGAGGATTAATAAAATGGCTGCACTTAGGCTAACAGATGGCTTATTCTTATGCTTGCCCTTAGAACAATCAACTGACCTGACTGGTTTTTATAGCTCTGGGCCCATTGTTAAAACTAAAGCTTTTAATTTTACTCTTTCTGCTTTATTCCAGTAATCAAGAGCAATAATCATACTTGGTTTCTGAGTTGATCTCCATGGACAAGGTCACAGAACTATAACCTTACAAAGTAGGCTAACTGCCAAGAAGACCACACCTTGGGTGCTTATGAGATAAAAAGGTCAAAAAAGTGACAACCATTGGCTTCTATAGAATTGGTCTCCTGGAGGCATCATGACACCACTCTAAGTCTTATGATGAGAAAATGATTCTGTTGAGTGTTTTATTGTTTGAGCTTTAGCTGTATAATTACCTTATCCCATCCCCAAGGTGGGTGCAGTTTTGAAGGCACTAGCCTGCTGTGAGTCCCCTCTGCCTGAAAAGCAATAAAGCTGTCCCTTTTCTTCTGCGCTCCAAGACCCTATCTCAGAGTTATTCAGCTCATCAGGGATGGGGGCTGATCTTTCAGCAACAGTTTGGGCCCCTCTGAGTTGAAATAGGTGGGGGTGTGGAGCAGGATGAATAATAATATGTTGTTCTTATCTGACTGATAGAGATGTCTTTTGGTGCCAGCGTCCTCTTCACAGCAAATGTGGTAGTTGTGCTTTTCAATTTCTGATGCAATTGCAGTGTCCTTGATTTCGCAAAGCCCTCTATGGCTGGGAATGTCCTGATATCTACTCAACCTTCAGATGTTCAGAATGATCTTGTGTATCAATTTGACCTCAGGCAGATTTGAAGTTAATTTGGCATTCATTTAGCACATATTCTGCTATGGTAATTAATTGAAGTAAAAGTTCTTATCATTGAAAAGTTTTATAATGTTAATAAACTTTCATAATTACATTTCAATATAAAATATAATTCACATATTTATATTCTTAGTTGATAGGTTTCATAATAAAACTAAAGTCCAGAATTTTATCAAAGAATGTATACAAAATGTTTTTGGTAAAGGTGCCCTAAACAATTGATCTGATTGAATTTTAGGAAGCTGCATTAGACTTATGTATATGTTCTTTTTTTTTGTATAAAATATATCACTCTAATAAATTAAACATGGAATAATTATGACATTTATTTGAATACTCAAATTTTCAGTGGACTGACATAATTTAGGGCAGTAAGGGACTGTTCTAAAGTATTATTGTGAGATATAAAGGTAACTATGTAGTTGAAATTTCTAAATGTAAATTATTAAATTAGAAACTTTTTAAAACTACTTGTCTTGACTTTTAATGATGTTAAAATTGATTTTTAAAAGTAAGACTGCAAAGAAACTACATATTTAAAAGTTGAATATTTTAAACAAGGTTAAACTGGGAAAAATAAAGTCTAAATAAGGTTAAAGTAGAAAATAAATCCACACCACCATATATGGTGTTTCTATGTAGTTTTATGTAGAAAATCACTTAATCATCTGTCAGCTTCAGGGGTTTCTCTCTTGCTTTTCCCTTTGCCTGGTGAGCTCTTCTTCCCGGCATCTGCATGGCTTCTAAGCTCCTCACTTAGCTCTATGCCATTCATCCAGTACTTAAATATGAATTTTTCAGAGCAGCTTTCTCTGATTTACTTCTGAAATAGCACAACCCACCAGGCATCCCCGAGGGATCCTCTTTCCCTGCCTTATTGTTCTCCAAAGTAGATGCCATTATCTAATGTACTACATAATTATTTAGTTATTTTCTGTCTTCCTCCACTAGGATGTAACATCCACCAGAACAAGGGTCTTTCTTTTAGCTGCTAGTCTCTTGCCATCCCTTGGAACAATATCTAACTTCCAGTAGGTGCTCTATAAATGTTGTTGAGTTAAAAAAAAAAAAGAAGAAGAGAAAAGGGAGAAGAAAGGAGGAAGGAAGATGGGAGAGGGAGGAGATAAAAGGGGAATGGTGTAGAAAGGAAGGAAGGGAAAAAGAAGGAAAGGAGGAGAGAGAGGGAGGATGGGGGAAAAGGAAGAAAGGTAAGAAGGATAACTTTATTTTTTGATTCACTTATAAGACAGAAGGGAAAGGGGTAGATCACAGCCATTCAAGGAATGACAGAGAAATTAACATCAAAGCCATGGAATACTCAACTCCCAGTAGGCCTTGAGGCTCAAGATCGTGGGAGATTTGAATTCTAGCAGACCCTGAACTTCATTATATACTCACTGTAATATTAACATGGAAAAAGACACTCCCACAGGTACCATGACAGCTTGGAGGCTGAACATAAAAGGTCAAAGAGTGGGCAGTGGCCCAATTCCTGGGAATCCCAGCCCCTTCCCCAGGGTAGTTGGAATCGTCCTCCCACATGTTGGCATGTGAAGCTACAGAGCCCATAAAAACTGGCAACTCCGCACCTTATGGCTGCCTCTGTCACACCCTCATCTTTGGAGATGGCCCACACTCTGTCTATGGGGTGTGTACCTACTTTTACTTTAACCTGAGTACCCAACCCCCACACCTTGTGGCCTTTCTCTTGCCTTCTGAAACAGCCTGTACTCTATGTAGTATGTATATCTCTAAATAAACCTACCTTTACTCAACTGTGGCTTGCTCTTGAATTCTTTCCTGTGGGAAGCCAAGGACCCTCACTTGGTGGGACACAGCCCAGGGGCTCAACTGAGACCTGGGACGTGGCCTTCCTCAGGCCCCACATTTGCCTTTTCCTGTATCACATATAAATATGACTTCTGATAAGTACTTAGGAGGTTGACACTGTTAGGTAGTTAGATAACTGCGGGCACCAGGCAGATAAGGTGGAGGAGAGGGAGGATGGTCCGGAAGATGGCAGTATGCCCACCTGCAGCATAAGGGCTTTGCTTCCTCTAAATGAGTGCCAGCAAGAAATCGGTTAAGGCCCAACAGCCTCGACTGGGTGGTAGCAACAAGGACCTAACTGAACACTCTAATATAATTAGCATTGTGGTTTAGCCCCCCACCATGGGTTCTTCTGGGTCCACCAAGGGTAAGGACATGTGAAAAAGGGGACAGGCATGCTAAGCACTCCAGGGACAAGAGCCGTCAATCAATCAAGAGACCACCTCTAAGCGAGGATATAGGACTGGGGCAAACAGACACCCCTGCTATCCTCCCTTGGGTCAGCCCGCTTCCCGCTCCTGGAGGTGTACTTTTGCTTTGCTGGTAAAATCTTTAAAATCTTCACTACACAGCACTTTAGTCTCCCACCTGAATTCTCCTTTGGGCAAAACAAGAACCGACGCCTTCCTCTTTTGGGGTAATAACACCTGAAAAAGTCGTTGAACCTCTCAGGGTCTTGTCAGGAAGCAGATGGAACACTGAGATTCAAACTGAGTAGTGTGACATTAAGAGACCAATTATAAAAGGATAAGAAGTGTGTAGGAAAACTGGCATAGTGCAGCCCCCCGGGGCCAGTGGCAGGGGGACACTGTCACCATGCCCGGGACGGCAGAACCTCTAGTGGAAGAACCTCCAGAGGGAAGCAGGAAGCCCAGGCCATTGCCACAGGAAGAGATCAAAGGAATAGAAGTCCTGACCACATTTGATCCTTTCCTTCAACTCTCTTTTGACCCTTCCATATGTGGAATCCAAGCAGAACCCAGAGAGCCAAGGAGGTGCTGCTGCAGGCTAGCCTCCTGGTGAATACTGGAGAAGGGCAGATCTATGGGGTCAGACAGAGCAGGCCACGCTTCAGAAACTTTCTTCGCAGGTCCTGTCTCTTATATCCAATTTGATGTAAGAAACTTTGGAAGCCTTAGTCAGCATGTTAGACCTCACAACCTCAAGTAAGATTTTCTTTGAGTTTCTTCTGCTGTTTTGCCCCAAGAATTTGTGTTTTTGGTAATTTTCCTATGACTTAACCCCCTTTTTGATTCACTGAGTTTCAAATAATTGTTTGCTCTGCATGATTCTTTGAATTAGTAGCCTTTGTAATACTCCATCTTTTCAGTTTGGGACCCTGTGTTCTCTGATTACTCCTCCGGGAACTGGAGCCAGCTTCTCCCAAATCCCTACTGTATAGTTTTGAGACCAAAGTTTCGAATCATGGCAAGTTGATGTGGACCACATGCTGAGTTAGGTTTTGTATCTTCTGACACCACATTCTTCCAGACTTCCTTTTATTCCATCCCTTGTTTCCCCTTCATTTGTTATTTTCCTCTTTAAAGTATAATTTTACTGCCACTAATAACTATAACAATAATATTGATAGTGCCAAACACATGTAGAATACATCAACTTATTAGGTTAAAATTCACATGCGTTTTAAAATATTTGCCTTTGTAAATAAAGCCTCTGAAAACTTTCTTTAATATCTGTCTTTTCTACTTCCTGCGCACCACTATTCTTGTTATCAATCACTTCGGCTATTAAGAGACATTATGGCCCTTCTTTCATATTCTTTGCCTGCTAGAAAGAACATTTTTCCCCCATTAAGTCTTATTTTGAATATATCCAGTAAGAACATTTTCAATATGAATGCTTGCACTACTTTAATTCGGTTTATGTACTGAAATGGTAAGCTGGAAAATTTCTGGTTCCAAATCTGGGATCAGGATAATATATTTTAAAATAATAGCCAAAACACTGTTCCATTACCTACTTCTAGATTGCTATAATGCTTTTTGTTCCTACTAACCGCAGTCAAATCTTTAGTCTTCTCAAGATTAATTTCTTTTCTGGAAGATATCCATTCTGATATTGATATTATAGGTATGTGTGTGTATGTGTGTGTATATATATATATATATATATATATATATATATATATATATATAAATTTAAATAAGGCTCTCTTTCTCTATTTTTCTCCTTCTCTTTTTACTTTAGCAGGCAAAGTACAGTGCTCCAAAAAGAAGATGGGACTCCGTGAAAGGAAAAAAATGCCATGTATGAAACAATCAAATTGGAGTGTGCGGTCTGGATGTGAAATTAAATCTGCTTCCTGGTCTTAGTTTGATATCCCAGAGAGGAAGGAATGAGGGAACTGAAGATAAAAAAGAAAAATCTCAGATATGCCATCTTTGCACAAAACGATATGATGCAAGGCAAGAGGGAGGACAAATGTGTGGCAAGACATCGGCAGGTGTCTATCTCTGTCATCTAAGGATGAACAAAAGAAAAAATGCTACAAATGCTCAAAATTTCTTATAAGTGTGCCGTGGACTGTTGCTGGTGAGCCAGGGTTAATACCTGCTCACCTACACCACGGAATACCTAAAAGCAAGATTGCCAATGAGAAATGTGTAATAGACAGGAGAATGGAACACCAGTTCTCCTGCTCTAGGTACCTGGAACCCCTTCCCTATCTTCTGGCTTTACTCCAGCACTATTTTTCTGGAAAATGATTGGTCCAAGATTCAAAGCTAGTTTTTCCATTCAATTATGCGTAGTGATTTAAAAAAAAGAAGAAGAACTATTGTGGAAACTACATAAAAGTGCCATTTAGCCAAAAGGGACAAAAGGAGTATGATAACATTTTTTTTTTTCTTATAGAACTAACCCCAAACCGGTCAGACACTGAAAAAGATGAAAACTTTGGTGAAAAACAGTTGCACATAATATCTAAGAACCTGAATGCAATATGGTATCTAAAGACCTCAGAGCAGATCTGCAATGGCTCAGAGAAGAAATTTTACAAAGCCAGTAGGAGATCAACTTTGAGCTTGTAGAGCTTAATAAATAAATGCAAGAAAACAAACATTATCCGAGAAATGAAGGTTATAAGTTAATGGAAAAAAAGAAAGAAAAAGAAAGAAAAGACAAGAACTCCAATGACAATCCAGTCAGAAATATGTTGCAGTGACAGAAAGAATGAACAAAAAATGAGGTTAAAAAGAAAGAGAAGTGAAAACTAGAAGGCAGACAAAAAATACGAAAGAAAAAGTTGATCCTGCATTGTCATCATTGCTGTTTTGAAGAAGAGAAAAGAATAGATAACATTTTAAAATAGATGCTGAAGAAGAAAAATTATCATTAAAGAAAATATAATTTGTATTAAGGAAGATTTGAATATATAGTTTAAAAGGAGATAACTTGACTCCTGAGATACATTATTCAAATAGATTCATACAAACATAGATTCTTTTTAAAGTACAAGAGATTATCAATAACAAATTATCCAAGCTTCCAGACGAGAAAATATACACACACATGGAGAAAACCTAAAAAGGGAAAGCTCAGAGTAGATTTCAATTTCTCCAGGGCAGCAATGAATAATAGAACATAGCTGAGCAAATGTTTTAAGTCTCAGGAAAAGAAAAGTCACACAGATTTTATTTCCAGTTAAAATCCCATTCAAGGTGAAAAGAATCAGAAGGTATGTTCCAATATGCAGACCTGAGTGATTTAGACCCACTTCATGGGTTCTTCAGAAAAATTACCAGGAAAAAAAACCAAAACAAAACAAAAAAGGAATGATACAATAAATAATGGTGTCTGTAGCAACCAGCAGAGGAAAAACAAAAAAAATTCTAAGCACATCAATTAATTTGGAACAGAATGAGAAATTAGATACTCTCTTAATTTTTGTAACTATAACTATATATATATATCCCCATTTCATCTTTATAACCATGAATGAATAGACAATAAAGTGAGAGGGAAAAACTTCTGTCATCATAATTAACAGTGAAACACATGAACCTCTCATCTCATTACCAGAAGAAACAAGACAAGGTGATGACTATTATTATTATTTAGCATTGTTGAAGTGTCAACCAATTCTCTGACTAAACATCTAATGTTATAAAAGTTGGAAAAGATGAAACACATTATCCCAACCGCTGTCCCCTGAAAAATGCCCATTTGGCTTACAAGTATCTGACATATAAGGGAGTTAATTTTCATATCCCCTTCCCTGCTGGGCAGCGTCTCTTTGAATGGTTGAGCTGATTTGGATTTCCCATGGCTTGAGAATAGCTGAACACAGAAAATGGAGCAGCCAGGCAGTTATCTTTTTAGGTGAGTAGTTGGCACCATAGCATTGAGGTCTTCTTTCAGCTTACTCTAGATTTGTCAGTGTAGAGTGGTTGCAATTTCATGCATCAGTTGCTTTGTTAATATTAATTTATTTTGTCTGGACTGTTCTTTTGTACTTTTTGCATGAAAGTATCAGTTACATTGACTATCACATGATTGCTTTGTTTGTAAAATGACTAAAGAGATTGTAAACCAATAATGTCATGTATACTTAATGTTCCGATGATGATAATTGACCTAATCTTGTTTTTCCAGGAATAAACTGCTGTTTTAAGTCATGGTAGACCTGATATGCATATGAAGATAATCATATACCTGTGGAACCTAAGGTAATGAAATTAAAAAGTAATTCAGTAAAATGGTTTGTTATGCAATTATTAGAGAAAAATAAAAAATTTTCCTTTATGAAAATATTTTAGGAAATATAATGGAAGACATATTTGCATTAATAATAGTGACAGAAGGATTAGCATGTCTATAAATAAATGGAATTTTTAGGGGAAACATTTAACCTTTGAGAGAGTATTGTCATGATACTGTGGTGGTCTGCCTGGATGCCCCCTTCAGGGCCAACACATCAATTTCACTTGCTGCTAAAAATATCAGCAGCTGGATGTTCACACATGTGCTTCTCACTGGGACTTGTCCCGACCACAGGGAAATGTTTCCCCAAGGTTACATCTCCTTCCAGGGGTCTGCCTGTAGTCAAAGACTGTGTTGGAGGAAAAAAAGAATTTTCCTGGACCCTTTTTTGGGCCCTAGCTGACTCGAGAAATTAAACCTGCAAAGACAGATTAATAGGAGACAAGCATACAAATTTTATTAAAGTTTTATGTGTACATGGGAGCTTTCCCAAGAGAATAAAGACCTTAATAAGTGATCAGAGGAGGAAGCTTCTATACCATTTAGCAAAGAAACAATACATTTGAGATCAACTGACAGGAGGGATGTTTGGGTAAAGGGTAGTAATTGGTGAAGAAGTAACTGGAAAAATAGGAGTTAGTTTAACAAGATTTGCTTTTACAGACTTCTTGGCTTCAAATTCCCTGACTCTGGCGATAAGAATGTCTTCTTTCTTCCTGGTACAGGATGAGTATCTTTCACATGGAAGACAGTCTCCTGCTTTCAGGGAAGACAGGCAAGAGTTTTGGGAGATCAGAGTGAACTTCGTGCTGCTGCCTTTGCTCAAACTTCTTCAGCTTATGATAGTCAACAGGCCATGGTGCCATATTTTATGGTACCATGTCCTGAACCCCATCAACTGACTGATGTGAGGATATGAAGGCCTCATCCTTGTGCCTCAATTTGGGAAAATTGTAAAGGGCCATCCCAGCTCCATAGCACCTTGTAGGTCGCTATGGTCTGACATACAACAGTATTGTGAGTCAGCTTTCCTTCTGTCCAACCTGCCTTTCTTTCATGCCTTTTTTGACTGCTCTCTTAGATGTACTAGGGGTCAGCATTTCCTTGTACTCAGGTTGAAGCTGTGGGTGTAAACAGAGGAAGCAGTGGCTAGACTTACAGGTGTTCCTGCCGTAGCATCATCCAAGCTTTGCAGAAGTTTCCTACAATCAGGTTTTCACATGCTTGCCTAGACCCATAAAGGCATTTGTTTCTCCTCTTTTGGCATTTGGGAGGCCCACATAAGAATAGCCAGTATCCCAAATGCCATCCTGGATTCCGAATATGTATGAGTTTATATAGACAAGTGTAACCGAGGTATCTTCACGTTCTTAAACAATTTCAGAGACTCTCCTCCTTTCACGTCCAAATAAAATGACTCCACATATCTCTGAGAAGATCTGAAAAGTGTTTATGTAGGATACATTCTAAGGCAGAATTAAGAATTTTGTTGCTGTAGCACAGGCAAGAAAGCAATACTTTCTGCTTTGGGAATAGGGAATCACAAAAGGAAACACATAAATTAGATCCTGAAGGAATGGAGAAGAGTAAACAAAGTTGCACACTGGCTTTTATGCTTAGAAACTTCAGACAATTTACCATCTCATGGGAAAATGGTAAACTACATTTTTATTTCAATTTCTACAAAACTATATATATATATATATATATATATATATATACATACATATATATAATTATAGTATGGGGAAAAATCATAGAATATAATAGTGGAAGAAAATCCTTAAACTTAATTTTTGAGTTAAATTGTACATCAACAGGTTAAAATAAATGAATAATGTTATTTATAAATTAACACTGACTTCATTTTTGTTATATGTAAAGGGAAGATAATACACACATTGTCAACATCTTAACATTAATTCATAGATCAAAATAAGAAATCAAGGGATGAATGTAGAAGCATTCTGAGAAATGTATAGTCTTATGCAAATTTAAAGTATTATTATTACTGCTATTGCTTTAAATATTTGTTATTACTATTGACACTACCATTATTCCAAGATACTTGCAACCTACTGATGAGATTGACAAGTCAATTACTTAAAAAAAAAAAGTTCCATGAGGATGAATGTGTTCTTATCTGTTTTCCTATTCTCCATGCATTATACCATAGGTAGAATATGCTAGTCCTTGATTGATTACTGTGTTAGTCAGGGTTCTTAAGACAAATAGAACCAACAGAATATATACGGAGATTTAGCGTGAGGAATTGGCTCACCTGATCATGAAGGCTGAGAAGCCTCACAAACTGCTGTCTGCAAAGTGGAGACCCAGGAAAGCCAGTGGTGTCATTCAGTCTGAGTCCAAAGGCCTAAGAAGCAGAGGAACTGATGCAGAGCAAGAGAAGATAAACGAAACGTTCCAGTTCTGTGGTGAGGCAGGAAAATAAGAATTAATTCCTCTCTCCCCTGCCCGTTGTTCTCTTCTGGCCTTCGGTGGACTGGAGGATGCCCAGTCATACTGGGAGGGCAGTATACTTTCCTGAGTCTACCAATTTCGTTCAGAAATGTTTTCACAGATATACCTAGAAACAATGCTTAATCCAGGCATCTAGGGACAAATCAAGTTGACGTATAAACTTTGCCATCACAGCTACAATATTAACAAATCAGATAGGCTGATATATTTGTATAGAGATATATTATAACTGATATGAAATGTAAAAACATAATTAATGTATAATATAAT
The DNA here is from genome assembly GCF_048564905.1 of Vicugna pacos. Lineage (NCBI taxonomy): Eukaryota > Metazoa > Chordata > Mammalia > Artiodactyla > Camelidae > Vicugna > Vicugna pacos. The sequence continues at coordinate 42,909,150 of NC_133000.1, forward strand.
AATATATCTAGTATAAAACATGATAAAGAAGTTCCATAATTTTATTTTGAAGAGTCCATAAATATGAGCAGTTATAAAATATTTTAATACATTGCTTTAAAGCTATTTGAATTATGTACTATGTACATCTATGCAATATTATACATATATATATGGTTTCATTTGCACTGCTACATTTAACATAGATGCTTTCAAGAGTATTTTAGATGTTGAGTGTGTTGTACTGCAACTGACCACAGTGAGCCTTGTGATTTATAACATGTTTTTAAATGTATTTTAATTAAGGAAACATTGAATGATGGAAAGAACCAGATCAGCCTGCAGTATATTCTTTTATTTCTCTTAATGAAAACACAGGAACCTAAAAATATCAAGGCTTTATAAATTAACATTAAATCATACATATTGAATTTACATTGTATAATTAGGCATTAAATAAAATTTGCCTTTGTCTTGTGAAGGCAGCTTCTTACAATGAATATATCTTTGGATAAGAGCTAGAAACTTTGAAATAAATTTAATACTTCCAAGCCATTGATTTTTTGTATATTATCCTGGTGTTCTAGTTAGTGAAAATTTAAAATTTGTCTCCAGATACAATTTGAAAAAATAATGACTTTTTTATGTACCAATAATATACCGAGGGCCCACTTCATGTCTGGCACCATGCAGGATATTGGGGACACACTGATGCCAAAAGTGACACTTGCACTCATGACACTATGCAATGATGTAATCATCTGAATAATGCAATTCAAATTGATTAGATATTTGTCAACATATAGAGGAATATGCTGCTGAATATTAGCATGGGGATAATTTAATTCACAATTGGTTCAACCTGTTAAGGCATTCTGTGAAACATTTAGGTTGATTTTATCTCTTTGGCCATGAGAAAATACAGGTAATATTATTGATTGCTTACTAATGAGAATATTGCAAAGAATTTGGCTTTGCGTCTGTGAATAACAAATAATTGACCAGGAATATGATTTAGTCTTGCTCATTACTTGTTGATTGACAACAGTCCAGATTTCACTCACATCATAGCATGAAGCCTGTGTTCAAGGGACCCAACTCATGGATCCCTTTATGCTGTTAATTGATTCATACATCAGACCTTCAAATTAATGGCAATAGTTCTTGTAGGTTTTGTGCGCTGATTATTCAGCTGTTGTCACTCTGATATATCCCCACTTCCATCTTCCTTTCTGGTACTGGGCTGGGATTTTACAAACCATAGCTCTCCTTTGGGAGATTGTGGGAGGGACACTGGGAGGCGAGAGGAGAAAGAACAGACTTACTCCTTCTGTTCAGTTGTCCCTATCAATGTCTTCTTAATAGCAATTTGTCATTCTTTCCCAAGCAGTTTGTCTAGTTTGCAATGTTTTCTCAACTCTCCCCAAAGCAGCCTCATGGCGACCTTCAGAGAAGGGTGGGCTAGCATTCCTACTCAAATGTCTGATTCTCAGTTTTGAAGAAGCCCTGCTCTGAGTTCCCGAGACACCAGACCAGCTGGGTCATGTCCCCTCTTCAGAGTCTGGAGCTCCCTTCTGGGGGTTCCTCCTCCAAGGTCCAAGGCTCTAATAAGCCCCAACCTCACCCCTTTCTTCACAAAAGCCTAGAGATAGTAGCTGCTTCCTGCAAATTTAATAACTGCTCTGCCTCTGTTTCTTCCCTTCTGCCTTTCTGTCCTCTAATTACTGTTTAATTTCTTCTATTAATTTTTTCAGTTAAAATAATTAGTATAGTTTCTGTTTCCCTGTCTGGATCTCACTGATATAGATTACCTATATACAATTAGTAGAGTTGGCAAGCTGCAGTAAAGACTGAGGTTAGGATACAGCAGGGTAGTTAATTATGCAACCAAAGAAATGGCTGAGGATTTATTTATTTATTGTACTAGAGATGAGGTGTTGGAAAAAGGAATAGTGACTTTACTCAGAAAGCAAGCAGACAGAAAAGATGATGGACTAGTGTCCAAAGAACCATCTTATCTAAGTTAGAATTCATATTCCTTTTATACCAAAAAGGGGAGGTGGTGGGTTATATGCTGCACACTTCTTTGTGTCAGAATCCTTTGTTCTTGCAGCTGTCCACCTAGATCAGGTCATGATGTTCCTATAAACCTCCAGCAAGACAAATGTTATTCTCTCTTCTACAACTTTTTATCTCCAGATGAATGGAAAGGTGTTATACGCTTAAAGGACAGAGACTTGAGAATAGGCTTTCCTGTATATTTCAGGCTCTAGGCAACATTGTTTTATCAAAGGTGCAGAACCAGCATGACTAAGCACTGGAAACAGAGCACAGGATTAGAGCTAAAGGAACAGACCTAATATGAAGTCAGATTGGTCCTTCTCTATTACACGGCCAGAGTGTTATTTTAAAAGTAAAATTCAGACTACTTCTTAGGACAAAATCTACAGGCTTATCTTGCTTTATTATTCCACTGATAACTTGGCCTTCAACTTCATTTCTGAATCTGACCCATTCCACCCTCTGCTTGAGCCTCTTCCAGGGATATCTGTCACTTTGTTGGTCTGAGTATTCCATGCCCACTCCTATCCAAGTCCTTTTGCTCTGAATGTTTCTTCTTCCTGAAATCTTCTTCTTTATACCTGCTAGGAAATGCTCCCTCAACTTACTTGCTCTCAGAGTAGTATTACTTTGTCATAGATGGCGTATTTGGCCATCTGATCTTAAATGTTAATTTCTTCTGCTCTATAGCCCCTTATTGCACTTCATTTGCTTGTGTAGACTTGAGCAACTGAGACATTATATATGTGTACTTTTCATGTATTTGCATATGTTGTTTCTCCCCCATTAGAGTGGAAACTCTGTGAGAAAGGGACCTTGTTCCTCTTGTTTACTGATGAATTGTCAATCATAAAAGAGCAGATTTTTCCAGTAAATATTTGCTTAAGCAGTGAATGAGTGTTTTTAGAATTACCTGGATAAGAGCTAGTCCTTTTTTAGTGTATAAGTACTTGCTAAAAAAAAATGCTAAAAAATTTACAACAGAAATTTCTTTAAATGTCAAAAAAGTTTATCCACAAACAAGTTACCCATGGAGCTTAAAAAAATTCACTCATGCATTCATCCAGCTTATCACTGAAGACTTTGATACCTGAAATTTAAGTTGGATAAGTCAGTTGTCTTGTTTTTAGTTTCTTAAAATTTTACAGGTAAAACAATTGTGGTTCACTTCAAAAATTTGTCACTAGTTAATATTCTTTGAAATAAAAGAACACATGCTGAATTTTTTTTTACTTAGTAATTGAGTTTGGCACCTTGTTCAATTAATGTGCAAAGATGTGCAATTAATTTTGAATTTTAACTATCAGTGAAAATATGAAACATAAAGTATTTATAATTATGAGCTCTAGTATCATATTAGAGAAATATTTCTGCAGATTTAACATCATATGTTTTGATTTTCATTTTATATTCATGGAAACTCATACTATAGCATATTCATAACATCTAACAATGAATTTTAATGAATAATTAGGAATATGGATTCACAAGCAGTCATTAAAAATACATGACTATTGTTGGAGTTTTAAGAAAAGCAGCAACTGTTCAGTCTTAGCAGCACATTTCTTTTTTTCAGATTTTAGTTCATTGAACTCTTCTAAAAAGATCTCATTAGCATCACAGAATAATTTGTTAAGGTTATGGTCAATTGTTTACAGATAAATTTAATCATTACCACATCAAATTCAGTGTCTCTTTTATGTGACAAAATAATAACATACACAAAATCTATATCATAAGAAAACATTTTGAGTAGAATAGGAAACTATAAATACTTTCTTAATCATTTCATGTGATGGAAAGATTTGTAGCATTGATCAGAAACCTCTGGAGAACTGACTCAGATATGGGGCAACTCAGTATAACCACTGAAATGGACTTTTGCTCTCCTATGAATGAAGAGGGACACGAAGCACTTTACAGTGGCCTAAATGATGAGATAATTTAAATAAATCCCCACAAAGACACAAAGAAGGTGGAAGTTTGTGACATTTAAGAATTAGACTGATAGGCAACCAATGCCAAAATTCGACTGGCTTATGATTAGAAAGCAGATTGAATTGGATTGAGGGTGAGGGTTCAGTGTTTGCCTACATAGTCTTTACCTCCTGACAGTCTGAAAAGATAAACAAACTCATAAACCTCCATTCCTTGCTATTGTAATTTCCACATTCAGGAAGACACTGAAATTTAGAAAAAAAAATAGATGGATGATATAGATATAAAACAGGTGGAGGCTTATTTGCTATAGTCTCCTAGTGTCTAATTTGACTAAGAAGAAACAGTTTGAAGTCTGGTAGGAATTTTGTCTGTGTGAGTACTGTAGTTCTTAAGAGGTAATAGATATTTCTTTGGTTAAGAAAAACATTTAAACTTGGATGAAGGACAAAAGGACAGACTGAATGACTTTCAATATCACGCTGAAGCATTGCTTATCAGGACTGTCCAGCGACTATTTAATTATCTAAGGAAAACACTCTTGCTTTTTGGCTTGCAATTTATCATCCATAAGAGCTTAGATTCTGTGTTATTACATGCTTACTTGTATAATTTTTCCCAGTAAAAGTAAAAATTATTTCCATTTGGTAGAGAAAATAACTCCAAAGATTTCAGTTGTGCACCTAATAGGGTATTAAACAGTGTTGTCTCTAACTTAACAAACTGACTGTAGCATACTTTCCTTGGTTGATTATATAAATCTCCCTTCCTCAAATCCCTTTTCAAACCAGCTTTACTATCCTGCTGATTTCCTTATTGAATAAGTCTCTTCCATGAATGCATTCTGTATTTGGAAATTATACTTCAACATCACCATGCTGGTGAAAGCAGGATAGTGTCTCAGTAGAGTGGGGAATGTCTAGGTTTCTCCTATAAATGAAGACTTAGACAAAGAGCTGTATGCTTAAATTTCTTTATTGGAAATTTAATCCCCATTTGGATTTCCGTACCTGCCTGCCTACTCAGTCTGGTTTCCAACGTCTTTGTCTCAAAAAATTATCTTACAAAACCCTTAAAATCACTTGTTCTTTTATTATCTATTCTAGCAAAACTGAAATCCTAGATGAACCCAACCATCCGCTTTTTTCAGGTCTGTACAGATGTAGCCACACGCTACCATATATTAAGAGAAAAATGAGTAGACAGCCACCAAAATACACATGGTTATCTAAAGTAGACTAGAAATCTTACTAAATGTCCTCAATCAGCCTGCTTTCAATACCCTAATAAATTCTCACTGACTGACCTTGTCTCCTACCCAAGGAAAGTAGAAACAATGAATTAGGAATTTTCTCTTTCTTGATATAAAACTCTACAACTATACATTTACCTGAATTTGCCTGAGACTGGATCCATCCTTTGACATTCAGTAACAGATAAATGATGAATTTTGTTAGCTTTCCATTAAACATGGAGATTTAGGAATATATAACAAGAAATGTGTGCATTTAATAAGAAAAGCAGGATACAGAAATGTATAGTGGGAGTCATTTTTGTTCAAAGTTGTGTATAGAAATATTGCATACCAAGTAAGCTTTAAAAATTTTAAATTATTCAGAATGCTTTTTGTCTGTTGTGAGGTTATTGATCATTTTAATTTTCTTCCTTATATTTTACGTGCTTCAAGTTCTAGCTCTCTAGATCCTTCTAAACGTATTTTGGGTCTCCCCAGTTAGTGATTTGCTTTAGTAGAAAGATGTTACCTTGTTTCCTTATGCTCTATGTGAAATATCTCCCTCTGAACTAAAGTTTTTTTTTTCTCAGTGTAAGGTGGCTGATTGTTTTTTTGTTTTGTTTTGTTCTCTTTTTGTTGTTGTTATTTTACTAAAGAAGGAAAACCTTTTGCTGACCTTTCCACATACCAGTCTCAAGCCTCAGAAACTGGTCTCTAATAAAAAACAAATTTGTTTTCTAGCGATATTAAACTAACTATATGTAAAATCTTTCCTTTTTATCAAGTATCTTAACTCAGTGATCTATGACATACAGATTCTATCCAGAGTTGCATAATAGATAAGTCAGACTGTCAACTGAGAGACATTTACTTTGATAACCAAGCTAATTTTCCCAAAGAATCATTCTTACATGATAATTTCTTAATTCTATGTATTATTTGATATGGTGTACAAATACCATACAAATGTCCTAATTGCAAAATCTCTGTATTCTGTGCTAGGCAGTCAGAGAGAATTTTTAAAAACAAAACAAGCTTAGTAGGTAGGGTTTTAAATTACCCACATTCATGAGTTAATAGATTTTCATAGTAACTAATCTTCCCAATGTATCTATCTGAACATTAGTTATACAAAGAACAGTTGGCAGGGTTTTTTATTTTAGGGTGTGATGTCTAAATGCTTGCAATAAATATTTTAGTAGTTAATGAATGCTTCAAGAATTATAACGTATTTCAGTCTGAAATATACCTACTCTAACTTCTTTGTCTAAATAATGTTATGTAAGAAGAAGTGAGACTAAATAGGTTAACAATATTTTAAATTCACTAGAATTAATGAAGTGGGGAAAAAATAAAAGAAGAACAAAATGATTTGGAGAGTCAGCAAAAGAAAAATCCCTGGGTTTCTGGAGATTAAAGTGAATTGGGAAGCGATTGTGGTATCTTTCCTTCACTGAATTTAAATGATATATTTCTTCACATGTATTGAATTTAAAGATGTTACAAAATGGGATTTTAGAATAATACCAAATTTTATACAATGAGATTCAAAAAATCCTAAAATGCTTGACTTCTATGTGGGAATTACAGAGACAAAGACAGAAATTTTTTTAATTAATTGATTCAGCCAGCATTTATTAAATATCCAATATGTCTAAATTGTTACCTATTCTAAAGCTGCCTGTATGATAATGCATGAAATGTATAATAACACATTGAAGATGCAAAATACACTTTTAAAGAAAAATAAAAAATAATTTGATAAATAGAAATGAATACTTTACAAAGACATATTAAAAATTGTGGAATTAGTGTGGATGTTATTGCCTGATAGGTAAAATTGTGATGTTAATGTAGCAAGTTAATAGTCATAAACTCAAAGTCATAGTTTACTGTAAATTGAAAAGTTATAGTGCAGACACAATCTTGGCACTGCCCTACAACTGGAAACAATAAATGAATGCATCATATGGTGATTCAGTATCTCATGCATAAACATTATTCAGTCTATCTCTAATGTACCCAAAAACTTATTATAGATTTTCATAATCACTGTTATTTCTTTTTTAATAAGCTTTTAAAAAAATTTTTGGAATAAACATATTTACAGAAAAGTTGCAAAGACAGTACAGAAAGTTTCAATATACACTTCATCTAGTAATGTTATCATAATCATAGCACAATTATCAAACCAACAAATTCTCCTTAACACATTACTATTAAGGAACCTCCAGACTGTATTTGGATTTCATTCATTTTTCTATCAATGTTCTTTTTCTGTTTTCAGGTTCCATCCTGGATACCATGTTGTGTCTTGATTATATTTATCTCCTTATTCTTCTTGTCTTTGAGTTTCTCAGTATTTGCTTTCACGACCTTGACAGTTTTGAAGAGTGCTGATATAGTATTTTGTAAAATGTCTCATATTTTGCGTTTAACCAGTGTTTTTCTCATGATTGTACTGGAGTTATGGGTTTTTTTGAAAAACATCACAGAGGTCTCCCCACAACATCACTGATAATTTTAATTTTGATCACTTAGTTAAGGTAGTGTGTTCCAGGTTTCTCCCTTGTAAAGTTACTTTTTTTTTTTTACTTTTCATACTTTAGTTTTGAAAGTGAATCATTAAATCTGCCCCCACTTAAGGGGGAGAGATTAAGTTCCAGCCCTGAAAGGCACGGTATCTACTGATATTATTTGAAAATCTTCTGACAGTGAGAAGCCAGGTTCTCATAATCTATTATTTATTACTCATTTTTTAAACTTTCATATACATGTAAAGTGGTTTCAGAATTGTTACCTATATTTCTAAGAGAAAAAAATATACCAAATAGACTACCATTGTTTTGCACAGTTCTTTTTGTTGATAACCTTAGCATGTCCAGTCAAAATACTGCCTTCCAACGTTCCTTAGTTCCGCTCCAGTCACTTTCTTCTTCACCCCACCCCATTCAGTTATGTTACACGTTTGTAATACAGTTAGATTCATTTTTCAGTTTGTATTCCATCATAAAACCTCCTGACATCCTGATGGATTCCTTTCAAAAAAACTTTCATACGTTAAAGTTTACACTTTGTGAAATACATTTCTCTGGGTTTGGACAATTACACAGAATGAGGTATCCAGTGCCCCAGCACCATGTAGAACAGGTATGTCACCCTAGAACATTCTCTGTATATCCCTTTTGTCATCAAACCCTGTTCCAGTCCTCCCAACACTGGTATCCATTGATCTTTTTCTGTTCCTATTGATTTGCCTTTTTGGCATGTTACCTGAATGGAATATTACAGTCAGTATTCTTTTGGGTTCTGGTTTCATTCACTTGGCATAATGCATTCAGACTCAGGTATGCTTTTGTATGAATGAATATATTTTCCTTTTATTGTTGAATTGGGATTCCACCATATAGAGGTACCAGTTCATCCATCCATTCTTGTTGTTGGATGTCTTGGTTGCTTCTAGTTTCTGAATAAAGTTGCTGCAGACATTCATGTGCAAGTGTTTGTGTGAAGATGAGTTTTAAATTTATTTGAATCAGTATCTGTGCATGGAATTGCTGGGTCTATGATGAACTGTGTAACATTTTCCACACTGTCTTCCAAAGTGGCTCTTCTGTTTGGTATTCCTACTGGCAATGGATGAGGGTTCTTTCTGCCCTGCATTGATTTCTGTTACTTAAAATAATTTTCAACATCAAGATTCTACCATACTCATCTCTCTAATTAAAGAACTCAGTATAGTGTCTGTCATTTACTAATCATACTAAGACTATTACTAATGTCACTATTGATTAGTGACTATGTAATAACCACTTTGTTCAATCCCAAGAAGACACAAATTTTAAAAATAATTGTGCAAATTTCTTTACACGGATTGTGCAATGTAATCTCAAAATGACTCTACAAGTGAGTGTTACCATAATTATTATTCTTGTTACTGTCCTGTTTTACAGGTAGAGCATATGAGGCATGGACCCATGAAGCTACCTGTTCACAAAATTAGTAAGTGGTACTGTCGAGGTCTAACTAGATCTTCGTAAATAGTAAAACTATCTGATCTATCAGCTTCACTCAAAGGCTGTCTTAGAAATATCATATCCATAACATCTCCACAAACTATGATGCAGTCTGGAGTCCACAGAACTTAGAACAGCACTTGAGGATAGTAGTAAGCTATCTGTGGAAGTGTCTTTTCTGGCTCTGGACTTAGGAGTTTTGCAAACTTGCACATGTTACTCTACCTCCCCTTTCACCACTGGAAAACAGCATTAAGAATATTTATTTCAAAATTTCACCTCTTAACATTAGTATTTGTTAACAATTCTACTTGATATTATAGAGGAAAGTATGGGGGCTACACTGATAATGATTTTTTAAAATATTATTACTATGTTTGAATCTGGATATTACCAAGAGAGGGAAGAAATGGAGCAACTCTCAAAAAATATTTCTCTTTCATATCATATTTTGAGAAAAATCACAACATTCTTCGGTTAAAAGAGGTAAAATTATCAGTTCCATTTTCAAATATTGTCACTTTTTTACGACACAGTATTTGTGAGGCTTGAAACCTAATACTTACCTTGAATAAAATAAAAGTTTAGAAGAGTACACATAATATTAATTTTGATATGGTTGTTGCTGCATTTTATTAGTTACCTTTTATTTATAAAAAGCTGGGCAGCAGAAAATGTTGGTAGAATATGAAACTGCCTTGTTTAATCTTTTTTTTACAGCTTATCTTTTCTTTATTAAAATGCTGTTGTAAAAATGTAAACACTATAATACTTAACATAGAATTGAATATTTCTTGTAACTTTTACCTCAAAGATAAACACCATCAATACTTTATATATAATATATAAAGTGTATATAAAATACAAACATTTCAAAATATATTATGCTTTATATATTATATATATTTAAAATTTCATGCATCTTGGGTATCTTCTAGTGCAATATGTTTAGTCTTCTTTTTGTGATAAACTTCACATTTGCATCTTTTGTTTGACACCTAGAATTCAAGTTAAACTCACAAATAACTGTAAATTCAGATGACTGACATTTACATGAAAGTGAAAAAAAGGATTCTAGATTCAAGAGTTGATGACATGAAGGCAGGAGAGGCTTCCAAGAACATGGTCCAAGTTCCACTAAGTCTAGAAATCATACCTTAAAATCATATGAATGTCACATTGTCTGACTTTATAATAGACATTTTAGTAACCATCACATAGACAACAGAATAGCCGCAATAAAATAAATTTGCAAGTGTTGCTATGAAATCCATACTATGCACTAGAAACTGTAAAGACACTCAAACTGGTAGAAAATAATAAGTATATTTTGAAAAATATGTATCCAAAAAAAAATCTTAAAGATTAGCCTAAAATGAAGACTGCTGTCATACTCCAGCTACATTTATGTACCAGTCCTTAGACATTCATAAATGTGAAGGTGTGATGATTGTTCAGAATCTGTAATATATTCATCCCCAGGCACACGGGAGCATCTGCTCTTTATTGAGGGTTTGATGCTTCCACTTGAAGTTAGTTAAGTTGCTGAACACGCACTTTTTTGGTACCTCATTAATTTGAACTAGATTCTGTTATGTTGTGGAAGATTGTCATAGTTCAGAAGTTACAAATAACCAGTGACCATGTTGGACTGCTGTCATTCAAACCTCCTTTTCCTAGAGTTTTGCCAATTATTTTCTCCACCAGTTGGAATCAATTACCTGTCAGTATAAAGAACTATTTGGAAAGACTTCTGTGTTCCACTTGAACAAATATTCCTATAATAAATAGCAAAAGAAAAAGAAACCTAATAATCTCATCATCTATCTCTCACAGCTCTCCGCTGTATTTCCTTCTCAGACACCTTTCCTAGAAGACCCTGGAGTTTACTGAAAAAAGTTAGGCTAAGATCCATGATAGTGTGTAAGTCTAGCTAATCCTCTAATTTATTTATTTATTTAAATATGATAATTCTGGAAGTCAAATGAGTTAGGAGTTGATCTAGAAGTAAGTTCTTTGTGCCCTTCTTAGCCTCTGCTATCTCTGAGAGAGAGTCAACAGGCAATTTCATTCTAATTTATTTCTCTGCCTCTAGTTGCACCCTGATATAGTTTCCAATATTTCACATTAATTCAAATGTGTTTTTTCCAAGATAATAAATTTGGGGGAAAAAAAACGAGGTAGTACCACATCACGTCAGAATTAAAATAATTTTCAGTCAACCATGAATACACTTACCATGATGTCATTGCAGAATTTCTGACAATGTCCATCATTAAACTTAGGGGTGCATACAAATCTTTTGCTTGGATATTCACTCTGAATCTAAGAAGCTGAGTTTAAAAATAAACATCTTTTAAAATTTCCAATTCCAAAACATTTTTCTGTCAATATTATAGACTGACTGCTACAAACCTTAGGCTTTCTAAATTACAATATAGGATCAAGCTCTATTTTCTATAAATGTCTCCAAGTTGGTTTGCTTTTAGCAAGTTCAGTTACTGTTAAACTTTGAGTTAGTGTTTTATATGTTTTCCCCTTTTGTTCCTGTTTTTGCAAATGGCAGTGCAATGAACATGGAGTATGTTGTTTTTTAAATAAACTTTGATAGAGAGTACAAAATCAAAAGTGAGTGTGTCCAAGTTATACAACTTTAGTTCCAAATGCAGGAAAGATTAAGTAAAATGGTCACAATTCTCAATTTGAGGTAAATGAATGTAGATTATCCTTACACAAATCTAAAATTATTCATGAATCCCCATTTGACAAACAGACTGAATTTCTAAAGATTCCTTTTACAGTTTCTTTTTGGGAAGAGGAAATTAGTGTTTCCATAGAGATGCAGTAATAATTATTCTGGTTGGTTTCCCAGGCTACAGTTTAAGCTGTATCACATAAGTTAATAGGCTTTAGTGCCCAAGGATAACACTGTATTATTTCATCATTGTAATTCTGTTTGGGTATTAAGATTTTGAAAATATTCAGCTCCCTCTGTTTTCTTTTCTCCTCTGCCTAGTATCCTGTCCCTTATTGCTCCAATCCCTCCCTTTCCTTCTGAAATCACAATTACCTATATATATGCAGAGACAAAGAGTGAAAGAAATGTATTTATTTTAGAGAATTGCTTAGCACAATTTCTGAGACTTGACAATTCCAAATCAGTCAATCAATCTATCTGAGGGGGTAGACCAGCAGGTTGGAAACTCAGGGAAGACTTGCAGTTCAATTCCAAAGTCTGCTGGTCAAACTCTTCCTTGTTTGGAGGAGGTCAGTAATTTTCTATTAAAGCCTAACATTAGATGAGCCCACCCATGTTACCATAAAGAAAGAGTAATTTATGCTTGCCAAAAATCACCTATATAGAAACATCCAGAATAATGTTTGACCAAGTATCCTAGCACCATGGCTAGGTGCTGGCCCATGAATTGATTAATGAAATCAACCATTAACACTGAACACTATTTAAAATGGGAATTTGGTGATAGTTTATCACATGAAACCGCCTACAGACAGTAACTGAAGAATCCACTACTTGATCTTGATGGGCCATTGTGGATCTCAGGAGTGGCTGACTCTAAACTTCCTTTTATTCCTCAGATCCAGAAAATCCTAAGTTCCCCTTTTAAATAAATTTTACCCTATGAGTAATGATAGCCTGCATAATGAAGTAAGGATTGAAAATTGCATTCAAACAGGAAGGCAGTAATTGTGCTGTGAAATACGGCTGTAAGAATTGTTAACAAAATCTATGCCAATAAAGATATCATCACTGGTATAAATAGATAGATAGTTATTGATATATATATGTATGTTAATTTCTAGTGATACATTATAAACACCATTTCTATAAAAAAGCATTTTCAACTAGCTGAAGAAAGTTAATTCTAACAAATCATAGGAAATTTATCAAATGTTAAATTTTAATGATAATATAATCATTCTGAAGAACAAAAATAATGATGTTAATAGAAGATAAAGAGCACTAAATATAAAGTGGTGGATGCTAAAATTTTGTGTTCTATTGAGTGCTATTCTTCAATTAAAATTTTAACTTAATTTTTATTGTAATAATCTGATCAGATGTATATAGTTAGATAGATGGATAGATAGATAGAACTCTGGAACTCTCATATTCCCAGGACATTAATAACGAATAATTTAAAATGTATATGTTTTATAATTTGACCTCAAGAAAATGAGATCTGGACATTAACATCTAGATGTAATATCAGTGAACATATTGGAATTATGTTGTTAAATGAATTAAAATATACACACAATTTTTATAATGTTTACATTGAATATAGATCCATCTAGGCAAAATTAAGGATAAAATTTTTTAGCTAGAAGAAAAAAGATTTTCATTTATCATTGTGTATGATAAATGAAATAATGAGTTATAAAATGATATAATCAATATTGACTTACAGTATTTCAAATATCTCTAGAAGAAAGAATATTTTTATCACTGTGTATGATAAATGAAATAATGAGTAATAAAATGATATAATTAATATTGACTTACAGTATTTCAAATATCTCTGGGTGTTTATGCTCTAAGTATCCATTCTATATTTCTTAAAATTACTTTCATAAATTAATAATACACAGCAGAATTTAAAAATTTACAGATGTCCTTCAATCTTGTTTATTTTTAAATAATTATTTGTAATATTTATTTTCTATTCCTTTTCCCTCTTCTCATCTAGTTTCAAGCACTCACCAATGTGTTCATGGCTCCTCTCTCCTACTAAAAATGATTTTCTAAGAAAAGCTGCTTGGAGTATAGGATGCCTAAGCAAAACCATGAACTGTGAATTGGAAGTTAGCCGGGTACAGATGGTGAGAAGGCACGTAAGCCTAGGGGGCAGCATGTGCAAAGGCACAGAGGTGTGAGAAAGCATGACCTAATCAGGAAATTGCCATTAGTCAGCCTGTCACAATCTAAAATTAAAAAAGAAGAAATAGACTTTATCTTATGGGAGAGTTAATGACTGTATAACTTACAGCGAAGAATACAACTGTAGCAGAATGCACTGACAGTTGAAATTGTGCTAGCAACAGTGCTGCAGGCATTATGGTTGTTTTGTTTGGGGATATATAATTTAAAGACAGGGAGGAGTTTAATATGTGCATCATTTTGTTGCCATTATTCTGGAAAGGTGATCTGAGTGGCCTTATATATACCCACAAGTCTCTGATGGATGACTTTTTAAACCTGATTCCAAGGGAGCTACGATATGAATTTGTGTGTGTGTATATGTGTGTTTAATGAACCAAATTACTAATAGGATATTCATCCCACCATTCTACAAGTAACCCCCTACCACTACCTCCATTCAATTTGTGCAAAAGTTCTGGAGATCTAGTCAATCATTCATTAACTTGACTTAAACATTTATCTAATATTTACTAGAAGTAGTGCTGGAAACTGTTTTCCTTTTGAACTTATGCTTACTCAACAAGATAGTGAAAAGCCTACCTTCACGGGGTTTTCATTTTAATGGCTTGAATTTTAGTGCTTACAACTGAGATGCTCTTTGTTCCAGTCCCTTCAGGTCTGAAAATTCAGCTTCCTCTTCTCTGTTGTGTGTGGGACCCAAGAATCTTTGCTAAAGACTGTACATACCAACTCCTTGGGATCCTCTCCTAGAATAGTGTTATGTGTTCTCATTGCTCAGAGGATCAAAAGATATTTCTGTTTCTCATTTCATGACACCACTCTTCCCTACTATGAAGTACATCTTCATCTTTTTTACCTCTACACCAGCACCCTTCATAATCAAATCAATCAGTACAGATTTTCACCAAGGAGAGGAAGGTTTTTGACCTAATGTTTCATCTGCTTCTCACCTTACTAACACCATCAAAGTGGGAAATTACAAGGCTTCTCTACCTCAGTAAAGATAATAAAGGAAAAAATACATAAGCTGTGTCAAAAATGGATATCCTCCAAAATTATCTTGCCATAAATGTAAGACAAATATCTTTTCCTAATTTTAGAGCAGTCCTGAGCTGTGTGACTCTATAATTTGAATTAGTTATATAGTATATTAATATTCCAGTCAGAAAAAAGAAAACATTAGAGATTAGGGAGGAAAAATGGGACCAATGTGTAACTGGTGGGAGTTAATGGTACTTGCCCTCAGTTGTAGATTACCTGTCAGCCATTGTGGACCAAGATGGTAGCCACTGATATGGAAATGGCTGAGTTCAGGAAAATGGGGAATCTGTGAGGAAAGACAGCCGCCTACCAGAGCCAGAAAGCAGTTCGAGAGGATTACTTAAGGGCTTTGAAGACTCTACGACTGGGTGCACAGACAGCTGCTAGAGATAATAGTGATAGCACAAATGATTTCTGCTCAATATGACCATTTCTTTGGGTGTTTAAGTACTTACCCTTGGAGACAAAAACTGATGGGATAATACTAGCTATCCTTTTCACAGCATGCCCATGTGCTAACACTGTTCTAATCACTTCACATGGATTGACTGAGTTAACCCTCAGGATAACATTATGAAGGAGAGACTGCTATGTCCAATTTTCAGTTGAAAGGGATAAAGTCCACATAAGTTAAGTCGGGGAGGCAATGGTTTATAAAGTCAATAATCAACAGTGCTATATTGTTCCTCTCTCACTCCTTTGGTGATTGACAGATTCAGTCGTCAACCAAACCCAGCAGTGTGGTTCAACAGCTCTTGCTTTTAACCACTAGACTGCCTGGAGTCAGAGACTGCTTGAGATTTGTAACTTGGTAAAGATAATGAGAAAAAATCCTTTGAAAACTAGGAGTTGATCCGGTACTTGCAGCTGGATTATTGTCCTCTTCAGTCAAAAATAAGCAATTTCACAGAATATCAACATCAGACAATGTCATTCTGTGACCATGATGGATTCAAACAAAACAAAGGTCACTGTAATCCTGTCTGAACAGACAAAATATGAATAACGTCTAAGCCACAAAAATGACCAAACATACTCCTATATTAACTGGTAGAAGTGAGTTGATGGGTCTTTACTAGCTATAGTTTTGCTTCTGTCCAGTCTTCCTTCCATCTAGATAAGACAGAGTAGGAATCAGTTACTCCTGCTTCCTGAAAGCATGCAATCAGCGCAAAAACCTGCTTTTTTAAACTCACCTTAATTTGAGCTAACATAAGCCCAAGTTCTATGACAGGTTTTTCTAAAACCATCATACTGAGATTCCTTATGGTGTGTGTTCTTCCTCTTACATCAGTCATCAAGTTCAGTGTGTTCAACTACAATTGTATGCCTGTTGGTCTTTATCCAGAGGAATTGATAGTAACTTTGAATTGTTATTTAAGCATTCAAAACAGTACCATTTTGGGGAGGGAAGGGATAAATTGGGAATTCGAAAACTGCACCTCTTGGGGAGTGATGAAAATGTTAGCTATCTTGATGTGGCAGTGGTTTCATTGGTGTATATACCTATCAAAATTAATCAAAGTGTACATCTGAAATATGTGTAGTTTACTGTCCAGGAATCATACCACAAAAAAGCTATTAAAAATAATACCATTTGTAGGAACATAGATGGACCTGGAGATGGTCATAATAAGTGAAGTAAGCCAGAAAGAGGAAGAAAAATACCATATGATATCACTTATATGTGGAATCAAAAAAAAAAAGAAATAAGGACACAGATTAACTTATTTATAAAACAGAGACAGACTCACAGACATAGAAAACAAACTTATGATTGGCACAGGGAAAAGAAAGTGGGGAGGGATAAATTGGGAGTTCAGGATTTGCAGATACTAATATATGTGAAATAGATAAACAACAAAGTCCTACCATATAGCACAGACAAGTATATTTAATACCCTGTAATGGCCCATAATGAAAAAGATATAAAAAGAAATACATATATGTATAAGTGAATCACTGTGTTGTACACCAGAAATTAACACATCATTGTAAATCAACTGAACTTCAATCAACAAATTTAATTTTAAAAAATAATACAAATAAAAACAAAATAACCAAGCAGTCAAAATTGAAAAAAAAATTGAGTGTATTTGATACTAACTAGTAAAGAGAAATAGAATGGTTACACAGACACATAA
Source organism: Vicugna pacos (assembly GCF_048564905.1). NCBI lineage: Eukaryota > Metazoa > Chordata > Mammalia > Artiodactyla > Camelidae > Vicugna > Vicugna pacos. Next base: position 42,926,466 of record NC_133000.1, read on the forward strand.
ACGATAAAAAGAAGAAAGAAAAAGAAGGACATAGAGAAAGAAGAGAGAAGGGGAAGAGGGTATAGAAAGATAGAGACAGAGGTGAGGAGTGAGAGAGACAATATGATACTGTTGATCATTGACTTTATAAACCGCTGCTTCCCCAACTTTAATATTGTTAATTATATATTTTAAAATATGATTTTAAAGCAGGATGCTATCTGTTCCAGTAACACATTTTAACATTTCTCCCTAATTGTAAATGGAAAGACATTCAGTAAGCAGATAAAGGGGGCATATTTGGGTGCAGGAAATATTTCCAGAACTATCCACATGTCCAGATAGGTACAGTCAACTCTGCAAACTTAAGAAGCAAACCTGAAGCAATAAAGTTCAAATACTAAATAAACGTAAATTTTAAAATATATATTTTATCTGCATTAGAAATTGTGTAAAGAAAACATTATTTCAGAGGTGGCTTAAATAATACAAGAATTTAGAACCTCACTGTAAAATTGTAATATATATGCGTATCTCCCAACAAAATTATGTTGGAAATATCGTGGTTATAGCTTATGGTTAAAGCATGAAAAAGGTTAATCATTATTAACATACGCATAAATTGTGTTTCTGTGACTACTTTCACATTACGTGTCTTATTGTGGTACCAGAAAGAATATGCCAGAGACGTTCTCAGTTGCCCATACTTCATCACTAAACCGTGTTAGCACTTGACCTTGCTTGAGAGAAATTACCTTGGGGTTGTCTCCTAGTCTTGCTTCTCCAGCGATGAGAACATAAGATCAGCTCATTGCTGCCTTAGATAAAAGTCAAACTAAAACCCTAATGGAATTTGATCCACTGCAATTTTCGTTAGAATAGTTTTTAGTAAATCTCTCTCCATCCTTGTGCATATTTGTTTTAAGAGGTGAAATGTACAATGTATCTCCCTTCCTTCTTCCAGTTCAGTACATGGGAGGAAGTAAACTGAATTTACCTGAAATGCATGCATTGATTACTAATATTATCTATTTCAGCACAAAACACTCCAATAATATCTTGGCTTTTGAACTTGAAGTCTAAAAATAGCCCAACTGAGCTGGAAAACTAAACTAACCTAAACTAAATTAAATAAATATTAAAGGCCAGCTCCTCCTTTCTCTGTAACATTTGAGAGAAACGAATTCCAGGGAAAGCAAATCTGGTGCTTCTCTACCTATTATGCATGTGTCAATTTCTGGTGTACAGCATAATGTCCCAGTCATGCATATATATATACATATATTTGTTTTCATATTCTTTTTCATTAAAGGTTACCACAAGATATTGAATATAGTTCTCTGTACTATACAGAAGAAACTTATTTTTTATCTATTTTTATATATAGTAGTTAACACTTGCAAACCTCCAATTCCCAAATTTATGCCTTCCCACACCTCTCCCCCAGTAACTACAAGATTGTTTACTATGTCTGCAAGTTCTGTTTTGTAGATGAGTTCATTAGTGTCCTCTTTTTCCTTTTATCCCCCTAGATCCCAGATATGAGTGTTATCATATGGTATTTTTCTTTCTCTTTCTGGCTTACAGCACTTAGAATGACAATCTCCAGATCCATCCATGTTGCTACAAATAGCATTATTTTATTCTTCTTTATGGCTGAGTAGTATTCCATTGTATGAATATACCACAACTTCTTTATCTGGTCATCTGTCAATGGACATTTAGGTTGCTTCCAAGCCTTGGCTATTGTAAATACTGCTACTAAGAACATTGAGGTACATGCATCTTTTTGAATTAGAGTTCCCTCTGGATATAAGCCCAGGAGTGGGACTCCTGGATCATATGGTAAATCTATTTTTAGTTTTTTGCAGAATCTCTGTACTGTTTTCCATAATGGCTGCACTTAAATGGCTCTTGATGTTATTATCATTCTCCAGTGAGGATCCAACTATCCTCCTGGTGGTCAGAGAATGTAGCAGCTGCTCACCTTAATAAAACAGGAATTGAGCCAACTTGAGGGTGAAATGCAGCCCTGGCAAGATTCAGGTTACCTCTGATAGTTACTTGACCCTCAGTGACTTTCAAATGAGAATTATGTTTTAGTGGCAGTACAAGTATGGGTTTGTGTGTATATGTATGTATGTTTTGCAAAGGGAAGGGAGGGCTAGAATATGCAAGTAAGAAAACAAAAGAGTGAAAGACTAGTGACTAAACCGAAGAAAAGAATAGGGATAGACTGGGATTTCAAAATTGTAGAATAGATAAACAAGATTACACTGTATAGCACAGGGAAATATACACAAAATGATAACTCACAGAGAAAAAAATGGGACAATGAGTGTGTATATGTCCATGAATGACTGAAAAATTGTGCTGAACACTGGAATTTGACACAACATTGTAAAATGATTATAAATCATTAAAAAAATGTTAAAAAATAAAAAATAAAAATAAAAAATATTTTAAAATATAAGTTCTTTCTACATGGAGGTAATGAATTTTCTTTTTAGTCTTGCTTGACAAGATGCTTCTTAGTTTTACTGCTGGCCCAGGAAATATACACTCAAATTCAAACTATTCTGGACAAAATTTGAATGAATATAATTTTTAAAAAGTATGAGAAAGAATGATATTAATCATTTTATATGAATAATTGTTATTCTTTTCCAAACTTATAAGAAAATGTTGTTGATTTGTTATTGAAGAATTTTTAATACATTTAGAGTTGCAGGATTATAATTTATATGGGTGGTTATTAAATTAGATTCCCTTTGAATGCAAGAGTTTCTCAGTCAAAGCTCCTGCTAATGAATAGCAATAAACTTTTCAAAGTTAATAAAAAAGGAATATAGATAGATTTTCTGAATTGAAAATTTTTCAAAAATATATTTTATCTTAAAATTTCATTACCTGATATATGCTAAAATCTTAAACACTTTATATATAACATATTATTAATTTATATATCTAGTTATTTTAACTTTGGTGTAATAATGTTTCACAGTTTTGAGATTGGATGGCATCCAACTACTTTTTTAATTGAAATAATTTATTGACCAGCTTATAACCTACTGACAATTTTCCCTAATTATTTCACTCTCTTTAGGTAAATCATTATGAACAAGTTCAGTTTTACTTATTCTAACATTATCAAAGAAATCTGTCTCCTTTTTACACATATTATTAATCTTGCACTAATTTCATTCCTTCAAGATTTCGGCTTATCATTAAATATAATTTCTTACTTTTATTTGCTTCTGTTCTCTTTTCATTTCTTTTTCTTTTCCTTATTTTTGTAGTTTCTGGGTCTTTTAAAAATGTTAGTCTGTTCTAGATAGTTCAAATCCTATTTTAAATGAAAAAGGATTCATGAAGCTTCTATAGTTTAAAAAAATAATAAAGGAGCGATTTTAAGATATAATTGCTTTAAGCTAATGTTTTGAAATTTCACAATATACATATTATTCCATTCAGCTTAAAAAGTTTATCAGGGTTACTTTTTATTCTTGTATTTTTTATTTAATCTCCAATCAATGTTAATTCATGAAGCCAGCATTAAATAGATATTAAATGTTTATGGCTCCTGTTGAAGAGAAGTCAGTCCTTATTAATGCTCCTGAGGTCTGTGGTTCAATTTATGGCTCTGTCATAAAATGAATCATCAGCCAGCAGAACCCATTTGCCAAAATTAGTGTTTACGAAATAAGAAAATACACATCAACAAATAGTGCATTACTGTTTTTCTTTTAAGCATGCTATTTTTCTTGATTTTTAAACTTCTCTTTGTGATCATGATTTCCTTCATTATTTCATACATTTTTAGCTGCCAAGCATCATCTCTCATTTTGCATCCTTTATTTAAACATTTCAGTTTGTATTTGAAAGTTTTTTTAAGTACTTGTATTGTTTCTCCCTGTATTATTCTAAACGTCATCCATGTCCCTACCACCACTGTTAGATCACATGTAGAATAATAAAAATAAAGCATGGGTTTTCATATTTAAGGGAATCATATTTAAGTGAGACTCAAAACATTTTCAATTCCTATGAAACATATTCAATATTGATTTCAAAAACAAAAATAAATGAGAATTGTATTTGTAACTCTGACAAAATAGTAATTTCCAAATATGTATCTGTTGAAATAGTATGAGTTGTTCATCTTAGGATAATAATTACCTTTAAGCTAATGTTTAAAGGGTACCTACTTGCATCTTAAGAAGGAAAAGTGAAGAAATGTAGACCCCAAAATTTGGAGGTTAGAGTTGATGCTCCCTTTTTAACGACAATTTTCTGTATACAGTTATTTACTTACTTGTTTATTACAGGTTGGATTCTCTAGACACATTTTCAAAAGTTCATATTATTTCCCATTAAAACTCAGGCAAAATGTTTTAATTTTTTGAAGCCCAGGTGGTTTAGTAAACGATCTGTAAATTATTAAGTTCTATTCAGCAGTGTACCATATTGTATAAAACAAACATAAAAACCTGGAAAATATAGGAAAAGTGCTTTTTCAACAGTTTTTATGAACACATGAAATGAAAGTTTCATATTAATTTAACGGAAAAATTCTTTATTACACATACATAAAAAAACAAATTAGTTCACTCAGTAAATGGAGTTGAAGCCAGTATCTCTGAAAGTTTTGTATTAAGTACTCACTATAAACAATTTTATTTCTCTTATTCCTTTTTTACTACAACAGGGACTTCCCGAGGATCTTTCTTTTCTGTGTACGATGTGCAGAGGATGTTATGAAAAAGAAGGACTATTTGGTTATTTTAACTGTTAGATAGACTCTCCTTAAAATGTCTTCCTTTATGGTAATTGGCCAGCATTTGTTAGTAGCAGTTAAATCTATTTATCATTATCTGCCTACGTGTCTATATGTTTTAACTTCATGAGAATAATTGTATGTATGGCATTGTTCTCATCATATTCTCTTGGATATAGGACCACAAGGGAGAGAGTAAGAACTACTTATATTAAGCTGCTAAAAGTGTACCCCCTTAAATCACACTTTTATCATTTTTTCAAATCAAAATTGTATAAGAATAATTTTTTCACTTGAAAAATAATTTGCAAGTTTAAATGCTTACTGATGACTCAGGGCTGAGTTAGCTCTCATTTATTGACTTCTTAACAGAAGTCAGGCACTGTACTGTACACAGTGCTGTATAAGATAAACAGTGCCCTTGACAAGGCAAGTCCATACTGTTATGCTCATTTCACACAGAGTAGATTAGGATTGAGAATGTTATTTTCTTGGGTTATCAAGGTAATGGGTTACAGAGCCAAGATTTAAACTCAAGGGTTTCAAAATTTATGTTGTATTGAGGCTTGTGCTTCTGCAAATTTTGGTTGAGCTGAATTTTCTCAACCATGTTGTAAATATGTATTACTTCAACTTGTCTACATGGTTAAATTCTTTCCTCTTAATCAAATTCTAATCCTGACTCTTTAGATATTTGTTTGAGTCCTGATCACTCAATTCTCACTCATATCAAAGGTCAAGAATTATTTTTACCATGTTATTATATTCTGTGATTTATTTAGAGAAGTAAGAATTTCACTTGTTATGCATATCATAGTAACTTTTACATGTGTTTTATAATAGTTGAGAAAGCAACAATTCAGTTAATATCTCATATTAACATCTCATAATTTCATATAATTTGTGAAACAATTCTCACATCTAATATATTGCATGAAAATGGAGCCTTATAGAGATTCCTATAGTGTTGGAAATTTAGTCCTCTGTGTCAAGTAGTCATGAATTCCAGGGAGTAGATAAGACATGGAGAGAAGCAACTAGAATGCTGTAGTATGTCTTCCTTCTGTATAAAACAAGAGTCTGGCACCTTGCATGGGACATTCTTGGGGCAAGTATTGTAGCAGCATATCTTAGAAAGAGTTTGGCTCCCACATATCCCTGATCTAAGAAAGATTAATATATGAGTGGTTCAAGTCCCCTTGAACCTCAAAGACCAAAACGAAGACTCCAAGCTGAGATGAGGAGAAATTTAAGAGGTTGATTAGTAAAGACACCTTTTCTTGTTATCTTCATAAAGAACTGACAACTTTCCTGCTGTGATACATGACCAGGAGATCTTAGAATATGTCTGGACTATATTCTGGGGTCCCCTAGCAGATAATCCTCAACTCCTATGAATTCACATAGTCAAGTAATTGACTCCTGATCCTGATAAATGGAGAATTTAAAAATAGGAAAAAAAATCCCCACTAAAAATATGTACAGTGAAGATGACATGACAAACATTATTTTAAATGAATAAGTAAAATCGGCAAAAAAAAAAGTAACTGTCACGGGCTGATAGTAAACATGGAAATGAAACCATAGTGATAAGCAAGTTATCTGAAACAGGATTGGACCTGACTTTCTTTAGAGGATCTGAAGTTATAGGTATGAATAACTAAGGAGTGCTATAAAAATTACTCACAAGTAATATGTTAAAATATTGATTGTTATATTTTATAAACAATTGTTGATAAATTACACATCGAAAGTATAAGAGGAAGATGTAAAAAGATTTTTAAAAAACTCAGTCAAAATCTAATAAAGGTGTGGTAACATAGATATACACACTTTCACAAACTAAAATACAGATATTTCAACACTTGTATATGCATGTATGTAAATTAAATTTCATGGAGGAATTTACAAAGGATAAAAAACTATCCAGTCATGTCATAGGAAAACATGCTCAAGCTCACTAGTAATCAGAAAAATCCAAATTGAAATTCATATGCAATAACCATTTACAAATATCAGACTTGCAAACATTAATCTGGAAACAGGAATTGCTGGCAGTCCAATGGAACAGTAGGCATTCTCACACACTACTGGTCAGAGTATAATTTGATAAATTTTGATAATTTATAGTGCAGTTTGGCTGGCAATAGCTAGTCAAGTTGAAATTGTGTATATTCTGTAATTCAACAGTTGTCCTTTTAGGTACAATCTCTTGGTGAAACTCTCATGGGTGTATCAAAGGAATCGTTTAGAACATGTTCATTACAAATATATTTATATTAGCAAATATTGGAAACAATCTAAATTTGTATAGTACTATGCTGATGACTGATGAAAAGGTTAAAATACTGAAAGTGGAATGATATGCATTAACATATATAAATCTCAGTTTCCAATAATAAATTGGCAAAGATGTGTGCAGTGTGATAATATACACACTCACACGTGTAAATACACACATGTATGATGTTAAACAGGCCCCAAAAGATCATATATTGTTTATGGATCAACAGTTATTTAATAAAATTATGCCACAACATATACAAATGATAAACATCAGATTTAGAAATGGTTTACCTATACTTTAGGGCAAAAGATGAGCCTTAAGACTGGGGACAAGTACACATGATAGAATAATTGTAATGTTTATTTTTTTTAAGAAAATCAAGGTAAATAAACACAACAAATATTTGAAAATGTGTAATGTTGGCACAGAATTTTTCATTATATTAAACTTTATAATTTTCAATATATTTTAACATTTTAACAAAGTAATTATTTCTAAGAAAAAGGAGTCCCTGATGTCTTCTCCAGGAAATAACTGGAACAAATGAAGGAAAGATTGCTCGTAATACTTAAGTCCAGGACATGAAAAAGTTTCTCTAGAACTTAAAAAAAAAAATACACATTTTGCAAAGAAGACAGTAACTAACAAGATTTAAATTAGTGGGCTGGAGAAACAAGTGGTAAAAAATATTTAAAGTCACAGAAGAAGATAGAAAAAAATGAAAACCATGACATTTGAAAAGGTAAGTGATAGACCCTAAGGCTTAAAATATATATGATAGTAATTCCATCTGAGACAAGGAACTAGACGACGATGACAGAGACACAAATGCTCAGCAAATAACAGAAGATGCCCTGGAGCTGAAGAAAGACCTGAGTCTGCAGGTTGAAAGTGCCCATCTAATTCCAGAAGGAACTGATGAGAAAAGACACAAATTGTGGTGGATCTTAGAAAAATTCTTGACCTGGAAAAATGGTAAAGTGCAAAATGTTCTCGTTGTTGGAGAGTCAGAGTAAAGTGACTCACACATTGTTGATGGATAGGTAAATTGCTGGGGCATTTCTGCAAAGCAATCTGTCAAGATCATTTAAAAAGAAGAACACACATACCTACCCTTCTTTCCAGCAGTCTTATACCTGGGAATTTATCACAAAGAATCAAAAAAAATTACAAATAGCTAAGGATATAGGTAAAATATATCTATTGCTACATGGTCTCTATGGGAACAATTGAAAAAATATGGTACATCTACCCAGTGGGATATTATGCAACTGTTAAAAAAAAGAATTAGTAAAAATGTACCAGTTGACTTAAAGGGATTTTTCATGATACATTATTAAGTTGGAAAACAGTCAGATAAAAATAATTTTGTCATGCATATTTCATTTCTAGAAAGCAATTAGTGACCAATAACATTTTGTATTAGTATATATGTATATGTTTATGTCTACATATGTTTAAAGATATTGCAAATATATATACATACAAATACCCATATAAGAGCATGATTAAAAAGTGGAAGGAAGGTACACTTTATGCTAATGTGAATTGTGAGTTGTAATACAATTTTAGAACGGAAGAGGTTGAATGATTTGAAACTGCAGAAGAAAAAAATGCTTTTAGAAAGAAAACATGCATGATATGATACTTTCAGTATAGAATTGTATATGTGTGCATAGGAAGAAATATTAATTAAATTTAAGAGCTTTAACCTAAACGTTGTCAATTTCCATTGCAGAAAATGAGCTTATATTTAACCTAATTTAATTCAGTCAGAATAGAGATGTTACAGGCACTATGGCATAACGATTCCATAGTCAAGTTTTAGAGTCAAACAGGTTGGGGTCAAATCCTGCCTCTGGCACATACTTCCTGTGTATTCTGGGAAAATTATCTACAGGCTTCGTGCACCAGCTCTCTTGTCTATAAAATGCAAATATAATAGTAGGAAAAATGAGAAGAATAGTAGATGACTAATATTATTTCTGAAAATAACACACATGAAACTCTCAAAACAGTGTGACATACATTAAATGCCAACTATAGGCTAATTATTATAATTAAGGGCAAAAATCTGCAGTGAGAGTAAGACAGACTGACAGCAAACACAAACTCAGTGAATGTTACACATGTGCTACAAAGATTTACAAATGCCCTCACTTAGATTTTTTACAACAGGTTTACTACCTCAAATGTATGTGTCATTATTATCGTTTCATAAGAAAAAAATACAGAAGGCTGAGTGATTTAGCCATTGTCATTCAGTTAGATTACTCATCTCAAAATTTAGATTTTCCTATTCTTGGTCCAGTGACCACACACCTGGGACATCTTAAAAATCCTTTAAAAAAGTTACATTACTGATAGATTTCTGAATATGTATTACGAAGTGCCTTCTGCACATTTAAATAAGGTGATTTGAAAATACACTTGAGCCTTCATTTCAAAAATTCATAGCATTAACAGTTAAGAATTAATTATTAATCTATAGTTTATCCTTTGCATGGTAGATTGATATTGATTTTATACCTTTCAATTTACATTGAATGATTTTTATTTTATAATCTTCATAAACATGGATTATCTTCAAATATTGGTTGTAATAATAACTTGTCAAAGCAGTTCAGCAACGACTGGGAAAATTAAACATACAGTTGGCTTAGCTCATGATTTCATCTTCTCTTGATAAGACAAATACAACCTGATTTAATGTTTGATCTTGTAAAAATCTACTCTGGTTACACAGAAGAGGTTGGGGTCTTTTCCCATGGCCTCAGCTAGTACTTCTGTGGTCTCTCTGGCTATCTTGGTCTTAATCCACATAACACTTAAACCTCTGATATAGCATATTACAATCTAATTATAAACTGATATTGCAAGTTTTTATAATTGTATATAAAGTAGTTTATCTTCTTATGTAGATAGTAAAATCATTAAAATAAGAAAATATTCATTTAATTTCCTTTGTCTCCCCAGTTTGAAACACCTAATATGATACGATAATTTTTATTTTGTGACTTCAAGGGTGAAGAATCATCCTTTGGAAGCATATACCTTAATTAAAAAGCTGGTACCGGTGCTGGTATTATAATCATGTCTAGGAAATATCCTGTTTTGTTTTGTTTCACATTTAGTCAAAAAGAAAGCCAAGAAAAATATTCAGGAAATAGTTTTAGGATTTTTTTAATCAAGTGTGCTTAATATAAAGATATTGAAAACTAGATGCCCCACAGCATGCCCCAGTTTGAAAATACTAGGGGAAAAAAAAAAGACATTCTTAGACTTACAATTAAATACTTATGGACTTTGGGGATGTGTTACATTTTTCTATTTGGTTCACAATCACTAGAAATAAGGATTTTATCCAAGTGTAAGGAAGAATATTACACTTTGACCTCTCTCCACTCTTTTCTTATACCAGCGAACCTGGCATAATTAGAGAAGCAAATTCAGCATGAACAGCTATTTGAACTCCCTTTATCATGAGTGTCTTTGGTGGTGGTGTGAGTTTCCAGATCTTGTGGAGTGCAACAGCTCTGAAATGACTTATAGATAGACTTTGTTTTTAAGAATATCCATGCCACATTTGCATCCGGAGATACACGGGGGTCAGGGGACTACATTATAAAGCCCTAATGATGTTGGGAAGCACTGTACGGTCTGCTATTTTCTTTCTTAAAATGCTGAGATCTACCCTTTTTGATCCTGGTCCTGAAGGTAAATAAATGTAATAGAGGAACAGTGGCTAATATGTTTTCAGTAGTCACCATTTTTAAAAGCTTTTCCCATGTTCAGTGACCTCTCCACGTTCCTACCCCTCTACTTGTATTCTAGATCTCATCATTTAGAATATCTCTCGAGTAATATCCCCTCCTTTTTCTACGTCATCAATCCTTCCCTCCCCTACACATCATCACAGGAGAATACGAATATGCTACTGCTCTCTTCAAAAGTACTGCTTTCTGGAGCCCATTTACCCCTGTATCTATCAGCACATTTCTCTGTTACACTAAACAACACAATGCCTTAAACTACATTTCTCTCTTCTTCTCTTTTTGTTCAGATGCTCTTCATTTTATAATTAAAAATAAATGTTTTCTTTTCTTAGCTAAACTCTCACCAGTATTTTACACATTTGCTCACATCCCGATCCTCGATGCACATTTTTCTCTTGGCTTCTGGGACACCCCACTGTACTGATTTGCCTCCTGCCCATCTGTTTGCTTCTCCTTAGTGTCTTTTGCCAGTTCCTCCCCCTCATCCTCCAGATCAACAAATGTTAGAGAACCCCAAAGCTATTTCCTTTTTACTCTCACTCTTTCATTATTTTGTGATCTCTTCCATGCTCGTGGCTTTAATAACACATATAAGCTCTCAGTATTATTCCTTGGTTAGGACTTTCTTAAAATCTTGGCTGATTCTGTTAGAGCAGACAGATAGCTAGATGAGTAGAGAAAGGGGACACAGGCCAAATGGCAGGAATTGGGCAGAAAGGAGGGGCACTGTCCAAATACAGGAAACCATACATCATGTAAGCACCAGGGGTGCCCGAGCAGAAAAAGAAAAGCAGGAACCTCTGGGCTGATAAGTGGTCACACCTTTTGGGGTGATGAGTGGTCTGGAGGCTGACAAAAAAATGTGAGAAAAGGCAGGAATCTCCACAGTGTCCAAATGTAATGTTCTGCTTATTATGTCCTCATATCAATAAAATCAACCTTTCAGATTAGAAGTACCCATCATGCACTGACGCCATGACATTTCTGATCCCGACTAAATGAGGACAAAAATCCCTCCTCCCTTCAGAAAGGTGGAATTGGGATGATAATCAGGGAATTTTCCCAATCCCAAACCCTTCCCTCCCCAGTGAATAGTCCATCCATTCTTACACTCTATGTAACCAACTTGCCAAAGAAACTCAGGGCAGCTGCTCACCTGAGCCTGCCTGCTCTCTTCTTTAGAGTGTACAATCCATCCTTTAATAAATCCTCACTTTACTTTCTTAACTTCTGTGTCTCCTCTCTGAATTCTTTCTGGAATGGGACAAAGAACCTGGACACTGGCTACATGCTCCCAGCAACAATTCTATGTGGATTTGATGACCACCAACAAAAAGATGGAGTTGAAGATGCAATAGAGAAGACTGACCTACATTTGCAGGATCAAGCCTCTGTCTTTCTCTACCAGCCGCATCTCATTACTCTCCCTGACTGTTCACCGCATTCCAGATGTCTTTAAGAATACAATTCAGAACCTTTGCCAAGGCCGTTCTTTTCCACGGCATGCTCTCTGTCCTCTGCCACCACTAACTCATACCTGAGTCTTTCAGATCACTTTCACCAGCTCCTCCTTTAAAAAAAAAAATCCTTCTCTGACCACCCTAAGTATGTTCTGTATCAGTCTCTGCCATTATAACTATATCAGATCATCACTGCATCAGTTTCTTTTATAGATTCATTTATTTCCTTATTTGATTTTTGTTTTTCTACCTTAATAAGATGTAAGCTCTGTGGGGTCAAAACACATGAGTGCTTAATTCATGAAGTAAACCTAGTTCTTGGAATACAGTAAATGGTCAAAAAATATTTGTTTAATGTCTGAATGAACATGAACATAAAAAGACAGAAAAGTGCTCACTTCAGCAGCACATATACTAAAAACACAGATAAAATAGCACATTTCAGTTAAAAATAAACAGAAGACAGGCTAGATGAGGTAATAGGAAAACCAAGAGATGAGGTATTGTGGAAACTAAAGGAAAAGGAAAGTTTTAAGAGGGACCAGGTTGTCAAAAATGATGCATAATGAGTACATAAAAACATACATGTTAAACGATAAGTTCAGGAATTAGAATAAACACTTTTCTAAAGGTGATAGGTTCAAATCTGAGCAAAAACTTGAAATATATAAGAGAGTTATACTGATATATTTGGGAAGAGCAATTAGAGGAAACAGAGGGTAAAATAGCCTTAGAATGGAGGTATGTTTCACATACTTGAAAACCAGCGAGGATGCCACTCTGGCTGGGGATGAGGCAAGTGGAGAATCACAGAAAGGTAGGGAGTCCATGTCTTCAGGGCCTTAGAAGCTCTGCTAAGAACTTTCATTTTTAAAGGACGGTTCCTTCATACAGGACACAGTAAATTCCCATTTGACCTCACTTAGAACGAAGATCTTCCTCTTTTCCTTTCCTGATATCTCATACACGCAGCAACTTGTTTTTAAACTTACATAATACAGAATTATTTTATTCTAATTTGTATTTCAGGAAATTTGGAAAATAGAGATGATAGCAATTTGGAAACCATAAACTCCTTGAGAAAATTATCTCCACCTTTTTTTTTTTTTTTCTATTTCCTATTTCCAATCAGCCCTCTAGTCATGTTGAGTGACTTCTTGGAAATTGTTGTCACCCAAGTCACTGTGACTTTCTGGCTAAATCTAGCACCTTTGTTTCTTTATCTTACGTGATCTCTTGGCATCATCTGGCACTGTTAGTTCTGATGTATCTCTTATAATGCACTTTGATTTTGGTGTCTGAGATAAAACACCATCCTGGATTTCCCCCCACAGGCTCTGACTGTTTGCTAACAGTCTCCTTTGCCAAGTTCTGTTCTTGAGCTCATCCCCTCAAAACTGAAATTCTTTGTGTTTATGTACTGTGACCCTTACTCTCTACAGTCACATGATTACCCTGGGATATTTCATCTCATAGGTTTAGTTGACACTTCTGTACCAGCCACTTACAAACCTAAATTTTATGTCCGCTCATATGCCTCAGTGTTGCCTAAAATACACAGCCTCCCAAAAATGCCCTTTCCTTCCCCTCACACTTTTTTCTTATCAAAGTGAATAGCACTAACATATTTACAATTGTTGAATCCAAAATGTAAGGTTCCTCAGCTCTAAGAATCATCCTAATTATGAATTATATCTTCAATATATGTTGTATACATCACACATCAGAGTAATTATATTTCTAGATAATATGAATTACAGACCTCAAAAAGAATTGTCCAGGTCCAATATTTGATCTAGAATACTGTCCCTTTTGATCTACTTTATAATAAGTTCCCTTTAGACAAGATGATGGAAAATGTTCTTGTGTTTGTTCCCCTCCTTCCATTGAAGTTAAGATGTCTTTATGGGGGACAGTTGACTTCTGTGCTACCGTGGATTTTGCAGGATACAGCAGGTCTTCAACAAGATTACTGAGTTGTCCAACAGCCTGTGGAACGTTGGTCATGGCTTGTGGTAAATGTTTGCTTCTTCTCCGTCTCACTTGAGAACAGCAGCTGTCTGTAAGAACTATCCATGAATCGATTAGCCCAGATACGTTTATATGTTTATTTTCTCTCAAGGTTCTTGACATTGCCCAGGAGGTATTGGGGTATTCTGGAACAGCCTCATCTCTTTCATTTTCCTCTTCTGTCTCCTTCTCATGGTAGTTACTTTCTGGTAATGGAGCAAGTGGTGTCACATTCACACACTGCTTTTGCCAAAGACTTTCGCCATATTCCCTGAATCATCTCTCTTTCACCCATTCCACAAGAACATTAAACTTCTCTAACAGCTTATATGTTTAAAATGAAAAGCTGAAACAATACTAAGGCTATTTCTGTTCTTTTTTTTTTTTTCCTAAACTCTCTCCTTTTAAAGGCAAAGAAAGCTGATGGTGGTTGAATAGGAAGAAAGGAAAAATTAGTGAGCAATATCAAAAAATCTTTGACAAGTCTGTCAAACTATTATCTCACCATGCCATATATTTTAATTTCCTGGATATTGTCTGCATCTCTTACTAACTCAAAACTCAGTGAAAGCAGAAACCATACATGACTCTTTTGCCTGAAAATCCCTATTGGTGCCAATGTCAGAGCTGTTCAGGATGAAAATATATGTTTATGGATAATATTAATGAATACTTATTATAGAAAACCTTATTTGTCTTTTTTATATGCAGACACAATTCCCATGAGTTATTGTGGCAAAATTGCTTACCTCTACGGCCAAACAGAGAATAAAGTTCAGATCAAAGATAAAGAGGGGCGTTGCTGTGTTTCAAAACTCTTCATAAAGATGATCAAATGCCTCAGAGTTACACTTAAAAATAAAACATTATTCAGAGTTCAGATTTAAATCCAAATGAGAATTTTTAGGAAACTCGCAATCACAAGCAGAGAAGACAGCTATCTTAATATTCTTTGGAGGCCCTTGGCTTGTTTTATTGCAGATTTAATCTTTTGAATGTGTTACTGGGCATGAAACAAAGCCAAACATGTTTGACTAGCACAGCTTTGCCGTTATTTCAGGATTGCTCAATGGAATGTGTTATTTCTGTTACAAAATGATGTTTTAAATCTGCTAAAGTGAGTGCTTTTCTTCCCTTAGAAATCATATATGTGTTTGGAATTACAAAGGACAATATTTATTTGAATAAGAAAATTAGGTTGCTCGATCTAGCCATTCAGTTCATTAGTACAGGTTTTTATATTTTAATTTGTTTCATGGATCAGTTCATGGTTATAATACACTTGAAGGCTAAATTCTTCATCTTATATTTTTTAGTAGATTACATTCTACATTATTTACATTGAAAATTTACTGACTTATTTCCAATTTTAAATACTAAATACATATTTCTAAGACTGATATAATGTCTTTAGTGGTGTATGACAGACTGTTACTTCATTTATTGAATAAATAGCTATTATATGCCTAGTCTATGGAACTTAGGATAAAAAATCATTACTGCACTTGCTTGAAATATCTATATCCTTATTATTTAGCCTCTGTCTCATTTGTTTTCCTGAATATTAAAGGCTAAATTAATTAAAATAAGTGATACTGGGTGAGAATTTTGTTTTCCTGGTTTGCTCCCTCTTGGCAGTAAATTGCATAAGAATAATACTGGGGTGGGCATACTGCTGCCTGTAGGCCAAATATAGCTGGTGGTTGCTTTTTAAAATACATTTTATTTTTTATCATTTAAAAAATTGAGATATAATTGATATAGAGCATTGTGTAAGTTTGAGGTATACAACATGTTGGTTTGATACATTTATGTATTGCAATGTGATTCCTATGGAAGTGTTAGCTAAACCCTTTGTCATGTCACATAATTATTATTTCCTTTTTGTGTTGAGAACAGTTACAATCTAGTCTCTTAGCAACTTTGAAATTTATAATACAGCATCGGTGGCTATAATTACTATGTTGTGTGTTATGTCGCCAGAACTTTTTTTATCTTTTAGTTGCCGATTTGTACCCTTAAACCATGACTCCCCAGTTCCCCCAACCCCCAGCTCCTGGTAACCACTATTCTAATCTCTGTTTTTATAAGTTCACATTTTTTCAGATTCCATGTAGAAGTGATATCATACAGTATTTGTCTTCTCCTGTCTTGATTTATCTCACTTAGCATAACGCCTTCAAGTTTTATCCTTGTTGTTGTAAATGGCAGAGTGTCCTTTCTCATGGCTGAATAATTAATAGCCCATTGTGTGTGTGTACATTGATATATATATATATATATCTCACACATTTTCTTTATCCATTTATTCATTGTTGGACACTTGAGTGATTTCCATGTATTGGTTATTGTAAATAATGCTGTTATGAACATGGGTGTGCAGATATCTCTTTGAGATACTGATTTCAACTTCAGATGCATACCCAAGAATGGGATTGCTAGATCATATGGTAGTTCAATTTTTAATTTATATTGAAATAAAGCCATGCCTTCTTCTTTATGTGTTATCTATGGTAGTTTTTGTGTTACAATTGTAGAGTTGAAGAGATGTGACAGAGATGTTACGGCTCATGAGCCTAAAATAGTCACTGATTGGTTCTTCACAAAGCTTGCCAACCCCCTGCTCTGGTAGAATAATTAATTTTAAAATGTAGATGTGTATGTTCCTGTGTAATATTTTTTCTTGCTATAAGTAGAACAATACATGTATATTGTCACATGTTTTTTAAAACAGGGAGTGCAAAGACCACAAGTATGAAAGGAAGATGAGGGAGAAGGGGATGGGTTACTGGTAAGAGATAATTTCAGGAGGAGGACTCTTGAAGACAAAAATAACACCCGGTGCAAATATGAGAAAGGATTGCACAGGGGAAGCAAGCAGGAGAAATATTTTATTTGTAGAGATTCGGAAGACATGGTTCGACAAAAGTAAATTTAAATTTAGATCTATGTCTATTTTGTGGCCATATTGCAAAGTTGAGATACTATCCCTCTACACCCAAAATGTGGTCAAGCATAAAGACTGATGGCACATATACCGAAAAGGTATGAAAATGTTTATTACTGACATGATGAGGCTTATGGGAGAAAGCAAAGCCGTCTCTAGAGCTGGTCCAAAAATGGTTCGAGGGAGAGAAGGATAAGAGATTGGTTTGGGTTTTATTGTGAGAAGTGGGCACAGCTTGGAGAAGCCATGGTTGGAGCAACCCTTCAGCACAGTAAAGCATCAGGAGTTCCTTAAAACTTTGCTGAGGTGTGGAGCAGATGGGGAGGGGGTGGAGGGCTTGAGAGCCATCCCTCGTCAAACAGTAAAAATGGAGTCATCTCCAGTGTATTTTGGGAAATCATACTGGAGTATAAACTTGGAGGTGTGATTTTTCAATTTTGTTTAAATAATTGGCATTTGGTCAAATTCTTTTAACCTCATATTTAACCTGAGAGAAATAGAAATCATAATACAAGATCTCCCTTTCTCATAAAACTATTGTGATGTTCAGGAGAAATATATTGCAGAAGAACACTCACAACTAAGAAGTCCAGGGAAAAATGTGCTATTATATGTTGGTGTTTTATACTGTGTGCCTACGGGTGCTTGTTTTAAATATGTATTTGAATGCAAAAAATAGGCTGTGGTTATTTGAGTGAAATTCTGTAGATGGCTCTAAGAATTTTGAAAGTAATTGCAAGCTTGCTTTTGTTTTCCTATTAGCAGCAATTTTTCTGTCAGAAAAAAAAAATGCTATTCTGAAATTACCTGGGTCATCACTGCAGCAGGGAGAAAGAAAAGTTGGTGTCATAAGCTTCTGGCTCCATTTTGACGCAGTTATATCATAAAACTTGGTATAAAAGTCTTAAACAACAGTAACAAATTATTAAGCACTCTATCAGTTATACAACTCAAATAGATACTGTGAGAAAATTCTTCACGTGAATGCTCTGCTGTTTTAGGTGGAGACATGGTAAATATCTTTTAATTGAAACACTTTATAAGTATTCTTACACTTTAATTTATGGCTGGAAATATGCATTCTAACAGCAACCCACTTGACATTTACAAGCTGGGAAAGGATCTGCCTTCCTTGATGCTCCTGGTTATAAAAATGATAATAATAAGAGTGACTAGGAGCTCTCTGCAACCAAATGTCGACCTCCAGGCTCACAAAAATGAAGCCAAAGAGATTCTCAGCAATAAATCACCAAGAAGAATTTTCTACACATATTGAAAAAAAAAGAACCCTACATACCTGGTTTTAAGAGCAAGATAGTCTAAAATATTATGCACTTGAAAAATTCTACCACATTCCTATTAAATTATCTATTTCCAAATATCCATTATATCTCATCTTTTCAAGTTCCCATATAATTGACTAATAGCAATGTCATTTCAGGGGACACATTTTATGTTTAATATCTGTTTTTAATTGCTTCCATAGAAGCAAGGCATGAACAGATCAATTATGCATTTTTAATTCTCAAAGAAATCTATACTACCAGGCTATATCATCCCAATAATAAAAATAAATTTTAAATATTTGTGCCTCTGAAAGTCTCTGATTGAACTCACATCTTGATTTCTTTCTCTTCTTCACTATTAGAAATTATGTTTGTTTTAATATTCTCGATAGACATTTCATTATTATAGATATCTACCTTCTCTGGGCATAAAAACTGTAAAATACTGAAAATCTTAAATAATTTCAAGAAAACAAAGAAAAACACTTTAAAGATAACTATTACCTTTTCTTCCAAATCTCATTTAATTTTTTACCTTATCTGTAATTTCCATCATTCTACGTCTTAACAGAATATAAGTTGTAAAATCACTGGTAAGAAATATATTTTAATGTACAAATTTTTTGTTCATTATCAATAATAGTGAATAATTTTATCCTTTAGCATTTTATCAGAAATATTAAATATATTCATAACAGCTTCTCCTGGTCATATTGCAGACAGAAGGAAAAAACATTATGTTATCTCAGGTTTCTGGAAAAAAGAATAAACTTACCCACTCATCCTAATCCTAAAGCTTCTGGTTAACGTCTACAAACATTCAAAACGTCAACAGCTGTAGTTTTAGGTGTAGATTTCAGGTACAGAAATGCAATTTATATTTTGTCTGCCACTTTTTACTTTGTATAATGGATGGCTGCTTTTGAATGTGATGCAAATTGTGTCTGTTATCTCTCCTAAAGAGGTAGCATACTCCTAAGACAAGGTGAGATTCCATAATAGATACAGAAGATTCTGTTCTAAAACATCATAACCATACCTCCTATCTGTTCAGGTTATAGCATTCATCTCCATGTTTGAGTGCAGTTAAGAATAAATTAATATATGGTGAAATACGTATTCCACGGAGAGATCACTACATGATCAGAATATATTAGAAAGGAGGTGGAGTTCTAGAAGCATTTCCATTACTATCTGTGCAACATGAATATTCATGACATCATATACTTTACAAGCCATTGACTTTATAACTGTTGCAGCAATAATGAGGTTATATAGAACTATTGCTACAGCTGATATTAAAAAACTTGATATTGGAAACTTCATCTGTCATTTTGCATCTCAATATAAATAACTGTTAGGGATGCTAACAATTCCCAGATGACCTTTGAGAACATTTTATTAGACCTCAACACTTTAAACTTGTCTACACATATTATTCACCTAATAAGTTTCTGTTTGTTCACATGTGGTTTCAAAGTGAACTATGTTTTTCTCTTCTTTTTTTCAGTTTATAATTCATGTATATACTGTGCACTATACCAGACAATCTGATGAAAAACGAGCAAAATGGATATAAATAGTTTTTCATAACATTTACAGTTTTGTTGAAAACATAAGATAATTTAAACAAATTAGTTGACTGTACTAAATTTTATGTTGTGGGAATTACATGATTAATTGAAAGCAGGGAATACTGAAAATAGCCTGCTATAATGGAGTAACTAAATATAGCATACTGCCTCTTGCCTCTCAGGTATCCTTGGCAGGCACTGTTAATTGATCATAGCATTCTGCTAAAATCCCAGGTATGACCTTGTGACTTTCAGCACAGTAATTCGTGTAGTATTTGTGAATCAAAAGGAGTTTCCCATTAAGGCAGGCTCTTCACATTCTGACCAAATATTTTCACCCAAAGTCCAGAAATAATATTATGGTTGAAAGAAAGAAAGAGATAGAGAGAGAGAATTAATTCAATTTTCCCTTTTGCCTTTCAAATATTTGTGCCCCTCTGCAATTTTGCTGCAACTTGCAAGCATGTGACATTTAAGTGGCATAGACTGCTATTGCATTAGTTTAGTTATTTTTTTTTAACCTTAGTTTTCTTTATGTATAAGGTGGGGATAAGAATAACACCTACTTGACAGTGTTGTTGTAATAAATGAAAAATGTATTTTAATGTATAAATTAAAAGTCCAAAGTCTATCAGATGCACTTTTTAAAAATAGAAATACAACTCAAGTTTAGCTTAATATACATACAGTTGAATAGATACAGAAATAATCATAGCTATATGTATGTAAATATAAATAGGTTTTTATGTATCTAGTATTACTTACCTCTGTCCTCTGGGAGGTCTAGAAGCAGTGGTACCCCAAGATCACTGAGCACACTCAAGGGCTAGACTTGGTTTCTAAATGGAATTTTCTCACAAAAGGAAAAAATGCTATTTGAGAAATGGTAATCATAAGCCTTGAGCAAGAAAAATACAAGTTAAAGCCTGGAACATCTTGTAGTGCTAGAAAGTAAGTTCCAGACCTTTCAAGGAGAGGTCACTTTAGGCTTGGGATTTTAGAGCAAGAGGGATTGAGGTGGGTCACTCCACGCAGGAGAGGAGCAGATGTTATTGAGTGAGAAGGATAATTTATGCAAAGTAACAGAATATACAAAGTGACTAGATATAACAAATACATTTCTCTGAATATGAAACATTAATTATATAAGGTGAAGGTGAAAAATGATACTGAAAAAAGCGATTTTTCCTTCTCTTTCTATCATTACTATTATTTTGTGTGTTAATGCTTTAGAATAAATATCACAAGATTTTGTGAATACAATTTTATTCAAAAGTTTTAAAAATATGTAAGAAAGTGCTTAATGACACAAAATGACTTTGAATAAAATGGGCAAATGTATAAAATTTACAACAATTTTAGGTGACATTCAGGCTCAAGTCTCCAGTCTACTGATTTCTATGATACAAAACTCAACAAAGTACAGATTAGACAGAATTTGAACACCAGATTTTGTCATGTTGATTTTATTCAGTGGGAAGTTAGAATCCATTGTTTCAGAGCTATTTGTTTAGATGGTATGAATGTATCTGGAGAGACATCTGGAATATAGAGTTATAAAAGTTGCTCAATAGAGATTCAGGCTCTTCTGTGTCCATTAAAAAGGATCTCAAAAGCAAGCATTAGGTAAGAGTAGTTGGGAGGAAAGAAAGAAAACAGAGAGTTGTTAGAACATTGGATATAATTCATTATTATACAAAGGAGGTGGAAGTTACACCTCTCTACATTTATTAGGACAATACTATATGTTGATTGTATTATTGATTTGTTGATCAAAACAATTTTGATTTCAAGAAAGTATCAAAGGCGATACAAAACTTGGATGCCATGGAGAATTGTGACATTAGCAGAAACAGATCTGTCAAGAAGAGGAAATGCCTCACAGATATCTAGTCATATTTTTGTAGGTTTGCATGAGGACCGCAGATGGTCCTTGGTAGCTACAATTCTTTTCTAAAGGGCATATTAGCACACGTTTGGGATGAATCCAGACATGGAAAACCATTTTTTCAAAAATCCTAACAGACCATTCTGAACCTAAATTTAGAAAGTTAAATATACTTGCAAACAGCAGCTGTATGGTGAGCTAATATGGAAAAAGAAAAGAAAAAACAACAGAATAGACAGAATAAAGCTCACTGAGGACATGCCAAAGCAAAATTTCAGATGTGAGATGTTATTGTGGACACCTGGGCCCTTGGTCTTCAAGAGACGGACTACCTGCTGTAGCACAAAAGACAGTGCCCTTCCCGGCTTCTTCACTCACCTTCAAATGGGATTCCATCCATCTCATGGTTTAGTTTTCACAAAGTAAAACTGAAGTCTCAGAGAGCCAAAGATAGTCCACCTAGACACTTCTGCACTGCTTTTAGTATCGCATGATTAGCTATCGCATATGAGTCAAGAATACTGAGGCGTGAGTGCATACATATGGGTGGATTATTCAAATATTGTAAATGATCTGAAAATACCTTTTCAAATACTTTTTTAAAATATCAAACCTATTTAAGATAGAATGATTCCTGTGGCATATAATGATTTTTTTCTGCTTTCTTATGCAAAAAATAGTGAATATATATGAAATTTTTATTGGTGACTCAATGTGATCAAAACACTATTGTCCTAATAAATACAGTGAGGTGTAACTTCTACCTCCCTTGTCAATGTCACCTTGTCAACTAATAAAATGTTACTTTCCTTGCTGTCAGTGTGCCTGGATCTAAAATCCCCACCACACTATAATTTATTATTCATTTCTTCAGTAGGAAAATAGGTAAAGAATAGTGATAAAACATATTAATTTATTTTTAATATTTAGCATGATGAGAGAGTTAGGAGTAACTTGCAAGATTGTATCCTAGTGTGTATTTTGTTGTTTTTATGTTCAAAGGAGCAAAACCTTATACATGTAATAAAAAGGTTTCTGCCAACAAGAGGAAACTCAGTTTAAAACTGATGTGTTTTCAACACTGGAGCAAAAAATATACTAGACTATGCAGCATTAATGATTAAATATGAAGTAAAGAAATCTATGTTTTCTCTTTTTATGTTCTAAATCTTGCATCTAGAGTTTATTACATATTCATAGACAAAGGGATAGATGTAGAAAGAACCTACTTTGAATTTCACTTAGAACCCGAAAATTAATCTTTAACCTAAAACACATCTTAGTTATTTTAAAAAGGAATGTGTTTGTTGTAGAGAATTATTAATCAAGTCAGAAGACATGCTAATCTTTGTTAAATAAGCTATATTATAACAAAGTGAGCCATTTTTTAATACCAAATTATGATACCACTGTCGATTTGGTGGCTGTTTATTAAAGACAGAAGTCTGAGAGAACATCAAACAGCCTCTAGAGCCCTGATATTGCAAAACCAGATCTACTAATAGATAACTCAACTGTAACAACAACAACAAATTGTATGATTGTTATTAATAAATCTGAATTTTCTCTTTAAACCTAGTGATTAGGCATTGTGATTAAATTATATCTAATAAACAATGTATCTACAATGTAAAAAGTATTGCTTATACAACATCATGTAACAAACAAACAAACATTAAGGGCAGATCCTCACACAAAACAGGACTACTAAATGCTCAACTAACTAAAATGTGACATGAATGTGATACATACCAGGACAGAAGCACAAATAAAATACCATAGTAATGGAAAACATGAGAGATATACTTCTCTGCTAGAGCAGTACTTCTTAGCCAGGAGCAATTGGACTCACAAACACTCTTCTCTACATAAGGAACATTTGGCAATATCTGGATATATTTTTAATTTTCACACCTGGGGTGGGGTACCACTATGGCATATAGGGAGTAGAGGCCAGGGATGTGATAACCATCCTATGATGCACAAAATAGCCCAAACAGCAGAGAATTACCAAGATCTGAAAGCAAATACTTCCAAGCTTGATAAACCCTGTTGCAGTGTGAATAGCTTTCTCAAAGAGGCCACATATGTGTTCATCATTGAAAAAATAAGTAGAATTTCAAAAGGCAGAATGAGGGTGGAAATATAATGAAAGGGAGTTATCAGTGTGGGCAAAATTCATTATTTGTAAAGTAAAAGTCATGTTCCAAGATAAATGATGACCATTTGGTTAATATCTGGAATGTAATGTACATACTGGTACAGAAGAGAGGAGGGTAGGTTGAAAAATTGAGCTGAGCGACACTGGATGATATTCCAAGACTGTGTATATGTGTGTAATCTATTTATGTATAACACATATAATGTGTTACATTTTATAACAAAATGAGACCGCTCTGTGATTCTATTTTGCAATGAGTTCTTGTGATTGTTCTTATTTTGTTTCACGTTGTTTTGTTCTAGTTAGCTGTTTTTCTCTGTCAGCCTGCCAGTTTTACGCCTAATGAATGAATTTATTTCTCTTTATAGATGTATGAGAATGTACACAATTACTCCACCACCACCACTAATGGAAACTTAGACTGCTTTATAATATTTTTATTGCAAATAATGCCACAATTAACATGTCTGCACACAGTTGCAAATGTTTTCCAATAGTATTTTCTTAAACATACTTTAGTAACAGTGATGGCTTTTATGAAGAAATCCTTCAAACACAGAGATTTTTTGGTAAAACCTGAAGCAACAGATTTCAGGCACCATAAATAAGGAAGAAGTGGATACAAATAAGCAGACATGTAACAAGTTGTTGTAGAGGTAGATTTGATACCTTGGGTGCTAATTAGAGAGTATGTGAAATTTGATGGAGAATCCAAATTTTCTAGAATGAGTGCTTGATGGTAATGTAGAAGTGTGATGATTAATTTTTTACATGAGCTTGACTGAGCCATGGGGTGTCCAGACATTTGGTCAAACATTATTCTGGGTGTATCTATGAATATGTTGCTGAATGGACTGGCATTTGAATTAGTAGATTGAGAAAAACAGGCTGCCCTTCCTAATGTGGGTGGGCCCCCTCCAATCAGTTGAAGACCTGAATAAAACAAAAAGGCAGATCCACCTATGAATAAGAGAGCATTCCTCCTATCAGACTGCCTTCTAACTGGAACATTAGTTTCTTCCTAACTTTGGACTTGAATTGAAACATCAGTTCTTCTTGGGTTTCAAGGCCTTTGGTCTTTGAACTAAAACTACACCACTAGCTCTCCTGGATCTCCAGCCTACCAGCGGATCTTGGAGCC
Organism: Vicugna pacos; assembly: GCF_048564905.1. Lineage (NCBI taxonomy): Eukaryota > Metazoa > Chordata > Mammalia > Artiodactyla > Camelidae > Vicugna > Vicugna pacos. The sequence goes on from NC_133000.1 coordinate 42,951,752, forward strand.
ATAATCATATAAGATGATCCCTTATAATAAATCTTTTAAAAATATATGCATATATATACATATACACTAATTAATAATATCCATTAAAAAGTAATTAACATGAATAATAACATATTATATATATATATATGTATACATATATAAGTATGTATACACCTATTGATTCTGTTTCTCTAGAGAACACTGACTAATGCAAGTTTGTAACTGTAGTAAGTTCCTCCTAACACATTGATTTTTCCTTGCTTAGTTTTGATATTTTCTACTTTAAAAATGAGTTTGGGTCCAACTGCTAGCTCATCTTCTATCATTATCAGTGCATAAATAAGTAACAATTGACTCATTCATGGTTTTGAATGACTCTCTGAGGCAGTGGTAGGTTCCATCTTTTCCTGCCATTGAAGTCTCTTGGCAATGCATAAATCTATATTTTCTGACAAATTCTCAACTCTTGTACTCACAGCTGATGCTACTCTTTGGTTTTTCTGTGGAATATAGAGTCCTCAGTGCCACAAGTGCCAGCATCATCATGCTATTTTTATCAATTTTCTCTGTTTATAAAATATTTTCTCTTCATCTTTTAATTGAAACTATGGAGAACCTGAATTATTTGTTTCTCAGAGATAACATTTATATTTTGTTTAAATGGGAATTTATTTTTATTGATTAAAACTAGAAAATCTATACTCTCACAAAATAAAATAATTATTTAAAAGATAAATGTCAACAAGAATATTATCACTGATTTTTTTGTCCATTAAAATATTAACATCACAGAAAGTTTGAAAAAAAAGTATTAGGCTTCTAATTTTATTTCTTACAATCATAAGAATGCCTGGAAAATTTATTAATACAGCTTGTGAATCTAAGATGAAGTTTCTGAAACCCAAAATGTAGGGATGACATAAGAAAAGATGAATATTTATGCTTAATGTAAACATTACTGCTGTATGCCTGGTTTTCCAGTCCTTGTGAATACAATCCTGAGTGATGTTGGACTCCGGTTTCCCTTGACTCAACTACCATAATACACAGAGAGGAACTCCACCTCGTCTGTTAAGAATGGTCTGGTGCTTTTGTCTTTGTGTGATTTTGACCTCACTTCTACATCTACTCTAAAGATCAAAAAATCTCTTGGATGAAAGAAAAATTTGAGCTTATAATGTGTTCACAACTTCCTACTTCCTACTTCTTTTTTTGGAATAAGACTTACACTCTAAAACTTAGTTTCTCCATTTTTAAAATGTAATTTAAAAGAATTACTTCACAGGATTTTGGCAAAGATTTCATGAGACAATGTAGGTAAAACACTTAGAAAATGCTAAGTGTTAGCTATAATTACTATTGGTACAGGCTTGATACATTTTAAATGAATGTATACACTTAAATTATATAAATGTTTGAAAAGCTTTTCATGGGCAGGCTAAAATCTAGTCTACATTATGCTCTTGGTAATGAAATGCATTTCATCCCCATCCACCTCTTTAGAAATGTATGTGTAGCCCACAACTTGTTCAAACATTGGAAATCTCAGTTTTATGGATCTTATGAGAGCTCTTTCCTGAATTTTATAAAGTAATTGATAACTACATTTTTATTATTACTTTCAGCATATATTTGGCAGGTAGTAATGAGTTTATTCTGAAGTATACATAATATCTTGTTCTTGACTAGTGTTATAAAGATAGCTTTCTTTAAGGAGATTTCCTCAATGCAGACCTGAGTGTCTAACATGGGAAACAAATTTGTAGCACAGAGAAGGCATTATTGTCTGATCTTTAAGGACCAGAAAACTAGACATGTGAATTTAAGTACAAAATATAAACAATGAATTAAAATTGTAACTATTATGTAATTAAAAGTCAAACCCTCTCATTAGTATATATAATTGTCTACATTGATTTAAAAGATAACTTTCTTGCTTTCTTTAACAGATATCAAATCCATGCATCTCTCAGACTAGTGTATTTTCATTTCTTACCTTCAAAATAACTAGGAAGTGCAGAAAAGAATCACTGTCTCCAATACATTGATATCAAAATAATATTTAAGATACAAACACAAAAATCATCAACATACATAGTTCATTTGGGATACTAACTGATGAAACCTAAATCATAAACAAAATAAATGATCCATCTTAGAGGAAGAAAAGGGGGTTATACACATTCATAACCAACACAATTACTGATCTTATCACTCAGAAGTATAATTTTATATGTAATATATAATACATATATATATATATACTTTCACTTTTAAAATATAAAAAGCCAATTTTAAAATATATAATACATATAAAACATACTGATCTCTCTATATAAAATACTTTGTAATTTGAGTGTGATGTAAATTTAGATACTTGCAATTACACAACAGAAACCCAAAAGAGAGATCTTTCAATTTTAACACATTTTAACACAGGCTCATCTATAACATAATTTGTGAGGTTTGCTTATTTTCTCTTCCTAGATCTGTACCTACTCTCTTTTAGACGTAGATAGAAAGGTATAAACATCTAACCAAGTTATTTTCTTATGATTTCATGGTTTTCTCAATCAGGACCGACATGGTGTTTTTGTTGAAGACTGTTAATTTTTTCACCCCTTGGGCCCCCCTCCCTTCTCAGAGTCCCAGGGATTCATTCATGATTCCTTTAGCAGATAACCTCATGTTTTTTAATAACCCCTTCAGCTCCTGGAGAGCCTTCACTGTTAGTCTCACTGGCAAATTCTGAGAGCAATTTTTCAGATCTATTTCTGCTAAAATCATTTGATATAAAGAAATATTTATTAAAGGGGCAGATGATCTAGTTTTTTTTTAATGTATAAAGTATGCTTCGGATAATTTTGTTGCAAGCCTCACCCCTACCGTTAACCTCAGTTACAGGTGCCTCAGAGAGCATAAGAAATTCTCTCTGTGCCACATCCCTTTCTTCTCTTTGCCATGTGGGCAACACTAAGAACATTGTTAGGTTAGCCAACCACTATGTATGTACCACATGACCTTCACATACACAACATATAGCCAAACACAGAGATATGTCTTCCCTGCCCCCAATTGGCTGCCTGGAGTAACATTACGTCTTTGAAGTAACATTACATCTTTGAAGTACTTATAATATATTCATCCAGTGTCATGAGGATAAGGTTGGTCAGGAAGTGGATAAGTTACCCTTCATACATTTTTGTTTCTTTGTATAGTTATTTACATCCACTAGATTGGACCTCTCATCATTCCTGTAGCTTCTGTGTATCTTTGCCTGGAAGCAAAGGGTTAAAAGTGTTAAAAAATATTAAAATGATTAAACTTAGAACATTAATGACTAGACATTTTACCCCCAAAAAAGGAGCATAGTACATTAAGATAAGTATTCTAATATACTTCGACATACAAATGGATGTTGATTTCAATGATTGATATTTATTGAAAATTTATCTTTTTTTTTTTGCTTTGTTTGCTACTATGACAAATTCCTAAGAATGCCCTTACATGTATTTTACTCAGTAGACTAGATGGAGACTATTTTAGGACAATTAAACTGTTGCCCATTCAGAAATGACTCAAGATTTTCTTTCCTAGAGCTCTCCAGCCACCTTTGTGGCTGTGTCATAAAGAAGAGTGGCAGATTATCAACTTTAGATTTTTGGTTTTGTTCTGTGTTTTTATTTCTTTTTAGAATTTTCTCACCAGGAGAGCAGTTGATATGAAGTGGAGTTTACCTTGGTGGGTAGTGATAAAAAGCCTTTGACTCCATGAGTTATTATGGTTCAGAAACTCTTTCCTTCCTCAAGACTTATACTGTATTCCATTCAAAGGCAATAGCTGAAGCTTCATGCAGTTAAAACAAAAATTTCAGAAACCTCTATCCTGCCATGCCCAATGCAAATGTTGAGGCTGTTTAAAACAGCAACTTGTAAAAAAACACAAAAGCAATAGCAAACAAAAACTATTTCATTGACCTACTGAATTTTACAGACTGGGAATGAATGCCTGAGTGTTTGGCTCCTGTTCTACCCACAGACTGAAGCCAATATATAACATTTTCAGCTTTAATTTTTCCCATCTGTCATGATGCAACAACGTTCTCCTTTGCAATCAGAGATAAGATAAAATCTCTGAATAGTGGTGACTTGGGAAGAATTAGTGAAGGACCAGAAAGCGCTCTGCACAGCCACCATTGTTGTGGCATGAGTTAATTATGGAGGAAGGAAGTGATGAAATATCTGGAATTCAGGTTTAGATCAAGGTAGAAATTAATGGGAAGGAAAAAAAAATCCCCAAAGTAGCTTCCCATATTTATATTACTAAAAATAGTGTTGTCTCTTGGGGAGAGTCATTGCTACAAAGTGCCCTGGTTTTCCACTCCATTTCCTTAGGGTGACTTACGTATTGGGGAGCACTGTGGAATAGGCCCTAAAATGTCACCAGCATTGATATAAAGGACAAGGTTTCCTGAAGCCAGACACACACATTCTTTTACATTATTGTCTTCCTCCTTTGTTGAATAGCTGCTTACAGCAGGCAGCATAAATGAATGCTGAGAATAGGCAACAATCCCTTTCAGACCATAAAAGCAGAGTTTTGAGGACAAGTAGAGGTCCACTGGCAATGACCTTCTGCTCATTCAAGTTGAAAGGTGAAGGCTACTTGCAGGATATAAGCAATCATTGGGAGGCTTAAGGAGCAAAGCAATGTCTGAGACAAAACTTAGAAGCTTTTAAAAATAAATCCCATAGTTTAAAGTTTACTGACTGGCAAAATGAGCAAGCAGTATTTCCAAGACAACTGAATCAACTCTTTCTGTAGCATACTAATACATGTACACACTCACTCATATATGACTGAAAGAGAGGACACTGTAAGTTATTTTCCCTTTCCTGACATAGCTACATAGTGCACGTTAACTTTGTTTATATTTTTATTCTAAGCACTGCATCTGTTTACCCATTGATGTGAACCATTTTCAAAGCTTGATGTCACTGGTCTTGATTGTAGAAAGCTCTGTCTTCAAGCATACACATTTTGTTAAAATATTTTAATCACAATATTTTATGGAAAGGGCCCCTTCAATATAATGTGCAGCTATATCTCACTCTCCTCTATGGTTTTAATGCATTCAGAATATCCAAGGTGACTTTTATTAATGACAATAGTTGCGTGTGTATTCTTTTCATTATAATGAATGTCAAGACCTGCAACATGTATTTTTGTAATCATTTGTGCTTTAGTACATTGGATTTCACTCAGTGTCACAATGTAATACTAAATTATATATATATATATATATATAAATTAATTTTCAAGGTACTACATATCTTTTTGAAATATGTATTGCTATTGACTGCCTCTGTATAGTTAAGGCTAAGCAGATAATAAGCTAAGAAACTGTCAATCAGTTAAGAGGACAATAGGAACAGAAAATGAAAACATTCTCCAAGGGCAAAGTATTGATAAAAAGACTGAATTTATTAATCTGGAAAATCACAAACTGATAAAATCCCTGCCTAAAGAATAATCTGCTGTATGCAGTAATTAAATTGATATGTGTCTTATGAATCATTGTTTAATGTACTAAAAATCAGCATTATTTCACTGTACAGATAGTCCTCAGCTTATGATGGCTCAACTTACAGTTTTTGACTTTATGATGATGCAAAAGAAATATGCATTCAGTAGCAACTGTACTTTGAATTTTGAATCTGATCCTTGATCTTTTCCCTGGGCTAGTGCTGTGCAGTGTGACACTCTCTTGTGATGCTGGACAGCGGCAATGAGCCAGGGCTCCCGGTCATGGAGGTAAACAACTATCACACTTACAACCATTCTGTTTCTCACTTTCAGTACAATATCCAGCAAATTACAGGAGATAGTCAACGATTTATTGTAACATAGGCTTTATGTTAGTTGAGTTTGCCCAGCTGTAGGCTCATGTAAATTTTCTGAGCATCTCTAAGGCAGGCTGGGCTAAGTATGATGCTCAGTAGGTTAGGTGTATTAAAGGAGGCATTTTCAACTTACAATATTTTCAATTTGCTATATGCTTGTTGGGATGTGACCCCATCAAAAGTTGAGAAAGATGTGCAATTTTGCTCACAGACAATATGGAGAGATTAAATTCTTTATTGTGTAAGTCATAGGAAATCTTAGTAGTTTAGAAAAGGTTTTAAAAGGTTAATGGTATTAATAAACACTTCATATATTACTACTTATTATTTCATGATGTTATTAATCAAGTGAAAAAGAATCCTGAAATAAAGACAACAAAGATCCCTAAAGCGTCTTGCTAAGTATAATAAAACACCACACGACTTTTACAATCACAGTAAGAATGCATTAATGCAACTTAGCCCTTTGACACATCCCTTATTACCCTTCCACACACATAACTGGCTATTTCATATAAAATGATACTTAACAAAATACATACTTATATAATGTAGTTGAATACAATATTAAATAATACATATTTTTAAAGAGTAATTTGCTTAGTTTTTAACCCATCATTTTTCTTAGACTGAATTAAGTTGACTGAAAATAGTTGATTTTAGAAAAATAAACTTTTCAGCTCAAAATATTGTTATTTTTAAAAAGTCAATGCTTATAAATTCCAGTAGTACTAATAAAGTATTACAGTGTATTGTATTGCTAAATGAGAACTATACATTAAAAAACAAAATGATAAAAATAGCCATGACAATGAGCCAGCCTAATTCTCTCTCCTGATTCTGAATGTGCTATTATTTGAGAATTCTTTGTTGTCAGATCCTTACATGTAGAGTATTTAAGTACAGGCTAGATATCTTATTCCTCTTTGCTTCCCGCTGCCATATACAGGAATTAAGATACAGGAGCTTCTCGCAAGAATGGTGATTGAAAATCAATTAATGAACATCTCAAGTTAGAAGTCATCATCATTTTGTGGGAGTTTAGGGTACTGTAGCAGGGTAAATGTACAAATAATCTTCCCATTCTACCTTCATTTATTTCTGTTTGCCATTTATTTGAACAGCAAAAAATAAAATAAGCAAACAAAATTTAAAATATAGTCTCACCCCAGTACCTCCACCAAAAGTAAAGAAAGAAACCTAATTACCTTCCTCCCCCACCAAAAAAAAAAAAAATTAAAAAAGAACGTGTTTTTAAAAAAAAGTTTAAAAAAATAAAATATAATATAATCTCAGAAAATATGTTATATGTCATCCTACGTGAATGGGATACATGTGAGATTTTCACAGTAGGTAAGAACATTAGAGAACAAAGAAATATAAAGGTGTTGACAGGCATAAGGCAAACAATAAATCACTGTATATTCTCAATACTACACACTTTCTATCAGTGGGATATATCCTGGAAAGATAATCAAGTACCCTTGAAAGATAACAAGAGGGCAATACATCATATTTTAGAACAAGTTCTTTATCATGCTTATAGTGCTTAACCAGAGCACATAATAGGATGGTTATATGCCTATGAGCCTCTCATCTGCGACAACGTGCAATATTTTTAAATGAGTTGGCTGTAATCTTTTCCTTTACAGTCAATTTATCTAAATATCTTGCAAGTAAAGCTAGCTGGGAAAACCTCCATAAACTACAAGTGAGTGGTTTGCTGTGCACTAAGGTCATGACATTTAAACTTTGGTACTAAGAAAATTTATACTTTTAACAAGCTCCCAAGCTGTTTCCAATACACTTGAAAGTAAAATTGCTCTTGGAGAAATTCTGATTACCATTTCTTGACTGTAAACATCCATACTGTAGCAGTTAAATATGGACTACCTCTTATGTATAAGACAGAAAATAAATTTTGCATAAAAATTGTTAAGTTTCATAACCATATTCAGTAATAGATGTATTTCTCAAGAAACATTTCCATCATAGTCTTTTGTTTTCTTTATCTCAGTGAGGAATCATTGACCTTTCTTTCCCAAGTTAATTCTACTATCTGGTTATTGGCTAATGTTCCCTTTTACTTCAGTGAGAATCTTGGATTCATCATTAATTTCTTAAATATTCTTTAATTAAAATCCTAGCTTTTTCCTCTTCTACAAAAATCCTTTAAAATCAGTCTGACCCTTTGTCTCACTATACTTTTCCTTCATTCAAACTTTTAAAATAAGTCTTCATTTATTCACTAAGTAATGTCTAGTTAGTTTCAAAAACATTGGATTATTTCATCTGGATTATTCTCTAGCACTGCTCTAAGAGAAGTCATCCAGCCCATCTTAGTTGTGAAACCCAGAGCATCCCTTCCAGACATAATGAAGTGTCATTATTTATTCAAAATCTTGACACTTTTTTTCTTCCTCTCAGGACTTACTCAGACTATTTATTCCCTGTGCTTGAAACCTATACTAAATTTCCTATTCTTCAAACCACCTTCCCTTACCTACCTCTTAACTAAAAAGCATTCATATTTAGTGATCTTCCTAAATATTAATTTTTCTAGAAAGTTTTCACTGCTCTTGCAGAATTGGTTAGTTGATCCTACAGAGCACCATGTAAAAATCTTTGCAAAGTATGTATACCTCATTGGAAACTGCTTGCTTAGTTGTTATCTTTCCCACTAGATTGTCCACTACTATAGAATAAGATCAGGTCTTTCTCGCTAGGAGGCACTCAATAAATATTGTCTGAGTGAATGAATTGCTTCCCCTAAAGTTTGCCTGTGATATATGCCCCTTCTTCTTATAATGTGCAAACGTTTTCTTTCTACTATCTTTGTTCTTTCTTTCAGGAGTTTCAAAATGCTATTTGAATTCCCTTCTAATATCTTAGCATTTTCCCATGTTATTAAGCCATTCCAGTGCAGAAGTTAAACAGCTTGCATTACTGCTTCTCTTGCACATGGATGCAGGCTTGTGACCAGGGCTCTGCAAACTTGAATAAGACTTAGATTTAGCAGCAAGCAATTGGAGGAAACAGGCACCACAGAATCTATTTTTTCATATAAGACTTTCTAAAGCAACAATGACAATGCAAAGATTCTAGTATCCAGTTTCCAGTGCAAGCTGTGTCCACTGGAATGTTTGTGCCCAGTCATGACAGGGGAGTTTGCTTGGGAGAATCATTACAGTGTGTTGCATCATTCATGACCTGAATCTGGGCCTAATTCTCTTGCTTTCCCAGAGATCTACTGAGCTACCAGATTTCATTAAGTAAATCCCTTTCTTATTTAAGCAAGTTAAAGTAGATCTGGTTTCATTCAACTATGAAATCTGATAAACATATCCTGTTATTTTGAGTCTTTCCTTTTTATTCATTTTTGTAGATTCTTCTCCTTATTCCTGGATATTAATTACCTTTATCCATTTAGTCATTCGGGAAATACCAATAGAGTTCCTACAGGTGTCAGGAAGTGCATTAGATGCCATAGATTTTGCAGAGGTCGTAACAGAAATATTTCCTGCTCCATATTGCCTCGATTCTGGGAAGATTCAGAAACTAACATTTCATAAGTGATAATTCTATTGAAAAATTAATTAGGGCAGATGAATAGTTAGCAACTAGTGGCATACAGGTGCTATTTAAGATACGGTCTTCAGGGAAGACTTCTCTCATCTGGGACATTTAATGAGAAACCTAAGGTTCCAAAACAGTCTTTGATTTTCTGGAGGAACCACATTCTAGGCAGAGGAAACAGTAAGTGCAAAGGTAGGGTGAATCATGTGCTTAGAAAAAAAGCAAGATTTCAATATGGCTGAAGGCAGTGGGTGAGCGGGAGATACAGCAGATGAGACCAGAACGTTAGCTGTCAGTAAACCATGCAGAGCTTCACAGGACATTGTAAGAACTTGTATTTTGCTATGAACAAGTTAGGAAGCCATTAGAAATTTTAGACAGAGGAATAATATCACAAGACTTTTTATTTAAAATATCACTATGACTGCTCTATGATAAAGAGACTGACAGAACATGGGTGTTTGGAGAAAAAGAAAGAAAAAATAACTTTATGGAAGGAAACATCAGAGCACCTATGTTGAAATTTTTAGTCATAGGAAGAGGAGGGAGATGTAGCAAACAGTTTGAAAATGTGAAAGGAGGAAAAATATACAAAGGATGTTTCACAGAAGGCATCTGAAAACAAAATTTCAAGGAAGAGGACATCAATTATATCAACTGATATGTTGACAAATGAGGACTGAGAATTGGCAACATGGAGGTTAATGATGGCATGAGCTTAGAATCCCTCATCTTGCCTATAACATCCCAGTAGTATGTACTGCTTAATGACATCTACATGCCTTGTCTTTTTCCTGCTACCTGTATTTGACAACTAGATGCTTCCAACTCATATTTCTTTAATGGAATTCAGATCACTTTCCCAAATTCTGTTGGCTATTTCCACTGAAACTCAACACATTCCACTCAATAAATTATTCCTCTTGCTCCCACCTAGATCATTTTTCTTTAAGACTCCTTTTCAGTTTGGCAGAAAGTTTAGACTCAGTGAAATTTTTATGATTCATAAGTCATATTAATTTCATCTCTTAAATATCTGTCAAAAATTTCCCTTCTATCCATCATATTGCTGCTCAATGGCTTACTCTTATGTCATCTCTTGCTTGGGTTATTGTTATAACCTCCTCGTCAGTATTTTGGTCTTTAGTCTTACTTCCCTTTTGATATTCTCAAACCTCCTGTGACATTAATTATTCTAAATGGCAAACTTGATAGTGTAATATTCCTGCTCACAGTCTTTTAGTGGCTTCCCATTGCATCACGGTCAAAATCTGCATCTCAGGGCTTGATACGCCCTTGCATATTAGGTATATTGAATCTTCTGCCTGTGTGTCTGGAGCTGTGCTCCAGAAATTCTCAACTATTTTTATTTCCCTGAAATTGGCATGTTTTCTCTCATTTTCAGTGCTTTTCCTCATTCATCTTTCTCTGCTTGGACTACTTTACATATTTGCCCAAATGGCGCTGGGGTGCTATACTGGCATGCTCAGTAAGCCTCAAAATATGATAGAGTTAAAATTTTAACTCATTTATAAAACAGTAGACTGAATTTGGCTAACTGTTGGCAACTAACAGTGTTTCTAATGCACAGGCCCTTGAATATGCCTTTTTCCTACATGAATTAATGCCAAACAAAAGGTGTTTATGTGATCTTTATGGAAAGACACAACCAAAAATCTAGGCGGTGAAAAACAGCCTGAAAAGCTAGCTGTCTTGACCTTAGTTTTGCTCTGGCACAGCATTTTTGCCAAACTGTTACCTGCTGTGCTGTGGAAGGCAGCCTACATGCTGTTTAAGGTGGTAGCATTGAGTGGAACTGCAGTGGAGAGATTCATAGGATTTCCTTTGTGATGACTGCTGCCTCTTTAACCTGCAAATCAGATACATATATACATATAAATATATATATATATATATACATATATATACATATATATATATGTGTGTGTGTGTATATATATATATGTATATAAATGGAAAGAGAAGGGGAGAGAAAAATTGTTTCTTCAGGCTGCTGTAACAAATAACCACAAACTTTGTGGCTTAAAACAACAGAAATTTATTTTCTTACTGTTAGGGAAACTAGAAAGTCTGAAATCAATGTGTCAGCAAGGCTAATTCTTTCTAGAGGCTCTGAAGGAGGCTCTGTTTCATAAATCTCTTTGAGCTTTTGGCATTGCTGGAAATTTGTGGCATTCCTTAGCTTAGAATGGCATCATTCCACTCGCTGACTCCATTTTCACGTGGCCTTCTTTTTTGTCTTTCTCTCTGTATCTTCAACTTCCCTTCTTATAGGGATGCCAGTCATTAGATGTAAGGCCCACCCTGATCTAGTATGACCTCATCTTAATTAATTTCATCTGCAAAACCCCTATTTCCAAATAAGGTTACAGTCTGAGATTCCATGTAGGTAGGAATTTTGGTGGGTACTGCTCATCCCAGTAAAGAGAAATGATAAATGATAGATAGATAGACAGATAGATAGATAGATACATACATACATACATACATACATACATACATACATATATACACACATAGATACATAGATACATAGATACATAGATACTAGATAGATAGCATGCCACAGCTTTAGTGGTACCAGAACATTGAAATATCATGACTCTGCTGGCAAAGAGAATATTAAGAATATTGTTTTCTATCCAAACATTATTTCAAGTGGCCTCAGTTTTCAGGGAAATTCAGGCCAGAAATAGACAAAGACTAGGATGTTTAAGAATTCTTAATCTTAAATTATTTGTCCTCATAATCTCTTTGGTTACTTGCATTTAGGACTAAAAGCAAGTGAGTCGGAAGTCTACTCTATCCCTGGGGAATTTATTACCCTTTAAAAACAGCCTGTGCTTGTTAAATCCTTTACAAAAAATTCTGTGTCACCAAAACTATCCCACCAGGAAGTGCTCTAAGAAAACAGATCAATTATCAAGAAGCACACAGTGTCTGTTACTCACCGCACCAAGGACAATGGGGAAGACGTGGTGGACAGTGGTTCTCAAAAGTTATTTTATTCTTGTGTGTGAATTTCCCTAGGAGCAGAGTTGTAGACATTTATTCTATTTGCTATGTCTAGATCTTCACATTCTGGAATAGCCGTATATACCTGCAGAAGATAGTCAGGCTCTAATTCCAAAGATAACTTCCGTTGATCCACTACTCCAGCAAAACCATCAAAATCTAAAACAAGACAACAAGTCCTGCACAGTTGATGATGCCTTTTGTTAGGTTCCTTCTATTGAATTAGATAGATAAGACATTCAATGTTACACAAGATTTAATTTCATGATAATTATAAGCAAGCATAACATTCTGAATCACATTTATTTTATCTCTTAACAAGTTTTTAAAATTACAAAATGTAAGGGATGTATGCAAGATTAGATATAGTGACTTCTTGACTTCCACTGCAACAACCAAAAATGCAATAGACATTCATCACAGATATGTACTAAAGAGGTCAGAAGGGCAAGACGCTGAAGAAATGTATTAATATATAACAAGGTCTACACTGGGAAAAATAAGGAATATATTGATCAGATAGACTAGGAAAAGAGACTTTTTAAAAGTTGTATGTGATCACCTCTCAGTTTCATCTTTCAGAAATGGATGGTAAATATTGGTTATAATTATATTAATGTAAACCAATTAGATACATGCACAGTACTCATATAAATTTAAGTAGATTGAGTAAAATGATTGGTTATAATCAGAATATAGAATCTTTACTAATTTTGTCTCTTACAATTTTATTGAAGGAAATCTATATTGATAAATTAAAATAAAGTGTTTAATGGATGTGTTTGTAATCATAAAATTTGAAATCCCCAGAAATCTTTAAGGGGAAAGAATATTATTTATGAGGTCAAGATCAAGGTATATTTAGAAATGAGCCTCCTTCAAATGTACCATGTTCATTCATCTGGAAGTTACCTCAAATTGTAGAAGAACTACTGAACGACATCATTTAATGAATTTCCTCACATTTTATATTTTGAAATTATTTCAGTTGACACAAATATAAATAAATGAGATTTGCTTTTTCTTTAATAAATGTTCACTTCTCCCTTTTTCTGTATCAAGATGCGAAATAGGAAAAACAAAGCCAAATCTTGAGTGTGGCAGGGAATATTACATAAAATATCTGACTTTGAATAATAACAAGAGATGCGGACAGTATAGGAAACATGCACTCAAGGTCTTTGTTTTCTTTTTACATGTTTTTCATTAGTTGGAAATACAAAGAAACTTGATGAATTTGTTTTACTTTATGGGTGATTTTAATACATGTTATTCTAGAATGTATTTTCTGTTTCTAAGGACAATCTATAAATACAAATTAGGTAATGTTATTTCACTATAGTAAGCTATGAAGTATGAATATGAGAACTATAATGTTTAAGATCATAAGATCTAAGCAGAATTTTGTTTTGGTTTGTTTTGGTCTCTAGCATTTTATTAATTTGTATATTTTCAAATGTAGTGATTATAAGATACAATGTTTTTATACACCAAATATGTTTGTAGTGTATTTTTTAATTAAAAATCATTTTAACTGAAATTTTCCTTATTTAAATATTTGATTTATAACAGAATGTCATAAAAACTTCTTTGAAAATAATTGACATTCTTAAACATTTCAATAGACATTCATGTTTCCATAGTAGCTTAAAATTTTTTTATTAAACAATACACTTCACTAGATAAGATGTCTAAAGTCCTATGGTCTTCCAATGAAAAATTATCCAAGATAAAATGTTTATCTGTTTGCACTTATGAGCTTACCTAACTCAACCAACTGTGCAAAATCATTCAATACAAACACATGAATACAGCATTCGAAAAATGTGTGCAGATGCAAAGCTACTATGTATGTACATATATTTCATACATATAATATGTAATTTCATGCATATATGAAGAAACAAAATAATCAGTATATTTCAGAAAGTCATTCACTTATTTAAAACTGTGTTTTTATGGTTTGGAAAGGCAAAGAAATAAAATCAATTGATTTCTAAACCGATTAACTGAAGTTAATTTAGTTTTGTTCTGTTGAGAACTATAGTTGAGAACGGTATTGAATCGTTCTGAATAACTTTTTTAAATGCATAATATATGCTAATATATGTATGCTTATATATAACAAGTGTGCCATGGACACATGTAACGGCCCAGAAATATTATGAAAAATGATTTATACATAGGCTTAAGGCTGATTCATTGTGTTTCTTTTAAAATCGAGAGACTCCCTTTGCTCCTTTCTTTTTTTTTAATTTTTGTAATATTTCATACAAACCAAGTACCTGCTTTATGTGAGTTACAGGCATAATGAACTCTTATAGCTTCACCACCCAACTTAAGAACTAGAACACCAAGAATACTTTGTACTCAGCCCCATTCTCCCCTTTTATATCATTCCTCTGCAACCACTACCCCAAGAAGGAAGCATTGTTATAAAATCTATTGCACCAGTCAACTTTTTTTAATAAGAAATCACAACCATACTTGAGGGAAAACAGTATTTCCTACCAGTAATTCTGTGGTGAGGATGGAGTGGTTCTGCTTTAAGCTGAGTTTATTTCAGGATCTTTCCATACTGTACTTTTGAGGGCTCACAGAGAAGATGAGAAGCAAAAATGTGAAATGGAGCACCACCATTCACATTCACAATCCCACTGTCCAAACAAGTGAGATGGCCAAACCCAACATCACATCATAGGCACATGCGATGGTGATGGGTGTGGAGGGGGGTGGTTGCAAATTTGGTGGACAATAATTTAATGTTTGATATCTGTATTTATCATTTAATTGATTTGTTCCCCAAATTATAAGCACTTGCTTATGGCATTAAATTCCAAAGGGACAGAAGAGATATCCTCCAGATTTCTGGGACCCTGAGCCCTCAGGGTCAATGGCACCCTTCTACTCATGAATTTGGCATCAATTTAGGAAGGACATACCATGCTCCAAGCACTTCTTTCATTTTCCATTTTTCCTGCCCTGCCCTGACCAGCTTTATCATTTAAAATTTCATTTTGTTGCATTCAGAATATAAAATATTTAAGAAAATTATCACTGCTATATAGCATAGTTATTTGATGTTAGCATATTTTTGATAATTACAGTCAACAGCATGTTAAAATATACACTGATGATAAATGGTATCCAATGAATTACTGTACCTTTAAATATTTAAATGAGGTTAAAGTTATAATAATAATGTTAATTTTACCATTTAAATAAACAACAGAATAAAGCAATCGGCTTTATTGTCTGTTGGACTGTGATATTTTATGGATAATACAATGGAAAAAAAGGTTTATTAATAAAGTGATTGGATTAATTTATCAATAGAAAATTTGTTTCTTCAGGAGTGCAGTTTAATTTTTGTTAACAATTTGTTTTGTAAGATGCAATTTAAAGCTTATAGTTTCTTGCTTTGTTCTATTTCAAGTGGAATAAGTTTTCTTTGAGAAAATAATAAGAGTAAGTAGTTTGGGTTCTTTTTGCAAAAAACTTTTAAGTTTTTAGAAAGTATCTAGAGAGGTAGATTTATCATGGTATCATTAGACACCTTAACAAAAGTATTCAAATTTAAGCATTTTCATTAATTATGTAATGAGATCTGGGACACTTAATTTTAATTGCCTATTCTCTTGGCCAAATTTATTTCACACAAATAAAGAATATTCACATAAAGAATCACCCACGTATCATCTATCAATTAATTCCATTTCTACGATTATAGGAATCTTAAACTCCACATTGAAACTCTGTCACAGAATGTTTAAGCAGGTTCCTTTACAAGCCTATACCTTACAAGTATAAGTAAATCATATACCAGTGAGTTTCTTTTGACACTACCATTATAAAAATTCAAAATAAAAATGAACTAGGAGTGTTCAGTTTTCACAAAGCAATAAAGTAACTGACCTTGGACACATTTATATATCACAGCCTGAGAAAGGGAAGTGGTGGGTCAATAGGCATAACGCAAATATCCTTTATTTATGCAATTTTCCATGCTTGTTTTGGGAATAAGGGCCATGTCACCTGTTTGCAAAATCTTCCACACAAAAGCAGGCTTAAGAAATTTGCTTTAAGAACTTCCACGATGTTTAAGCAATATCACTAACTGTATGCTGCAAGAGATTTTTGCGTTGTTCAGTATCCTTAATTGAGCATTCAGACATGAGGAGTCTTGTAAATGCTCTCTCTCCACTCCCTGACCATTGGACCAGAAGAAGAAAACAATAACACACTAAGCCATTTACGGGCAAATACTTCAAGATTCCACTTACACGAGACAGCTGAAGGAAACAAACTCGTAGACACAGAAGTAGAATGGTGGCAACTAGCGGCTGAGGGGAGTGGGAAATGAGGAATTGCTGATCAATGAGTGACGTTTCAGTTGTGCAAGAAAAAAGTTCTAGAGATGTGCTACTTGGCATTGTACTTACAGTTCACAGTATTAAACCGAACACTGAAAAATTTGTTGAGAGGGTAGTTCTAATGTTATGTGTTTTTTCACCACAATAAGAAAGAAAGAGAAAGTAAGAAAGTTAGTGAGTTTTCCTAAAGCATACCCAACAGAAATGCATTAAAGTGATCATAACATTATTAATGACAGAAGTTTTATTTCAACAGGTATGAGAATAAATAGTTTATAAGTTGAGATCATCATCTTTATGATTCTTGTACATCATGGGCTATTGCATTATTAGGTATTGCTGTTGGCAGATTGAACCTTCTTATATAATGAAATAAAAACTTCCAATTATGAATGGACCTTCTGAACTCTGAATAATTACATGTTCTTTAAAGCCAGACATAGTGGGGATGGGTAGAAAGAGGTCCAGGCAGGCTTTAAGACAGACTCCTTTATTTCCAATATAAAGTGGGATGTGAGGATGTAAAGTATATGTAGGTGCAAAAATAGACATATTTTCCCTGCTATGAATCATTGTTTTTCTTAAAATGAAATCTTCAGGCAACAGATAAACTTTTGTGGAATTGTAAAACAAATATCAATGTAAGTCATTTGAATTCTTTGCACATTAGACTGTTACATTCCTTGTTGAGAATAATCAATATCTTGTCATGGTATTAATCACAGCATGCAAATTTGAAAAATGCATGTAGCTATATCCAAAATTACCGACTAGCAAAAGAATTTGTAAAACCAATATAATGTGGTTCAATCACATGCAAATTTCATAGCCTGAAGCTAGTTATGCTCAATTATTTAGTCACTAATCAATCAAACAAGTCACTTAACTATTCATTCCATAATTTTATATGTTAATAATGTATAACTCAAATCAAATAACAAATGAGAATGCAATTAAAACTTTAAAATGAATACACAAAAAACAATCATTAGTATACTTAGATAAGTGAATTATGGATAAATCAGAAAATATTGGAGATGCAATTTTCAAATGCATAGTATGCCTGAGTATTTTGTTTGTGTCATGGAAAGCTTTAAAAAAATTAGAAATATTCAAGCAGGTTGTCTTTTAAATTTGTTGCCCATGGTAAGTTTCCACTGAGACACCTTCTCCTAGAGGTCTAGACTTTTTGTTCTCTATATTTAGGACTTTGGAGGAAACAAAATGACTCCCTTATTTTAGTGCTGCTTCTTTTGACATTATTGTTTTCTCAAAATTCTGCCTATTTCAGCTGCAGAAAAAAAGATCAGAAAGGAATTCCCCAGAAACCCACTTCCACCACTACCTTTTCAAGCAACAGCTATGAAATCTAAATAGCAACTCCAGAGAAGGAGTTTAACATGAAGATCAAGAAGGGCAAAATTAATGAATAAATTATGCTGAAATAGGATTCAAAAGAACTCTACAGTTATGTTCAATCTGGTGACCACATCTTCGGGGCTCGAATGGCAGATTGCCATTTTGAAAAATAAATGGGAAGAATTCAAGTGTACTCAAAAGCTTCTAGGCATTCTGCCTAATTCTCTCTTAGGCTCTCCATCATGTCATTTCCTTTAGGCATCAGACTCATGACCACATAGCAGTGACATGGTATATACTGAGTTATAAGTTGCAATATCTGGGATGAGAGGGGTTGGAGGTAACTCTGATGAATTTTAATACTGAGCAGTTGCCAGAGGCTTGCAGAATATTGCAGATGACCTGGATACAAAACAATTTTAATAAGAAATATTCTGAAGTACAAAATGCCTTCTCAGTTTCCAGAACTCTGCACTGAAAAATAGGGGCTATAGAAGAACATTTGGTTGTTAAGTCCCCAGTAGCAAAAAAGGCTTTTGAAAGAATTAGATGTTTTAAAAGACTACAGATGATGAATCTACCATGTAAAAGTCAAAGACTCTAACAGTGCTTGGTTAGGAAATAATAAATGTGCTAACCCCATTGGGATTATATAGTTTCTTTCTTTTTTTTAATATTTAAATGTACAGTAGACATCCTGAAACAATGACCAGAATGCAAGCATGAGATAAAAGAGTAATTCTAAAGTTGGGAAGGGGGGACCCTCCCCAAACAGAAGTGGGTTTTTTTTTTCAATTCAGATGAATAATATATAAGAATAAATAAAATAATCTAAGAACTGCTTGTATCTTAGAGATAGGCTTAGCTTTTTAATGATAAGAAAATATTAAGATACTACTACTGATTTTATGAAATATTGATGATCAACATCATATTAATAATTATAACTACATTTTTAAAGCCTCAGTTGTAACTGAGAATATTATCTGAGCTCTAAAACATTGCTCCTTCTAAACACACAATAGAAGCACAATAAATAATGCTCAATTAAAAAAACATTTTTACCCTTTCTGATAAAATGTTGCATTCAAGTGAAGTGATTGATGGGAAATGGAATTAATCATTCTAAATCTCTGGTTAGTCACATTGTATAAGTGAATGGTGTTTACATGTTTTGAGAATCAGAACCCCTCCAAAATATTTTAATTGTACATTTCATTAATTTGAATTTTTAAATGTTTATAGATGACTTCTATGGTGTTTCTCCTAAAATATTGATTTTTTTATAAAAGAAGAAGTGTCTATTTTTTAAGTCAAGTCCTAAATCAAAATTAAATACTAATATACTTTTTCTCCAAAAGAAACTTACTTATTGAGATTTTGATTTGAGAAGTTATCTGGTTAAAATCATAAGAAAATTGATTTTTTTTGTTTGGTACCAAAGCATTTATTCTTTATGTACACTCTAAATATAAAACCAGCACCATAGTAATTATGAAGAAAGAATTAAATTGCAGGGTGCCATATGTAGTGACTTTTATAGTTGCATTCATATTGATTACATGTAATTTCTAGTAGACATATTAACTTTGTAAGAGAATATGGCAATTAGATGCTTTTACTTTGCTACGTGATATATTATCTAATAGAACTGCTATGGAAAAGCTATCTGAATTTAAATGTATTTTCAGTACATTCAAAAATATCCTGCTTGATATTTAAGAATTCTATAACAGATAGTCTAACATTGCTATTAGTTTTATGATCATACCTTATTCTGTGAAAAAAATTCAATGTGATTGAATTGCCAAATGTAAAAGTATATTTCCCACACATCTACTGACACTATGATTACTATTTCTTAAATGTTTTAAAGTAATATCAGTATTAATGAAGACTGTCATCAGATTTTTAATAACAGGTAATTTTTGTGCCTCTGTAAATCCCATGTATGTCATTCTGTTTAATACTTACTCTCTTGCTGTTTTATAATGTGAAGATTATGTATATTATGTAATTGCCCAACTGAAAGGCATTCTATTGTTAACCCAAGATGTTTGTATATAAGATCTTTACACTGAGACCATAATATTCATGTACTTACTAGTAAGGTGCTAACCAATTTGTTGGAATATTAGGGGGACAAAATCAAATATACAAAGCTTTTTAAAGCAACCTGAAGACTTCTAAGATGTCTAAAATTTATTTAGAATGTGGATTTTCATTTTGGGGAAACTGATAGTCATTCTTTCCCACATAATATTTTTAAGAGAGAATTTTACTATGCTTTCCATTTTCCCCCAAAGCTTTTCTCTTAAATAACATTTTTTAATCTACATAAATTAAAAAGTCCCATTCTGATATTCATATTTGAAAATGAACGTTTTCCTGTCTTTATTTATACTGCATTGGCAAACTCGTGTTCCAGAGATGCGACAGTACCGACTTAAAAGATGACACAAGAACCTCTCAAACCTACATATCTAACTTCACATGTAACGATGGTTCAACATTCACAGTATTTCCATTTTTCTTCAGTCACTTCTTGATAATATTTCCATGGTATTATTTTCATATAAAAGCAATTCATTCTAAATACACTGTGTTTCTGGAACAAAAACTTTAATAAAAGAGATCTTTTTAAAAATGTCTGTATAAAGATATCATCCTGAAAAGAATGAAATGAACTGCATCGCCAGCAGCTGAAGAACAATGTGCAGTTAATTGGGCCACCTGAGAATCCTGCTTGTGATGCTGGCCACAGTAGAAGGCAGACAAAGGAAAAAGACTCCCTCAGATGCTCGAACTCAGGGCATGCCGGTGGCGAGCTGTACGTACTGCCTTCTGCACTAAGGCAGCACACGTCTGCTTCTTTCCCAGATTCAACAGAAAATCCTGGCATGGGATAAGGATTTGGACTTTTTAATCTTGACCCACTGACAATAAGAAGTGTCATCATCTCACTGCCACAAATGAACATGCAAACTTGCACTACATGACATATTAGGAAAGATTGCCATTGGGAAATACGGCAATGTATAAAGTGTTTAGGGACCTGTGTCTTATTCTCAGTTCTGCTACCGCCTGGCTATGCAACTGGTGGGCCTTGATTGTTTCCTAGAGTAGCAATGTTGGACTACAAAATCATCAATATTCCTCCATAATTCCCCATGTTTTTAATCCTCATCCAAATTATGTATTAATTTCTTACAAACTTCAACTATACAAAAAATAATTCCTACATGCAAGCAATCATCACATATAAATATATTCATGGGTAATTATTACAAATATAAAATGCTTATATGGAAAAACATAAATAATTAATATATTTTCATATATTATTGGTAATCACAACTAAATATTCAGAGATTTCAATCTGGCTTAGTAAATCAAGGGGATAATGATATCTGTACCATACAAGTTAGTGCCAAATGAGCTACTGTACATAATACGTGTTTTACCAATTTAAATCATAGTGTGATAATTTGATACAGATGATTGCTTCTTATTGAATTAGCTTATTAACTTTCTGTATTCCTATTTAGTAGCATCTGCAAAATAAAAGGTTATCCAAAACCTTGAGTCTACACCAGTTTCTATTTTGCAGCATCAGTAATGAAGCCCATGGAAATAGCAGCAATAAAAACAATGAGATATTATGAATATGAATCACTCATGGAAAATGTCTAAGAAAACCTATCTAAGGAGTAGATTACTAATGGAACCTCTTCTAGGTTGATTCATTCATTCAACAAATGTTTGTATAATGCTTGCACTATTATAGCTTCAGGTGGAACAGAATGAACAAGAGAGATAATCTATTTCATTCTCAGAATTGATGAGTCAGTCAAGAAGACTGACATTGAATAAACAATTACAACATGAAGGTTCTAAACCTTCACCAAGAGCTAATTTTAGAAGCTTGGAAAAGGAAACATCTTCCCAGACATCAATATAACTGTGTTTTAAGACTGACAACCTTCATAGGGCTAATTAAAGTCAAGAATATTAGTTGACAGTAATGGTTAGTTATAGATATATCAGTGGTGAATCTGTGTGGAAACTCAGATCAGGAAAGGTGATTATTTTCATGGATAATAAAAGTCAGAATGACTAAAGGAGTAATTATAGGACAAATCCATGGGAATTTTTTCCACATATCAGAAAAGCTTCAAGGCAGAAATATTTTGGTAGAATCCTGGAAGACCAGTTGCTGTAAAATATCTTAGGTGTATCTGCTTAATGGATTTCAGTGACGGTTAAATAGTACAATATATACATTCCTCAGGGATTCGGGAATCATTCTTAGTCAAATAGTTGGGATGTTCCAATCCAATGGAAAGATTATGTATGGTTTTCATGACATAGTATTCCGTTGGTGATTTCTCTGTCTTCAAAGAATAGAAAACATTTGCCAGGTAGAGAGAAGGTGAAATTATTCTCTTTCTTTATTCCCTTACTACTTTTACATAATGCAAATGTATTTTAAGCCAGGATAGGGAATTGAACTGTTACTGAAATATTGATATATTTAAACTATAACCCTAAAGAGGTTGTTAAGCATTTGACATGCACTCATAATTTAGAACTAAGAAGTTTAGATATATTATGATACATTCCTTCATATAACAAGTGACAAAAAATTAGAAAAATACCAATTAAGTAATTTTTGTCCAAGGTCACACAGCTACCTAATCGGTCAAGGACAGACATTTTAACCCAATTCAGGGCTATTATTTCGTGACACTAAATCTTATTAACAGCTTTTCTAGGACCTGTTTCTCAGGATTAATTTCAGAAATTTATTTATGAAGCAAAATTACCTTTAAACAAAGAAAATTAGGCAAAAATTATGAAACTATTAAAATAGTTTAATTTGTCCAAGGATATAAATTGTAACAGATTAAGTAAAACAAGAAGCAATTTCCTACAATTCTAACTTTAATAACGACATAACACTTAACATAGTAATGGTGTCTTAACACAATTTTATCCAGTAAAATACCTATAATCAAACATCTTAGCATACACTTTTGATTACAAAAGTCATATATGCATACCTATAGAATAGAAAGATCATAATTCTTCTGTACTATAAAATCCATTTCACAATGGCAAAAGCCACATTATTTATGTAAAAATAATCAAAGTACCTTTTGCACTTTTATACATATATTCCCTGAATCCTTTTGGTGGTCCTCTGAATTTGCCTATATATTCCATGTAAAAGAGCTTTGTATCAGAGCCTGAAAGATAATTTGCACATTTTTACATGACTTGCTGTTTAATGACTGCCCCAGCCAGAATAGCAGAAACTAACTTATTTTAGTTAGGGTCTGGTCATAAATATCATAATATATGATTGATTTAAATAAGATTCTAATATTAATATTGTATTATTTATTAAAATGCATTTTTTCAAAGCAAATGAGAGTAGAGTATGCTGTTTGCATGCTACCATACTTATTATCATTTTGACAGGAATTTGCAAAAGATTTTAAGGCTTTCTGAAGGTCTGTAACAAAACCCTCTTCCATCTCTACATACTGTGAATTCTTTTCACTCCCATTTGTCTAAATTGAAAATACAATTTTACTTTGGATATTTTACTCTGTCTAAATGACTTTTTTCTTATGCAGATATTACAGTCGTAGGAAAGCTGTGATTGGAATGCATCCAATTTTTTGCTGTAAGTTCACACACATACATACAGTTTTCAATGAGACACCCCTTTGCAAGTAAGCAAGAATCTAAGCTAGCGTAAAAGCAATCTAAAAAGAAAGCTTGCTCTGGTCACATTAGATCATTAGTAAGAATTAAAATATCACCAGAAGTGTTATTTTCCTGTCATCCAGCTCCTAATTTCAGTTTAAGTGCATCAACCCAATAATATTTTGCCATGAATACTTCTGGGATGCTAAAAATAGTTTCCATCATATTGACTTTTAAGATTCATCACTGAAAATCATCGCTCCAAATTACGAGAAGATTGTGTCTATATAAATGAGTTATTTTCTGACCATCCAGAATACATGTGAGCTAGTACTCACCAGTACAGCTGGACTATTCATAGCTCATGTCCACTCTGATTGATCGCTGTGTCCGTTTTTATTGGTCTCTGCTTTGCAGTACTGGTTGTAAAATATGTCTAATATAATCTCAAAATATATGATATAAAATGGTTAAACTTAATAGAATTAACTATTTGCACACTTGACCACTAAAATATTGTAAGGCAAATATACAACCTATTAATAAAGTTTTGAATATCTATTTGATTCGAACTTCTTACCAAGTCTCTTTTATAATCATACTGCTTCACAGGAAATATTTTGGTCAATTATTTATCCTCCACAAAAAGAATCTACGTGTACGTATCTACCTCATTTTTCAAAACATGCATTTTTTCCTTTCCATTTTGATCATTGGACTATGTATTTGTGTGATTATATATAACGTAGAGAGAGAGAGGTGAAGAAAGAACACTAAGGTAAAAGTCAGGTCAATGTTTAAAACACCTCATCTCATAAAGCAGTATTTGTATTACTCATAGATCAAGATGCTCTTTCATTCTAATCACCTGAACCCTGTAAGCTAATTTGTGCCATACTTTCAGCTTTCCTGATCATTTTCCCATAACAAATGTCTTTTATCACAAAAGTCACTCAACGATGGGCTGATAATCAAGGTATTTAACTGACTATTCTCATTCCTTAGACATACATACTTCATAGGCACCCAGCATTGTTGAAAGGTCTCCTCAAAAATGGACTCAAAAGCATTTCTCTTTCCATTACCTCTTGACATACACACTATAGAAAGGCAGGTTGTTCATTGACTGTGACTGTCCTGAGAAAGAAATCTCCTCTTGGTCAATATGTGATTAGTAATGAGGACAAAAAGGATGGAGGGTTATAAAGAATTTTAGAAAATTTAGGATTCTGTCCTGAGCATTTCTGGACAAATGCTTCTTTTTTTCCTTAAGACCAACCCCAGGCTAGCCTGATCGGTGTAAACTCCAGGTGTCAGCAAGGTAAAACGCGAGCCTAGGGGATTCAAACTTAACTCTCGATCGGCTGTCTAGATTATGTTCTTGGATTAACAAGGCCCTGATCATAGATCATAAGGATATTGACCACTGAGTTGAGTAAACTGCTGATGAGACCTGCTACAGTGTTCAATGTAGGTAAAATTGTGGGGTGTAAAGTGTTTCTGTATGTTTTGTAAAATATTCTTTCATCCCCCTTGCACCTAATCCTTCCAAATTAAAGATGTGAGTCTGAGATTAATTTTTTTAATGTAATGTTATTGTTCCTGTAATGGGACAAATTTTACAGTAGTATTGGAAAACAACCACCTTGACACCTGGAAAGCGAGTATCACAGAAACTAAAAGAAGTGGAAGGATTGGTTTTCAGTAATAATCTCTTTTTATAAAAGCCCTGAAATCGTTTAATGAACCAAAAAATGCCCTATAGTAATTTGGTAAAATGTTGCAGAAACCGTGGGTTTGATGGAATGCTCTGTTGGCCACCACTCACCAGACAGTTCTCACCATAATTTGAGTACCATTCTCCTCATCCCTAACTGAAATCTATCCAAAATAGCTAGTGGGGACCCCAGATACTGCACTTTCAACACAAAACACATATAATCACTTTTAAATAGCTCCAAGTCTCCATTTTTGAATGCATTGGTCAGACGTTCTCTGAGGCAGAAGAATTCCATGCAGTTGGTGGTACACACTCACAGGATGATTGTATGGTCTGCCTTGAGTTAACCCAGAGACTGAGTTAGTCTCCTCAAAAACAAAGATGAGAATCAATTGTTCAAACTGAATATGAAACCTTGCATCTTAAGACAATGTCTACCTATGCACCTCAATTAATGTAGGTAACACTTGGAGACCCCCGACAATTTTAACAACTATTTTTCAAGGCTAACAGTTGTACCCTTGGGAATTAAACTTTCTGTTTGTGGAAGCCAGATGTTAATTTACTTCTGAAAACACAACAACTTATACATTAGAAGAGTTTATAAGAGACCTTCAAGTGTTTAAGCAAACATCAACAGTGTATCATGTAAATCTCAGACGCCCAGGGAGATTTCTTTAAAATAAGACTAAACTTGGTTTCTTGGAGGAAATTACTGGAGGTATAGACGATCCATTACTTATGTGCATATTTTAAGCAGTTACTCCTAGAATGGCAGCTATGCAAATGGAAAGGTTACTACATAATTTGTCCCTGACTCTACCTGAAAGAATTATTTTTTTAACATTTTTATTGAGTTATAAACATTTTAAAATGTTGTGTCAAATTCCAGTGTAGAGCACAATTTTTCAGTTATACATGAACATATATATATTCATTGTCACATTTTTTTCTCTGTGAGCCACCGGAAGATCTTGTATGTATTTCCCTGTGCTATGCAGTATAATCTTGTTTATCTATTCTACAAGAATTATTGGTACTATTGATACTACCTTAGATCACTCATGTCACCTTCATTCACTGGCCAGGACTGTTATGGATGATGGAATTATTCTGCTCTTTCTCCTTGTGAGTCAAGATGTAGTGTGTAAAATTGCTAATAATCCTTACACTAAGTGCACCAATTCCTTAGGGCAGGTAGGAAAGTCAACACAGAAACTTAAAGAGAAAATCACTTAAATCCTGATGGTGTGCTGAGTTTAAACAGCTGGTTGATTCAGAGACCCTGGAAAGCATGATTGAAATCAATGCTTCGGGTTGGTCTAATCTTACTATTTGGTGTCCTGTTGCTAGTAGTTTTCACTAAACACTGTGTGAGACAAATTTAATGGTTTTTGTCCCAGCTTTTGTCAGTCAGTTAACTAGAGTGACAAACAGCGACATACTTATGTAAAAATTTACCAGGAGCCAATATGGTCTAAAAATGAGGGATTGAATGTCTTTGGGAGATGATTCTACATAGGTTTTTCAGTACTCTGTTTTGCAAATAAGGAACAGACTGCCTTTTGTCAGGACTGTCCTTTCATGAAAGCTTTTATAGCTGATGATGTTGGAAATTAGAGGTATTTTATTCTAAATAGTAAAGAGTAGGTTTACTTGTAGTCTTGGAAGTTAGGTACTGGAGCAAAGGATAGATTTGCTTATTGTCTTTTATAAAGGATTTTAAGTTCCCTAAATCTGGGTTTATTCTAATTTAATACAGTCCAATGTGTATGTAAGTGTCATCTGGTCTTTTTTTGCATCCCCCCAGTGAGAACTGAAGTTCAGGGAACCAGAGCAAAAAATACTCACTGGTTACTGTGAATGCTGTGAATAACAATATGTCCTTCATCTCTGACTCAGGAGTCTCATGTCTTCACCCACCATCCATTAAACTGTGTCATTCTAACTGGCCACTTTCAAGGCAGTTCAAATTTCAGATCTTTTACAATTCTTGATAGTTGGTCTGTGTGTGTGTGTGTGTGTGTGTGTGTATATATTATATATATATATTATATATATATATATCATAGAATCACTTCTATTACTGAAGGGAAGTGTTCTGTTCTCATTGAAATAAATACTCTCAGTATGAATTTGCCTTCTATGTTTACAATGTTTTAGCCAAATCTGTCATTCTGGAATTCAGAAATTGCTTTATTTACTATCATGTGCTCCTGAAATTTCTTCTCTAGTTCTCATTTAACTTTGTAACATCACAGTACTCTAATAAATCTTGGACTTCAGAGCACACATAGGGATTTGTTTACTAGCTCATCCTGGTATATTACCTGATACCCACCATCCACCATCCATCTTCCTTTGTTCTGAGTTTCCTCAGACATCAAGCTGTAATATGTTCAGAAAAAGAATTGCCTAATGCCTGTTCTTGGAGAATGAACCTTAACCAATACTAACCACTTGCAGTAATACCACTCCATTTGGACTGTAATTGGATTAGGGGTGGATGCATGACTAAATTCTCATTAACTAGATTTAAGAAGAGGATATTTGAGAGGTTAATGGGAAATGTAGTTCTTCACAGTAAAAATAGAAAAGACAAAAGAGGAAAAATTCTATTTCTTCATGTTTTTCAATGAATTTCTAAGAACATATGATGACTCAAGCTTCTTCATCTTTCTTGTGTTGATGAGGATACCAATCTGAGGACAAACACAAATATAGAAGAGATGACAAAGTAGAAGAATCAAGAGCCTAAGTCTTGATGAGATTTTTGAGCTGTTCTACCAGTTCTGAGCTATTGTCCTGTGGGAAATCTGGTTAAATACATATAAAAATATTCCATTTAGTTTGTTAACTCACATTTATTTAGAAATTCTGTTGCTTGGAGATTAAAATATGCCCAAAAGACGGTGTAAGAAATAATGTATCATTATTATTAGTTGTGTCAATTTGCTAAACTTATGTTATTTTGCAGATATCCAGTATTATCATGAATAGAGTGTCATTATAGCAAAAGTGTTGTTAGGGACAAACGAGTCGTAAACATGATGATAAGTTTATTGATTGATCTATTCATTGCCATTATTTTTACATACCATATTTTATTTTAATATTGCTTTTTCAAATCTTTCCATGACAACATAATACTAGACAAAGATAAATCAGTTTGTCCCTTACAATAAGGGGATTTGTGTTTAGATTGAATTTGCTTTTGCTGAATGTAAACTGTAAATTTTGCTTTGCCTTCATGGCTTAGCTGGGGATGTGCTTAAGACACTGCACTGCTTCATTTTTTAGACTGCATACACAAATGTTTATTAATAATTTCATTGTTGTGAGACAAAATATAATGCTCACTGTTTCACTGTTATGATTCTCGATTTTATTACTAAGCCATATTAATTAATTGATTAAATATTAATGATAGAAAAGTCATTTCAATAAAGAGCAAGCATTGCTGATGCTGTTACTTTATTTTTAGATACGAGCTCAGAAAGATGAAAGTGCTATCGAACCACATGTTAATAATCTAACTAATGAAATAACAAATGTGTAACTGAATATGTTAAATTAATCTTAGTAATGTTCATTTCCCTTCACAGATTTAGCTCATAGAGACCAGATTTTCTCTGCCATTTAGGTAAAAACTTCTTACTTTGAAAACACTGGGAATAATTTTATTTTAGTCTTATTTTAAGTCAGTGAGAAATTCAAATAAAGCACCGTTTGAAAATGTCCCATTCTAATCCCTCAGAAAGTATATGTGTTTTTAAAATATGTAGTTACATAAGTTAATACATATATTTGCCCTGGCTTTTATAAATATCCTAATTAGTGGTATAAATTAATATCCATGAAATAATATTAATCAAAATAGTCTCCTTTAGATGTTTTATTGTCTTAAAATATGTTTTATCACTCATTAACTCAAAAATGATTTATTGAACACTAAGTGGAATTTTAAAATCCTGAATTAGTAAATTAAAATGCAGTTATTTGAAGAAGAAAAGGAAAAGGTCTTAAAACAGGAAATTGACTTCAATTCTCAGGCAAGTCCCATGATATCAGATCCTACACAAACCTACTACTACCTTCCATCTCCAACCACATGGCTAGCCAGTGCAATTTTCCTACAGAATTTTTTAAAATAATGACAGGAAATCTTTATTTATTCTTTAATTTTTAAAATGATTTTTGTGGGGGGTGGTAATTAGGTTTATTTATTTATTTATTTAATGGAAGTACTGGGAATTGAACCCAGGACCTCATGCATGCTAAGCATGTGCTCTACCACTGAGCTTTACCCTCCATCTTTTCCTTCATGCTCATTCCCAGTCATGTCACAGGAGTAATATGACTCTGAGAAGAATAAACCTTAACAAAGTAGTAGTTTCTATTGAATAGTAACCAAACTGACTTCAGTGATTTTTTTTTTCTCCTAAGAATTTGTAGACACAAAGAAACATAACCATATGCTTAGAGTTCAGCTTGTTCAGTGAAAAGAAAAATGTTCCCCATGAAACATTTATTTTCAACTGGAAGCCATAAAGTATCCATTTGCTTTATTGTGCCATAGAGCTAATACAACAGGAAGTTTCATAGCAGATAAAGACAGATGAGTGAGGTTGCAAGCACACTGAGAGAGTTATGCCGACAGATTGATACAGAAGAATCATACATTGTGGTTGACAAATGGGTCTTATAATCGTATTTTTTATAGAGTAGGCTTGATTTCTCATCTACCCATTTTCCAAATGTGATTGTAAAAGGCCATACTCAATCTTCATGGATGAATGCTATTACGAAAGACTGTGCTAAAAGTAAAATCATCTGAGAGGTGCTGTGTTTACTCTACACACAGCTTTATGTGAATGACATTGATCATTGGTTAAATGTAAGTTACTTTACAATTTCCCCATCCATCTGTTCTCTTAAAGGAAATTAGGCCATATGCAAATGTATTTATATCTCTTTCGACAGTGAGAATTTAATTTCAGTAAATATGAACTGTCAGTCAACTTTTGGAGAAGGAACTGGGTAATGAATAGAAACAGAAATTGAAGCCTAAGACAAAGAAACAGAAGGAAATTTTCTCTGCCTGAATTTAAGGAAACAGAGGCAGGATTAAGGATTAAGTTCCATATAGAAAATAACATTAATATTCATGGTATTTAATGCAAATATAGATACAATATGCAAACAATTTATTGAAACAGAGGGAGAGATTGTCATCAGATTTTAGAAATAAAATACAATAAATAAAAGGTTAGAAAATAAATTATTTACAAGATATGATGATAAGAACAATAATAGGGAAACAGAGGGAAAATTGAAGCAAAATGGAACATAATTGTTTTAAGTACATCATATCTTTAAAATGTTGGTTAAGTAAATATCATACTGCAAATGAGATTTTATTTCAGTTAAGCAGTATCTACTATATTTAATTAACATTATTAATACCAATGTTATCAATTTAAAGGTACATTTGTTTAAGTTATACATTTCTTCCTAATTTTAAGTAACTTGTGATAAAAATAGTAATTGAGTAATTATTGGCTATTCATTAATTAGCCATGTTTGAGAAACACTGACTTCATTACAGTGACTAGAATTAACAACAAAGTAATGTTTCTGGTCACAAACATTGCCTCAAAAACTTCATGCAGTTAAGAAAAATCACATACAATTTAAGGACAGGAATTTCAAAATTAAAATCACTAGTCATTGCCAAACAACATCAGCCATATCAATTATATGTAATAGCAATATAAATTAGCCTTTATACCTGCAGTTGCATTAAATTCTACTCTAAAATCAAGCAGTAAGTTTAGGAAAGCCACGTTGAGTTTATTATTTTTACAGCGCAGATGTGGCATTTCTACAAAACCCCACAGACAATTATTAATCTGTATCAGCTAGTCTATCAGGTCAAGGAATGTATTAACATCAGTGTCTTCTTTGCCAGACATACACAATCAGGAGGAAGTTGTCCAGGGAGGTGAGTTTGGAAAGCACATATTAGAAAGCTCTTACAGATTTCAAAATGAAGGGGAGATGGTGCTTTTTACAAATATTGCAAGGGCTATTGCACTTTGAAAGACAGTTTAACCACAAAATGACACCAAAGATAAGGAGTCACAAGGAAGCAGAAAGTAAAGAACTTATTAAGGAAATAAGTTGCTGGTGAAGTGATGTGTGTTCCGCTGATTGGTACAAACTCGGTTATGATGCTCCCACTCAGGTTACACCCGAAAAGAACTTTCTATCTAAAGAAGTAGCTTGAACTAAATGTTCTTAAGGACTTCTAAAGTCGTACACATCTGAAGTCCTCTATGGGGAAGTGCAGATCAAACGGGAAGAGAAACAGTACTACACAGAAGTGAAATGCTTGGCAAACTATCATAGTGCCGATGAGAGAACCAAGGCTGAAACCCTTGTCTTTTTGTAGATTGATCCTATATTTTAACTGCAAATATTCTTACTTATTTAATTTAGCATTAAATATTAACTGTGTTGCAATATTCTTGGCATTTAAAATTTAAGAAATAATTCTATAGTTCTCCTGAATTAATATTTTTAAAAAGTTTTTGTTAAGACATGTCACTGTGTATTCTTTGTGGCTTTTCTAACTCTTTTACAACTCAAATGTGTCCTTTATACACTTTACCATTATTGTGTAATTTTAAAATTCAATTTTTTCATACCTCCATCTTTTTTTGCACCTTTCTTTGTCTGTTTGCTATATCTATCTTGTATTTTATTTTATTTGGAAAGTCACTTCTAATAATATTTTTCTTTCTTTTTTTGATTTTTTTATTGTAGTGTAGTCGGTTTACAATGTTTTAATCTCTGGTGTACAGCATAATGTTTCAATCATATATATACAAACATATATTCCATTTCATATTTTATTTCATTAAAGATTAAAAGATATTGAATATAGTTCCTTGTGCCATACAGTAGAAACTTGTTGTTTGTCTATTTTATACAAAGTGTTAGTATCTGCAAATCTCAAACTCCGAGTTTATTCCTTCCCACTCCCTTTCCACCCTGATAGCCATAAGTTTGTTTTCTAAGTCTGTGAGTCTGTTTCTATTTTGTAAATAAGTTCATTTGTGTTTTTTTTTTTTGATTCCACATATAAGTTATATCATATGGTATTTTTCTTTCTTTTTCTGGCTTACTTCACTTAGAATGATGATCTCCAGGTCCATCCATGTTGCTGCAAATGGCATTATTTTATTCTATTTTTATGTCTGAGTAGTATTCCGTAGTATAAATATATCACATCTTCTTTATCCAGTCATTTGTCGATGGACATTTAGTTGTTTCCATGTCTTGGCTATTGTATACAGTGCTGCTATGAACATTGGGGTGCATGTATCTTTTCGAATTAGAGTTCCCTCTGGATATATGCCCAGGAGTGGGATTGCTGGATAATATGGTAAGTTTATTTTTATTTTTTTGAAGGCTCTCCATACTGTTTTCCATAATGGCTGCACCAAGCTACATTCCCAACAACAGTGTAAGAGGATTCCCTTTTCTCTGCATCCTCTCCAGCATGTATCATTTGTGGACTTTTCAATGATGGTCATTCTGACTAGTGTGAGGTATATTTTTTCCTTCTAATTCTTTAATGTTTAATTCCATTAATTTTATTTGACAAATCTTTAAAGCAACCTAATTATCCAGTAATGTAAGAAGAGGTAAATATATATATAAAATTTCAAGTTAATGAAATGATATGAATTCATGAAAATATTTAATTATCAAATGCAAAATACCAATCCAGAATAGAAATAAAATACTATTAAAATATTTGCATTTGAACTATGATTACTCTAGGTAAACTAGCAGAGCCAACTGGTTGCTGTCAATGCCACATCATCCCCGCTGACATTCTTCCCTGGACAGAAACCTAAAACTCTTTCCCAGAGAATAGGAGAAGCCACTGTTCTTGCTTGGCAGCTGTGAGCAGCAAGCGGAGATCATTGGAGGGACCATTGCCCAATGTCCTTCGATGGTTTACATACCAGGGAGCTGCAAGCAGATGGGATCACCTATGGTAGCTTCCAGCTACAATTGTTAGATTTAGCAAATTAAAATAAAAGACATTCAGTTAAATCTGAATATCAGAGAAGCAATGGATAATTTCTAGCATAGATATGTTCTCTGCAATTTTTGTGACATAGTTATTCTGAGAAAAATGTTGTGTATCTGAAATTCAAGTTTAACTAGACATACTGTTTTACCCAGCAACAGTCCATCCAGGTGCTCTGGGTATGCTCCTGAAAAAGATTTTTTTTTTCGGTTCACAGAGACAGCTGGGGTCATCGGTGGCTGTTTCCCTCGGTCCCTGGGCCCCTGTACTTTCACACTTCCTGAAAACAGTCTTCCTGAATTTCTTTCCCTCAACCCTTCTATCTGTTGTAGAAGTCTGTAATTATTTGTGATAAACTGGTAAACTTTCTTTTCAAAACAGTCCAGTACATTCTGATCTTAACCAAATGCAGATAGATACTATCAGAAAGATATATGATAGATAGATAGATAGATAGATAGATAGATAGATAGATAGATAGATAGATAATAGAGATATCTTCTAAGTATATAACTATATTCATATATTGAATATTTTAAAAGCATGAATTTAGATGTTGCTTATGGGTCACTTAGTTTTCAAAATTCTCTTCATTTTTACATTGTTGATATTTTACTAAAACATATCAAAACATCCTTAAATATGTGGCTTGAGGTTACATAGAGTCTTATGTACTTTACTGATTTTCCTCTTTGTAGAAACAATCTTGATTATTTGATTCAAATAGTCTGTGAGATCTCATGTCTGTGAGGTCTTTTTTTCTCTGTTTCAGTTGCCGATTCATTGCAAATACTAAATCTAAAAGGATTTTATAGAAAGGAGCAGTTTTAGAATGAAAGATCTTTACAGTACATTGCATCATGCTTTTATAGATCCCCTACTGACAGTTAAATTCCATCCTAGAGAAATTCCCAGTAAAGGTATAAACTTGTTAGGTTGATTAAAAAGAATGGATCACAATATGAAATGTAATTATTGGTTGATAAATAAAAAAGGGAATTATCTCTGTAGAGCTAATGCTCTCCAATTGTATTAGTGAATTTTTCTTATCAAATGTTATAAACAAAATGTCATATATGATATGTGCATCATTCATGTAACAATAATCCAAATAATTGAATAAATCAGTTTTCCAGGAAACTGACATCTCTGGATATAACCTTTCAAAATACTGTGAGAGCTATTATACAAATGGTACAGCACATCTGTCTTGAAATCTGACATTTGTGGATGCCATTCCACTGTTCTTAGTTCCATTGCTTACTAGCTGACTGACTTTAAGCATTTCTGAACTTTATTTTCTTTCTCTGTAAAATAAACATAATAATACTTATAGCTTAATATTGTTGGGAGCTTTAAATGGAATTAGATATATATACATTTATATGTTTGTATATCGTGTTAAAGCATAGAGTTTTTTTTAATAACTGATCATTTGTATGAGCATTTGGTCTCATACATTTTCACTGTGATCTATTATAGGTGCGAGAAACTTTAGCCAAACTACAGTTTTATACTATGAACAAAATAACCAAATGGTGAATCATGTACTCATAGTCAGCATTCATCATTCTTCAGAAATGACTATTTTATCTCTGAATTATCTGTCCACTTTACCAACATGCCATAACCTTCTATAATCAAAAGTACTTCATTGTATTTTTGAAAAACCACAAGATATTTCTATTCTTTCTATTATTCTTTAAATAATATAATAATATTACTAGGGATTAAAGGAAAAATTTACTCATCATCCTAATCACCATAAAAATCAACTTACTTTCATTTTTCCACATAATTCCTTCTTCATAATAATACATCATTTTATTAGCAATATATCAATTTGATGATGTATTCTCATCATTTAAGACACTGTTCGTATTTTTCTAACTTCCAAGAATTCAGTATTGGAGTGGAAAGAACACAAACACAGGGGTTCAAGTCTCAGTTCTCATTCTTTTTGGACATGTGATTTTAGATAAACCACTGAGTCTCCCTTAAGTTCAATTTTCTTTATGAAATGTGGACTCTAACCCTAATTACTTTGAAGGATGGTATTGAAGGTTAAATGCCAAATGCTTTAACGTGGCTCATATTAAACCCTCCCACAACACAGATATGTCTGCATTTGGGTGGCTAACAAATTTTTTTTAATAAATTAATGTCTAAAGATGATTATCCCTAATAACTGCTAAGATCATAAGACAGATGGTTGCAGATATTACGTGAATCCTCATGAAAACACGTAACATTTATGAAGTAATGATGAAAAATGAGCATGAAATTTCCAGTTTACATAAGAACAGAGGACACAGAGGTTAATTATATGATATAACATCATGCAATCACCATTGCAGTACTAATAACTAGAGTTTTTTAATAAACAGGATGAAGAGGAACTAAAAGAGAGAAAAAGGAAGATACAGAGTATATTAGTTTTCTAGGTCTGCCCTAGTAAAGTACCACATTCTGGTAGCTTAAACAACAGAAATGTATTTCTGTACAGTTCTAGAGACAGTCTGGCTGAATTACTGCTCAATCCTGTGACTTTATTTTACTTTTTCTGTTTAAAGCCCTATCTCCAAATACAGTCATATTCTGAGTTACTGGAAGTTAGGATTTCAACCTATAAGAAAGACAAATACTACATGGTATCACTTATATGTGAAATCTTAAGAAAAAAAAAGCAATTTCACAGAAACAGAGAAAATAGAATGATGGTTGCCAGGGCTTGGGAGGGAGGGGGAGATGGGGAGATAGAGGTCAAAGTGTACAAACTTTAATTTGTAAAAAGAATACGTTTTGCAGGTCTAATGTACAGCATTGTGGTTATAGTTAATAATATGGTATTGAATACTTAAAAGCTGCTAAGAATGGATCTTAGGTATTCTTATCACAAAAAAGAAAAAAAGAATTAACTAGAATATATATATGTATAACTGAATCACTCTGTTGTACACTTGAAACTAAGACAATATTGTAAATCAACTGTACTTCGTTTTAAAAAAAAGAATTAACTATGTGAAATGATGGATGCGTTAATTATCTTGATTTTGTTAATCATTCCATAATGTATGTGTACATTATCAAATCATCACATTGTACCCTTTAAATATATACTATTTGTCAATTATTTCCCAATAATGTTTGGGAAAAAAAGAAAATCCCACATATTTCATTTTGGTATAATGTCAAAGATGTATATCCACCATTAATTTCTTAAGTTTTCATTTATGACAAAATAAATATCAATAGAAATAACTCGATGAGGCAAAAGCTGTTTGGAAACTTCAATAGTCTTTAAGAGCATAAAGATTTCCTAACACCAAGTAATTTGAGAACCACTACAGTAGACAATCAGAGATATGTAAAATTGGAAAGTTAACATTATTGAGAAGTTATTGTTAAACACTTGAAAGCAAAATGTCATTGTAAGATATTACTGAGTTTTGAGCTCCAGTCATTTACAGATAGATATTAAAATATTCAGATAAACTAATTTCATATCAGGGGCTTTATTAAAAGTAATCTGGGAGAGTGTTGAATTGTGCACTGGTGGCACCTAAAGAAATAAGATTATTTGTAGGTTTCTAAATATTGAAGCTGGGTTATTTTTACTCACTATTTTAATAAAACACTCTCCTTACTTTTGCATAATGTCAAATATTTTCATATATAAGCAGAACATAACTCTTACATTTGATTTATTTCTGTTCTTTATTGCCTCATGGCTTCTCCTACTTAGTGCCTGTGTTAATTGACTTCTTTTCTTCTTGGTGTCTATTCTCTAGCACAATTCCATACAGATTCTCAAGAAGTAGCTGTTGAATGTGAAATAAATCAATGCCTCTTCTCAACTACTCTGCAGTATATGTCATTCCCTACCTCATTGCCAACCCACCCACCCCTCATCTATTTCTTATATACATAGTCTCTAAAAGAGAAAATTCTTGGGTTTGCCAGCTTTAATCTATGAAACTGTTTACCTGTTGGGAGAAGTTATCATTTGCAACCATACTAGGCAATGCAAGTTATCTTTCAATAAGTTGTTCATGCCTGGCCTAATTGGTTATGGGCCATAGGGATAAAGTGATCCATATACCAAAAAATCTCAAGAGTAAACTGTTACAAGACATAAATACTGTGTCTTCTTGAAACATATGCTGTATAATCTGGCAGAAGCAGTAGAGATAATTGCGTTTAAGCTTTGTATTTAGAGCATCGAAGGTGGACCTATATGTCTTCAGGATCCCTAAGAAAGACTTTCCAACTTCAAAATAAGATGTGTCAGTTCACTTTAACAAGGCTTCTGTATTCTGTAGCCAAAGATGCGGTGTAACATATAAGCCTCCCCCAGGATAGTTAATAGTAATTCATATTGAAAAATAAATATCTGATATGTTATTCTTTCTTGAAGGCAAATTCAACCAAGAAAAAAAAGTATAAAAGACTACTGGACAATTGTAAATATGGGGAAATGGAAAAAATTTTGAATTCAAGAGCTACAAGAACACATTCACACTCTGACTCAGCACAAACTTGGATCCTGAAAACAAATATGATAGAAATCTATAAATATTACATCTAAATAGCTCTGAGAAAGATGTTTATAACTCATTGGCATTCTGTTCACTTAGCTAAGTATTGTTTGTTCTGATAACATTTAGATTTATTTTTCTAAAATTCTTCAAGGAAAAAAGAAATATTCTGGTATTACTGATTGTAGGCACCATCATTCAAAAATCTTATGGATAAAACAGTATTATCATTTATCCAGAGCTGTGCCATCTCATAGACTTCATCTTTAGCATTGTCAGCAACGCAGAGTACATCATCAATCTTCTCCCCCTTTTTTTTTGTAAAGCTGGTTCTGTAACATTTTGAATGAAAAGACTTACTTTCTTATTCAGCTGTGATGAAAAGTAAAAGGACATTTCTTGGTAGCTAAGACATGAGCACTGTGGAGTGGATGCTTAGATCAGATTCTGTTTCATTTTACATTAACTCATGTATTAAATATATTTGAGAATTAATTACATTGTAACATAGTTTTCACATTTGTTTACTAGGGCTGCTGCACAAAACACCAGAGACTGGGTGGCTGAAACAACAAAAATTTACTTTTTCACAATTTTGGAGCCTAGAAGTATGAGTTCAGGGTGTCAGTGGGACTGGTTTCTCCTGAGAGGTATCTTCTTGGCTTTCTTGCTGTGTTCTCACATGGTCCTTTCTGTTCATGTGCATCCCTAGTGTCTCTATTTGTGTCCAAATTTCCTCAGCTGTATCCAAGTAGGACCCACTCTAATGGCCTCTTTTTACTTACTTATTTTTTAGTTGAAGTGTAGTTTATTTACAATATTGTGTTAGTTTTAGGCATACAGCAAAGTGATTCAGTTTTATATATATTATACATGCAAATTTATATGCATATGATATATATTAACTATTTCAGATTAGTTTCATTATAAGCTATTACAGGATATTGACTATAGTTCCTTATGTTATATAGTAAACCTTTGTTGCTTATCTATTTTATATATAATAGTTTATTTCTGTTAATGTCATACTCCTAATTTATCCCCCTTTCTCCTCCCTTTCCTCTGTGGTAACCATAAGTTTGATTTTTATGTCTGTGACTCTGTTTCTGTTTTGTTTATAGATTAATTTGTATTAT
Organism: Vicugna pacos; assembly: GCF_048564905.1. Lineage (NCBI taxonomy): Eukaryota > Metazoa > Chordata > Mammalia > Artiodactyla > Camelidae > Vicugna > Vicugna pacos. The sequence continues at coordinate 42,991,197 of NC_133000.1, forward strand.
TAATTCTATTGTTTATAGATGAATTTGTATTATTAATTCCACATATAAGTGATATCATATAATATTTGTCTTTCTCTGACTTCACTTAGTATGATATTCTCTAGGTCCATCCATGTTGCAGCAAATGACAATATTTCACTTTTTAATGGCTGAGTAATATTCTAATATATATATGTGTATATATAAATACCAAATCTTCTTAAACAAATCATCCAATGGTGAGCATTTGGGTTGTTTCCATGTCTTGGCTGCTATGAACATTGAGGTGCATGTATCTTTTCCAGATATATGCCCAGGAGTGGGCTTGTCAGATTATATGGAAGCTCACGTTTTAGTTTTTTAAGGAACTCCCATCCTGTTTTTCATAGTGGTTGTACCAATTTACATTCCCATCAACAGTGGAAGAGGGTTCCTTTTCCTCCACACCCTCTCCAATGTTTATTATTTGTAGACTTTTTGATGATAGCTATTCTGACCAATGTAAGCTGACACCTCATTGTGGTTTAAATTTACATTTCTCTAATAATTAGCAATGTTAAACATCTTTTCATGTGCCTATTGGCCATCTGCAGGTCTTCTTTGGAGAAATGTCTACTTAGGTATTCTGCCCATTTTTTGATTAAGCTGTTTTATTTTGTTTTGTTTTGTTTTTGATATTGAATTATATTAGCTGTCTGTATATTTTGAATATTAATCCCTTGTCAGTCTCATCATTTGCAAATATTTTTTCTCATTTTATAGGTTGTCTTTTCATTTTATGATTGGCTTCTTTTGCTGTGCAAAAGATTTTAAATTTGAACTTAGGTGCTATTTGTTTACCTTTGCTTTTACTTCTTTTCCCTTGGGAGATTAATCTAAGCTACAATTTATGTTTAAGAAGTTTTGCCAATGTTCTCTTCTATGAGTTTTGTGGTGTTATGTCTTATATTTAGGTCTTTAAACCATTTTGAGTTTATTTTTATATGGTATGAGGGAGTACACTAGACTTACAAGACATATTAGATCAGATGAACTGGCTGAATATGTGCAGAATGTTCCATCCAAAAATGGCAGAATGCACATTATTTTCAAGTGCACGTGGAACATTCTCCAGGGTAGATCACATGTTAGGCTACAAAATGAGTCTCAATAAGTGTAGAACTTTGAAATCACATCAGGCATTTTTTCCAACTACAAAGTATGAGACTAAAAATCAATTAAAAGAGAAAAAAATTGTTAAAAAGAAACTTAAACATATGTAGTCTAAATAGAATACTATTAAACAATCAATGAGTCCATAAAGAAATCAAAGATAAGATTTTTAAAAACCTTGAAATAAATGAAAATGGAAAAACAGCAATCCAAATTCTGTGGGATATAATTCTAAGAGGGAAATTTATAGCAATAAAGGCCTACCTTAGGAAACAAGAAAGGTATAAAATAATCTAATCTTAAAACTAAAGGAACTAGGAAAAAAGAACAAACAAAATCCAAAGTTAGTAGAAGGAAGCAAATAATGAAGATTAGAGAGGAAATTAGTTAAATAGAGACTAAGAAAAATAATAGAAAAGATCAATGAAACTAAGAGGTAGTTCTTTGAAAAGATAAACAAAATTGATAATCCTTTAGCCAGACACATAAAGGAAAAAAAAGAGAGAGAGAGCTCAAGTAAATAAAATAAAACATGAGACAGAAGAGTTTATAACCAACATCACAGAAATATAAAGGATCATAAGATATTACTAGGAAAAAAATTATGCATCAGTGGATTGAACAACCTAGAAGAAATGGATAAGTTCCTAGAAACACAATCTTCCAAGGCTGAAATGAGAAGAAATAGGAAATCTTAACAGACAAATTACTAGTAATGAAATTTAATTAGTAATTTAAAAACTCACAAAAAACAAAAGTACAGGACCAGAGAGCTTTAAAGATAAATTCTATAAAACATTTATGAAAGAGTTAACACGTATACTTTTCAAACTATTCCAAAATATTGAAGAGGAAAGAACACTTCTGAACTCATTTTATTAGGCCAGCATTACCCTGATAATAAATGAGACACAGTATTACAAAGAAAAAGAAGAAAGAAAGAAAGAAAGAAAGAAAGAAAGAAAGAAAGAAAGAAAGAAAGAAAGAAAGAAAGAAAGAAAGAAAGAAAGAAAGAAAGAGAGAAAGAAAGAGAGAGAGAGAAAGAGAGAGAGAAAGAGAAAGAAAGAGAGAAAGAGAAAGAAAGAGAGAAAGAAAAAAGAAAAGAAAAGAAAAGAAAAGAAAGGAAAAGGAAAGGAAAGGAAAGGAAAAGAAAGGAAAGGAAAGGAAAGAAAAGGAAAGAAAGAGAGGGAGGGAAGGAGGAAGAAAGGAAGAAAGTAAAAGAAAGTTGTAGGTCAATATTTCTGATGAACATGGACACAAAAATCCTCAACAAAATATTAGCAAAACAAATTCAGTAATATGTTAAAAGGATCATATAGCATGATAAAGTAGGATTTAACCCAGGGAATGTGAGGATTGTTTGGTATCTTCAAATTAAGATGATACACCACATTAACAAACTAAAGAATAAAATCATATGATCATTTTAATAGATGCAGATAAAACTTTTGACAAAATTCAACATTCATTTATGATTTAAAAAAAATCTTCAGCAAATGGGTATAAAGGGAACATATCTCAACATAATATATCACATATCACAAACCCGCCTCCAACATCGTATTCAACAGTGAAAAACTGAAACTTAAAATATTTACTCTAAGAGATCTAAGATTAGGAACAAGACAAAGATGTCCACCCTCACCACTTTTATTCAGCATAATATCAGAAGTCTTAGCTGCAACAATCAGACAAGTATAAGAAATAAAGAAATCCAATTTGGGAAAGAAGTACAACTGTCTTTGTTTGTAGATGACAGGATTTTATAAATAGAAAACCTTAAAGATCCCACCAAAAACTATTAAAACTAATAAACAAATACAGTAAAGTTGCAGGATACAAAATTGATATGTAAGTCTCTTGTATTTTTATCCTCTAACAATGATTTATCAGAAAGAGAAATTAAGAAAACAATCTCATTTACAATTGCATCAAATAGAATAAAATATCCAGGAATAAAGTCGGCAAGGGAGTTGGAAGACCTGCATTCTGAAAACTATGACATGATGAAAGAAATTGAAGATGACACAAATAAATGGAAATGCATACTGTCCTCATGGATTTAAATAACTAATAATGTTAAAAATGTTGATATAACCCAAGGCAATCTACAGATTCAATGCAATCTCATCAAAATGCTAATGTCATTTTTTCCTATAACTAGAACAAATAATCAAAAATGATATATAGAACCACTAGACCTGTTATAGATAAAGCAAATTTGAGAAAGAAGAACAAAACTGGAGGTATCACACTCCCTGACTTCAAACTATATCACAAAGCTATAGTAATCAAAACAGTATGATACTAGCACAAAAACAGACACAAAGATCAATGGAACAGAACAGAAAGCCCAGAAACAAACCCACTTTTATACAGTAAATTAATCTATGACAAATGAGACAAAAATATACAATAGGAAAAAGCCTTCTTAATGATGATGTTGGGAAAACTGGACAACAAGAAGCAAAAAAATGAAACTTGGATGCTTTCTTGCACCATATACAAAAATCAACTAAAAATTTATTAAAGTCTTGAATGTAAGTCATAAAACTTCAAGATTAAAACATAGGCAGTCAGCTATTTAACATTGGTCTTAGCAATATATTTTTGACTCTGTGTCTTCAGACAAAGGCAACAAAAACAAAAACAAAAATAAACAAACAACATTACATCAAACTAAAAAGTTTTTGCACAAGGAAGTAGACCATCAACAAAATGTAAAGGGCACCTGCTGAATATGAGAATATATTTGCAAATGATATAGCCAATAATAGATTAATATCCAAAATAGATTTAAAAAACTCACACAACTCAATATCAAAAAAACACAAAAACATCCAGTTAAAAATGGGCAGAGGCATTAAATAGAAATTTTTCAAGGATGATGTTGAGATGGCCAATAGACATATGGCAAGATGCTGATCACTAATCATCAGGGAAATGCAAATCAAAACCATAATGAGATATTACCTCATACTTGTCAGATTGCTATCATCAAAAAGACAACAAATAACAAATGTTAGTGAGGAAGATGTGGAGCAAAGGATACTCTCATGCATTGTTGGTGGGAATGTAAATTGGTGCAATTACTAGGGAAAATAGTATGGAGGTTCTTCAAAAAATTAGAAGTAAAACTACTATATGACCCAGAAATTCCAATTCTGGGTATTTATCAAAAAGTTAAAACACTAATTTGCAAAGATATATGCTTCTCTATGTTCTTCATCATTATTTATAGTAGCCAATATATGAAATCCACCTAAATGTCCATCAATAACTAAATGGATAAAAATGTGGTATGTGTATATATATGTATATATATTTTATATATTATATATAGGAATATAAATCAGCTATTAAAAAAAGAATAAAATTTAGCCATTTGCAACAACATGGATGGACCTAGAGAGCATTATGTTAAGTCAAAAAAATCAGTCAAAGACAAAATACTACATGATTTTACTTATATGTGGAATCTTAAAAAAAAAAAAAAGACTCAGATTCAGAAAACAAACAGATGGTTGCCAGAGGGTGGGTGGGTGAAAAGCTGAGCAAAATAAGTGAGGGTGAATAACAGCTACAAGCTTCTGATTATAAAAGAAATGTCACAGGTATATAATACACAACATAAGGAATATGGTCAATAATACTGTAATAACTTTGTAAGAGGATATATGACTACTAGGCTTATCAGACTGATCATTTTATAATATATTTAAATGTTGAATCACCATGTTGTACATCTGAAACAAACATAATATTGTACAGCAACTACACTTCAATTAAAAAAATAAATGCAATTTAAAAAGAAGTGATTGCAACCATTTGGGAGACCTGTAAAAAGAAATTTTCTTTGTGAAAGGGGCTCCAGTGGTGACTTTCAAAGACAAAGATTATTAATGTCCCTTCATACCTTATATCTCCAAGGATCTGAGACAGGAAGGAAGAGTGTGGGGCACAACCATTAAAAAAGGAAATGACAAAGTAACTGAGTATAGGACATAAACTGGTTAAAACCAACTCGGCCCAAGATGGTGGAAGATTCAACTTCCAATAGACCTTGAGCCTCATTATAGGCTCATTATAATAGATTAGCATGTTAAATAACACACTCAGAGGTGCCATGACAGTTCCTAGGCCGAATGTAAAAGGCCATAAGTGGGCCTGGACCCAATTCCTGGAAATTCCCACCCTTTCCCCAAAACTGTTGGAATAATCCTCCCATGTGTTAACATATGAAATTACCTAGCCCATAAAAACTAACAACCCGTTCCCTGGGGCCACCACTCTTGCCTTCCGAGATGGCCCACGCTCTGTCCATGGAGTGTGTATCTCCCTGAATAAATCTACTTTCACTTTGCTATGTCTCACTCTTGAATTCTTTTCCTCTGTGAGACAGGAAATTATTCTCTGGCAACGGATCTAAGATATTTCCTATCCAGGGGCTGGGATTTTTGCTCACACTCCACCAGCACAAAATCAGTACATTCCATCTTAATTGCTATAACTTTCCTTATAGTCCAAATATATTTAACTGTTTGAAATGGATAAATGCAGAGGGACAAAGGTATTTTTTGATAAATTAACGTAGAATCATTATATCCCTACTTTGGCCTTACTGTGGGCTAATACAGGGGTACTGGGCAAGCAGTGACTCGGCCAAGTGGTCATCATACTTATGATCTAGAGCTACAGCAGTCCAAGAAGATAATCCATGTTGCTGAAGCAGATTTACATTTAAATCCACTGGGTCTCTTTTCGGAAGACTGCCACCTGGGTGATGTACCGATGAGGCTGGTATGCTGTTGCTGTTGGGAGGGAAAAAGAAGCATCCTGCCTGGTAATGGTCAAGGTCAAACTGCAAGTTTTCAAAATAAGTTTATGTGGCCCTCGATCCATTTCATAACTGATTACGACCCAGGAAGTGGCCATGATTAGATGTTACCTTACTAAGTAGTTAAATTCAGAGTGTGTGTGTGTGTGTGTGTGTGTGTGTTTGTGTTTTCTTGATAGCTTCCGTAGCAATGGCAGAAATTGTGGTCTCTGTGGAGATTATTTTATGAGAGTCAGGAAGTCACTACAATGGTCATTTGTAAGTCAGAGCTGATTCCATTTGAAAATATTACTCATATGAAGGGTCAGAGCAGCCCAGGGGAAAATGCTGGAAGGTTCTATAACATTTTTGAGTCTTCAGGAAATAGGGCATTGACAGAGGAGTTTACTGCGGAATGGGTCATGGATATAATTCATGTTAGCATATAAAACATAAATTTACATCATCTAATACTATTTCCTGGGTAAATGATTTAATGCTCCACCTGGTTCTGAATACAACAATAAGGTGTGTTAACCCTGCCTTTCAAACCAAATATAATAATATACCTCAAGTACAGTTAAAACAATAAATATTTATTAATTTTGAAGAAAACATTTAACCTGTGTTTGCAAATTCAAGGACAAGTCCTATTAGACCTCTGATCATTTATGGATGAAACGCTGACTTCAAGCAGGATAAAGGGATGTTGAATACTTTATGTAGTGTTAGATAAGTAAACTCTAAAATTAAGTAACAGTGCCATGTTGAAGAGGTAAAAATCATTAATATTTCATGAACAGGTTTGTAGTATTAAGTAATCAATTAGCAAAGGTTTACTGTACTTGGCTTCATTCATATGCAAAAAATGAAACTGTCCAGGGGTATAGAAAATACGATGACCTCCATATGACAGGATTCTCTGAGAATTGTTTGGCCACCTTTTGTGACTTGCATTCTGTTATATTTTCACTATAGTAATCTTATTTGATACACAATGTTCTGGTGGAGGTGGGGTGGGTGGGTAGGGCAGATGCACTTTCATCTTGGTTTTCACTAAATCAGAAGTAAAAAAGCCATAAATTATTGAGGGGCAACCCTCCAAATGAGGTGTGATGTTTCAAACACCTACCCTGGTGGTTTCCCGAAACTGAGAACACCTTAACTCTAACATAATAATTTTAATTGAGCTAAAAATCTACATAAATTAATCCACAAGGGTAACTTTAATCAAGGAAAAGCAAAATACACATGGTCCAAAAGCTGTCAATCAAACAAAAGACGGGAAAGGAAATGGAGATGAGATGAGGAGTCAGATATTGAAACAGACGAGCGCCCTTGTGGGTCTAAGGAACAAGACGAAGGTTGTCTGTAAAATTTGTTGGACAGGATGGCTAAAGAAGAAAACATCTCTCTGTGCACAGTGGGATACGCTGAGGGCTTAGTAGCATGAAATTCAGGTTCTAGAGAGAATTTAAGCAATTGGGTAAGACACTTAAGCCCGGCTATAGTCAAATAAAAGGAAAAAGTAAACGTTGAGGTGATTGTTTTGCTAGGGAATTATTTTCTTTTGGAATAAATCTGATCACCTAGCTCCTTTCATTAAAACAGCTATAATACTAACAGCCACAACAATAAAACGTCTGCTAATTCCTCATTGCAATTGTCCCTGCTCTCTGGTTTGTAACACCAGGACTGTGTTACAATGTATCTTTAGGAAAACCTTTTTGTCTTGATTTATTTTCTTGTAAAGACCTTCTCCACTTGGAAAACTGCTCCATCTATGGAATCAGTTTCATGAAAGAGTCCACGAACTCTCTTCAAGCAGAGTTCATTCTTTTTATGTCCCTTTAGTAATGGTTTGAGGTTAGAGTGCTCACCATATGGTATTCTAATTTATTTGCATTTCTTCTTCACCCCTCACAGAAAGCTCCTCCAGCCCAGAGATCACAAAAACTTTATCTTTCATTTTTCCCTTTTATAGTCCAGTGCCTGGTATATCACATGTCATATTTAGATGGAAATTATCAAATGAAGTTTTTCTTCCTGAATTATAGTATGTGAGAAAATAAATGGATATTTTATAAGGCAGAGCTTTTGGGTGGGGGACAGTATTTGGCTAGTACAATGTAGCATTAGTGGCTACTCTGAAAATGTATTGCATTATCTCCAGAAGTAGAGGAACAGATATCTCTGTCTCTTAGCCCAATCTGGTTATAGCTTTGCTGTCACTGCAGTAGGATCTTGGTTCACACACAAGCATAATTGTTGATCAGCACCAGTGACTGAGTATGGGGTTCCCCCTGCTGGACTTTTTCTTATTCTTTTATCACTGCCTTCCTAGAAATCAAGAAACCTTGCCCATCTGATTGATTCTTGAGGTACTTAGGGCTCTCTAGTTTGGAAATCCCTGCTACTGTACCTCATCCTGACCAGAAAACAATTTCAGCTGCTGCAAGAAGGGCTCCTTGTGGTAACTGGGGTGCATATCGTCATAGCTGGGCACTACAGGCAACAGGAATTTGAGGCAGGAGTAGCTGAAAATTTCTTCATAGACTCGCGGGTCACTTTCCTGCATGCGTAGCATCTTGTCCCCATATTTCTCCACAGTTGGAGATGAATATGTGATCACTCAATATATGACTATTGATTATGTCACATGCTTAGGAAGGTGGAAATTGTATAGCTAAAGATACACTGGGAATATAAAAGGTTTAAGTATATAACTGTAAGTGAAAATGACTTCAGTATTTTTAAATCAATTTTCTTCTTTGCACACAAAAATTTGCACAGTGCCTGTGAACTTCATTAGGTCAATGGACAAATAAACTTACTATTTTTCTCTCTTTTTTGGAATGTGGGCTGGGCTTCGAGTGTTACTACTTTGGTTCTATGAAGTTAGGCACGGCCATTTGGTTTGCTTTTGTAAAGGAGACGGACAGTGCTTGTCAATTAAAGTTCCATTGTGTGATTTGCTGACCTCTCTCCCTTGGCACTCTCGAGTGCCAAGAAATTTCCTTACAGAGGCTAGGTCAGCCTAGCTTACAGAATAGGAATGATGTTGCTCACAGCTCCTGTGTTCCCCACCCTTTTTCATAAACAGTGATCTGAAATACACAGAAATTGTGAGCAAAAATAAACACAATATTGTGTGAAGTCACTGAGATTTTCGCTTGTTATTCCTGCAACTCAGCCTAGGTTATCTCAATTTACACAGTATCAGATATAAAAATGAAAACAGCTACTTTATCTGTGTTACCTTCCATTTCATTATCACAACCACATATTATTTTGAGGAGTAAATGAGGTTACTAGTCCCCAGGAAAATGAGTGACTCTTAGTTTTTATTCATTCTGTCTTCATCAAATCGTGCAGAAACATAATTTCTACCCAGGGAAAAATAATTGTATCTGCACAAAATCAAGACTATTTAGTTTATAATTTCTTCAGGGGAGAATTAAATAAGTTAAGAAGCATATTTTGCTTATATGTATTATTCAAATGACCCCCTCAAGGATCCCCATGAGTCTAGGTAGACACCGTGTATGTGTAAAATGAAATGGTTTACACTGTCACTGTGTTCCATTCATTGTCCCCTAAATCTGCTGCCAGGAGTTTTTGCCCTGAATTCTCAAAATGTTTGCTTTATTTGATGATATTGTTGATGTTAGTGAGAAAATAAACAGTAGAAATATTAATAACAAATGAGAAAAATGAGGAGAATCTCTGAGTGTGATACAGTAAACTGAAGGGTGCTTTATAAAACCTGTCAAAATTGAATAACTCATTGATCAATCAGAGAAGTGGTATAAGAATGATAAGGATGAGAGTCACATGGAAAATAGGAAATATCCCACCATTGAGAAGGAGAAATAAAGTAATGATGTAGTAATGATACGAACATTTAGACTTCTCATGATTATTCACAACTAATAAAGGTTAAAGTATATGGCTACGCTCTGCTTCCAAAAAGCATCACCACCATCTTGTGTTAAGAAGCCAAATAGCACTTATGCGTTCCCTAGAGGTAAAGATCCCAACAAAAGGGCCAACATTTCCCCAGCAAGAAAAACACCACTTCCCAAGCTCATGTCTATTCTTGAAACAAACTCCCCTTTTCCATATGGTTATTTAAAACTTATCCACCTTTTGAGACTCAATTTCAGAAGCCTCACAAGAAAAAGTGAGATGCTACCTGAGAAAAAAGAAATCCGTTTTCCTTTTTGATCTTTCTTTTGTTTGTTTTGGTCTTTCCTAAATCATTAACCACAGTTTGATAGTTAATGGTCATTTTATCCACTACACATCTTAATACATTTAAACAAAAGAAGATGAATGTGATAAAATTCTCTAGTTCTCTGATTCACCAGCAACACACACACACACACACACACACGTGTATTTGGAAAAATGTGCAGACACAGAAGGTTCTTAATTCACCCTCCTTCTGACGTGTTCATACATACAGATATAAACACTGGTAATGAGGAGCTTCATGTCACACTCTTTCATTCATTTTCATATATTTTCACCCACACACTTACATAGAAACAGAGAACAATTCTTCAGGATAATTCTAAAGTCAAGGCTCTTTCTTCAAAGGGCTTCCAGGGCTCTGAGGATGGGTGAGCTCAAGAGCTGTATCACTGTAAGTCTGTGATACGTCAGTGCCTGAGAAATCTTAATTCTGAACTGCTGACTCCAAAAAATGTCCAAGAGAAAAAAGCATTTGATCAAGCACAGCTAAGTTTATTAGACACACTAATCAGATGGTGAGGGTGGACACCACTGTGACAGAACCCTGGTAGTGCTGCAGAGGGGATTGGTGAGAAAGTGTAATTAGAAAGTTTTGGTGTCTTGACTCAAATAGTTTAACATAAATCTTTAAGTTGAGCAAAAAAATACCTTACGAATAAATTTGTGGTAGGTTAACCAGATGATGCTAGAAACACCTCATCTAGAAAAATAGACTTGGGATGTTATCTAGTCCAAGCTCAAACTGCTTGTCACACAACAGGCCAATAAAACCAGAGACGGGTGTGTTGGGACAAGGAATAGCAATTTTATTTGGAAAACCAGCAGACTGAGAAGATGGTGGACTAGTGTCCCAAAAAAACATTTTGCCTGGGTTTGGAGCTAGTTGTTTTTTTTATAGAACAAAGAAGGAGGTGAGGAGTAAAGTAAATAAGATGACATGTTGTTACAAATATTTCATGGTTCCAGCCAGACTCTAGAGGGGGTGTGTTAATTTCTTCTTTTTGCCTCCATTCACAGATGGACCTCATCAGGATGTTTCCTGTGAGCTTAAACAAAGATATTTTAGATCACATTCAGGCATGGGAGCCAATGTACCAGGAGCTGTACTATTATTACACTTTAAACTATGGGCAACACCTTGTTAGTGATTAACTTGTAGCAAAAGCAACAGAATCCGAAAATTAAAGAAACAGATCCACGACAGAGTCAGATTTGTTCTTCTTTATTACAAGGGTAGAATGTACTCTGGACACAAGATTAATTAATGTTTACATTTTTGAAATAATTTTATTTCTACTAGGTTTATAGAAAGGTAATGCTTCAGTCTGGCCATAATCTTTAATTTGATGTGAACATTTAAGACAAGGGTTCTTATTTCTGTTGTTAAGAACTACCTGTATTCCCAGACCCTTCTGCTAGTTTCTTGTTAAGGAAGTCTGGGGTCATGCCCTGGAGTCTGACCTTAAGAAGATTCCAAGTCATTCTTATAATCTGATAAATTTGAGTGATAGTTGCATAAACTTTCAAGTAATTTTCTGATCTTGCTGAATCTCTTAACAGGGCTTACTTCCTAGACTTAAAGCTTTCCATTCTCAGCCAGGATAATGGGAGAAAAGAAAGTAGAGGCAATCCCAAACAACTTTTAAAGCACAAACTGAAGGAATTAGGAGTTCAGGGGAAGCTGAGCAGTTTCAACTACTGTTCCTCCCCCCACCGACTGTGCTAGCTCATAAGATGTTCTTTCATGTTTTCTTATACTCTCTAATGATCTATGAGGGCCAGATGTCAGCAAAAATATGCTATTATCTTACTGCGGGGGGCCACTCGTAACTGAGGACTGCCAAGCACAGAAACTGGGCGTAAAAACCCAAAGTGCTAGCGTCAGGCTTTGAGGTTGATCTAACAAAGACAATCTCTGTCCCGCCACCCCTTTGAAGAATGTCACCGGGTGTGTTAGGGTTCCAAGAACATCCTGAGTTACAAAGTCACAAAGGACAATAGAAGGATAGATACAATCAGCACACGAATTAGTGATCCCAGCCTGAGGAACAATCACCTGAGTTAATAGAACACTAGTCACGATGTTAGCCTAAAGGAATAATAACCTTAGTTTATTATGTTAGCTTTTGGGGATACTTTATGGGAATAGTAAACATTGGTAATGCATGCGACTATACACAAGTTAATGATTTTAGTGCACATTGTTAATGTACCTTAAAACAATACCTGTGCCTACGTGCAAGAATGCACAAGGTAGTCACTTGAATTTGTATAAATTAACTGCCTGAAATAAACTCGAGGTCCATTCTTGGTCTTGCGTCTTGCAGACTTAGAGTGCGACCCTCTCAACCCCACCTTTTAGTGTCTTCTTTCTTTTCTCAGTCCTGTAGCACAGGTTTCTGGACCTGCTCGTTGTCGGCTGGCTCCAACATCTTACCATTGGAAAATATTGGGAAGATGAACAAACCCCAGACCTTAAACTGTATTTGATCTAGAATCTAATCTGATTGTGATTTTAAAAGGCCAGTCTTTCCAAACTCCTAGAATGACGGACCATTCTAGGAAATATAAATAACATAAACACCTATTTGCTTGCAATTTTGCAATGTACTTTTATCTTTGAGTTATTTATTTTATCAATTCTAAAATGCCCCTATCATAAAGGAAATATATTCTACCTCTATTTTCTAATGAACCCCTACATTTGTGATATGGATTCATTTAATAATTAACTTTTGAATTTGTATATTAGAGTGATTATATATAGAATAATCATAGAATTATCCTGAATTTGCTAATAATAATAAGCAGTTCAGGTGATTAAAGGTGATGATTGCAACAAAGCAGGTCTATTGATGCAAACTTTTGCATCTGGCTTGAGTAACAGGTAATCTTTGGTTCATGCCATTGTTGGGTTAAATTTAAGCATGCATGAAACTCCTAAGCATTATGTAAATACAAAAGAGCATTATTCATTCATACAAACTCCTTGTACAAAAAAAAGACGACAACCTTCAAATTATCTTCTCAGTTAATGATGTATTTTTCATGTGCATGTCAGTCTGACTAATATCTAATTAAATATATTCCTCATACACCTGATCTGTAATGTATGCTGTGCTTTGTGCAAACACAGCATGAAGGAGTATTTACCATCAAGTTAATAGAGATCATTTAGCTAGCCGTGATACCGAGGTTTTTTCCATTTGTTATCAACACACACTGAAACACATCAGGTGTGAAATCCATAATTTAAAGCTCAAGAGTAATTTCAGATAGACATCCATCATAGACATTTAATTATCAGTTTAATATTATATTTCCATAAAGATGAATTATTAATATGAAGTAAAAAAACAAATTGAAGTTACCAGCAAGTTATTTCCAATTAGTCAAAAACATATCTGTGTTGAACTCTCAGTATTTCAATGATGAAGATTAGTCGATTAACTAAATAATTAGTAACAATATTAAACATATACAATAGTATATTGTAGCCCAAGTATGTACAGTGTCCATATTTTAGGTGATTTAGGTTTTTTAATACTTTTTTGTTTCTGAAATTTTTCGTTTATAGGAAAATTGAGAAGAAAATGGATTCTCATATATTCCATATGCAACATCCCTATTAATCTCTTACATTAAGATAGTGCATTTTATTTTAATTTTGATACTTAAAAATTATTTTTATATTCTATATACAGTCATTTATCAGATGTATATTTTGCAAATGACTTCACCCAGACTGTTGATTGCATTTTATTCTTTTAATAGTGAATTTAGCAAAGCAGAAGCATTTTATTTTAATAAATTTCAACTTAACTTCTCATTTTTCTTTTGTGGATCAAACTTTTGGTACTGTATCTTATACTCATCATCAAATCCAAACTCATAAATTTTCTCCTGTAAGTTTCATAGTCTTGCATTTTGAATTTAAGTCTATAATCCATTTTGAGTAAGTTTTTATGACATGTGTAAGATCAGAATCTAGGTCATTTATTTTGCATATGGGTATCTGATTGTTCCAGCACTATATGTTGAAAAGACTCTCTTTTATCCATGATATTGCCTTGGATCTTTTGTCAAAGATCAGTTCACTATGTTTCTAAACTCTCTACTCTGTTCCATTAATGGACTCTGGTCTGTTTATCTATTTCAACAACATCACACTGTCTTGATTATTGTCATCTCGAAACTGAAATGTGTGAGAGCTCTACATTTATTTTCCTTATTTAATATTGTGTTGGCTGTTCTGTCTTTTGCCATTCCAAATGAATCTGAGTCATGTCGCTGTCCACAAAATAGCATTCTGTGATTTTGATTGGCATTGTGTTGAATCTATAGATAAAGTTGAGGATATTGGCATCTCAATATTGTTTCTTGCAATTAATGACCATGAATCTCTCTCTGTTTATACAGAAGTTTGATTTCATTCATCAGCATTTAGCAGTCTTTCACAAATAGATCCTTCTTGTATTTTACTATATTTGTATTTAACTATTTGATTTTTGCTGCTATTGTAAATGACATTTTATTTTACAAATTTTAAAGTTCTAAGTATTCATTACTTGTGCAGAGAAAAGCAACTGACTTTTGTATTTTAACCTTGTGTACTACCATTTTACTACAATAGCTTACTAGTTCCTGAAGTTTATTTGTTGTTACTGATTCCTTGAGATTTTCTACATGAGTGGTCTTGTTATCTGCAAATAAAGGCAGTTTGATTTCTTCCTTTTCAATTTGTATAGTTTTTATTTCTATTTATTACCTTATTTAACTAACTATGACTTCCAGTTGAACAGGAGTAATTAATGTGAAAGAATATTTCTTCCTTTTCTTGATCTTAAGGGTAATGCATCCAGTTTCTTATCGTTAAGTGTGATATTATCTGTAGATGTTATAGATGTTCTTCATCAAGTTTCAAACTGAGGAAGTTATACTCCTTTCTAGTTTGCTAACTATTGTTTTTATTTTTTTAACTGTAAATGTGTTGGATTTTTTGTCAGTTTTCTTCTCTGCATCACTTGATATGATCATATGACTTGTCTCCTTTAGCCTGCTGAGATGCTGAATTACACTGATTGATTTTTGAATATTGAACCAGCCTTGCACACCTAAAACAAATTCCACTTAGTTTGGAGGTATAATTCATTTTATACATTAGTAGATTAAATTCAATAATATTTTGAGGCATATTGCATCTATGTTCATGAGAAACATATTTGCCTGTAGTTTGACTTTCTTGGAATATCTTTATATGATCTTGGTATTAAGGTAATATTAGCCTCACAGAATGTGTTAGAAAGTGGTATTTCTCCTTCTATCTTCAGGAAGCGATTTAGGAAAATTAGTAACATTTCATCCTTCAATGTGTGATAGAATTCACCACTTAAATCATCTTCAGCATGGAGCTTTCTTTATAGAAGGTGATTAATTATTGTTCCAATTTCTTTAATAGACATAGGCCCATTCAGATTGTCTGCTTCTCCTTGATGAGTTTTGGTTTGTTGTGACTTTCAAGAAATTGGTCCATTTCATCCAAGGTATCCATGTGCAGGCATAGAGTTGTTTGTTGTATTCTGAATTAATCTTTTAATATTTATAGAATCAACAGTACTGACTCCTTTATTTCTGGGATTGGTAATTTAAGTCTCCTCTCTGTTTTCTTGGTTAGCCTTACTAGAGTTGTGTTAATTTCATTGATCTTATAAAATAACTGGCTTTTGGTTTTGTTAATTCTCTTCATTGTGCTCCTGTTTACAATTTCATTGATCTCTGCTCTACTTTTTATTATTTCATTTTTATCTGTTTGCTTTAGACTTAACTTCTTTTCATTTTATAGTTTCCTAAGGTGAAAGCTTAGGTTATTGATTTTAGAGATATCTTTCTTATTATATGCACTTATTATGATAAATTTCTCCCTAAGCACTGATTTTTGTGTATATGTGTTTGTGCTCCATAAATGTTAAAAAACATTTCTGTGTTAATAAGTGAGTCTGAATTAACCAGAATTCAGAAAACTCAGTCACAAGTACCAGTGAATGACTCTGCGATTATAGAACAGGATTGACAAAATATTCTACAAAAACTCATATAGTAAATATTTCAATTTTGTGACCACACTATCTTTGTTGTATCAACTCTGATGTTGTAACACAAATGCAGTCACAGACAAAACCTAAATTAATGATTGTTCTGTGTTCCAATAAAATTTTATTTATGGACACTTGAATTGTATATAATTTTTATGGGTCATGAAATGTTATTCTTTTTTATTTTTGTTTAAATATATAAAAATGCAAAAGCATTCTTAATTTGTGGGCCATACAATAACAGTTTCTTGCAATTAATGACCATGATTTGCCAACATCGGTTATAGAGGATCACAAGGAAATGCACAAGGTCAGTAATAATAAACTCGCACCTAGTCTCTCCTGAGTTATGTGATATTAGTTCCAAATCTTGGTTTAAACTCTCAAATATGTTGTCATCCTTGTAGCTTCTTTAAAAAAGATTTATCTATATGTTCCTTCTTTTATTTTCTTTTTGGGAGAATATTTGCTAGCTTCTCTCTGGGATTTCTCTCCTTTTGAAAGTCCCTCTAGAGAGCTTGGTACTAGGCAATCTGTTACTTTTTGTCAGACTAAAAACCTCTACCTTCTTCCTTAAGTGAAAGATTTTTCTGGTACACAGAAAAGGTTGAGAGTTATTTTTCCTCAGGACTTTGAAGAAGTTATTACACTCTCTTCTGGCTAAAGTAAGTTTTGACCTTTGCATAGAACATAAAATAACCAATTTTCCCCCCTCTCACTTTGGAACCATACATCATATTGATCCAAAAGCTATGGTCACAAGAGCATTTTAAGCAACCACAATTGTGGAAAGGGTTTTAGTTGCTCTGGCAAAATGGTTTGTGATATGATATCTCAAAAAATAAATAAATTTTTTAAGAAACCTTTGAGATAAATGGAGTTTGGTGCCAATTATTAACTAAGCATAGGTCTCTGAGGGCCTTTCCACAGACTTTTTCAAGGTGCAAATTTAAACTAACTATAAAAATATAAGGGTTTTCTCTTGGTAATTCTGTGAGAAGAATTATTTTTCATGTAAGTAAATGGTAGCAATAAAGAATGTTCTAGTCTCACAACTAGAAAGAAAAAGCTTTAATAGTCTATACTGAAAGTGTAAGAAGTATAGATGTCACCCTGGACTCATCCTGCTCCACTAAAGTGAAGGTTTTGAAATAAAAATAGCCTACCTTGCTGAGGGGGAAAGCTAGCTAAAGTGTTTCATGGTCTCACAATCGCTTCTGCATGTTGTGAGAATTTGCATATGAGAGGTTCAAATATGAAAATGTTACATAAAGTTGAGAACAAAGATCAACAAAATACAGGTCCTCAGGAGAAAGAGTATATCCATGTTGGTCATTAAATTAAAAGGGCATCTTTCTAAAGTGCATATCACAGACTCACATATCTCCTGATGCCAGGTGTTATAACCCTTTTACTTACAAAGACATTATTTTGCTTTTGGTAACCCCTAGATTATTCAAAGGAACGAGTACCAGGCAAAAGTGGTCTGTTCCTATCTTCACTAGACTTGTATTAAAGGATCAAGTTTAGTATCTATTTCCCAGACATTTAACATACTTATCACATAGGATAGGCAGAGAAACCAACTGGTAGTAAAATCAAACGTTCCTACAATTCTTGCTCTTGGGTCTCAAACATAACCATTTCATGTTGCAGATGTCTTCCTTTTGGACAAATATAGAATGTGAATGACTATAACAAAGTGCTAACTGTAGACTGTGCCTGTATTTTGCCAATATCACAACTTTATTAAAATTTTCAGGTGATAAGATGAAGATCTGGGGCAGTTTACATTTATGATTAGAGTTTAAGTAATTCACAGAAGTTTCTTTATAACCCATGTGTCATCGGTGACCATCTAGTATTTGTAATGGTGTTTGTAACTGCTTAATTGAATAATGGTTTAAAGGGGTTTTTCTCATTTCTCTGCTGACCAGGGTTAGGCCAGAGAGGAGGGGGGAATCTTGGGTGATCTGCCCGTCCCCCTCGTTTTGCACCTGAGAACAGCAGTTGGGTGTTTTCTACATCTTGTTGTTCATAATTCACCCTAACTGCACATGTCTGCTGTTATTTTAGCCTCTTGTAGTTTCTTCGTATTCTGTTGTTCAAGGTGCACTTCCCAACCTGTGCAAATACTGCAGCAAGAGGCCCCAGGCCTCAGCCTGCCCAAAATGCCAGAAGCACATACCAACCTGACTTTAAATTGCGCAAAGCTTTTCTCTAGACCACTTTGCCACAAACCCCTTTCCTTAGCACATCTTTGTTCTAGGCACAAGAATATTAGAAGAGTTCGAAAGCTGGAGGTGAACATCATACCCAGCAGAAGAAAGGGGACTACTGCATCTGCAAAAACAAGAACAACTTCGCAATAAATTGTTACCCTGTATGTGATCCCTATGGAAACCAGCACCTAGTCCCTTTGAACTCTTACTATAAAACCCCCTAACTTCTCTCCCCAGCAGGCTCACAGTCTTGGAGGCATTGGCCCACTGTGATGTCCTTTGCCTGACAAAGAAATAAAGCTGCTTTTTCTACTTCATTCAAAATGTTGTCCTTGAGTCTCAATTTGGTACTTGGGTTACAGAGGCCAAGTTTCAGGAACACATACTTTCCTGTCAAAAGTAGGGGTTTGACTCTCAAAGGCCAGTACAACCCAGTAGCCTTGCTTGTAACAGAGTACGACTGTTCTAATCCTAACACATTATAAACTGAGGGCTGTTTTTATTGGCTTAATTGTCTATCAGTTCATTTTTAGTTTTAGTTCATTCTTAGGCAAACTTGATGCCACTAAAGAGAGAAGACAGAATCTTCAAGTAAGTATAAAGCTTTACATATTTTTTTCCAGTAAATACTTTGTAAACAAGTCTCATGACTCCTGTGGTTGAACTAAGTTACTTTGATAGCATGCTGCGATAGCAAACACACTAAGAGAGAAATACGGCATGTTTCTGTAAGAGAGCATTAGAAAAACTGTATTACAGGATTTGTGTGTTTGTTAGGTGACTCAGGGGAGGGTCCAAGGTCATGGGGTTTTGCTTTTGATTAGATGCTGTCAAGAAGAATGGTAATTCTGTGACTGAGCATTTTAATTAATTTATCTGTAAGATTTGAAGAATAGATGTAGTTTAAAGATTTAATTGATCAACAAGTATTACTATTTTTATGATTTGCACAATAGTGACCGTGTTTTTGCTTTTGTTTTGTATATTTTTTGTCTCATTTTATCTTATTGACTCCTGCCCCACCTCGTCTGATCAACAGAAGAAACCACAGCCTAGCTGTGCTGTCAGCCCCTTGTAACACCTAAGACTAAATGTTAATGTCTGGCCAACTTCTGGATGTCAGGGGCTGTGTTTATCTTTCTCAAACTCTCTCACTCTCCCTCTTCTTTTTCTGTGCCCCACCTCACAAGGTTAGATGAAGTTAGGCATTATAACATACGTTTATGATGTCCTAATTTTCACCACTATCAAAATTTTGTTCCGAGTGACTTGTTGATTCCTCAGAAGTGACAATGACTACACAGAAGCATTTAAGACTCCAGTTTGCAGATACTAACTACTGTATATAAAATAGATAAACAACAAGTTCATACTATACAGCACAAGGAACTACGTTCAATATCTTGTAGTAACTTATGGTTAAAAAGAATATGAAAACGAATAGATGTATGTTCCTGTATGACTGAAGTAGTATGCTGTACACCAGAAATTGACACAACATTGAAACTGATTACACTTCAATAAAAACAGATTTTAAAAAAAAGACGCTGGACATGGTACATTGGCCAACTGCAATATGCCAAAAGCAAGGTATTATCAGAATCAAGAAAATGGTTATTAGTTTTTGTAACAAGTATTAAAGCCAGGGCCCTAGATAATAAAACCTAGCCCATGAAAGTATGGTCTAGAATTCCACAAAGTCTGTGTTAGAAAGTAAGGTTTGTTTGTTTCTTAGCCTACTCGTGAACTGTTTTAATGACTCTGTAGTATGTAGGGGTGCCAAGAAGTGTTCTTTAATAACTTTTTAAAATTGAACTATAGTTGATTTATAATACTGTGTTAGTTTCTGGTGTGCATCATAGTGATTCAGTTATATGTACATATATATTTTTTCTTTTTTGTATTCTTTTTTATTATAAGTTACTATAAGCCATTCAATATAGTTCCCTATGCTACACAGTAGGGCCTTGTTGTTTATCTATTCTGTAGATAGTACTTTGTATCTTTTAATCCCAAACTCTCAAATTATCCCTACCTCCCCTCTTTCTCCCCCTGGTAATCAAAAAGTTTTTTCCTACGTCTTAAGAGTCTGTTTTGTAAATAAGTTCATTTGTGTCATTTTTTTAGATTCCACAAAGTGATATCATATGGTATTTTTCTTTCTCTTTGACTTATTTCACTTAGTATGATAATCTCTAGGTCCATCCATGTTGCTGCAAATGGCATTGCTTCATTCCTTTTTATGGCTAAGTAATATTTCACTGCATATATATACCACATTTTCTTTATCCATTCATTGGCAATGGACATTTATGTTGCATAAGTTACTATAGCAGAAACCATCTCTTGTCTGCCTAAAGTTGTTTATTTTTGCCTCCCCAACCTTAAAAATGATATAAAATAAGGGTTAATGTGGAACAAAACAGCTATCTTAAGTTTCTTCTAGTTATTACTTGTGTCTGGAAAAAAAAGATACACTGATTACTTTGGTTAAATGCAATAATTAACATAAATTGTTAATTATGCTAGGTACAATAATTTCAGAAAAATAAGAATTTAGAAACAAGAAAATTAATATTTACTGTTTTTTAATTAAAACTGCATATAGTTTATTCAGATGAAAATTTTAATATGAAATACCATGGCTTTATTTAATGTACTATGCTAATTATATTTTAAAGTTCTATGTTAAGAATTCACATTATTATAATTTCTACACTTATGTATGTGACTCTGCTTAAGCATACATATAAGTTATATAATGAAAGCTTCATAGAAAATTGTTACATGAATAATGGAAGATTAGAATCTGTGGGCAGATTTTTGTAGAATTACTAACTTATTTTATGCTCAGATTACTATTCTTTTGTCACCAAATTATTAGCTCTCAATGCTTTTTAATATATTTGCATTAAAAAGGATTTAGTTCCTAATAACAATTGTTCTTATATTTTATTTTATATCAATTATCTGTAATTATTTCTGTTTTTAGATACTTCTGAGTTATATTTTACTTCTTCTAACACCTGCACTTGATTTTGCTTTCCCAAATTCTGAATAATAAAACTTAAGATCTTTTATGTTAGATTTATCTTTCAGTGTCCTAAAATGGTCATTGAGTAACACAAAGCTTTGCTTTATCACCACATTAAAAGGAAGGGCACTAGGAATAATTATGCTTGTCTAAAAATTATTCAGATTAAAATTGAATGCAAAGCTGTTATGGAAGCATTTGCCTGTCAAACTTGGCAGAAAGACCACCTGGAAAAGACAAAAGAACCTTACCTTTCAAGATTAATGATTAGTACAGTGGAGTGCACTAACGTAAGTATCTTTCAACAATTTATATGCTTTTCATGCATACTCATACCCACGTGTAAGCACGAAGGCTACTACAGTATCTGTCTGCTAAAATATTACTTTTCTATGGTTCTAAATTAGAGCACAACATAGGATCTAAGGCCAAATTAAGAACATGACTTTTAGGTCTTTTTATAAAGAGCTTTGACTTCAATAAAGTGACCCTAGTACTTCTTTTCAGTTCAATAAAATGGTCCAAGTAAATGAATCATAAAGTGTCATCCTAGGAGCCTGAGAGTATCTTAAGTTGAGAGAGCAAGAGAAAGTTCCTCAAAAGAATTATGGCTATAACTATTTGCATTTGATGCTGAGTGGACTAAAATGAGCACCAATGCGTTTTCAAAGGCTCTATTATGAAAAATGCCTTCAGCTTGGGTTAAAAGAGACCTTGACTCAAGGAGATGGAAAAGGACTCTCGAGACCTCCGTATCTTTGGCAGGGAGCAGGCAGAAGAGACAGAGCAGCTGCCAGGGAAGGCATATTCCCCAGCTCCCTTTTCAAATCTGATCAGGGAGGATAATGAAATAGGAGGACTTAATGTGTGGAGCCAAAAACTGTAAGGAATAAAAGACAGAGTACCTAATCTCAGGGGATGAACCAAGGCCCAGTCAAAAACCATATCTTAACTGAAGAATAGGATGAGCTTGCAACATTGTGCCCCAGCTGATTTTCAAAATTTTTATGAACCAGAGACCACCTAAGTGCTTTTCATTTTTCACCTTTCTTAATGCGATCATCTTTGTGGTCATCTTGGTTCCTTTTCCACCTTGGGGTGCTGTGTGCGTGCATGAAGCAGATGATCTGTTTTTTCCTTAGTTCTTGGTTTTCTGCATCAGGAGACACTAATTCCAGAAATGAATAAGATCCAGACTTGACTTTAGCCACAATCTTGATTTTAAGTTTGATGCTATTGTTAGGTAGTCAGATAAGTGGGGGCACCAGGCAGGTGAGGTGGAGGAGAGGGAGGATGGTCCAGATGATGGCGTTACACCCACCTCCAGCATAAAGGGGTTCTTACTTCTTCTACGTGAGTGTCGGCCAGAAACTTGTTAAAACCCGACAGCCACGACTGCACGATAGCAGAAAGGACTAAACTGGACACGACTAATGTTCATTGTATTATAATTAACATTGCAGTTTAGCCCCCACACTACATGGGTTCTTCTGTATAGACCACGGGGGAGGACATGATCAAAAGGGGCCAAACATGACTAAACACTCCAGGCAGAAGGATGGTCAATCAGTAAAGAGACCACCTCTAAGTGAGGGTCCAAGAGAAGGGGAGACAAAACCCGTTGCTTTTCCCCCTTGAATCACCCTGCCTCCCATTCTTGGAGGTGTACTTTTTCTTTTCTAAATAAATTTTTAAAAATCTTTCACTACACAATGCACCGTTTCCCGATTGTAAACTTTTTTTCGGGTGTGACAAGAACTGTGGTCTTTTCCTCTTTTAGGGGTAACACTACTATTGGATAAGAATTTAGATGTTTTGAAAAGGGATAAGTATATTTTATGTACCAGAAGGATAAAAATATTTGAGCGCATGGGAGGGTATAGCTCAAGTGGTAGAGCACATGCTTAGCATGCACGAGGTGGTGGGTTCAATCCCCAGTACCTCCTCTAAAAATAAACAAATCTAATTACCTCCCCCTTACCAAAATAAAATTAAAAAAAAAATTTGAGCCCAGTGGACTATGATGGATTATAATATGCTCTCACAATTTTCATAATCTCCCTATTTTTACCATGTTTCTCTTACCCACCATGGATGCTGTGCTGGGACATGTGGCCTGCTTAGGGCAGCCGAATGTAAGCATAGGTGAATGTGAGGGTTCTAGGTAGAAGCTGTGAGAGACATTGTGTGTATATATTTGAGCCACTCTGCTAATTCTCTTCACTGTAAGAGCAGAGGTTACCAATAAGTTCTTGGTGCCTCTATTTTTACCAATCTTACCCTGAAAGTAAACACACAGTTTCTGGAACAAGGACAGATTATTTGTACTTACAGCAATAACCACAATGGCTCACCACACCCCAGCCTCTCCCTTCTGGGGCAGTGCGGTGAAAGTCAGATGCTTAGGCCAGCTTGTGCAGATGGGTTCCTTCCACCATAGGAGTGGAACCTTGAACGTATGAATCTAGAAGTTTACGTGGCAGTGGGACAGCTGTCCCCTGGCCCCTTCTGACAAATGGAGAGAAACCTCTGATCCCTAGACATTTATGATCCTTTGTATGTAAACCACTGGCTCCATGGTTCTGGGTACCCCCCTGCCCCTGCCATTGAAATGTAAACTCACTATTTGTTCAGTTATTTATTCAGTTCCAAGACTTGTCTTTTACTAGAACCCATTTCTGAGATCTATAAGGGTTAATGGAACAGAATTTAAAAATATTTTTTCCATTTATATATTTATTCCAGCAACCTGGGTTTGGAAATAGGGAGATATGTGAGGCCAAACCAAGCCAAGTTGAGCCCAGATGATCTACAGTTGTCCACAGATCTCAGGTTCCATGCCCAGGAAATAATTTATTTGTTGTTTTAATGCCTTGAGATCTGGAGGTTGCTTTTATGCATGATAAAACAGTTGAAACTGAAAATGTGCCTTTTCAAAACCATCCCTCATTCTTGAAAACTCTGACTTATGGTTGAGCTGTGTCAAAGAGAAGCAGAGCTAGACAGCAGTTAAAGTGGTTAAAAATTGTAAAAGACTCAATGTCAAACACAACAAGGAAAGCAGGGATTTATAGACAAAGAACAGGTTGGGAAGATTGGTAGAAGGAAAATTACTTGGTAATTTTGATAAAGAGTTGGTAGATGAATTCTTTGCTAATTTAACCTAAAAGAATTCTTCCTGAAGACAGTTCAGGGTGATCAGATAATCACTTATGGGTGTGGTGGGGGATGAGGAGTTTGATCATGTATTAAGGATGATGAGATATTGATGGAGTGGAATTCTGGCTAAACCAACTTAACAGGATTTGTGCTAAAAGTGGGCAATATAAAGACTAACATGGAAGTCAGAGAAGCCTGACTAAAATTTGGTCAAGGGAAGACTTTGTTAATTGCTGAGATATTTCCATGAATATAGAGTCCTTTTTCCCTAGCATTGATGTGGAAAAATTCATTGCTTGAAGCAGATTGCCTCAAAAGTTGTATCAAAATATTTAATTGGGCTAAGTAAACAAACATTTGACTATGAGTCCAAAATTATGCTGTAACAAAATCTTAAGATAAATTGTACGTAAAAGGCAAACATTTTTCATTTTTACTGTTAATAAAATAATTGTATTTTTTAATTCTTAAATATTTTTAATATGCTTGCCTAGGACCTTTAAACAGAGCCCTCTGTGTAGGAAGTAAAAAACAATCGACAAGGAGCAGGGAGAAGTGAATTCTTGGCATTTTTCCTGCTTGACAGTCCCTGGCCATACAACACATCCGTTTCATTTTTCATGCAGGAATGATCTGTTGTCTCTTGAGACAGTACTTCCTGGGAAGGAGCAGTCAGGAAGAAGACAGCTTGAAGCCTGCTGGTCCTTTAGAGTGAGTGGGTGGATGATGGAAATTTTTAATTTAAGCTAAGGAAAAGAACCACGATTTAAAAAAGATTGTTTTGAGAAAATAGGCATAAAAGAAGGAGGAAATTAAGTAAGCTCCCATCCATCGATAATGTGAGGAATTATGATGTTCAAAAGGAGCAAAAATTACAGTTAACAAATATATCTCATGGGCTCAGAGTCACAAATTATTAAGTTCAAATTCTCAACTACTGCCATTGTGATAACAATAGTATGTACCTATTCTAAATGTTGATTTTATATCTCTAGAAGTGGAGGTGATTATTTTTAAAGTTTTGGTTGAAATTATATGGGATTACACATCTTAAAATGCCTTGCAAAGTTTACCAAATAAGTATTAATTTACTTTCATGTATTTTTCTCATCACTTTCAATATTTCTGATGTGTTACCTAAGCCAATGTGAATTTGTGTTAGGTTGTTTTAAATTGTGCCCTATTACCCCAAGCATGTGCTTTTACATCAGCTGGGGGAACAGTATGTAACGGAGATGATGTTCGATGGAGAGGACAGATGTCCAGTTTGAATTTTATCATTTTTCTTGTGTATTGTTGAGCAATTTATGCAAATTATCTAAGCTTTCATGTTTTAAACAATATGATACTGAGGTACCATAAAATACTAACACAAAATAATAAGCTCTAATACAGCTATGGACCAAGTAGGAAAATTGTAAGTTAAAAAACTAAGGTCTATAAAACTGGAAATCTGGAGAAGGAAATTAAACTAATGTAACAGAATTTAGTGAAAAGGGGCAGAGGAAAGCAAAGAAACACCATTATTAAAAAATATGATACAAATTGCTCAGTTAATTCTTAATAAAACATGTTCATAACTCAGATGAAAGTACAAACAATATATTTTTAGGTTATAAGAAGCACTTAAAAAATAAGAATGGTTAAAATTTAGGAAAAGATAACTTTCAATATTAATGAATAAAAATCTGGGCTAGTAATCATAATATCAGTCAAAATATAACTTGAAATGTAATCACCAGGAGTAACAAAAGTAAATTTTTTTATTCTAGTGAAAAGACTGGTTGAGTTTCTTTTAAAATATATTTAGCTTGGCACTTATTTGCACCTAATTAAAAAATTAATAGATTTATTTATATATAATTCACATACTATAAGTTCACCTGTTTAAAGTCAATATTTTTTCTTATAGCTACAGAACTGTACAGCCTTCAACAAAATCTGATTTTAGAACATTTTCATCACCCCCCCAAAAATAGCAGGCCTAATAGTGTCTAAAGCATATAAAGTAAAAGTTGACAGAACTAAAATCCCCTTATATGATATTTCTCCTAATAAAACATAAAATATATAGAATACTTAAAAGATTGATGAGATCAATGGAAAAAATTATTCTAAGAATTGAAAGGAATTATATTAAAACTCATGAAATCGGTAATTATAACCCCAAGTGATCTCATGCCATTGAAGTAGGACATTGTAAAATAATCTCACTCTTATTTTAAAGCAAATCAGTCCAATTGTTGGAGTCCCCCAAATTAAAAACAAAACAATAAAATTCTAGATTACAACATAGGTGTGTACTTTCATATTTTATGGTAGGTAAATATTTCTTAAAAAGAGTACAGAAAGCACTCATCATAACGGAAGTGGCTGAGAAGTTAGAACTCTACTAAAAACTGAGAATTTATCCAAAGACACTCTTGAGACTAAAAGGCAAGCCAAAGAGTGGCAGCAGATATTTGTGATACATTGGCATTGTGTTGGCAATATATTTATAATCTACTGGAATCCATAGATTGGTACAAGAAAAGATAGACAACACAGTGAAAAATAAACAAATGTCCTAACACGCTACTTCACAAAAGAGACTATCCACATGCATAAACAAATACACAAAATTTTATTTGTTGTCATACAGATACAGATTAAAATCTCAAATTATCACTACACAGTGAAAAATGACGAAAATTTTAAAGCTGACTATATCTAATATAATCAAATTTTTTGAGAAACTGAAATACTTGCACATTGTCTGTAAGAGGGTAAATCGAAGAAAAACGCTTTTTAAAATTGTTTGTCACCATCTGTTAAAGGTGAAGATATTTACCATCTGCGCTCCTGCATTTTCACTCTAAGAAGAATTTGGTAAATCTTAGCACCAAGTAACATTACAACATATTCGTAACATAGCAGCAATGCAAGTATTATCAACAGTAGAGTGAATAAATAATTTGAGCACCCTACGTGCGATAGAAATCATTATGCAATGACACAGGATTAATTTCACAAATAAAGATGTTGAGTCAAAGAAGCCAGACACACACTAATACATGCATTGTGATTCACTCATACAAAGTCTTCAAACAAGAAAAAACTAATCTGGGGCTAGAGATCAGGAAAGTGATTACAACTGGGGAAGATTTGGGGAATATTTACTGGGTTTGCATGAAGGAGCTTCTGGAATGCCCATGCTACTTGTTTGGATTCTGGTGAAATTGCACAGGTGTGTTTACTTTAAGATCCTTCGTGAATTTCTATATTCATGATTTTGTTGAATAACAAAAAGTTTACTTTAAAAATAAAACTCAAGAAACTTCCCATGGTCAAAGTAGCATGTGCTTCATAAGAAACAGGCTTTTATCAAGAGTTTCTGAAGTTTTTGAATATCCAGTGCAGTCATACTGTTGTGTATGACTTGAATCTCTGTTCTGGCTGTATGTGAAAGAGTCTGTTCAGAAATGCTGAATAAAGCTCTGGCCTGCAATGTAGTGCTACTTCAGGCAGCAATAATCTACAAAGCAGTAAGAAGCCAATAAAATTTGTATCAGTTTTTTTGGATTCCATGTATTTCTATTTACAAACCAAAAACAGACTCACAGACATAGGAAACAAACTATAGTTACCACAGGGGAAGGGGCAGGGAGGGATAAATTGGGGGCTGGGGATTAGCAGACATACATTATTGTATATAAAATAGAAAAACAACAAGGACTTACTGGATTGCACAGAGGACTATATTCAATTTCTTGTAATAACATATAATGGAAAAGAATCTGAAAAGAGAAAAATACATATGTATGTATACATGTAACTGAATCATTTTGCTCTACACCTGAAACTAACATTGTGAATCAACTATACTTCAACAAAAATTTTTAATGTAAAAAAAAATTAAAAATAAAAACAAAGAAACCTGTAGCCAGCTTAAGATTTAAAGAGATGTAAGTAAACTCCTGGGATCTTCTTCACTTGAATCCATGCTTCTCTGTAAGACAGGTATATTTCATTATGTTTTCCCTTGATGACATGAGTGTCCTTTTGAAGTGGTATTTCTTTAATTTCTGGAAAATTGTGAGTAAAAAAATTACTCTATTAATGCATCTAATTTTCACCATTTGAGCTTGAGAAAGAGAGAAGAAGGGGCAGAGAGAATCCTTGAGAACTAAAAGCAAACAAAAAAATCATTTTACATTTTTAGGGTAACATTTCAGTTATTTTCTCTTTTCCAGAAAGAAAGAGCAATGTTTATAATTTTGGTGCTGAATGACTTCCAATTCCATTTTGTCTGAGTAAAATATGCCAATAATAACCATAAAGTCTGAACAAAATGCAAAAAAAGCAAGTGCTTGACATCACTAGGGAGCAACCAACCAAATGTAGGCGGGTCCTAGAAATATTAACATTTAATAAGGGAACAGTACAGAGTGACTTTCCTATTTTCATAGCCTCTAGCCTAAGTGCAGGCCAGAGTCTACAGTCTGTACCATACCACAAGGTTATATTTTTTATTAAAAAAAATCCACAAAGTCTGTGCCCTGAAGAACAAGGGGAAAAGATTCTGGTAAACCATTATCACTAAAAATTGGATGAGCAGAGTCCTGGAAAGGTTGAGAGCCATAGAATGTGGGCCTAAAACTTTATGTTTAAATTCTATCCGAATCCGAAAAACGTGAGTGACTGAACAATGAATACCTGGCTTCCAGCAGCCCACCTTCGAATCAAAGACTGGGATTTGATCTGCTAGTCTAGAGTCTGTTGATAGATTCAGTCCTATCTATCTGATTGCCTACTGAAACAAAAGAGAAAGACCAAGGAACTGGGAGAAAGAGAGAGAGAGGGGGAGAAAGGAAAGCAGAAGAAGAAAAGGATAGATGAAGAAAGGGTTTTCTGAAGAACTATAGACAGAGTCCATAGTTGCCAAATATAACTTCATAATATCAGGATAGGATACAAAATTACTCAAATTCCAAGGAAGAAGAATTGTGACAAATTCTCTAGAAAAAAAGGAGACTGAGTTTGTGATGAACCAGATGTTGGAATTAGTAGGTTAGTAATTATTATCATACGCTCAAGGAAAAAGGAAAATATGATAACAGTACATAAGATGAAAAGATAAGAAAATACCTACAGTGACATAGAAACTGAATATATGGAAATTCTAGAGGGTAAACTCCAATTTCTGTTATAGAACCATTCACTGGAGAGGCTAAACAGCAGAAAGGAGATTACAGTGGTGGGAAGAGTCAATAAAAATGTAGCTCTATTAATAAAGAATATGGAAAATGTAAAGAACCTCAGTAACTTATGGAAACTATCAAAGACATATGTACATATATATTCACAGATAGATAGCTGAGAGAGATGCTGGAGGGAAATAGCTTTTAAAATATAGCAGAGAATTTTGCAATATGTTGGAAGACATCAATTTGCAAATTCCTAAAGCTCAGGGAGTCCTAAGTAAGATAAACACAAGGAAAACCACACTTAGGCACATCATGGTTAAACTATCAACAATCAAAAATTAAAAGAAGTGAGCCAGAGAAATGTTCATTTCATGCAAGAGAACAATATTATAAATACTTAAATACGGTTGACTTGTACTCAGAAATGTGGGGGACTTAAGACAGTATAACAACTTTAAATGCTGAGAGGAAGATAAACTGTCAATGTAGAAACTTTTTTCAGAAAAAAAATTCTTTAAGAATGAATATAAAACAATAACATTTCAAATAAAAGAAGGTGAAAAGAGGTCAGTGCTATCAGATTTTCACTAGAGAAAATACTGAAAGAAGTTCTTCAGGCTGAAGGTATAAAATGAACAAGAAATGATAAATATTTGGGACGATAAAAAGACTTGATGCTAAACTATTTTAAAGTAAGGATCATACTTTTGTAGAAATTTGTAAATATAATGGGAATTTTGTGGGTGATAAGTCATTAAACTGCTCTTTGTTTAGAAATTAACATATTTGTTAAAGCATCTCTTTCACTGGTAAGATTACTTGAAAGAAAGAACTATTTTAATTTAACTTTGAGTCTCCCAGTAGGTTGTAATTTCTGGTGCATACTTGCTTTTAATAAACGTCTATTAAAACTTTGACACTTTCAGACTCATAATATTTTAATAAAGATTGCCTTATTTGGTTACTATAATAATCAAGCCAGGTCAGTATTACTTCCTATGTTTTAGAGGTGAATAAATGGAGACATACCCAAAGTGACATGCCCAAAATCACACCTTATAAAGAGCTTGAAATGCTTCTACTCTGTTATATACAGCTCAGAGAACACATATTCTAGATGTCTCTAGATCTAAAATCAGTGCATAGCTTAATCGTTAGTTATGACTATTTGCATCAACAAATAGATATTAAAGAAATTTAAAAAATTAACTTTTACTCAATAATGAATTGCTTGACATAATATACTTTTTTTTTTTGCTGGAGAAACTATTGCTGACTTCGTAGCAATGATTATGTATCACAGTTAACAAATTTTGACCCCTTTAAATTTGTTTGCTTCCCCAAAATATATGAAAATGACCACACCATTTTGTACCCTCATCCTTTTTTGTGCTGTTCTCATTAAATATTTAAATGTATCCAAAATAAACTTAAACTGCTTTTCCCAATGCTTTTTAAAAATTACAACATCGCTTTCTATTTGGTCCATTTTAGGTAATTAAGGCTGTATTTATCCTTTCACTATAAAATTTGGGTGAAGAATCTGAGAGATATAAAAGAAATAGGCGAAATGAAAAGAAAAATTCAAACTCCTTAATGTAGAATATCGATTACTGGCTTCTTTACCATCCATTAATACTTTATCACACTGGTTAAACAGTTGTTGTTAATAAGATAGGAATTCAACATTTTTCTAATTATTCATGTGCTAATTGCAATCTGAAAGTCATTTTTCTCATGTCACTTGACATTCATCAACATGCATATTCCAGACTATCATCTCAATTCAAGGGGATGTGTGCTATGTATTTGGATGCCAAATTTCAGTTCATGGAACAATCCCAAGTCCAGAAATTTCTGCAGAAGAAAGCAGAGCAGTTTTATTTCCAATGATTTGTGACTGATAGGATATAACTCTTTTGTCTAATCTGATTTAATCTGAAATAATATGTCAATGTGTCTTTCTCTGCAGTGAATAAAGTTGCTCCTCAAGGAAGCAGCAATGCACTGGATGAAGCCTCAAGAGACAAATGACTTTGGTATCATCTGGGTTGCCTTGATTATCAAAATGAAAGCTAGACAGATAATAATGTATTAAAGATGAGCCCACAGGCAGAAGATTAGTCTGATTGTCCATTTTCTCTGATATCTTTTAAAGCATTTGTAAACCGTTCTCAAAGAGAAGAAAACCGTAGCATCTTAGGCAGACCAACAGACGCAAACTCAGTATATCAAATAATTTGCTTATATCAATTACTTATTGTAGACAACATTAACTTTTAAGGAAATAGATACAAAACTATTTATTTACATTTCTACATAGATCCCATTATAGACATGAAAGAAATTGTAAAAAAAAAATGTGAATTGGTGCATCTTTTCTCTAAACCCCAAAAGGCATGCATTTAGTATTCTTCTGCAGGGAGAAAATAACATTTCATATATGAATTAATGTATAGTAATAATAGCTAAATATCAACAGTGATATTCTGTATTACTATTTCAGGAAAAAAACTGACAGCACATAGCTGCTATATATATATATATAGTAAAATAAACAAAACTGTATATAGATTGCCAGAAATAACCGAATCTATGAGACAGCAGCATAACATGTCATTGGGCTCATAAATAAATTTGCCTTTGACATGCATATAATCTGTATATATTATGCATTTTACAGCTTAATGACAGAAAAAAATGCACCTTTTATATAATGGACAGAAGATATTTCGAGAGAGTTATAGGAGCGTATCTGGCAGTTAAAAATAAGAATGATCTTTTTTCATATTTCATGTCAGTTTATTTTGACAGCTGTAGTAACAAGAGTCAAAGGTTTGATCACAGCTGTGTGGGCTGCATCCTCGTCAAGTCCATAGTTTCTGCCTCCCAGTGGATCTAGTGTCATTTCAATCAGAAAAGTGCCCCCAGACAAATGCAGTAAAAAATCAGTGATATCATTTTCAGCCTTTTCTTCTCCTGGGATGAGCCAGAAAAAGCTGGAAAGTGAGAAAATAGAAATCGTAATGAAAGGGGTGGCATTAAATTATCTATCTAGTGTGTAGCTTATGATGTAGCTGAGAAAGAGAACTTTCCCGGAAGCAGCAGATGTAATTAGTGAATGGCAGGACTTTTAATATAAGACAGCCTTTCAAGGACTATGGATGAAAAAAGGAATAAGTAAAAGATCATTTTACTCTTCGATCTATTTAATATTCTACATCCGATATACATGGATTCCAAACATAAAATAGATTCAATTATCTACTCACTAATGAAGCAAATAATAATAAATCAACCATTTCCATAGAGACTCAACTTTAAATAGGCATTACTTATTCTTTTGTTAAAGGTAATGGGTTTATTCCAGTGGCTTAAAAAAAATTGCTTCTCTAACAGCCTGTATAAAGGAATCTTTGTTTGGATATATTTGTTGATAGTTTGGGGAAAATTTTATGTCTCATACTCATTCATATTCAGTGGGTGGTAAATGTTTCTTAGTAAATGGTTTGTCAGGCAAGAATAGCAAGAACCTTCTGGGGATGTTGGATACCGATGATGCAAAGGAATGTGATGTGATCACCTCTGGTTTTGTTTATGATATGAAGCAGAAAATCGCAGAAAAGATTATTGATTGCTTACTCCGTGCAAGTTTTATCACATCCTTGTAAACTGCCCCCCCACCAGCACACACACATCACACATGTGTTTCTCAAACTAAGCACTGTTGGCAATTTGCTCTGCACTGGACAAATCTTTGATATGTGTGGTTGCGTTATGACTCATGGCTGTTTAAGCAACATCTAGTGGGGAATTATTTAACCTCTACCCACATGAGAAATCAGTAGCACACTTCTCCTCCAGTTGTGACAATCAAAATGAAATCCATATATTGCCAGGCCTTCCCTGAGGGGTAATCACCCCTGGGTGTGAACCACTGATGCAAATATACTTCTCATTTATGCACCCACTTACATACACATGCGACCACATGACACTCCCACTTACTTCCATACACACCCCCAGACACCCACATACACACATATCTACGCCCACCATGTTCACCTGCACACTGCCACACACACAGTGGCACACACCTACATTCACAAACCCACGTATACACACCCCACTTCACATATAGATGGTCCAACGTATAAGGACACATCCCTATGCACATGACACACATTAAAAACTATGTATTGGCTTATAATACAGTGTTAAGAAATACATGAATACTCATTTATTGCCTTGAATAATTTATTGCCATAAACATAGGTTTTGCACTTTTTTTTTATCTTATGATCTGGGCATACAATTCCTTAAACAATAAAAGTAGGTCTCAATACGTATTTGGAGAATAAATTAATGATTAGTTTTCCTGATGTTGATATAACCTAGAGCTTATTTATTTTTAATCCCTCCTAGCCTTTTATTAGTGAAGACAAACATAGAGCCTTTTAGTGTTTTACTTCAACTATGCCTTGAAAGATATTCTTCTATTTTTCTTGAAATAAGTACTGTATGGGGATGTTGATTGAAGCAATAAGTACAAAAATGATATATCAAAAAACATTATTATTAATTTGAATTCGAATAGGCATAAATGATATGTGGTGTCCTTGTTGAAACAAATTGCATATATAGTTCAGCATTTATTTTTTGACTAGAAAAAAAATCACAAAACCTGTGTCATTAAAGAAATATTGAAACTGAATTGCTATTAAAACAGAGCACATTTGTATATTTGCTTTTCTTCTTAGGAATTATTGAATAACTTTTTACTCCATTGAAGACATGCTCTCTATTTGTATTCTGTGGATATCTGTCAACTTTGGGATCCAAAACTAAAATTAGGCAGAAAAGGTGCCCTGAAATTTTTAAGAAAATTGACTTTTATGAAGAGATCTAAGGTAACTTGATCATTTAAAATCACTTCCTCAATTCATCAAACTCAGTGTCACCTTGGTCAAAATGCCATGCAAGCTAGAGGGTTATGTCCTCAGAGAGCTCACAGTTTATTGCTACCTTGAGAGAATATGGGATTTTATAAGATATAAGGAATATGCTGAGTAGGTACAAGAATGTTTTGCCATAAAATAGCAATAATTAAACTTATATATTGTATAATTAGATTGAATTTTTTTCATAATATTGGTAAGGTTCACAAAAAATATTCTGTGAAGGAAATGCAATGTTATGAATCTTTTTAAGATGTCTCATATGATGGAAAGAATATAAACTTAGCTTTTTTCCCCTGTCTTGACTGAATTTGAGATTTTTACCCTGTAATTATGCTAATATTGTAGCTTAGAATATACATTTTTCAAACAAGATTGGTACTTGTAGTACAATTTCTTTATACATCAGTACATCATCAGTTTAAATGTCAGGATGCAGAGTAATCAATGAGGATAAGACTTTTTGACAAAGTAATTTAACTTTGTTTATATACACACAGATATTCTCAATCAGTAAATGATTAAATAACTGTGTACTTCTTTTATAAAGTAATATATTTCTGTGACTTCTGAAGTTTGAATTTTATTGCACTTATTCTTTTTTTGTATTTCTAATAATTACACGTATATTTCCCTCACTCAAGAGTTCATTATAAGTGACGTTTAAAAAAATAAATTAATTTTGTAAAAAGGCAAAAAAAAAAAGGAATGAACACCATATTGGTATGTTATGGAAATAGAATTTCTATAATTAATTTAGTTGCTCATTATGTAACTGTCTAGTATGACTTTCTAACAGTATATTTAAGGACTCTATACTAAAATATGACTATGACTTTTTTTATTAGGTCATCTCTGTTTATTATGCATGAAGACTATCAAAGTATAAAAGTAAGTGCATTTATGCTCATTCTCTTTCATACATTCTAGTTACTGTGTTAATTTGTGTTTACTGAAAAGTCTGTATGAGTAAATTATTTTATATAAATATTTAGAGAATTAAAAGAAAAATCTTTAAAATGGAAAAGAAAACTTAGGGGGTAAATACAAGTAGTAACTTTTATTTTCCATATTCAAATACCTTTTGGCTTTTCTAATACTTTATTATGATTGTGAGAGATATTTAGATCTAGTAAATCAGAAACTAGTAAGTTTGGAAACAATTTTCTCAATTATGCCTTATACTGCATGGTAGGCTAAATAATGGTCCACAATATGTCCATGTACTAATATTCAGAAGCTCTGAGTATGTTACCTTATATGACAAAAAGGACTTTGCAGATGTGATTGAGTTAAGAATCTTGAGACGGGATTATCTTGGATGACCTAGGAGGTCCAAATACAGTCAGAAGGATTCTTATAAGATAGAATGCAATGTGAAGACAGAACCAAAAGGATCTGAGGATGCTATACTACTGGCTTTTAAGATGTAGAAAGGAGGGCATGAGTCATGGAATACTACTCAGCCATAAAAAAGAATAAAATAAGAAGCCAGAAAGAGAAAGAAAAATACCATATGTTATCACTCATATGTAGAAT
Organism: Vicugna pacos; assembly: GCF_048564905.1. Classification (NCBI taxonomy): domain Eukaryota; kingdom Metazoa; phylum Chordata; class Mammalia; order Artiodactyla; family Camelidae; genus Vicugna; species Vicugna pacos. Next base: position 43,027,591 of record NC_133000.1, read on the forward strand.
CTAAAAAAAAGAAAAAAAAAGAAAGAAAAAAAGGGGACACTAATGAACTCATCTACAAAACAGAAACAGACTCACAGACATAGAAAACAAACAAGGTTACCAGAGGGAAAGCAGGTGGGAAGGGATACATTGGGGGTTTGAGATTTGCAGATATTAACTACTATATAAAATAGATAAACAGATTTCTATTGTGTAGCACAGGGACTATATTCAATATCTCACAGTAATCTATAATGAACAATAATATGAAAATGAATATATGTATGTAAATGTATGATGGAAACATTATGCTGTACACCAGAAATTGCCGCATTGTAAACTGACTACACCTTAATTAGAAAAAAAAAAGAAGAATTAAAAAAAGGAATGAAAGGAATGCACTTCTAGAAGGTAGAAAAGACAAGGAGATAAATGTTCCCCTGTCATCTTTGGAAAGAGTCTAGCCCTACTGACATCTTGGTTTCAGCTTGAGGAAACACACTTTGGGCTTCTGACCTCCGTAACGATATTATTAAAAAAACTGTGTTGTTTTAAACCACTATGTTTGTGGTAATCTGCTACAGTGGCAACAGGTAACTAATATGCACTATTTCACATAAATTAAAGTCAGATACATAGAATTTAGCTTTAAACAACACTTCCTAAAAGATAGATTTTTGCAATATGAAACGTTACTTAGTTCATGTTACAGTTTTGCAGCTTTGCCATTCACTATGAGGTTGTAAAGTCAGTTTCTTTCTTCCTTCTTTCCTTCCTTTCTTCTTGCTTAGGTAAAAATGTAGGTAATCAATGTCAGATTATTTATAAAATTTGGTCATGTAAATTAGCCCATGAAGAAAAAAAATCAGTCTTTCTTGATACTAGCTGTGGACTGCAGAAGGATGAAAAAATTTAAAACTTTTAGTATTCAAAATTGTTTTGTAGAATAAATATATTTTCAGATTCAGAAAATACATACATGGACATGTTGTTTTTCCTGAAACTCATACCACATGAAATTAACTTAGACTCAAACTAATATATCAAGTAAATAATTGTATTAAGCAGTTAATTAGACAGTGAAGGAATTAATAATAAAATCAAGTAATTGCCTTTCCTTTAATGATTTAAGAAAAACAAAAGTAACACCCTCACTTTAACTGAAAGGAATTTTTCTTTTCACATAATTCTTTGCTTTTTGACGAGGCTCTGGCTAGTTAGTGATTCTCTCTCTCCAGTTTTATCTGTGGCAGGTCTACATCCAGTGCTTGTAGCATAGATTTACACTACCTTGTCTATTTGAAACACTACACTTCTATTTCCATGGCCATCACCTTTTAAAACTCAATGAGTTTCCAGTTTTATTAGCCTCACTTCTTTCTTGGGTCATAAGGATCTATTGAACTCTAGACAGTTGTTGAATATATATGAAGAAAGTACTGCAATTTTCAGTGTGTAAGAAATTCAGGGTTGTTCTAAATTCTGGATTATTTTATGGGGAAAACAATTTTCAGTTGATAGACTCTATGGAAGATTTTGGTTTATTAAACATATATCTACATATCTTATTTAGCATGCACATATATTTACATGCACACATACTTTTTTGTCTTCCTTTCTAAATTTTTTAGCTGCATCTATGTGTTCAATTGCTTTTTATATTCTGAAAATAGCACAGTATCACTTTAGCTTTCTAGATGTATATCTGAATAGTATCCTGTGTTTGTAGATGAATTTCTCAGCAATTTTCTAGATAAAATGCTATCAATAATAATTTATCTCTAAAATATACTAACGACTTTGAAAGCTAAATAACCAGTTACCAATGATTTTTAAACATGGTAAGATGTATGCCAGTGTTTGATTTTACTTAGATGGTCAATTTCAGATAAAAATCTCGGGATACAAACTGAAACATTCTTCTCTTAAGCCCAAATTCTGAGATCAAGATTTTTAGAGTCTTCCAGGTCTTGAATGGTGTGAAATGTGTGGGCATCACATTCTTATTTGATGTTAAATATGATATCATATGCAGAATCACTTAATAAAAGAAAAATTTAAATCCCTGTCTTTATTGATGTCAAATTAATGTTATCAGGAAAACAAAAATGTGTGTGTGTGTATGTGTAAAATGGAATGATACAGTTAAATTAAGTAGAAATGCGGCTAAAACTTGATGTCCTAAATACTAGCTATTGGTAACACCAAATGTTAACTGCTGATAGTAGATGACATTAAATAGTAATCATTGATAATACTGGGTGTTGCTGTGTTGCACAGAATTAAGATGCAGACCTTAGAATCAGACCACCTAGGTTCTAATCCTCACTGTGTCATTTACAGCTGTGTGAGTTTGGGTACATTACTTAATCTCACCAAACCTCAGTTTCTACATCTATAAAATGGACATAATAATAGAACTTAACTCATAAGTGTGTTGTGAAAACTAATTGAGCTATTTATATGTAATGCGTGCAGAACAATGACTGGTAATTAGTAAGAAAAAACTATACCAGTGTTTGCTATTCTTACAAAAAGCAGGCATCAACAAAACTTGAATGACCTCATTTGTTTGTATGTATCATTTCGATCTATAGCTTAAATGCTAAATGTTTAATTCACTATGTACTTTAGATAGATGTCAAAAGTAAAACCACATGGTTATATTATAGCTTAATGCTCCTTTAAAGCAACTATTTACTTATATGAAAATATTTTAACATTTCTCCCACGGGAAAGATATTTTTCTCCCAGAGGAAAAAAAAATTAGAAAGAAACTTCTAACAACAAAATCTGAAAACTTAGAGCTATTCTAAAATAAATTATATTTGAAGGGTTTAAATTTTTAAGTGTCATCAATATTCAACTCAATGTATTAGAGTATTTAAAAAAAAATATATGTCCATATTATACAGTGTCAGATGTCTGAAATTGTCTGAAAAACGGGAAAGGACATCTATCAGAAGTCAAATTCAGCAGGCATTCCCTTTACAGATTGTTCCTAGAAAAAGGATGGCTTATGAAAGATTGTCAAATTCTTTTTTTTAAGTTTTATTGAGATATGATTGACATATAACATTGTGCTAGTTTAATGTGTACAACATGATGCTTTGATACATGTATATATTGGGAAATGATTATCTCCATCTCCTCACATAGTTACAAATTGTTTTTCTTGTGATGAGGACATTTAAGATCTACTCTCTTATCAACTTTCAAATGCACAATACAGTCTTGCTGACCAGGGTCACCACATTGTACATTACACCTGCAGAACTTATTTATCTTATAACTGGAAGTTTGTATCTTTGGACACCTTCAGCCATTTTGCCCAACCCCTCCCCTGCTAACTCTCACATCTGGCAACTACCAATTTCTTCTCTGTACCTAGGAGTTTGTTTTTGTTTTTGTTTTTTAAGATTCCACATGTAAGTGAGATCATACAGCATCTATCTTCCTCTGTCTGGTTTATTTCACTTAGCATAATGGCCTTAAGGTCCATTGATGTTGTCAAAAATGGCCAATTTTTCTTCCTTTTTGTTGCTGAATTATATTCCATTATATGTATATATATATATCCATCTCACATTTTCTTTATTCATTATATCAATAATCCATTATGTATCAAGTTATATCATATATATTATATTATAGTTATAATATATGTTATATAATATATAAAACATTTTTCTTATCCATTCATCCATCAATGAACAGTTAGGTTGTTTCCATGCCTTGGCTATTATAAATAATGCTGCAATGAATATGAGAGTGCAGGTACCTTTTAGTTTAGTAATTTTATTTCCTTTAGCTATGTAACCAGAAGTGGAATTGTTGAATCATCTGATGGTTCTATTTTTAATTTTTTGAAGAATCTTCATACTGTTTTACATATTGACTGCACCGTAACATCCCCACCAACAGTGCACAAGGATTCTCTTTTCTCCACATCCTCATCAACACTCTTCTCTTGGCCTTTTTGATGACAGCCATTGTAGCAGGTGTGAGTTAATATCTCATTGTGGTTTTGATTTGCATTTTCCAGATAAGTAGTGATGTTGAACACCTTTTCATGTATCTATTGGCTATATTTTTTCTTTCAACATGATCTTATTTGTTGTTAATTTCATATATTTTTATGTTTTTTTGTTTTGTTTTGTTCTGCTTTGTTGTTGTTGCTTTAATGGAGGTACTGGGGATTGAACCAGGACCTTGTGCATGCTAAGCATGCACTCTACCACTAAGCTCTACCCATCCTTCTGTAGTTCTTTGGATAAGAATTATATATTCATTTGTGGACATTGCACCAAATATTTTCATAAGAGAACAAATGGGTTAGATTCAACAAACCCATTTAACAGATTGAGAATTTCATGTTTTGGTAAGATATAATTGAAAAATCACACAATAGTGTTAGTGAAAGTGGAATGCAAAGCTTCAATAGGAACAACAAAAATAAAATATACTATTCATAGAGTTCACAGGAAAAAAATCACAAACTTAATGTCTGAAAATATCTTGTCATCAATTTGCCTACCATTAGTTAGTTATAAATAACTCAATGCTGAACATATTGTGTGCAAACATCCTAAGGGGACCCACAGTGTGTCCTCCTCTACTTTGAATAAGGATGGATTCAATCTCAGCAGAAGATTGGTATGAGAGAGTCTCCTCCCAGCCTTGAAGAAGCAAACAGCCATGTTGTGCACTGCCCTTGGTGAGGACCATGTGACAGGGACCAGATGACATGGGGATAGTCTTCAGTCTACAGCCAGTAAGAACACAGGACCCCTAAACTTACAAACAAGGGAATGGATTCTGCAAAACAATTTGAATAAACTTGAAAGTGGATTTTTCTCCAGTTTATCCTCCAGCTGAGCTCACAGGTCAGCCACCACTTTGACTGCAACCTTTTGAGAGCCTGAGCGGAGGACTCAGCTAGGCTATATCTAGACTCCTGACCTAGGACCTCAGTTAATAAAAAAATGTAAGTTTTTTAAGTCATTAAATTTGTGGTAATGTATTATGCAAAATAAAAAAAATACACTTGGCCACCAACAGCCTAGTCATTTTCATTACTAAAATCACTCTGTAGTCACAAATTTAACCACTCCATCCTGATAAATTTACCTCTTGTATTTCTAGACAGTTCCTTCTGGTATGCCATCACCTACATTTCTTTAATTATATTAGAATATACAAACCATTGTTTCTAGTCCCTCTTAATTAACACCAAGCATCTTTAGCTTCTCCCTTCCCTCTCTGTTCTTTTGGTTACACAGCTAATCTTTATCCTCCTGTACTTCCCTCAACTTCCTTAAGCCATTCTCAGTTCATCATCCAGGGCTATTAAAACTCTAATTTTGGATGAACTGCTTACAAATGAACTCTTCTTATATTATTTTCCAATTTTTAAATATCAACTCTATCCATACAGGAGAACCGACAAAAAAAAAAGCTTGGGGCTATTTTTCTCACTTCACAGTTACTATCATATTTCACATCCAATACATCAGCAAAACCTGTGGATTTTGAAATATATCCAGAGGCAGTAAAAATTACTCTAGATACCTGTAGTTTTAAGTCTCAGTAAACGTCTGCTACAACATCAAGTCTCAGTCTGCTTTCCTCATCAAGTTTACCTAGAAAGTAGACAACAAACCACCTCCCTTCTCATCCCACAGGACTCAGCGGAAGAAAGGCCCCCCATCGTCTTAGATATATAAGGAAAGATTTAGAGGCTGAGCAGTAAGAGTTAACATTAAAACAAGGCACCAAACTGATGCACTGAATTTTGCTCACTCTCCTTAGTTGGAAAGATGAAGAGACGTTACTATGACAAGGGGACAGCAATCCCCACCCCCCAGCTGGCAGACAGTATATCTGTGGCTAATGAGGATCCATGTGCAGAAGTCATTGAAAGCAGGAAGCAGGAAAGGTGAGAGCAAATGAGCCCCAGGTTTCTGAGTGCTGCCAGCAACCATCTGGTACACGGCAGAGGAGGCAGCACTGTCTCTGAAGCAAGAAACCAGAAGATAAAAACCTCCCTGATTGCTCCCCACAGGCTGGATTCCCCTGTCTTCCTAATTGCTCTGCACTCCCCTGGGGAGGAGGGTTAGCTTTCTCTGTCTGTGTTCCTGGAAGAGAAAACACATGCGTGCCTGGACACACACACACAAACGTATGCATGAGCACTCACACAGAAACACACACAGGCACGCAAATCCAACCTACGTGGTTTACGAATCAAAAGTGACTTCATCACCGTCAAATCAATGTTCCGTTGATGTGAAATGTACAACTGGCATTCATGTGTTTCACCTACTTGTAATTAAAGTGGTTACAAAGTGTCAAAGGAGATTCTCCCATTTAGGAACAGCTGTGCCTGGAGAGTGATTCTTTTTTGTCTGTTCCTGTGTGGTCCAAGAAAATAGGATCCCAGGAGGTGAAGGGAAAATCACCATCCTGATTAAGGAATTAAAGGCAGCAGGAGTGATGAAGGATGTACTATCTCAATACAACAGTCCTGCGTGGCCAGGGGAAAGGGTGGTGAGACCTGGAGACTTACAGTGGAATTGCATCAGTGTTGGTTCCCATAGCCCCAGCTCTTCCAGACAAAGTGGCTACAAATGATTCGCTGCCAAGACTGATGACACATGATGTGTTGCTGTAGACATGACCAATGCCCCCACTCCTTTTTTTTTCTGTTCCACTGACACTTAAGAACCAATATTAACCCACATTCATTTGAAAAGGCCACCAATGTACATCTGCTGTGCTCCCCTAGGGGTGCTTGGGCTTCCCTGGTGTTCGCCACTGCTGAGGGTTCACGACATTTCCCAAAGCCTGGACCACCGAGTCCAAAGCTTTTACTGCGCAGATCAGATTCGGCTGGTGGCCAAGTCAGAAGCCTTGGCCTCAGTTCTGAATAAGTATTATCACATCTCCAATAAAAGAGGTGCTTGGTAAACCCTGGCACAAATCAGGTTCCTGATCACCAAGTACAGGTTTCTGGGAATATGTGAAAATTCCTCTGTTACGTCCTTGGCCATCCAGTACCTAAAGGAAGACAAGCAGTGTGTAAATTCTCTGAGAACTGGAGGCACCGTACGTCTCAGTTAGGCCTTTTACTTGGCTCTTTATAGCTATTACCTGGAAAGCAGAGTTTTTTGCTTGGGGCCTGAATCAACCAGCTGCAGTGGAAATTGACCCTCTGGTCAGGGCTCACTCTTTACCTTTGGGGTCCCACAACCCTGGTGCCCCCTGAGATCTACCTGGTTGATTGAAGCTTATGGCAAAGGTAGGCCACCTCCTTCCAGAGGCATCCCTTGGGGTGCTGTGCACATGGCTTCCCTCATCCCTCACACAGCTACCAGGCACATCCCTTCTGTAAAGCAGCTACTGGCCTGCTTCTGGTCTCTCACTGAAACTGAACGTTTGACCCATGAAGACCTTGTGACTCTCGGGCCTGATAGTGCTATTTTGGGATGGGTCAACTCTGACTAAAGGTTGCAAAGTGAGAAAGGCCCAACTTGTCAAATGACAATGCGAGTATAAATAAGCTGGTCCCAGTGTCATCCCAGTTCTGCACCACGGAGTTGCAGCTATCTGTATGAAAGAAATCAGATGTCACATTCTACTGCGTGACACAAAGTTGCTGGCTCCATGTAGGCCTTGACTGACACAGGCTTTCCTAAATGCTTGGCCCTGATTCTGGTTTGGCCAAGTTAAAATTGATAGTGGCTGTTCTGATTCTACTATTGGTCAACTGCGGAGTCAGCTGTGTAAAACTAAATTCAGACATGGTTATTTTGCTCACTAGTCAGAAGGAAAGGGAATTCTCGTAGCTCTGGCCCTACCCTTGAGAATCTGTATCATATTTTTACTGACTCTTGGACTATTGCCAGTGGCCTGGCTGACTGGTCTGCCACATTAAACACTATGGGCTGGCAGATTAAAGACACCCTGCTTGAGGCTACAAACTGTTAAACAAAATTGGAGCTACTGAGTGCACAGCCTGGATCACTCATATAGGTGCCCAGGTTGTATATGGAATGTATCTGTATCTATATGGGATGGGATAAATCCCATCCTCTGCTGAGAGTGACTGAAATCATGCTGCTTATCAGGTCTGTGCTGATCAGGTCGTGACTGCTGACACTTGGGTGCACATTGGACTGAACACAGTAGTGCAAGTCATGCAGGGAAGGAGTGCATGTGCTGATACAGAAGCCACCATTGCATTAAGAATTGTGGCTGCTGTCAGAGGTTGGCCCATTTGCGTCACTATGAAGGAAATCACATTACGTGAAGTGTAGCCCCTTCCTTTTCCTGGAAAATTGACCACATCAGACTTTTCACCCCTTCCTGGGGCTACTAATGGTGTCTCATCACTTGTGACACTTTTTCAGGTTATCTATTGTATTTCTTTCTTATTGTTGTATAATAAATTATGACAACTTAAAAAGTATACCCACTGATTAGTTCAAAGTTCTGTAGGTTATAAGTCTGGTTTAACGTGACTGGATTTGCCACTGGGGGCATTCCAAGGCCAAAATCAAGGTGTTGACAGCTGAACTCTGGCTGACACCTCTGGGGGAAAATTCACTTCCAATCATATTCTTGATACAACCCTTCCTTGAGGTTGGGAGCCTGAGGTCCCTGTTTCCTGGTTGTCTGTGAGTGGGAGACCACTCAGCTCCAAGAAGTCACCCACATTCCTTGACTCATGGCCCCTTCCAACTTCAAGCCAGCAATAGCATGTAAAATCCATCTCACATTTTGAATCTGTCTTCCTCTTTTGCCACCAATCAAAGACTCTGCTTTTAAAAGGATCCTGTGATTAGGTCAGACCCACCTAGAAAATATATGTATTTTAAGTTGAATGGTGGTGAACATAACATAACCTTGGAATAAAACTCTACTGAAAGTTCTAGGAATTATGTAGAAGAGGGAGCATGTGGGAAATCTTGAAAGTCACTTTAGAATTCTGCCTAGCAGAGCTGTTACTAGCCCAGTCCAATCAGCTTACTTTTAAAGGATCATTATGACACTTGAAAATAATCTGTGTATGTGTTCATCTTTCTAGACCGTCTAGAGTCTAACAATAAGGTTATCTTACTGCAAACATTAAACTAATAATTGAGACATTTGATGGATATTCCATGTTTCCTACTGTTAGGTAGTTAGATAAGTGGGGGCACCAGGCAGATAGGTGGAGGAGAGTGAGGATGGACTGCCTCTAGAATAAAGGAACTTTAATTTTTCTAAATGTGTGCCAGCAAGAAACCAGTTAGAACCCAGCAGCTACAACAGCTCGGAAGTGAGAAGGACTTGACGGGGCAGGACCCAGAGTTCATTGTAATATAACTAACATCACAGTTTAGAGTCCCCCATGGATTTTTCTGTGTACACTATAGGTAAGGACATGCACAAAGGGACTAAACATGACTAGGCATTCCAAGGCAAGAGCCGTCGATTAATCAAAAGACCACCTCTAAGTGAGGGTATAAGGAAAAGGGCAAAACAAAGGTCGCCACATTTTTATTCCCTTGGATCAGCCCACCTCCCTTTCTTGGGGGTGTACTTTTCCTTTTCTAAATACATCTTGTGAAATATTTCACTACACAAGGCACCGCTTCCTGACTGTAAGCTTATCTTTTGGGTATGACAAGATCTGGCATCTTTTCCTTTTTAGAGATAACACTATCATCTTTAGGCATCAGGGATTTTTCATTTGAAATGATCTTTTAAAAATTAAATAAAATTTGCAATAATTGAAAATAAAATAGTAATTGTCAGGGGATGAGAGGAAGGGTTTAATGTGGGATTATTATATGATGGGTATAGAGTTTCAGAGATAATAAAAAGGTTCTGGAGATGGATGGTGCTGAAGGATGCATAACAATGAGTTAACAGCTTTAGTGAACGCACTTATGCCAGTAAACTGAATTGTGCACTTAAAAACGATTAAAATGATAAATTTTATGTCTTGTATAATTTACCACAATAAAAAAAAAATCAACTCAAAAAGATTTCTGATTCTGTTTCTCTCACCTTTTCCTGGGTTACACCTTACTAAAGCAGTTTGGTTAATAAATGTGGCTTTTCCCACAAACAGATCACCTCTTGGCCACCCCCTGGGTAATGATTGGTATGAAAAGGTAGGTCCTATGGGATAGTATAGATAATGACCACTTGGCTGGGTACAGAAATTGAAATTAACATATTTTGAATTTTATAATTAAATATCAGAAAGTATGCATATGCTTAGATGTGTATATTTCATACATTTCATTCAGCAATTAAAGTTAACTAGATTTTTCATCATCCTCAAAATAGGGACAAAAATTCATGGCATGTTGCTAATTAGAAATTATTTAGAGAAATTGCTTCTTGAAGCATTCCACCATATAATCATAAACAAATCATAAGTCTCATCTGAAAAAATATATACATGATGGAGGGTATTCATCAAAAGTGAATTTATATATTTCCCATCTAAATATTCTTTTAGAAAGAATATATGGTATTTGATGTAATTCACATGCAAGGGCCTAATAACTGAGGTTCTTACAGATTATTTTTTGTTCCTAATGAGAATAAGTGATTTTATACATCCTTCAGAAGATCAGCTTTGTGTAAGTCCTATATTTAAGACTGTTTTTCTACATTAATCTATTTTGAGATTTATTTATTTATTTATTAAATTCATACCAAAAGGAAATACAGTGTACAGTTTAGTTCATAACACTCAAACAGAAATTCCATTCTGCTAACCTGGATATTTACAATTCTAAAGCCACAAACTGAATTTTTTTTTTACAATTAAAGTATTTAGCCAAAATTTGCCCGTGAATTGCATTTAAATTAAATTCTACGCACGCTGCTTGAAATAACACAACACCTCCCCAGCACAGTTGACTTTGAAATTTTACTTTGTCCTTTGGACAAACACCTGAAAATAATTGAAAGAGGTTTTAAAAAAATAAGATAATTTTATCTTTTCAAGTAATTGAAAGCCTGTGGAATATGATTAAAATCTGATTTGTAAAAATGATTCAGTTACAATTCAGTTACAATACCCAGTACCAAGTGAAATAATGTCACCTATTGCCTTTAATAGGAAAGTAACATAATTCATTTTTGATATATTAGCACAGTGATATTCATAGAGAGAAAGAAAAAGTTACTACACAGAAAATTCCTGATCCATGGCAATATCTTTAACGGTTAAAAAAAATGGTAAAAATCGCTTTCACATAAGTGATGGCGTTGGTTATTCAAAAGTTCTGAAAGGACAGAGGGAAGCAATTGTCAACATAAATGGAGAAGCTGGGACTTAAAGAAGTTGAATGATTTGTCAGTGGCTACACAGCTTTATGATTCTGTATCTTCAAGTGAAACTCATGTAACAGTGTTATTTCCAACGTTGCATGTAGACGCATACAATAATAATTTTAGTGACTTTCAGGTCAAACTGAAAATGATTCATGGTTGGAATCCTACTTGAAGAAATGAGTTAAGCAACAGCTGAACTTCAGCTCGATATTTTGGACATCGATAAATGACCATCGGCAAATGAAGTTGCTTCCTCATGATCACCCTTATCTCCCTATCACTCTAATCTCCCCTAATCCTCAGGGCAAATAATTTTTCCCTCAAGAGCTAAAAGTGAGGAAAAAATCTATTAATTTTTTTTTTGTAGGAGAGATATTGGCTAGCCTAAAAGAGAGAAAAAAAAGGATTTTTCTGCTTCCGCAGTGTTTAAGATTAGAGGAGAATTTTTATTTTTATTCTGAAGAGGAAAAAAGAAGGATATTTTCCTCAGTGACTCAATGTATTAGTATGGAATAATTTTTCAGAAGATAAATGATTAGTATGAGAAATTACTTTTTAAATGCAATGAATAGACTAAGAATCCTGTCTTTCAGTTCCAAAAGAAGGATAATTGGATGTTATATCTTTGCTTGAAAATTTACAATGAACTGTCCATCAAAAATGTGTTTGCCCTAAAAGCAATGGTAGTGATAACATCCCATACTCTTCTCCATCCTTACTCTGTGAGTAACATGGTTTTCCAGCCTGTATCAAAACTTCTTACCTCCTTAAATCCTTTTATCACTACACTGTGTGTTAGACAGAACAGTTACCCCTCTCTAAAGATATTCATGCCCTAATTTCTAGAATTTGTGAAATTACATGGCAAAAAGGACTTTGCAATGTGATTAAGTTTAGGATTTTGAGATGGGGAGATTTTTCTGTATCATCTTGGTGGGTTCAAGGTAATCACACATGTCCTTATAAGATGGAAGAGGGAGGCAGGAAAGTCAGAGGGTAAGTCAGAGAAGATGTGATAACTGAAGCAGGAGCAGGAGTGATGTAACTGCTGGAAAGGGGCCAAGAGTCATGGACTATGGTCAACCTGTAGAGGCTAGAAAAGGCAAAGAAGTGAGTTCTCTCCCAGAGTCTCCAGAAGGGACAGCACCGTGTGGAAACCTTGATTTTAATTCACTAAGCATCAGCTCAGACTTCTGACATTCAGAGCTGTAAGGTAACGTCCATTTCGATACATTTAAAGATAAATTTCTGTTGTTTTAAGCCACTACATTTGTGGTAACTTGTTATGGCAGCAATAGAAAACTAATATATGCTGTATTTAAATATTTTAAAATATATAAATTAAATTTAAAACAGCAATAAACTCATTATATGTTAATATAAATAATACGTTTTTGTGAAAATTACGTTTCCACAAAATAATGAGAAGAGTGTCATTATCTCATGCTTTTGCAAAACTTTCAATATTTGGTTTAATAAAAACAGCTGGGTTTTTATATCTGCTTACATTTACTCTGTAGTGATACATAAGTTTGATTGGCCTACGGGAAGAAAATCCACCCTATATACATATTTAGCTGGAAATGGAAATGCATTTGAATCCTGTACCAGAAACATTCCCCTGGGCAGGAGATGCAAATATAGAAATGCAAGATATTTATTGAAGGAGATGTCTGTGAAAGGTAAAAAGTAAAGAGGGCAAGATTAGCCTAGGAGAATTTTCAGACTGTGATACTGGTCTGACAGCCAAGAAAGGAGAAGGGGGAGGAAGAAGGATCTTGGAGGAAGATCACAGAAGTCAGTGTAGATTTTAAGAACTTTGGCTAAACAAATGAGGAGCACCAGAGTAAAGACTGACAATTAGTGGTGGTCCACCTCAGATAGAAATGGTCCAACTCCAGTACCCATGATGCTCAGTCATAGACAGGGAGCAGCTGGCACAAAGCAATGCCTAAGTCTGTTTGTTGTGGTGGATGTCAGAGGTATAGCATCTGAAGGCTCCTCAATAAAGGTGTTTTCCTGAGGATAGATCGCAGTGACATACCTCTATGACTATCCCACTGTCCTTTCCAGATGATTGTGGATAATTCCATGCTAAAACTCAACAAGTGGTAGTTTGTTTGTTTGTTTCTTTCTTTCTTTCTTTCTTAGATTCCACATATGAGTGATCTTATATGGTATTTTTCTTTCTTTTTCTGGCTTACTTCACTTAGAATGACATTCTCCAGTGACATCCATGTTGCTGCAAATGGCATTATGTTGTCATTTTTATGGCTGAATAGTATTCCATTGTATAAATATACCACAAAAATGCTCAATAGCACTAATTATCAGAGAAATGCAAATCAAAACTACAATGAGGTATCACCTCACACCAGTCAAAATGGCCATCATTCAAAAGTCCACAAATGATAAATGCTGGACAGGCTATGGAGAAAAGGAAACCCTCCGACACTGCTGGTGGGAATTCAGTTTGGTGCAGCCACTGTGGAAAACAGTATGGAGATTCCTCAAAAGACTAGGAATAGACTAGACTTACCATGTGACCCAGTAATCCCACTCCTGGGCATATATTCAGAAGGAACCTACTTCAAAAAGACACCTGCACCCCAGTGTTTACAGCAGCACTATTTACAATAGCCAAGACATGGAAACAGCCTAAATGACCATCAACAGATGACTAGATAAAGTAGTAGTTTCTTAAAGTTTAGTTGTGATATAGTATCTGAAACTCTATTGATTTTTTGATACTCTGTTACATTAAAATCTATTGGTCTATTCTTTCACTTTGAATGGAAATTTCACTCATGCCAGATTTTGTAACATCACATGCCAATCATTTAGAAAATGTTGGTTCACTGAATTATGCATATCTTACAAAAGTTGACATATTTTATTATAATATATATTTTAGAAGACCATAAATGTTAGTATCTCCATCAATCTCTTCAGAAAATTCTCAGTATTGAGAAGCTGTCAAAGTCATAGAGGTGAATATAAGCTTTTTAAAGTTTCTACTTTTAGGAATTTCATTAGACAATAAACTAATTGTATCTGGACAAACAAATTAACTATAAATACATGATAAAAAATGATTGTCATTGACAATGAATGCCATTAGTTATACTTTTCCTTAAAGTGACAGGTTCACTTCTTTTTTTTTTTTTTGAAAACTGTCTGCCAGATGCTGAGATCTGAATAATCACAGTTTGTCTGTCAGTTTTTTTTCAAGCAAAAATAGTATTTCATGAAAACAAACAAACAAACAAAAAATAGTTGCAATTGCAATTCAAACTCTCCTACAGGTGTGTTTTCTAGAGAAAGTTATGATACTGGTATATTTGTGACAGTTGAATTACACAGACTTCTAATAGTGCACACAGAATATCAAAAAGATGCCACTGTGAGATCAGTGCTTAATAAAATGATGGTTTTTTTCTGCTGCTTTATCAGGTACAGGCTTAGATGAAAGTTTTGTTTTTGTATGTTTGGGTACCTCAAGTGTGTGGTAGTGAGAAATTCACTATGACTATGAGTATGATTTGGTGCCATATTTTTTTAATTGATGTACAATAAATTACAATGTCTTTCTCTGGTGCACAGCACAATATCCCAGTCATGCATATACATACATATATTCGTTTTCATTTTTTTCCATTTGTGGTATCTAAAAAGAAAAACACTATGAATTCATCTACAAAACAGAAACAGACTCACAGACTTAGTAAACTATCTTATGGTTACTGGGGAAAGGGGGTGGGAGGGGAGAAATTTGGTGCCATATTTTGAACCTCCCTAAGGCACATAGTGTTATCCATCACTGCTTCTGAGACAGGAAGGGGACAGGGCACAGCCATTCAAGGAATGATACAGCAATTAACATCAAAATGGTGGAAGATTCAACCCCCTGTAGGCCTTGAGGCTCATGATGGTGGGAGATTTGACTTCTAGTAGATCTTGAGCTTCATTATATGCCTATTGTAATATATTAACATGATTAATAACATGCCCACAGGTGCCATAACAGTCCCCAGGCTAGCCACAAAAGGTCAAAAAATGGGCAATAGCCAACTTCCTGGGAATCCCAGTCCCTTCCCTGGACTAGTTAGACTGGTCCTTCCACTTATTAGCATATGAAACCACTAAGCCCATAAAAGCTGGCAACACTGCACCTCGCAGCTGCCACCCTCTCTCTCTCCCTCTTCAGAGATGGTCTGCACTCTGTCTATGGAGTGTGTACCTACTTTTACTCTAATCTGAGCACCCAACCCCCACACCTCATGGCCTTTCTCTTGCCTTTTAATGTATCTCTCTAAATAAATCTACATTTACTCAATTGTGGCTGGCTCTTGAATTCTTTCCTGTGTGAAGCCAAGGACCCACCCTTGGCGGGGCACATCCAAGGGGTTCAAACGAACCCTGGGACACAGTCTTCCTTAAGTCCCACATCCATTTTTCCTACATCACTTTTACAACTTAAGTGAAAAATTTTAATATAGTTTACAAGAGCAAGTAACTTCTTCATACTTTT
The DNA here is from genome assembly GCF_048564905.1 of Vicugna pacos. NCBI lineage: Eukaryota > Metazoa > Chordata > Mammalia > Artiodactyla > Camelidae > Vicugna > Vicugna pacos. Next base: position 43,043,441 of record NC_133000.1, read on the forward strand.
CTTGAACCTTGTGGTCACCCTGAAAAAGTCTCAGGGATCCCTAAAGGTTCTGTGGACTCTACTTTGAAAATTAATTTCCCATGACCCATATTTATCAAATTCAATGTTGAATTGGCACTGAACACACAACCTAGGGCTGGTTTCCACCTATATGATACAGTCCCCTCACTTTCCCTCTGAATCAGAGAGAAAGGATTTACCAGTCCCCTTTCCTTTCTTTTGGAACTCCCTTTATGACATAGTCTCCTGTCCTTGTAATTTATGAATTAGATTAAAATTCCACAGTAGCTGAATTGGCCAATTTTCCTCTTGATATGTAAAGTTAAATTACCTGAAGTTATAAAACCTTTTTCTCTAGCACAGCCTGACTTTAATGACCATTGTGTTCTGTATGCGTGGACATTTTATTTTTGATGTCCAAAGCTGAGCATTCATCTTCTTTTATCCTCTTAATTCCTTTCATAAGAATCTGACTTTCCCTAAAGCAAACGTTGTCTCTGTCAGAATGGGATGAGATTACATGATAGTAAACCCAAATCAATAAGCACAATAATATATTTATAAATAATAGAATCTTGATCACACAAGCAAATCCTATGCCAGAGCACAGCAGATCACAGGTAATTCTTGCCTTAGTCCTTAGATGATTCCTTATGCTAAAGAAGTAGAGGTTTTTCATTCCTGCTTTCAGAGAACAATTTCCATCTTACCCCTTTACATTTCCTGCCTTTCTTGACTCAAACTTTTTTGTAAAGTGTCCCACTTTTGATTTCTGTGACATTATTACATGTAGCAACTACTTCGATGTTAACCTTTCCTTCCCTGTTCACCTTGCTATAAAGATTTCTTTACCCTTCCCTCCTCTAGGACAGTGTTTTAAAGTGAGGTAAGGTATGGAATATTTTTTCAGAGTATTCTGATGATCATTTTCGAAATATATATTCCAAGTTTTCGTCTCTCTCACTAGTCTTTTTACTTACAGGAATGGACACCAAGATTCCTAAGTTTAGATATTAAAATATTATTAAAGTTTTTTTTTGACATTCTGTAGCTGTATTCTCAAAGAGAAACACTTAAAGCAGAGCCCATGTTGATTTTTCTTTCCAAAGGGAAATTGTCCAACCACTCAAGAAGCATTTATATTTTAGTTTTCAGGCAAGCCCATTAAGTGTGGTGCCTTTTCCTTTTTAAAACAGATATTTTATGCCATCATTTTATAGTAAAATCTAATGGACTCTCGAAATATGGCTCAACTATTTACCTATGCTACCCACTCAATTTCTGGAGAATTTCATCAAGAATAGTCTGAGTGAATAGTTTAAAAGTGAAACTTTTATTGATTTTTCATTGGCTTTTGACTCTGTGAGCAGAAACTGTTTACCACCTAATCTATACTAACTCAATATAAAATGCTGGCTAATCATGTATGCTTCAGTCCTGAATTTTAATAACACTTCAAGATTTGGGGATAAGAGAACAAGTGATCTTCAACACTGATCCTGAAAAGTCAAATGAAAATTTTAGCAGAGAAAAGGGAGAGTTGTCAGATTCCTACCAATCAATTTATCTTCTGTCCATATTATTTTAAATCAATTTGATTCCATAAGCAAGTCCTTAGATTCATGAGCTGCAAGTCCTCTCAACTAAAACTGAATACCAGCTACAGTGCTGGAGAAGGAATGATAGCATTGTTTACTATAATAGCACAAAATGCATTATCTTTAAAATTATACCTCAAAATGTAGTCAGATCTGATCATCTCATACAGGAAGGTTTTCATTTGTTTACTTTTTTAGTTATCATGACACTCATTTTAAATAAATACATTTTAGGATCAGTAGAATTGACTAAGAAATTCTTTCTCAAATTTTCATATCTAAATATTGCAATATTGAAAATCTACTGCAGTGAAGGTACAGTGCTTATGACACATAGCAAGAAAGAAGTCCAAATGAACAAAAATTATTTTAGTTCTAGGCTACCATGTAAACTTTGTAGATTATATGAGTGTTTTCACTTTTATTAATGTGAATCATGACTTTTTTCTTGAAGAAAAATACTGACTGTAGTTATGTTTATATGGAGATAAGGAGTTACTTTGGAGTTGGCATTTATATGAAGATAAGGAAGTTCATAACCTAGTCAAGATCCCTTGCGAGAAACCTTATATTTAAGGGGCAACCCTCATACATACTCACATGCATACAACTTTGCATTGTAAGGTTTCTAAGTTATAGTTACAATCATTGAATAACAAAGAATTCCAGAAGGTGAAACTCCTGTTAAAGAATTAGTCTTAAACTGTCTGCTAAGCAGTTACCCAAAAACTCCTGTGAGAAATAATATTTAAAGTACTTAATACCTTGTAGTAGCCTATAATGAAAAAGAATATGAAAAGGAATATATATATATATATGTATGCATAAATGAATCACTATGCTGTAAGCCAGAAATTAACACAACACTGTAAATCTACTATACTTCAAATAAAAAAAAAACCGTAGAAAGACTATGATGGGACAATGTAAATAATTAATAATAAAGAAAATAATGAAAAAATGGCTTAGAAAAAGGCGTGCAACCCATCCAGAAACAAGGCAGCTATGAATTTGACAACTATATTGTCATGTATTAACTTAAATCCTCTCAGAAATTAAGTCTTTTGGGTTGCATTTAAACATCGTTACTTTAATTTTTATGAAAAGACACGGTAAATTTACAATGTTACATGTGTTTTAAAAAAATGTTCTTGGCATTTATAATATTATTTTCCTAACCACCACATGAAAAGTCAGTGTCATAAGTTAACCAAAAAGACCCACAATAAATAAAAACAGAAACATAAAACAATCTTTGGCAGCCTCACATTTTTACTGTGTTTATTTATAACGCTGGGAATTATATAATAAGAATAATAGCAATAGCAAACAGTTAAGAACTATTAAATATATGCCAGGTTGCAATTTATATACTTTATATTTTTTACAACAATTCTGTGGGCTAGGAATTCTGACAAGAGAAAACAGATTTTCAGATGAAGAAATTGTTTAAACAAATGGAAATTCCACTTTTATCACTAGAAAGAGCTGTGCTATATTTAAATTTAACTATGGTGGCCATTGATGCTTTATTACCTGAATATTTTATAATAATCAAAATATTACTTTCGCTATATGATAGGCACTGTTCGTAGTTCTCTGTATATATTAACTTTTTAAATTCTCACTATAAGTGATGGGACTTTATAAATGAGCAAAGAGCTGCCCAACTTGTCCAAGTCCTGCAGATACCCACTTTTAAAGCTGGGATTCAATCCCAGGCCACCAGTCTTGTGTCTTTTTGCCCTTAATCATTAAAAATATTGCCTTTATTATTTGTATTTTACTTTTTCTTCATATGGTATTTTTATTCATACTTTCCAAGGTCAAATTCCTAATTCATTTACTATTTACCTTTTCCTGTACATACTGTCCTTGGAATCCACTTCATACCTAAATTGCATTATGACTATATTACATCTAGATTTATTACCTATAATAGATGGTTAAATAGATGGATAGATAAGTTATTCTGTAAATTTTATAATACAGTGCGATATTTTTAAACCCACATTATACTCTGCTTCTAATTCATATATGTTTTATATATCCTCTAAGAATATAAACTTTGCTTGGTTAGAGGACAAATTACTTTTGTTTTTGTGTAAAAGATAGTCCCTTATATTCACCTAATAACGGGGCAATTGGTAAATTTAGCATATATGTGTAATGACACTCTATTAGTTTTTTTTCTAATTTAAGAAGTAGATAAACAAGATTATGCTGTGTAGCACAGGGAAATATACACAAGATCTTATGGTAGCTCACAGAGAAAAAAATGTGACAATGAATATATATATATTCATGTATAACTGAAAATTTGTGCTCTACACTGGAATTTAACACAACATTGTAAAATGATTATAAATCAATAAAAAATGTTAAAAAAAAAAAGAAGTGCAAGGTTGCAATTATTAAGGAAACCACTCTGTCAAATAGCATACCTTTTGTGACTGACAGAGTTGATAAGATATTAGAATGTTGATGTAAAATTTGGGAGTAAATAGATATTATCCAAGTCTGTCACTTTTTCACATTACTACATTGATTACAGTTTGTGAAACAGTGGAAGTTTGGAAAGAAAAACAAAGAAAATACTTTTTCTAATTCTCTTTTTAAAGGATTCACTGGAAAAAGGAAGAAAAAATTGAAATCTGTCTAATAGTGCAGTCATTTATAAAATTAGAAGAATCTTGCTGGCAGATGTTAGAAGACTTAAAAGTAGTAGGTAATTATAGATAAAGGAATTTGCTGTTAAAGAGAGTTAGCTGCACCTCTGCCTGGCTAGGCAATTAGATTTCAGGCTTTGGTCAGTTTAATTCTCCATTAGACATTTTGATAATGAACAGCTCACTTAATCATTGTTCTTCTGCACCCATACAATTTATCTGACTTCAAACAATATTGACTACTGGGAGAAAATGCCTTTGCTAATGACTGCTTGATAAAAATGAGATCATAGAAGTGCAAGATGTTAGACCTTTGGTTGTACTCCATTCATAACACCTAGTTGTTGAAACAAGCATATCTGCTTTTAAATCTTACACTATAAATTTAAATTATATGGTCTAATAGTAAACAAACTTATGGTTACTAGAGAGAAAGGGGTGGGAAGGGATAAATCGGGAGTTCGAGATCTGCAAATACTAACCACCATATATAAAACAGATAAAAATTTCTTCTGTATAGCACAGGGAACTATATTTCAATATCTTGTAGTAACTGATAATGAAAAAGAGTATGAAAATGAATATATGTATGTATATATCAGACTGAAACATTATGCTGTACACCAGAAATTGACACATTGTAACTGACTATACTTCAATAAAAAATAAGTAAACAATAAAATAAAATAAAACAAAATAAAATACACAGGCTAGGTGACAGCATTGAACAGAAGTGAGGAGTATTGCTTGTTCTCTGAATTCAGGTCTCCATATCTTATTATCCCACCACTAGGGATTATCATTTAATTTCTCAAATTTGATATTTACCTAGATACATGTCAAGATCATATCAGACTTTCATACCTTAACAAGTAACCTTTATCCTTTAAAAAAAAAAGAACATGATTCTGAAAGAAAAGTAAAAAATGAGGGATTCGTGTAAAAACTTTGTTGATTGCTAATTATTTCCTTTCAATTTTAAAATCCATTACAGATAGGTCAGGTAACAGCTGTTTAAGTACCACAGACTAGGATTCTTCTAGCAGTGCTTTAAGAATACAGAAAGTCTCATGTTTCTGTGGACCTTGTATTAATGGTATTTTATGTTTATTGCTTGAAATATGAAAACTACAGCATCCCTTGAGAAGTAGGCTCAATTATACTCTTCTATACTAACTAAAAATGAAACGTGGGTAGGAATACAACTAACTGAAGTAGTAGTTTATGCTTATTATTATTAACCATTGAGCATGTTGTGAGTTAATTCTCACAGCTACTTATATGGATACATGGCTACTGGTCATGACCTCTTCCCTCTGATGGACTATTCCATTATCAGTCCTTGCACAATATCTTCCATATACTTTATTCAGAGGATTCATTACATTTACTTATTTTCAATTCATGTGTGACTCCCTACTGCCAGAAAATAAAGCCCCAAGAGAGAGACCATGAAAAAATAATCTAATGGATGGTGTGGCATGTGGAAGCTGCAAAAGTCATCAATTAAATGAATAAACTAATTAATAATGTAAATACATGAATGTATTATTATATAGTTCATAGTAACTTGTCACAAGGTTCTTGTGAGAATTAATTGCGTTGTGTAAAGTGATTACTGGATGACTTGACATATGGGAAAGATTCAGAAACAGTTGTGTGCTATTCAAAAACATTGAAACATTGTCTTTTTATCTTTAAAGAAAGTACAACATACTTTCACTCTAGGAATATACAAAATGAAGATGAATTTTTAGAGCACATACTGCAGGAAATAATAATTTCTGAATAATTCCACATATTAAACTTATGTGAGTTAATCAATAAGCTGAAATAAATGGAATAGAACCAGGTGATCAGCCAAGTATGGTAGACTGGGCTTATATATGGCCAATGGAGATAGACTAGAAGAATAAAAGTGATATAGTTTTAGAATATAAATTGAGTGTATTAAAGACCTTAAAGCAATGATCTCAATATATCACACATTTTAAAACACTACTTTTATATATATCAATTTTCAAAAAGAAAACACTTTTCACAATTTCCAATTTTCATAGAAATATGCTATAAAATGAGTGAATGGGCAGATACAAATGAACTAAAATTATCCAAATGAGAAAACACCAGCTATACACTAATTAGGAAAATTTGTGTTGTTAGTGTCTAAAAATATTGTTTTGTATAAGATGTGTTTTTCTAAATCTTGTTTTGAGTTCCATTGAAATATGACTTAAGATTCTGAAAAGGTGGGAAAAAATCTATGTGTTTTTACAAAATTCTTGCACTCTAACGATAGATGATGAGTCTTCTTACTCAGTGATAAACTAGTGGCGTGTAGACACCATGAGTGAACATGGTGAACAGTCCTACATAAATTACCCAGAGCAGAGGAAATTAGAAAATGCAGTGGAGGGGTCTGGGCCATTATGGGTGAACTAAGAAGAATGAAACAAAAAAGCATAGGGCAGAGGGTGGGGAGCTGGCAATACAAAAGGCAGTTGGTATTTACCAAACTTTATTTCCCAATATGTTTGTAATCTCTTTGACTTTGAGTCTCTGCCAAATGCTTAATTTGTGTTAATTTAAAATATCAAGGTGCATTTTTTTCTCAGGAAACATCTTTAAAATGCTTAGAGAACTGTCAGGAGTGTATGAACGTCGTGAGCTGAAGGCACACCAGATTTGGACCAGGGTAGACCCAGAAGGCCCAGCATACTGTCCCTGTTTAGCATCTGCTGTCTGCATCATCTTCAGAAATCAAACCACCTCTCTAATGCTTGATATTTGTCATTTGTGAAATAATGATATTCATCCCTTTATCACAGGATTATTTTGGGATTAAATAATATGATGTGTAGCTCAAGAAATGTTTGTTTCTAAAGAATCATGTTAATTACTGATGAATATGCTAAGTCCACTATATCATTTCTTTTTTTTAATACATCATTTCTTCTTCTATCATATAAAGAAGTCAGTTCTTAAGCTTAAGACAACATCCTTTAAAAAGTTTGTTTTATCAAAAAAGTACGTGTGTTTCTTGAAATACAGATCATCATGCTTATATTTGAATCAATATTTCCTTGAGAGGGTAAAATTAAACCCAGTTTGTATCTATCTCATCACAGATTTCAGAGTAGAGGAATTTGCATTAATCATATTTAAATGTTTTGAATTTAAATAAAGGCTTATGCAAAGTCATGAGCTCAAGATTGCTTAAAATAAAATTTGATGATATTAATGTTTACTTCCCAGATATTTTGTGACACTGCTCTTCCAAGAACTCATATACCTTAAAATTTATTCACGCATATTTTCAACTCTACAGTTTACTTGAAGTGGGGATGCTAAATTATGTTATTTCCGTCCTAAGTGTTGCTCTGTGAAATGAATATGGTGCATAATTATGGAAATGACACTGGTAATTAGCTCAGAGTAGCAGCAGAGCCTACATAAGTTAATTTTTAATATATGGTTCAATTCAAAGAATGTTTTTAATAACACTTCCATATTTATTTCCTTATTCATTGTATTATATTTAAGTGGACAAAATGTACTTTAGAATCATTTAGTGACAGGTATGACTAATTTACTAATACTGAGAACAGATAAGCAAAGTCAAGAAAGCTACCTGAACTACCTTGATCCGTCAACACCTTCTGAAATGTTTCACTTTTCAGAAAATATTCAAAACTACTTGTGTATAATTGGCTTTATTAAGTAGTACGTTTTTATTTGGTGATTAACTCAGCACAAATCAGATAAAATTGAGTGTGGGCAAATGATATCAAAATATCTTAATCTAATAATTTAATGGTATTCTCTGGGGCAATTGTATTCCCCTTTACAAGGTTGTAATGTGCTTTTGCTCTTTCCTATTTTTTTTTTTTAAATCCGGTCATAGCAGAATTTATTTGCTAATTAGAACCAGCACAGTCTAATTAGTTTTCTTTAATACTTCTTTGCTGGGCTAATCATTGCTCTAGGATTAACAGACACAATTATAATAGAAGAGTATACATTTTGTATTTAAAATGTTTATATTTAAACTACAGAGTATTGATATTCAGCAAGTAAATAATAGTGTTCAAGTACATTTCTTAGATATTTATTAGTAGATTTCTCTGTAAGGAATTGATGAAAGAACAAAAATTTAATACTAAAAACTACCTTATATAAAATTACAAGTGCAAAAATCAGCATAATAGTTTTCACAAATTGTTTTAAACCACTATATCATTGGCAAATATTTACCAGATTTCTTGGATTATAACTTCTTCAAAAATAAAGGCATTTAACTGGCTCAGGTTTTTTATTTTTTATGTGAGTTCTATAATTAGTAAAGGTCTAGAGATTGACTTGAAAAAGTCCATGAAATCCCTGGAAATTATTTCCAAAACTGTATTGCAAGGTCCACACTTGGATTTTTCAAGATTTCATAGCTTTTCTAAGATTCTTAGAGAGTTTTATGATCTATAAATGGAAAGAACAATGAAATCTATCAGGTTGTTTTTAAATCTGAATATTTGTAACTATATGAAATTTTGTTTTAGGTGCATAACATATTTCACCCTTCTATTTTTATTCTAGACTAGCAATGCATTCGAATGAAAGAAATTAGTGGATTCTTGATTTGAAATGACACCCAAAGAAACTATTCGCAGAAATTTTCCATGTTGTCTTCTTTATAGGATGAGAAATCAATGCCAGGTTTTCCATCCTGTGAGTGTCGTGGAAGATAATACTGGCAGCAGCCAATATTTCTTACGAAATTATTCATTCACTTGGTGACATTTTTATACCAGTTAATACCAGTAGCCATAAAAGTTACACCATAAGGAGTAAGAAACATTTGAGCAAAACCCAGAAACTTTCTCCCCTCTCCCTCAAAATGTGTCTTTTCTCCTTCATTAGGAGAGTAACACAGTATAGAGGAGACATATTTACTTCAGTGTGAAGATTTCCTACTATTGGGCATCAAGATAAATTGTTATCATGTTAATCACTGGCAATCATTAAGGTTTCACAAATTATTTCTTATATTCAACCAATATTTTTTGGTAGCCTTAAAGTCTCAGCAACCTTAAACATAGTTATTACAAAGTTTAGATTTTCACTACAATCAGATTTTATGTAACTTTTTATTATTTACCAAGTGGTGATTAGATGTCTTAATAATTATATTTATACAACTTTCTATACAGATACGTTTAAAAATAAGAAAAATATTCTTTAACCATGGGTGCCAAGAGAAGTAGCACATGTAGTCACTGCCTTTTGCTGCATACAGATCAAAAATTATTTAGGTAGATTATCTATACTTATAAAATTAAAGAGAAATAAATAGTTATAAGTATTATTATAAGTCACAAACAGTTTAAGGGATTACGGTAAAATTGGTTCATCCTAAAGAGGCAGTAGACACGCACACACACATGGGAGAATGCCTGTAAGATGGGAGTTACGCTGCCACAAGCAAAGGAAATAACTGGAAGTCAGAGAGAAGCCTCAAGCTGATATGTCCCTAGTTCTTTCAGTCGGAGCATGGCCCTACCAACACGTTGATACAGACGTCTGGCCTCCAGAACTGTGAAACAGAATATTTCTATTGCTCTAAACCTCTCAGCTTATGGGACTTTGTTACAGTAGCCCTTACAAACTAATACATTGGTCTACCTACCAAAGCTTATTTTTTTCTTATTCTAAAAAGAAAAATATTTCTCCTACGTTTGAAAGTGTTGTGTAATATATAGCAATATACAAATGGAAACCATCACTATAATGCCAATTATCTAAAATGAATATGATACGTTCGAATTATGACAAGTAGTCTTGACATTTTTGACAAACTTAAAAAAGAAAATATTGCAATCACATTTATCTTCATGGTTTCCAAATTTATAATTTAAAGCAGTTTAATGGAAGCCATAAATCACATGGTGTCATGTTCAGAAGAGAGGCTTATATAGTGAGAAAAAATAACGATAAAGAAGAAACAACATTTTATTCATGTTTGTAATTGAATCATAGTTGTGTTCCTGTGATTATTAGACTGTTCTCAGGTATAACATTTTATGTGAAACCACTACTTAAGGTGAGCTGCCACATTATTGTTTTGTTTTTATTTTTACTGTAATTGACCTTGTATTTTAAAAAAATTACAAGGAGCAATTTCCAGCATATCTTATTTTACAAAAGTACTGCCTATATCAAACATTTTATATCACTATTAATTCCATTGAAGAGCTGTCTTTTTTTTTTTAAGGTGCTAATTTCAGCTGATGGGATACATGCCCTTAAAATAGAAAGTTTCCATTATTTATTCAAATGCCAGCAAATACAAATCAGTACCAGATATATTATAAATGAATGACCATCCTACACACACATTCACGTCCATGTATTAAGCAAATGTCACTGACATCAGGGTTCTTTATTAAGCATAATTACTTAACATATACTTAACCTAATATATTTAACATACTGAGAATAACATAGCATATAGATTGAAATATCAATAAACAATGAATGATGTGCTTTATTTTCAGTCAGTCTGATACCATTCTTTACAATGTGGTTGGGTTTTTTTTGTGTGTGTGAATGAGATTGGAGATTATTATTTCTAACACAAACCTTGAAATTTTACTGATCAAGGAAAAGACTTGCAGCAGTAGAAAATTAAGTAGGTGCTAGGTTCCAAGACTCTTTAAGAAATATTAGATTAAAGTAAAGGGTAAGGTTTCTTTACCCTGATCAATGACATGATTGAAAAAAATGGCCATGGGATATTTCAGTTCCTCCAAAAAGGTAAGGATATGGGATTTAAGTCCCCTGTCTGGTTTGTGGCTTGTTCTGACCATTAGAATGAATTGCAAGGAACTTTAAGCAAGTTCTTAACCTAGGCTTCCCAGAGCTTTCAAATCTCTCTCTTGTTGCTTTTAAAACCCATTTACCATGTGCAGATGCTTTAACTGGTCTGCTGGGTAATAAGCATCACAAGGGTAATCGTCATTGTCACCGAGCCAACTTCCACACGTGAGTGAGGCCACATGGGACAATTCACCGCCCGCCAGCCAATCTGTCAACCATCAGCAGACACATGGGTGAGCCAGCTCAGATCATTTGAATTTGGCCTAGGACAGATTGACACAATAGTAGCAGGAGTGTGATCTAAGTAAATAGCCATTGTTTTAAGCCAATCAGATATGGGCTGGTTAATGCCAGGAAAAGTTAACTCAAATGGAAATTGGTTCCTGGAAGTGGGATGCTGCTGTTAAAAAAAAAAAAGTGGCATTGCATTTGGGAGAAGGTGGCAGCTCCCCATTCTCTAACCTACTAACACAATTACCTACTTCACAGCTCTTTCAGCCTCTGATAACCATTGGCTTGCTCACAGCCTTTGCTAACAGTTCCCACTATGCTTTTCCAGCTCCTGCCTGCCCATGCTACATAGTAGTGAAAATAGACATGACCGAACTCTCATGTGTGATAACTTGGAATCTAAGAAAGGCATCCAGTGAATATCTGGATCTGAATAAGGAAATCACTGGATCAAATGTTGCAAGTAGCTATTTGGTTTTATTAACTGTGAATGATACACAACCACAAGAGAGGGACTAGATAAAAAAAGAACCCTTTGTTTGCAAGCTCTCTTACCAGTAGGTTGTAAATAATTCCTAAGTATACTTTTTGTTGTTAGTTTAGACTATTAAGAATCAGTACTCAGAAAAAAGAAAAAGAAAAAGTAAGTATGGTCTGAGACAACTTTCTGCACTTTAGGGATAGTTTAAACAGGCAAGTTGTAGGACAGGGTCAGAAATTCAGGGTCAGCCTTCCTGGAAGTGGGTGACAGGAATACATGTAATTTTGCTACACCTCTGGTGATATTTTTGTGTGTTAAATTTGGAGAACTTTTGCCAAAGGAGCTTTTAGAGTGGTAAAACTGCAACTCCCCTATAGTACTGTATCATTTTCTTCTGGCTCTTTCTTTTTAGTCTCACTCTTTTCTTTTCCCTTTTTCACTTCCTCATATGTTTTCCTTAAACTTCAACTTCCCTAATTCCCTCAAGTGGACTTGGAGTCTGTTTACATCATCCATGTAACAAAATACATGGACTTTGGCTTCCATAACTAATGTGTCTCAACTTAGTCCTGTCAGTTCACTGTCCAAAGACAAAGCACACTTTCCACAATCGACAAAGAGCTTTGGGAGTCGCACTGGGACACTGAGACTTCTCTGTTTCTGCCCAGGCTTCCCTTCTCCTACTGAACCATATTCTTTGCCTTTATTAGAGCCTCATATGAGTAATCACTGTAGAATTACAGCTGTCATTGCAATTGTGTCTGGTGTGATTGCTGCAAACTTACATACAAAAAGTTTGCTATTATGTTCTGACCGTTATATTTGTGTGTGGAGCACATAACTTGTCTTTTTCAGTTTATAGCTCCTTGGATGAAAAGGGGCCACATCCAAAGAGCCTTAGCCACTGCCAGACTCATCATTCAAATGTAAGGCATTAAAGAACGTTGACAAGAGCCTCCTGTTAGAATAATCTGAATATATCCTGTCTTCTCCATGCACAGGAAGAAATAACTCTGCCTCTAAACCTGCTCAGAGGATAACTGCATCAGATAAAGGGAGCTGAACTCCAAACTGTATCTCATGTCTCATCAGGAGTATGATTACTGTGAATCACGCTTTTGTGTCTCTCCAAAGGCATTAAGTTATCTGTATTTTTTACAGATAAAATTTCAATATATTTGGCTTGTTTAATAGATGCATTCCTGAAATATTGGATTTAAATAAGCTTTTGAAGGCTGCTTCAAAATGCATTAAAATATGTCATATGATCCAGCAATTCCACTACTGAGTATTATCTGAAGAAAATAAAACACTAACTTAGAAAGATATATGCGCCCTCATGTTCATACCCCCCTATTTATAATAGCAAAGATATGGAAACAATGTAAGTGCCTATCTTCCATGGATCAATGCATAAAGAAACTGTGATATACATACACATGTAAATAGATATATATATATAGAGAGAGATATATATAGAAATATTACTTGTCCATAAAAAAGAACAAAATCTTGTCATTTGTGACAACATGGATGGACCTAGAAGGCATTATGCTGAGTAAAATAAGTCAGACAGAGAAAGACAAACCAAACCCTCTATGATCTCTCTTATATGTGGAATCTAAAAACAAAAACAAACTCATAGATACAGAAAACAGATTGGTGGTTGTCAAATTTGTGCGGTGGAAGAAATGTGTGAAGGGAGCCGAAAGGTGGGAAAAAAAAAGGATTGAAACATGATAAAGGGTCAAGAAGGAACATAACTGTGCAGAGTGAGGTTGGAAGAGTGTAGCTTCACAAGGGAAAGGCAAGCCTTAGCGAAGAGTTCAGCTTCTGTGAGTGTATGAAGTTAGATTACAAGCCCCAGGAGCATAGAAACATAAAATGAAATAATATATTTTAAAGGATTATTTATTAATCAATTTGTACCTATTGGCTGGACATATTGATCAATACCATTTGGAAGCTAGGGTTTTACTCTATTAAGAAAAATTCTGTCTTTTCCTTCCTGGGTAATAAGCCCAATTTAAAAAATATTTTTAGCTTAATTAGTACAAGGAGATTAATCAAGATGCTATTTTGGAATCAGAATCAGGAAACCCTACCTTGGCCAAACTATAGGTTTGACATGAAGAGGTTAATGGAGGGACTTCTGGCAAACTCAACGTGCTGAAGGAAAACTATTTCTAAGTGCCAGATAAGACTTCAGAAGTGCATGTCCACATAAACCTTTAATCCAATACTTTTCTGCCATTCGTCAGGGAGGAAGGACAAGAAGATGAGGTACCTGTGAATCACTGGACAATGAAAGGTGATATCTTAGAGAACAGAAAAGATATTTTTAAAAGGTTAAAAACCTGAAGCATCAAATGCAGGGCCTAGATCAAAATTAAGAATGATGTTACAAAGGCAAATTTGAAATCAAGAAATTAGGGATTATGAGGGTCCAGAGACAACCATGATCTGCAAAGAGAAAAGATAATGCAAGCGTCGAAGTGTATCTGCACCTTAGTATTAATAGCTAGGGGATTGGATTTATCTCTTGTCACCTACTCATTCAGCTTTGTGATGTCACTAATCTTCTCAATAACCTTATCATGATTTTGATTAAAAGGGAGCACGTTTAAATATAGAAGAGATAATGGAGGCCATATTGCCAATACTGCTATTAATAAGCATTTAGCCATTCATTGTAATGGCATCTGAAACCCAGTGGGAAAGTCGTTGGGGTCCAAATTAAAAAATGTCTCCGTAATATTACATCAGATGTACTTGCACTTACTAGAGTATCAGGGTTCTGTGTTCTGGCTTAAATGCCTATGAAGGCTTCTAATAATGTGCTTGATTGGTTCACTGAATATTAAAATCAACCTATGTTAGGCAAGGTTAAAATGCCAGAGCTTTGGGAGGTGGGACCAAAATGGCAGAGAAGAGAGATCCTGAGATCACCTCCTTCCAAGGACATATCAGAACTACAACTACAAATAGAATGACTCTCTCTGAGAACAGCCTGAAGACCAGCAGAACAGTTTTTCTACACTTAAGGATGTAAAAACAACAAACAAACAAACAAACAAAAAACACCTTGAGATGAGTAGGAAGAGTATAGACACGGTCTAGATAAAACCCATACCCCCAGTGCAGTGACTCACAAGCAAAAGGGAATATCACAAATGCAGATGCCCTTAGAGGTCTCACATGGGGCACTCCAGCCCTAAGGACCTGCATGTGAAAGATAAGCCCCCATAACATCTGGCTTTGAAAACCTGCAGTGCTTACTCCCTGGATAGCCAGTGGAATGTAGGACAATTTCACTTTTCAAAGACTCAAGCAAAAACTCACTCTGAGTCGCAGTGAAAAGGCCACAGTGCAATTTGAAAAGCACCTGCAGGGGTGTAGTATAGCTCAGTGGTATAGCACAAGCTTAGCATTGCATGAGGTCCTGAGTTCCATCCACAGTACCTCTGTTTACATACATACATACATACATACATACATACATACATACATACATACATAAATCTTTTAAAGCACTTGGGTCATAATGTGAATGAAATGTTTTGACTAATTTTAGGGCCAGTGACAAAAGGGCAGGGATCTGTTGAAAGCACTGTTGGGCACCATTTTAAAAAATTCTCCCTCTACTTAGCTGGCCCAACACTGGTGAGTTCTATTCTTGACATCTGTCATCTACCTTTCTAGCACTACTTGCCCTCGCCCAGCCAGGTACCCCTCCAAAGTGGCTCCCTCCTGGTATGAACACAAATAAATGGAAAGATGTATTGTGCTCAAGGATTGAAGGATTCATATTGTTAAAATGTTAATACAACCCAAAACAATGTACCAATTCAATGCAATTCCTACCAAAACACCAAAAGCATTTTTCACAGGACTGGAACAAACAATCTTCAAGTTTGTGTGGAACCACAAAAAGACCCTGAATAGCCAAAGCAATCTTGAGAAGAAGAACACAACTGGAGATATCACACTTCATGACTTCAGCCTATACTACAAAGCTATAGTAATCAAAACACTATGGTACTGGCAAAAAACAGACACATGGATTAGTGGAACAGGGGTATGGGAGATGGGTGAAATTGGTGAATAGGATTAAGAGGTACAAATTTTCAATTATAAAATAAATAAGTCATGGAACGTAGCATGCAGAATCAGTAATATTGTAATAACTTTGGTGAAATATGGTAACTAAATTTACTGTGGTGATTATTTTGTAATGTATATAAATGTTGAATCACTGTCTTGTATACCTGAGACCAGTATGGTATATCAATTATACATAATAAAAAAAACTAATATCTAAATAAATAAGAGAAATAAACTTGTATTTGAAAGAAAGATGTCAGAAATTTGCCTAATGCAGAAACATGACTATGAAGACTTCAAAAAATAGAAATGTTGAAGTAAATGTATTTATGACTCACTTTTTCATTCTTTCCATACTGGGAGGGGATAGAGACACTCTCTTAACCAAAGCATGAAAAATACATTAGTAAGGAAATCCATGATTTCTTACAAATCTCAGAAATAGCTGGCAATGTGAGATCCTAACATTAAAAAGGGCAATCTGATGTACATGTTAGTAACAGTGCGCAGAAGAACAGAATTCTGATGCAGCACTCAACTGCCAGAGACAAGGTAGCGATTACAATGAGCACATAGATAAAGTGTACTCAGATGGATTTTACCTTCAGGATATTTGGCAGCAGGGAATTTATCATGGCATCCCTAGGACTGAAGTAGAAAGTCTACCATAGGTCTTATTTGTACTGCAAAACTGGGGGAACAAAACCCTACTGACATCAGGAATGAAAGATATTGGATATATTAAAAGTATAATGTTGAAATCTTACAAATGACTCTATGTCAATTAATTTCAAACACTTTAAGGAATTTTCAGAAAAAAATTAGAAAGTTATTAAAATCAATTTTAGAATACTTTATAAATTTAGGGTATAGGAGGGATCCCTAAGCAAAGCTTTTCTTAGAAGGACTTCTAATAGCCTATAGACACATGAAACTATTTCAGCTTAGAAACAAAAAAATGCAAAGAAACAATAGCAGATATACCTTTTGTTATGTATATGTATTATATACACACACATGTGTATATATAAAAGTATTCTACATATAAATGTATATTCTCTATATAAATATATATGATTTATATATAAATGTATATACACATTCTATATTTAAAGGTATATACACATAAACACATTGCACATACAGACTCATAAGAAAGTTACATTGTAAATAGTCAGTGTAGAGTAGTTAGGGAAGATTTAAATAAATACATTGTTTTAGCACTAAGGCCTTCATAACTAACAAGGGTAAAACTAATTAACAACAAAACTATAACATAGAAGATGGTGCCTATATCTTGAAACTTTGAATACCTCTGCTCTTCCTAAAAATATCGTAATAATTGGACACACATTTTATTGTCATCTCATATGCTTACTCAATTGAATAATTTCCATTTTACAAGTAAAGTTTCAGGTGTTAACAGGTCCTTTTCTGTTTGAAAATGCTGATTTTAATTACTCGGACTTCAGTTATGATCCAGAAGAGAGGAGAGGGCTAGGATATTTAAATATAATTGAAGATCTCTTTCCTTCATTTATTCCTTCTCTTAAGTTTAAATTTTTGCTTGATCAGTTTCCCTTATGAAGAACAAAACTGGCTTTTCTATGGAATAATATGACTCATGAATCTAAGTTGCATTTCACTATGTATATACCTAAATTTGATTAAGTAGGCGTGCAAATTTTGGCTGAACAACCATCATAGAATTGAATGGCTGCACAGAAATGAATTATATTTAATTATTTAATAATCGCTCATGAATTACCCATGAGTGAAACTTGAACTGAAAGTCACAACATAAAATATATTACAAACATTCTGCAGTTTGAATTATGGCTATGCACACATAATGCATAAAGTCTGAAAACTGGTCTACCATACATCTTCTAAGCTAATATTTAGAGTTCAGTCAAAGATACACTACTTATGAGTATAAGCTGTAAATGAAAAATAAAACTTGTATCAGTGTTAAACTATTGTCTACTTTATATATGTAAAATATATTCTTACCTAAATATGTTCAAATTAACCCAAAACAAAATTACCTAACTTTTGAAAGTTATTCATAACATATACAACAGAGATAAATAAAATTTCTGTTTATCTCAATAAAATAAAAATATTGATTTAGAAATAAAATTATATGCCACTTTTTAGAGGAGCTAAACAGAACTTCAATTAAGTGTACTTTTACATCTTTCTGTCTGGAAAATTTAACGAGCACCATGTACAGGTTGCCATTATACTTCATAAAATGAGGAAGTAGAAGTTTGATTATATTAAGTTATAGAATTATCATTAGTTTTATACAGTTGGAGAACTATAGATCTCAGTGAGTTTATGGATATTAATAAGATAACAAAGAAATTATTAGTATAGGATAGCTTCACTTTATATTTTCAGATGTATTGAAATGGAATAATCATAAGACAAATATTGTAAATGTATTTTAGAAAATTATACTTATTTACAGAATTTATAGGTCTATTTAGAAAGTGGTACACACTGCTACTCAAAATTGGCATGGAAGGGTTCCTAAAAAGGAAGAACTATAAACATATTTTTATAAGAAATTTAATTATCAAAAAGGAAGCATTAGAGAGAAAAATGAAGTTGGGTTTCTTCTCTTTCTTTTATTTTTAACAACATTGAAATGTGTTCTCTTCAGGACATACATAATTTTTCCAAGTATATAAATTACCATGTTTTATTTATCATAATAGATACTTACAGGTGTAGCATAAAGAGAATTTCCCCTTTTAACTTTTTAACTTATTTTTGACTCATTAGGACACATTATCTTTTTAATATTTCAGAGTTCATACAGAAATGGAAAAAACAACTTGATATAATGAGTTGTTTTATTTTTTTAAAGCCTGTCAGCTACATTAAGAAGGACCCATTTTTGCCTGTGTCTCACATTCAGGAAATAATTTGGTTCCTGCTCCTTTCATCCAGCATTGGCCAGAGAACTCCTAAGATGTCTTAATATACAAAAAGGATTTTCATGTTTGAACTCGAGGAATCCTTAACCCTCAAAATATGTATTCTAAACTGGTAACCCCATTGAATACTAGAGGAATAACAATTATGTGTAACTATGGTACATTATAACATAGCCTAAGAATCAGCTTCTCCTTCCCAATTCCAGATGTAAGTATCCAACGGAAAACTCCACACCTGTGTTTGGAGGTAAGATAGGATCTTACTCAGAACAGGTAAATAACTTGAACTAATACTTTCTACCCAACCCCCATTCTTACTCAACAGCTCCCTCCCTCCACTCTTCTTTATATATGACAAGTCTATCTTTCTGTGTTGGGACCAACCAACTATAATCATTCTTGAATCTCCTACACTGCATTCATTCCACAAAATAATCCTGTTGACTTTCTTTTTGGTTTATTCCAAAACCAGTCACTACAGAGAACTTACATTACTTCCACCAGGTCCCCAAGTGCTTATTTCTTTATCTGATTCTTAAACTAGTTTTTAATAACTTGTACTTTTGTTTGTGGTTTGCCCTTATATCTGTTCTTCATACAATGGAACAATCTTACTAAAATATATGTCAGATCATGCCACAGCTCTACTCAAAATCTTCTAATAATTTTGAATCTCACTCAAAGTAAATTTTGAGGCTCTTGTCATGTCTTTAAGGAATTTCATGAGCTAGAATTCGCTATCTGCCCAGCCTCCCTTGCTCACTACATTTCAGACACTCTGGCTTCTTTGTTATCCTTCACATCGAAAAAGCATGCTTCATCTTGTTGGATATTTTCAATTGCTCTTCCCTCACCTAGAATGTGCTCTCTCTAGATATTCACATGCTCAATCCCACACTTCTTTCAGAATCTACTCAAATGTCACAGTATTTCAGAAGTCTGCACTGACGACCCTGTAGAAAAGAAAAATACCTTTATCACCATCCTCATTATCTTTGTCTAATGTTAAAAGCACTGATCGCTAATGTAACGTAATTATGAGTTTTCTTACCACTTGACTTCTTTTGTCTAGAATGTAAGCCTCAATAGATCATAGGTTTGTCACTAACAGTGTCTTGTCCATAACAGGATCTCAAATATTATTAGTTGAATAAAGTAAATTTGGAGATATAAAGATAAATGCTACATGCTCCATGTTGACAACACAGCAACATAAAATTTAGGACAGAATTTTCCTTCCACTACTCCCCAATTTGATTATTCTAATCAATGAGCCAATGAACAAAATATACTTACAGAAATAACTGCAATTCACTCAATAATTTAATATTTTTAAGGATGTGTTTTTTGCTATGTTCCATGGAATAAATGCCGAGTAAGTAGACATTGCATTAGGCAAATACAATCTAAAGATATATTTCTTAGATAATTTCTATTCATTTATAAATGTTAGATAATTCAGAGTAGAGTGCTTCTATTCAGGAAAGCAATTATAATTTACCCTTAGGGTAAATTTATAAGAAAAGAAAACAATTTTTAAAGTACTTTAAATATTTCATCACTTCAAATGGAATAGAGTGGCTCAAATACAATTATGTATCTGTGTTCCTTCAATAAATTCCATCATAAAGAAGACAAAGTTAGGTATGAATCTACAATGATAAAACAAATCAGTAAGAAGAACAGAGATCAGAAAAAAGAAACAGAAAAGAAAATGAGTAATAACTGTCTTAATAAAATGGCATAAACAGAAAGCTAATGTTTGTATGGAAATGGTATGCCCAGACCACACAGAGCACTTATAGCAACAAAGACAACAATTTTCAAAAAAACAAGTATGTGCACAGCTGAAATTCAAACAGCAAAATGACCACTCTTCTCTGAAAATACTGAACCAGTTAACTAAATGTGAGGACATCAGGCATATTTGTTGGCTAATGTATTAAACAAAAAGGGAAGAATCAAGTGAAATTCTACACTATTGATCATGAAATCCCAGTACCATATCACAGCTCAAGTGTCAGATGCTGCCACCAAGCTTATTCATCTATTGGCAGATCACAATTAAGGTTTCGTCTTTGTGGAAAACCAACCAACTCAAGGGAAAAGACTTGCAGTTATTCTCAGTGAATAATCTGCCAATGAAAGAATTGAATTAACTCAGTCCATAGCAATGTCCACTGGTGGTTTACCACCTCGAATTACCAGCAGTTCTCGGTTATAGTACATAACTCTAAAATATAAGACTATCAAAAATCATCTGATACTTGAATAAAGCCTTCATAATAAAAGACAAAAGTCAAACAAACCAATGGACAAAATAATCTAGAAGAAAATGAATCAAAGTCAGGGGCAGAAGATGTCTGAAAACAAAGAGGGGAAAAAACAAAATCAATGAATGTACTAGAAGACGTGAAGTAAGATATTAAGTGCAATAAATAATAGCAAGAAGCTTATAACAACTTGCACTCATAAAACAAGAACTAGCTCTTGCAAACTGAAGCAATTAAAATAAGTTTTAATAGAATGTCCCAGAAAATAGAAAAACAATTAAGATTATAGAAAAGAGGCAGAAAGAGAGAGTGAGTGTGAAAGGGAGAGGCAGGTGGAAAGAGAACAGAAGAGGAAATGTGAGAATTATGGAGGATTCCAGGGTGTCTAGCAAAGTAAATTTCCATGAGACAATAGAAAGATACATATAATTTGGGCTGTTTTTATTTTTCTAACATAGGTGTGATACTTATTTTTTATTTTATTTGTAATTTATTAAAAAAACTTTACATTATTTTAAGGTTAGTTTTATGTACAGTTAGTACAAAATATTGGCTACATTCCCCGTGTTATACAATACATCTTTGACCTATCTTACACATGATAGTTTGTATCTCCGACTCCCCCACCCTTATATTTCCCCTCCATCCCTCCCCACTGGTAACCACTAGTTTGTTCTCTATATCTGTGAGACTGCTTCTTGTTTGTTATATTCACTAGTTTGTTGTATTTTTTAGATTATGCATATTGTGATATCATACAATATTGAAATTTCTCTGTGGTGTTTTTATTTATCAGCATGGGGTAAAGGAGTAGGGAATAAAACATCAGAACCTCTTTGAGGGGTCCAAGTGATCTAATGGGTTCCAAGGCAAAATATTTATAGAGGAAAAATATTTACACCCTGCTTAGATGCTTTGGTCAGTTTCCTGCAATATGACCTACTTTTAATAACATATTTAAATTGTCACAAGCCTGCTAAAGAAAGCAAAGAATTACTTTTTTACTGAGAAATAACAATTTGCTAATTTAATTTACTAAATTTATTTTACTAAGTAAAAATTTACTAAGAAATAAAGTTTGACTTGGCAATTTAAAAACAGCAATGTAAAAATGACAAACCTTCCTCCCCTCCCCACCAAAAAGGGCTGAAAGTGTAAAGTACATACTTATAACTTCTGTTATAATTTTAAGATACATATATATAATCTATAATAAATTCAACTTAAACATTTTAAAATGTAAACATGACAACTAGACACTTCAAAATGCTTCTGTTTTAAGTTTTCTGTCATTCTGTTGTCCCCATTTTATGAATTTTACTATTGGCTTGTTTTTTCTGATCTAAAGTAATACAATTAAATACAATTTAAAAATTAAAACTCTTCTATATCTTCATTGTTTTAAAAATTCTCTCTGAATAATGTGTTACACTTGTTAGAACACGGGGAGTCTCTTATTACAGTGTTTTCCCTCCTTTTCACCTTGTTTCTGCATAAGTTACAATCAGGAAAATTCTCTTTCAGTGTTTAATTAATGGTAAGTCTGTAATTAGTCAAAATCTCACAAGGAGTTTTGCTTTGGCGGAGACCGCTGTCTCCATAATTATGCAGTTTGTGCTTTACTCAGAAGCGCTTCATGCATGCATCCTAAAAGAGTGAAATCAAGCCCTCTTCCCTTCACCAGGTGCTCTTCATTGGCTTGGAGGTGTACATCCATCCCGGGAACATTTTCTGACTTTTCTGACTAAAGGAAATGCATTCAGAGAAGGTATTTTTTAACCTATAGCAAAGCAACTTAGACATTTCCAAAATAGCTTCTTTAAAATCTTTGAAATTATTTTGATCATTAAACAATACTGATTTTAGTGACTGTTGATAAATATCTCTATACTTATGCAATTATCAATCATTTATACAATTAATAGGTATTTGAGGTTGTATTGCTTCTATTCTGAATGATAATTACAAAAGCCAAGAAGAGACATAGATAACATAAAAGAGAATAGAAAGTTAGTGAGATGAAAAATTAATACTCATTGAGCAACTTTACTTGAGTATTTTAAGTATTTTATTGAATGCAGTGGAAGGAAGGAAATTTACACTTTGACAGTTAACGTTAGAAATTCATTCAAGAATATACTAAAAGGTGTAAAATATACAATTAAGCTGATTTGAAAGAACAATCGACTATCAACATGTCTAAAGTGAATAATCAGAGAACATTAGGGCAAACTGAATCTTAAACCCTTCTCTAGAGGGATTAGAAGACCCACTTCCTGTAACTTCATCCCTTTCCATATTTAGCACTTGCAGAAAATATCTAGCATTACGTGTTCACATCAAGTTTTCTATAAAGAGAAGCGGAAATATCAAGGAGTCGTTATGTAAAATAAATGAAGTGGATCTCAGATAATTTTTTAAAGAATTTTAAAAGTGTTTTATAATAAATTAGAGATAAGTAATAAAGAATAAATTTTAGCCATGGCAGCTTATAAATATGTTAAGGAAATCAACATACCGTTATAACCAGATTTACTGATTATCTTTTCCTATATATACTTAAATATAGTTAGTAATAAGTTATATTTGAAAACTTATAATAGACTTTCCATCAGTATTTAAAGATACTAATTGTTACCTATAAATATAAATATAGAATTTGAGACAATATTTTATTTTCAAACTTAGAGTGAATTGATTCTAAAACTTAGGTTTTATTAGGAAACTGTATCTATTATGAGAGTATCTGACAATTATGATAATTTATTGTTTGCCTTGACAGCTGAAGTCCCAATGCTATATC
Organism: Vicugna pacos; assembly: GCF_048564905.1. Lineage (NCBI taxonomy): Eukaryota > Metazoa > Chordata > Mammalia > Artiodactyla > Camelidae > Vicugna > Vicugna pacos. The sequence continues at coordinate 43,067,418 of NC_133000.1, forward strand.
CAGATATAGATATATCTGAAACTAGATGATTCATATGTATATTTCTTTAATTCTCTATGTACTCCAAGATCATTATCAAGAACTCCATTTGTTATTGTACAAATTCAAATCCTGGCTTTGCATTCTTTATGGATAACAGAATTATAAGTAATAAAATTATCTACCAAGAGTGTTCTCATTTGGCATGCTCAGTACTTTATAGAGATTATATCTAAATCTCAAAACAACCATCAAAGATAATAATTATTCTGTCTACTTAAAATAAGAAAGTTAAATCTTGGATAGTTTATGTAACTTCCTAGATGTTAGTCATCTGATAATTGAAAAAGCCAGGATGTTAACACAAGATGTTAACTATTGATTTGGGGCTTTATCTTCACTAAATATATACTTTAATATATACTTGTGTTACAATGACATGGTAATTGTTACATGTCCCATGTGTTAAGTTAGCATAGGGTGCATAAAATTCTTGATTTTTTTTAGGTATGTGGCATATTTTCCAAATACGATTATGAATTATTGAATTATGTATTTGTACCTCTTTCATCCTTTATATGAAGCCAAATATCATTTCTTTTAAATGCTTAATTATTATCACAAAAGTAACTATATAACTATTAACAACTGTCTTCCGTGGACTGTATATTTATTGATACATTTAATTTTCAAAACACTCTTGGAGAGTAAGTGCTGTTGTTATCACTCATAGTTTATAGATGATGAAACACAAGGATGGAGATGCCAACTAAAGAATGTCACTGAAACTCACAGCTCTCAAGCTGTGCATTATTTGTCAGCAATTTTGGCACCCACAAAGGGGCTCAAGGCAGACTTCTCCCCTTCACCTGAACTCTGTGAGGGTCCAGACCCTTGGCACCAGCAAGGGCCCCTTGCACCCATCCTCTTTTCCACTGGCTCCAGATGAACTGGAGTGAGTCTCTCCTGATTCTCAGACCTCCTGATTATGGGTTGATGTTACTGAGTTTTATTTGGTGGTGGATAACAGGTACCTGATGGAGACATGCTGAATGACAAGGGGGAAAGACACCTCCCCAACCCCAGCTCAAACATATTGGGAAAATCCAGTTGAAAGACACTGAGATTTGCTCAGTTGAAAGATAGTAAGTGGTCTGGATTGAGTGATTAGGTAGGAGGCTGGCCTAATGTCTTTCCTCAACTAGGCTAAATGAAGAGTCTCAGAAAGTCACCCTCCAACTAGAACCCCAGCCAGATTTATGTATGTATGGAAACTGTACTTACAATTAAAAGAAATCTTGCTCTGAAGATGGCCAAGATGAGGCTCTTTTGACATTCCAAAACTGGCTTTTGTGCACACAGTTGGAGAAAGTAGCTTAGGAAAATATCTTTTTAGATTTCTGACCCTAAGAAAATAAGTCCTTCTCCAAAGAGCTCACACTTCTCAGCCTGTGTCTTCAGATGTAAATGTTCTACCAGGGCTCTCAGGAAATCTTGTTTTACTTTTATCTTCATATTCAATTCCTGAGATTGGGGGAAAAAAAAGAGGCGTTATTCCCACTGTTATTTATAACTAGTGAATTTTCTATTGTAATATATGATTTCTGACTGAGTATTAAAAATGGATCTATGAAATCTCTCCTTGTGTCTGTCTATACATCTCTGTGCATATTATAGATATAATATGTCTCTAACTCCAGACAGTGTATCAAGTTAATTTGTAAATGAGCTGTATTTAATTGGCATAAAGAAAACTAAGCACTTATATAAATTCTCAGAAATATGAAAGAAACTAACCCTAATGAATTTCAGGTTCATGTGATCTGGAAAATATTAAGTATTAAATTAATATGTTACATTAAAGTTAGTTTGTTGTTTAATTAATACAGACATGCCATTAAACTCACCAACATTTAGTATAACACTTTTATTGTATCTTGGTTTACTAGAAGTCAATTAAGTTTTTATTATTTCTGTTACAAATATTTTTCAGCAAAAAAATGACATGGTATGTTGAAATTTTATAGGTAAATTAAATGTGGTAAGAGTTCTTAGGTTAACTCTTTAGAAATAATTATATTCAGAAATATCCACTTAAAATTGTTTCCTCAGATATTTAGAACTTTAGAGTTCTGCTAAATTAAATTAAATTAAATAATGGAAGGTCACTGAATAGTGAGATCATTCCTCAGTAAAATAAGATCCTGGGACATTAATTACTGAATATAGGCTTTATTTCATAGAGCAATTAAAGATATTTAGGACTACTAATTAATATGTTTTGTGTCAGACTGAGACTCTTTCTCTAAGAAAGCACACGTTTTCAGAAATTATAAATAATATTTATAATCTTGCCTATATGCAAAAAGCTGGTATATAATTACTTACTTCTTGGTTTTTACTAGAAATTAAGTTTTTTAAGAGTTGAGAATTCTAGATTAAAATATGTAATTAAAACTACTAGGGCAAACACCTTTGTACGCAAGGAAAAATCTGAAGGTAAAAATGGAAGTTACAGAAGGTTGTGGAAAAGAAACTCTGTATGTGAATGGGATTAGCTAAGAATAGGAAAAATCTAATTCAGTACATGAAATTTAACATTAAAGATAAAATGGCACAAACCTTTTCTTAGAATATTAATCTGCTTTGATAATAGATTGTAAATTTTCCTTACCTTTTAACTAATCTGTTATAACTTTCTGTGTTTGTCTCTGAAATCTATTATTGTCACTTGGTTAGATGAATAAGATTGTTTCACATTGACCTATGATCCTATTTGACCAAGTGTTTTAAGACCTTTTGATATTTTTGACAAAATTCCTAAAGATGAAATTCTAAATGGATTTCTTTGACCTCAGGCTAACTTTGAGGTTTTCCAGAGGGCCTGTGGAACACCTCAAGAGATTTGTTTCCTCTCCTTATCAAAAAGAGATACTAAATCAATTAGGCTTACTTGGTATTCTAAATTACATGGGAAGCATTGTCAAATGAGTGATAAACCTTCTTAGGTTCTAGTGTATGGAAAAACTTTATAAATATAGATATTCTAGAAATTGTATAGAATTTTTAAAACTGTGTTCTGGTATAATGTTATCAGTCATAATTCTAGTTATTATCTTAAAATGCTGTATGTCATAGTAGTAACCAAGTTTACTTGTCAATTGTATTGTGATCAAATCTTTAACCATGCCTTTAAATATTTGATCATTTATAATAATTATTTTTGAACTTTGATGTTTTGCCAAAAAAATCTCTTAAGGTGTCCTAAGACTCACTTCCCAAATGGCTTCTTATTATTATGTTACATTATTACAAAGTTTAATAGAATTATTAAAAGGGCACTCTAAGTTTTGTTTCTGTAGCTTATCACAGTAATCTATCTTTGAATGAACATCAGGTGTCCCATGACCCACAACCTGGAGATTATGCATACTGGAAAAGACATCATTTAAAGAATTGTCTCCAACTTAGATGAAAAAGCCCTTATCAATTACTATTAAATACCTCATGCACAGGAAAACTGAAGGGAATTGACACTTGCATGTGTATTTTCCACTTAGAAGGATTCCTGGAACCCCACTGGTCTATAGAGAAGACTGCTGACCTCAAACTCACCTTAAAATGATGCTCAAACAATAGAGAAACAGTACCCACAACAGAATGAGAAGACGAGATCAGTAGACAGGTATCACAAAATGCCAGACCTAACTTGTATGATAATACATGTTTTCTTAACTTCTTAAACTTTTGCATGTGTTCAAATCATTTTTTCCCTATCATAAGCACAATCTTATGCAAAGTTTTACAATTAATCCAATAATTGGGCTTATGATCAGTTACCTACATCCAGTACTTTTGGCTTACGTTGGTGGATTCTGCCTCTCCAAGGCTCTAATTGTATGGCCCTTAGGAAATTTGTTTTAGAAGAAAGAAGTTATATTTCTGTTGAGGCAACTATTACTATTACTAGATGGGAGTCCCCTTACTTGGGCAAATAATCCTACTTGTTCTGACCATGGCCATAAATATACATTGTTCTTTAAGGTTACTCAAGCTCAGTCAGTACAGTGAGCTGAATCCGTGTCAAATACCATAATTCCCACTTATTAGGAGGAACCCTCATGCAATTATGGGAGAGATACATAAGGTTAACACCGGGCTATAGTCATTTAAGTTTAAGAGCCCCCTTATGTTGGGAACCATTGAACCATACTAAGGATAATCAGTTTAATAACACTAGGAAATTGGGCTGGGTGTCTTCAGAAAAATGTCAACATATAACTACCTTTAAGATAGTGATTCATGTGAGACTGACTGGATCAGATGACCTGGGGATATACTGGGCAACAATGAATGGAAGTTTTTGGCATAAATTCTTACTTATGACCCTATTAACGGTACTACTATATCACTAGGAAAATAGTATTCTGATTATTTTTCAAGAATGTGGTTTCTTGCATAACCAAATGTGTGACTGAGCCCCCAATAATGATGAAGTGACTTGAAATGATTGACCAAATACATAGTTCTGTATGAGATCAATGATTGTCATACTAGAACTCTAGATACTGAAAGAAGCAACAAGAAGGAATATTTTCCTGGATCATAACAGACTAGTAAGACACGTGGTCCAGTGACACCTGGCTACATCTAATAGGGCCAGGTCTTCTAATAGCACATTGAATGACTTATCAATAAAATCCTGGCCTGACCTACGAAGGAGGATTCCTAGCACCATAGGAGAAAATGGTCATGAAATGCCTTCTGAACCTTTGTTGAATTTATAACCATGAGGGGACACAGCCAACCAAAGAATGTCACTTGCCATCTGGCTCTACAAGGATCAAACCACTGCAGTTGTTGACCTTCAACACATGTTGAAAGGAATTCAGGGTGGAGATCAGGAATAATGCGTTCTGTGCTCTGGGAAAACTGTACGTCCCCTTATCCAAAATTACATATACACTGACTTCCCCTCTACCTCTTCAGAGTAGTTTTACAGAGCTGTCTGATAGGCTGTCTCCTGGCCTATGGTCCGAATAAGTTCCTAAATAAAACTGAAATTCACAACTCTCACGTTGTACATTTTAATGTCAGTTGACAGAGCTTGAATAAATTACCCAAGGTCATATACTTTGCAAGTAATAGGGTTGGGATTTAAATGCAGCTATTCTTGATACACACAGAAGAAAATACTTTTATGAAAGTGTTGCCGGGAAAGGGGGAATAAAAGTTATCTCAGTTCTTAGTCACCCTCAAAAAATAAATTCTTAATGAGAGACAAAAATCATGACATAAACAAGATTTATTAGTGAAGTAAAAAGGTAGTAAAATATAGTACACCCCCAAGAATTGGGAGCCAGCCAATCCAAGAGAGGAACAATGGCACCTCTCCTTTGTTTTTCCTGTTCCTATATCCTGACTTAGGGGGCGTTTTTGTGATTGAGTGATTGATTCACGACTCAGGTTCTATGAGTGCTCAGGCTGACTGATACAGCTCATGAGGCTTGTGCTCAGTCATGTCCACCTCTTTTACACATGTATTTACCCATGATGCACCTAGAGAAGCCTATGGGAGGGGGCTCAAACTGTAATGTTAATTACATTGTAATGAGCACTGGGTCAAGTTAAGCCAGGTCCTTCTGTCTATTGTGCAGCCACAGCTTTTAATCCTAGCTGGCTTCTTTCCTGGCCTTCATTTAGAAAAAGTAAAAGTTTTTGGAGCCCCTTATCCTGAGTGCAGGTGTACTGTTATTTTCTGGGTTGCTCCTTTCCCTTTCCTTTCCCCCTGCCCAGTACTCATTTCTATCTAACTGCCTAAGAAAGTAGTTAGTAACAGAACTAACATTGTGCATGAGTTTCTTTTATAGGAATATTTTAAATAAATACACTTTAGACATATGTTATATTCTTGGCCATAAACTCAAGAAAACAATGTCATACCCTCTCTAGTGTCCTCCATACTTATTAAATATATTTCTGCTTTAATATGTAAAGGAGATGGCTGAAATAGTGAATGAGTATAGGTCATGAAAATAGTCCTACAGGAAATAAAATAGACATTAGAAAATATAAAACAAACAAAAAAATATTTTAGTGTTAAGATCAATGGCACATAATGTAAAGAGTTGAAACTAAAGAAAAAAAAGAAAATTTAGATTAAATAGTCATTAAATATGTAAGATAAATGACAATTTCAAAAACTGTGGAACAGTGGAATGTCTTGAAGTACATAGCATGGTAAAAAACGTTTCAGTGGCAACTTTTTGGATTTAGTACAACTTTGGAAAATAAAAGTGGGCATGGTAAATAAATTACCTGAGTTACTAGAATTTAAACCAATGTGGGAAAAAAAAAGTTAGATCTTTGTGATAGCCAAATAATGGGGGTTAATATTTAAAATTCAAAGAGTGAAATTTATTAGCACTTGTAGGTTGTATTAACACAGAACTAAATGATGGCTAATTATAAAAATGCCTAAGTAATCTTTTTTCTTTGACGATGAATAGACTTGTACAGATGAGGCTGTGTGTTCTGCTGTAAATAAGCACACGCTGTCTGCAAAGCATTTCACCTGCTAATGTAGCATTAAGGATAAAAACCAAGGGCAGTTTATATTTTCAGGTTCTTGCTTCCTCTGTAGAAAGACAAAAGGGACCAGGCAGAGTTGCACATGTGGACAAATATAATTGAAAGACGGGTGTTTTAGGAAGTGCTACATATTCAGTGGGAGAGAGCAGGGGGCATGCTTTATACTTATTAGAGCAATTGGAGTAAAATTACTCATTTTAGAACTATTTTGAAACCTTACTTTGAGAATCATTTTGAGAACCATTGAGACGTTATTTGCAAGAGAAAGAAGAAATCACATGGTAAGAAAACATAAGAAAAGGAATGTAGGTGTTAAGTACCTATATTTTCTAAGCACTTCACAAGAAGTACTTCATTTGTATTCATTTAATCTGTCTTTACTTCATCTACACAAAACCCCCTAGATATCACTATTCTTTTTCTATATTTGTGGATAGTACAATTAGGAGCACTTTAAGATCAGACTGCCAGTATCATACTGTCAGGGTTTGACGTGATATAAAATAAGTTAAAAAAAAATCCTTTTCACTACAACACTCATATGGCATCAATCTTTACTAGTGTTCTGAAGTTTGAGAAAACAACATGAAAACTTGTATAGGATATTATCAATGTAACAGAGATGAATTTTAGAGGTCTAGAAGCTTTTTTTGGTCCTTATCTTCATGAAAAGCAAACTATAATTCTGTACTCAGAATGATAGGTTAGATGTGTTTGTGAAAGTAATAGGGAGATTTTGACAGTAATATTTGGGACTGATTATTGGGCGATAAGAAAGAAACTGCTAAAATATTCTGGGCCAGTGGTTCTCAATTTAGCACATATCGTAAGCATCTGGGGCTTAAGAATTTGCATTGTCTAACTAGCACCTGGGTGAACTGATATTGCTAGGCTAACGGCCTCACTTTAAGAACCACAGCTCCAGGTAACAGACACCTGCATCCAGAGAGACACAGGATGATAATACTCATCTGGACTTCCTACTGACTTGGAACTCGTTAGACAAAGGAATAGGATGTGGGTGATACTATCTTATCATTGATTATAACACAGTTAATTATATTAAAATTCTAACATTTTAATTCTGAAGTTAAGAATCTAATTTCCCATAAAGGATCTGAATTAATATATAAAAACTGCTTTAAATTCCTGAAAATATTAAGAAGAAAATAAATATACTACCCATCAGCAGAAAGAAATGTACTGTGTTTAAAACTGCATGTCACTGTTATGTAAAATGCCCTCATTCCTTCAGTGAAGGATAAAAATGGCATGCATAATTTAAAAAATAACTTAGTGGCTTGATTTTGAATATGCATTTTTATATTATTTGAATACATTCAGTACTTCTAAATAAAATGCATTTTCTCAATTGATTTTGTTGGATTATGTACAAAAATGCATTCAGTTACTTTGAAATATAGCTATACATTTTACTTCTGTATCTCATTAGACAGCTCTCTTAAATTTATACATTATAGGAAGAAATATGGGGCAGATGAGAGAAAGTTTTCCTTTATTTGTTTTGTTACATTTTCTATTTATTCAATAAAGAATGGATATGATTAATTATAGATTATTTAACAAAGTATCTTTAACAAATTAAAGCAATTCACTTTATCTATTGAGCATGATATAATACTTTCTTCAAAATTAGATCCTTTAAGTAATTTTAAGCAGCAAAATAACAGCATTTACTGTTTCACGTAAAATCAAGTGATATAATCTAATATAATCAAATGCTATCAAAACAGAAATTTCTTTAATTTTGAGAATGTTGAATGAATATTTAAAAGTGCATATTTCTAAAGAAATGATTGAACCTAAAACAGGCACATAACTGTAATTTTATATTGAGTTAAAAAATAGGAATATCTTTGCAATTATTGAGTTAAATGAAAAGGAATATTTTATTGTATTGAACCACAGTAAGTCTGTGTTTAAATACTTCTCTAAATAAAGTATTTCTAATGTATTAAATAGTTCACACTGTGGGAAAACAGGATGGGATTTAAAGAAGTAAATGTTGCTTTCTAATATGATTTTCTGAATAAATGGTTTAATCCTTAGAACGATGTTAGGACTGGGGATTTCCAGATGGAAAATACAATTCTGAATGTCAAGTTCATGGTATTCAAGCTCTTCTGCTTTAAATGTCAGGGCTGTTTGCCTGTATCAAGCACTGGACTGATAAAAGCAGTCAGGGAAATAGAAAAACAGAAATGGAATCAAATATGACATATGAAAGAGCAGAGCAGAGTACTGTGAAAACTCATGTCCTTCATTGAAAAAGAAACAGTACTTGAATTACATTTCTGAAAAGGGGTTAGGTTGTTTTTAAATTTTGTAATCATCATCATAAAATTATAAAATTGTAAAAAGAAAATTGACCTTTGCACAATCTGATTTAAGAGAACAAAATCGAATGATTTTTTTTCATTGTGTGATCAAAAGTTAAAAATAGAAGGAAGTGTACCCTCCCTTTTTGTAGGAAGTATACACACAAATAGTTTTTCTTTTTCACTAACAATGATTTTTCTTACTTGCCTTTTCTCCTCCTTTGAACATAAGAAATACTAACGCTTATTTTATCAAACCTTTATGCGATGAGAACTTGTTTGACATACTGATGATTGTCAACATATTTTTTTCCAGTGGAAAAAGAACAGAGAATGTTTATCCATTATATACCATCACTTCCAGTGGGATATAAATCTAAAATGATATAAATGCAACCTCTCAGTTCAAGAATTTTTATACACAATGTTTAGGTGTTTATGTTTTAGGTGTTGAATCACACAGTTGATTTTTAACATGTTTTGTTTTGGTTGCTGACAATATAACATGTGAAAACATACTGAAGTAAAAAAAAAAAAGAATGTGGTATAATATACTCTATGGACACATGGGATAAAAATCAGAAATAGGAACACTTTCATTTTTTTTAGAAGAGCATAAAATTTCAGCCATACTTCTCTATCCTTGCTATATCCCCTTATATAGAAAAAATGTATTCTTATCCTTGTTTTATATATAATGCCCTTGTATTGCACTTTGGTTTTATAGGGAAAATTATGCTTAATTAAAAAAAATCTCATTATAGTAGCTAGATAATAAAATTTGCTTAGTATAACTAATCTATTAATAATAATAATAAATCTCTTAAAATATTGCAAATTAAGTAAAAATTCCCTGGCTATTATAAGGTAAATAAAGGAAAGTTCAACTTGAATCTAGTATATCTTCAAGTTAGACAAGTTTCTTATTGCAAGGATAATTAGGTTTATTTATTTTTTAATTTTTTTAATGGAGGTAGTGAGGACTGAACTGGGGACCCAGTGCCTACCAAGCATGACATCTACTGCTGAGCTATACTTGCCCCTCCTTATCCTTTTTGATTGTTTTCTGTGGAAGGGATTAACGTATGTTCTTATGAGATGATTAAACAAATAGAAGTTCACCCCAAACTTTATTTCTTTAACTTTAATTATCTATATGGAAGTTGAGGGTTTAGTAAACTTACACTCTCTTGACCTTTTATCTCTCTTTCCTTCAAGTACGTGGTAGTATTATGAAATCTCCTATTGCTTACCTTTGAGTAATGTATTTAAAGCTTATTTAGTTTTCTCTGCTCTACAATTCCCTCCACTCAATAACAATAACTAGTTACTCCCCACAATGCAAATTTTTGGAGCTTCTTTGCTGTATGCTATTCTCATGCCAAGAACTCTTTCACACAACTTCCACTCACCTGGATTTTTGAACACTCATTTCTGTGTCTTCAACTCTGCAACCCCTTAAGATCTCTTGGAGTGAGAATGTGCTCCCTGACAGAAATCAGAGCATTTATAGGGCTTTCTTCATTTGTTTTCCCTTCCTCAGGGTTCATATTACTGTGCTTCAAACGTAATGACTGAAACTGTTGTTTCATATTTTGTCCAAATTCTCTTCTTTTAAGATGAAGGGTTACATCTAGTAATATGATGTTACTTCATCATGGTCAGACAAAAGTCTACATTGTTTTTTCAAAGTTTGGCACATAATTACATATAATTATAATGTATAACCAGGGTTAAGAATCACTCTATAAAGTAGAGTGCACTTTCTTTCAAAGTAGAGAAACTGTACTTAAAATAAGATACATATTAATTTTCTGTCTATTCCTTCAAATTCTAGCCAGTTTCATCTTACCTCAAAAGATAAAGGGTATTTTTAATTTTTTAAGCTAACCTTTTATTTCATTTATCTTTTCAGTTTCTTGCTTTTTGAAGTTCAGCTTTCACATCAGTAGTATTGACATTAACTAAGAGCACATTAAAAATCTAGATGTGCAGCCTCTCTCCCAGATCTGCTGAGTTGAGTCCTAATATTTACAAGATCTTTAGGTGAGTACCTTATAACCTGAGAAATCCTAAATAATATACACACTAAAAAATTGATGAAAAACAAATGAAGTTGATATATGAAGACTCAAGAAAGCTAATGAGACTTTTAAAAGACCATCTTAAGGGTGAATTATCTTATTTCCAGTTGTGTGCATCATGTATATGCAACTTCTTTTATATGACACACTTCTACATTATCTTCAAGAAAAATCTCCCACTAAAGTGGGAAAGTGGTGCTCAAAGTAAATGTCATATTGTGGAAAGTGAATTCTAGCTCTTGTATTTTATTTGTAATCCAGTTTCAGTGTATAGGTCAACAGCAACATGCTATCTTTTTCTTATATTAGTTTATTCTGTCATTTAGTTCCATTTAGTGTCTTGTTGTGTTAGAATTGTTAGAGTACACATAAACCAGTTCAAGGAAAGAATGGTCATTCTTTGGAAATAATTGACAGAACAATAAACCTTTTACTACTCTACTTTGCAGAAAGTCAAGACACATCAATAGTTGTGTCACTACTTCTGCAGTTCTAAAATTTATATGGAATGCTGTAAATGGATAGGTGGCTTATCACATTTCTTGAGAGAAAAGTAAAATACTTTTGAAAGATGAATATAAATATATTATTTATCAGTAAGGTAAATTTAGCAGTATTTGTTTTTCTGCTTAGTCTTTCCTTCAACTTAACAAATTAATAAGTGAGCATGTTATAAATATCTTCTGGGAGCCAGGCAATGTGCTGGGGGCTGCATAGAAAGATAAATAAGATGCCATTACTTTATCAAAAAGCTAAAAATTCAGGATCACATAAGGTATAAACACGAAAAAATTCAATGGGAAGTAAGGTAAGTGTCATTAAAGAATACATGTGGATGTAAGAGAGAGAAAGAGAGAGAGAGGGAGATAACATCATTAGCTTTGAAATCAAATGAAAATTCATGGAGAAAAGATAAAATGTGGTCAGTGCTAGTGATATCTGGTTGGAATTCCTGGTGGATAGTATCACATTAGGAAAATTCTGATGGAAGGAGACAGAAGTCGTTTACCTGGTTGATTATATAGGAAATTGGAGGAAAGAAATACTTAAAATGATAATTTGGGTGTGGCCAAGTATGGGAAGGGAGAATTTGTATGCAATGTGTTAGGCAGTCAATTTCACTTGTCAGATACCTTACTCTCAGTATCTCAGTATCATTTGTTGATGAGGTTTTCCTAAGTTTAATACTTAGTACTGACATGCTAAGGAGGGTGGCTTCTTCCAACAAGCTTTACAAAATGCTTTGTGCATCCAGTGTGAACCTAAGATTTACTCTCTCAGTATAGGGTGTTCAAAGACAGAACACTGGTTTTCCATCTGATAATATGCATGGTCAAGTGGTGTATCCTTTCTCAATGAGCTATATACTCTTCCTCACTGGGCAAAGAGAGTTGCTATGAACCTATCTCCATAATTGAAGTCTGGCCAAAAAACAAAACAAAAATTTTTGAATAAAAATATCGTTTTGCTCATACTGGACCCCTCAGATACTATAATGTTACATGTGTTATGCTTTACATTTCCAAATCCCTCTTTGAATTCTCAGTGCAGCAGGGCAGTGCCTGTTCCTGCTTAATCAGGTAGATTCTATATGGAGGGAAATGTAATTTAAGTTAGAGTGCTAAGATGGCACTGGGGATAAAAGTATTAGGCCCTAGTGATACAGAAATATTCATATTCTCAGAAAGCTCAACATAGAGGAAATACCATTTTCTCATGAGAAGAGGGTAGAAAAGGTACTCTATCCACAGCAAATTATAGCCTCCCCATGGTTAGTAGCTCTTGCCTTATTTCTGAATAACAAATTGTCCTGCATTGCATGCCTCTCCTCCAAATTTGTGGCTCTGCATTTTAATTTTGCTAAAATATAATTCCAAATAAGGAACAATACAAATAACACACCACAAAGTTACCAAGACAAATTCTTCTTAATAAACAGTAAAATTTTCATTTAATCCCCCATTGTGCTCTTGGCTTCACTTATTGCTTAGTCCAAAAACCCAACTTTATCTTGACATTTACTATCTGACTATTCCCTCTACCTATCCAAATAATCATTGCTGTTTAGACAAAGGCAACATCATACCCTGATGTGATGAACAGTGGTAGCAATTCTACTCCATTTCACCACGAGGGCAGAAAAGTTAGAGCAAAAGAACATTCTTTATCCACAGAATATCCCCATAAAGAAATTGAAGCCACAGACCATTGGAAAAAATGGGAAGTATTGGTTAAAAATTCAGATAGTTTGTTTGGCATCTGTAGGCTAGAATGGAAAGAAAAACAAGAAGAAAATATGTATGTATGGAAAGTATTTTCTTTACTGCAACAAGTATTTTCTGAGCACTTATTATATATAGACACTGGAAGGCACCCTTAAATCTAAAAGTTACCCTTGCCAACAAGTAGCTCAGGATTTAGCTGTTGAGAGAAGAAAAGGAAATAATTCATGAATAACCAATGAGGGACCAAATCAGGAAAAGAGAAAGGTATCAAGTAATAGTAAAATCTGACGGGAATCACAAGGAGGGAAGAAGGTTCTGGAATAATGCAAACTGATTCTTCCATAAATACATTTGAGGGCTCCTGCTAAATTGTCAACATTCTTTCCAGCAGCCTTGCAACCATAAAAATTATACAAGTGCAGCTCTGATTCTTAACATAAAAAGGAAAACTGCATTCATCCATGCAGGAAGAATATTTCAGAGAAGTAAAAAGAAGCTTCAAGTGGAGGCTAATAAGGGTATTTGAAACGTTCATAGGACATTGTTTTATCAGTTTTTAATTTTTCACTTTATTTCATTTGTCTCTAAATCAAGATAGTTTCCAATGTAAATTATTGGCCTGTTGTGAAGATCAAAATTAAAAATATAGTACAAGGTGCAAAGTGATGTCCAGATAGTATTAAAGTCATTCCTCTTTGCTGCTGAAACTATAAAGCCCTTAAAAATAAATTTAAACTAGAAAACTTAGAGTAGATTACTAATTCCATATGGAGTAAAATAGCTATGACATAATTTTGGTGCACCAGTTCATGAAATTGGGTCTTTTGATAATTTGATTGATGTAATTTTGTTCTCCATAGATTTATGATTTATAGCAAACTGACTTTAAAAATTATGAGATGCAACTGATTGATGTAATTAGACCATGAAAGTGAATGAAATCTTCTGACATATTAGGCAGTAACTCATTTAAATGAGGTGCCTAATTTGTTAGCTTCCAGAGTCAGATCAATTTTAGATAAGTAATTTATATCACTGAATTATATTCCAATTCATGAGGACAAAAATATTAAACACTGTACGGACTGTTGAGGGACTGCCAAAAAAGCATGATTTTAGTGCTGAGAAGGTTAAGTGTATAAATGTTTAATGACTTAAACCAACAAGCAAAGATTTTTAAATGCAATAAAAATAAATGATATAGTTGAAAGCAGTGACAATTGCTAATTTATGAACTATTAAAGCTTACCAGCTGGGCTAGGTACTGCCAGGTATGGTCTTCTAATGAAGGAAGTCTTTTGCAAGCCAGTAATATAGTTGTAATTTACCTCTAATAATGTATTCTAATAGAATTTGTACGAAGAATTTGAAATGCCATTTTCATTGGTAATGAAAGGAGTGCTGGTTTATAACTGAACTGCAGGGATCTATTTATACTCACTTAACTACTCACTGAGGCTTGAGTATGTATATGGATGGTATTTATGCAAAAATAAAAATATACTGGGTGAGAATGACTTGTCACTTAGTCAAGACACTGTTTCAAGGTGCACACAGTATAGTGCATGTTCCTCTCATTGTTCATCAAGAGAGAAGCTGGAATCCAATTTGGAATACTGCACCTTTTTCAGTTGGAATAAAGGTATTTGCAGCCTATGAAGTAAAGTAGCAATTGCAAATAGCTGCAAACTAGACCACTGGAGAGTAAGAGAAAACAAAGTAATAGTCTGAGTCTATGCCAAGAACTGCTAATCATACAATTTATCTCTTTAACCCACACAGACAGGGGTGAAGAGTCATTGTCATCTTTTGTTTGGAACAATAAACATTTACAAACGTGTAAATGTGCTACCATTTGAGATGTCTAAATTTCACATTTTTAATGTGTTTTACCATATTATTAGAAAGTGTATATCTTTTGTGAGTGATATATGAATTAAATGAATATTCTTTTAAACTAATTTAATATGTTTATGTGTCCATATCCATGTGTATTATTTTCTCATATTATCTGGAACCAACTGAACATTCAGTTTATATCCCAACTCTCATTCCTTTCTTTTGGACAGGATTTTCATCTATTTTAATATGCACTGTTATTTTCTAAACGTCAAACCCTTTTGTTCATGAGCAGGAAACAGTACAGCTTACAAAAAAGAGGCAACTTTTACCCAACAGCTGAATGAATCACCCAGGGCCAAGTCCAGAATACTTGCTTCCTAAGAAAATTATACTTAAGGGCATTTTATTTTTATATCTTTTAGCTAAAGTCAGATATTAGAGATTTCAAAGAATCACAGTAATCCAGAGAAAATGTTATAGGGTAGGTATATGAGAATACTGAATTTTTTTAAATAATTTTTTTCATTGAAGTATAGTTGATTTACAGTGTTGTGTTAGTTTATGGTATGCAGCATAGTGATTCAGTTATACACATATATATATTCTTTTTCATGTTCTTTTTCATTATAGGTTATTACTAAACATTGAATAGTTCCCTATGCTATGCAGTAGGACCTTGTTGTTTGCCTAATTTATATATAGTAATTTGCATCTCCTAATCACAAACTCCTGGTTTATCCCTCCCTCACCATTTCCCCTTTGGTAATCATAAGTTTGTTTCACCATAAGTGAGTTTGTTTCCGTTTTGTAAATAAGTTCATTTGTATCATTTTTTAGATTCAACATATAAGTGATATCATACAGTATTTGTCTTTCTTTCTCTGACTTTCCTCACTTCATATGATAATCTCATTCATGCTGCTGCAAATGGCATTATTCCATTCTGTTTTATGGCTGAGTAATATTCCACTCTGTGTATGTGTGTGTATATATATATATATATGTGTGTGTGTGTGTGTGTGTATATATATATTACATCTTCTTTATCCAATCATCTGTCTGTGGACATTCAGATTGCTTTCATGTCTTGCCTACTATAAATACTGTTGCTGCAAACATTGGGGTACCATAGGTAAATCAATGAAGTTAGAACATTCCCTCACATCATACACAAAAGTAAACTCAAAATGGCTTAAAAACTTAAACATAAGACAGGACACCATAAATCTCCTAGAAGAGAACATAGGCAAAACATTCTCATATAAATTGTAGCAATGTTTTCCTAGGTCAGTCTCCCAAGGCAGTAAAAATAAAAGCAAAAATAAACAAATGGGACCTAATCAAACTTACAAGCTCTTGCACAGCAAAGGAAACCATAAACAAATAAGACAACCTATGGATTGGCAGAAAATATCTGCAAATGATGCAACTGACAAGGGCTTAATTTCCAGAATATATAAACAGCTCATACAAGTCGATAACAACAACAACAAAACAATTCAAAAATGGGCAGCAATTCTCCGGTGAAGACATACAAATGGCCAATAGGCACATGAAAAAATGCTCAATATTGCTGTTATAAGGGAAATGCAAATCAAAACTGCAATGAGGTATTACTTCACACCAGTCAAATTGGCCATCATTCAAAAGTTCACAAACAATAAACCCCGGACGCACTATGGAGGAAAGAGAACCCTCCTACACTGTTGATGGAAATGTAGTTTGGTGCAGCCACAATGCAGAACAGTATGGAGATTCCTTAAAAAAAATTAAAAATAGACTTACCATATAATCCACATGATCCTGGGCATACACCATATGATATACCATATGGTATATTCCCAAAAGTGAGTAGCAGTCCCACTCTTAGTCATATATCCAGAGAAAACTCCAATTTGAAAAGAAAGTTTTATTGTTTTGTCTTCTTTTGTTTTAGATTTCAGAAAGTGGGGTGATAGGAAGAGTGAGATTGAAGTTTTAAAAAATCAGAAAACAATAGTTGTGTATGTTTTTAACAGGTACCATGAAAAGTCAGTTTAGCTGTCAGACTTATGCCAACATTGGTGCCAATAAGTGCTAAGATGATTTCTGACTCTGAAGTTTGTCTTTAGAGATATTTTGCTTTCTCTCTGTTGTATGTTTATTGAGTCGCACAGACACTCCATAAAACCGGGACATATCCACACAAAGAGGGGTCAAGGATTTTTGAAAGAAGTAAACGACAGAATTGTACTAGGTATCAGTTTTATAATAAAAAGTTATACCCATGTCAAACTGAGTTTTAAGGTCCTATGATTTAAACTCCTTTATGTGCAAATCATCATTTAAGTGGTTATAAAAACATAATATATATCTACGTCCACATCTCTCTATCCACCCTCCTTGGAGATCAAATACCTACTACTTTAGTTATCTCAATATCGTCCTAAGCCTTTGAAATATTCTGGCTTGCAACTACTAAATCTGATATTTCTAATTTTAGAAGTGACTGTTTCACAGTAAATTCCAAAAAGGAAATAAATTCCTGAATAGTACTCATTATTTATAGGAAATATCAGCTCCAATAATAGGATTATGTTGAAAACAAATTCTAATTTTACATAGTAACAGGCCACTAAATACAGAGCTGCAAAATGTGTATTTATGGGGATCATGATCTGTCAAGCACGAGATGACCTTGAAGACTTTTATCAGACTCCAACTGTCACCAGTCACCATACTGAGTCCTTCACATACGTTCTACATTTAATGTTTACAATCACATGAGGCTCCCCACTTTATAGAAGAAAACTGACACTCAGATTAACTAATTTACTTAAGGGCATCTGTCTAAAAGTGATAGAGCCAGTAATCTCACCAAGTCTGTGTAAATGCAAAACCTGTGCTCTTTTCACTCTCTTATAGTTTAGTGGTTTTATACTTTATTTCTGCAAATCCTATATAAATTTCTAACTGAAAACTAAAGCTCTAGAGGAGTGGATTTAACTGTACTGTAGTCAAAATGCTTTGAGACAAACATTCTGCCAAGATGAATTCTTTGAGACCTCATTTTCTTTCTTGATTTGGTCCACATATACCATTTCTCCTGATTAAAATACTCTACATCCCTTTACATCTAACTGAAGGTCTACCCCAGTTTGAACTTTTGATAAAGCCAATTCTTATATGAAAAATACAATCTTCCTTCACTGGGCTCTTTGCCCATAATTTATTATAGCGTCATGACACTGTGTTGATAATTATACATTTATAAGTGTGTTTTCTAAGGATCCTGAAAAGTAGGAACCCAACCTTGTTTGTCATTGTGTCCTTAACATTCAGTCGGTACCAAACAGAAGGATGAGTGAAAAAAGTGGATGAATCCCAAACCTAATGAACCAAGCTAAGGGAACTGTGAAGGGCAAGGGGTCCTTTCACAGTGGCTGTGCCTGAAGGGTTTAGGATGCAAAATCTTCAACTCTGGATTGTCCCACTAACAACTGCTATGAGCTGAAACCCAAACTAGCAAAAACATCCAACCGAAATGCTAGGAAAGTACGTGCAAGAAATAAAATCTGTCTATGGAATCTCATAGCCTCATCTTCAGGTACCACATTCTCTATCCAACTATGCTCCATCCTGCCCAAGTGGCCATTTTGTGATGTCCACATATTTACCACATCGAAACAACTTCTCCAGAAATGATCCAGTCAGTTCTCTTAATGGAGAAAATAAATGACTGATAGGCCCTTTTACTGCTATTTCCTTAAAGGGGTATTTAGATTTCACTAGGAAAGAAAGAAAAACATAAAAATAGGAAGAAACTTCTGTGGAGTTTCAGGCCTCAGAAAATTGAGTAAGAAGCTACAGACGGTGGCAAAGTAACGCTTCCAGTTCCCATCAAGTCACTCCAACTTTAAGAGTCAATTATACTTTTTGTTTAATGAGTCTTCCTTTTTTTTTTTTTTAATGTCCCTTCCCTCGTGTCAGGGTGTTCATGTCCACAGAAGAATTTAATCTATTTTCAGAAAACTATCTGATTAAAATTGCTTTAGATCAGTGGTCTTCAACTCTTGCTACACACATCAGAATCATGTGAGAACTTCTATCTCTCTCTCTCTCTCAACTGTCTATCATCTATCTATTTATTTCTTCACCAGAAAACCTTAATATTTCCCTCAGCTCAGTTAAATTTTAGACAGGCTTCTTCCTGAGTATAGGTCCTGATCTCACTTTGCTTAGAGCACTTTTAGGAAATGTATAATTGTAAATTCTTTCCGTGTCCCTTTGACATGCAAATCCCTTTAAAAGCCTCTTGACAGTTTTACAACTCAGGAGTGCCTTTCTCAAGGACCTGAAATGTAGTCATCAAGGAGGATGGTGTCCCTATGTCCCTGTATCAGAGGGAGGGTAGGAGTCTAAGTTTTGTGGGTGCCTTGCTCCAAGTTACAAAACTATCTTCTGTACGAATATATGAGAGAGTTTACTTTTTCTCTGGACAAGGTCAATGAGCAAACACAAGTGGCCTACAAATCTCCCCACTTTAGCTCTTAAAAATTCTCTTGACTTTCATTTCAGTGGGGTTGAATGCAATCTCTTTCCCCTCGTACAGTAGCTTTGAATAATGTTTTCCCTAACTGCTTAAATTTAGTGCAACTTAGCTTTTGACACAATTCATTTCTCTCCAGCTGCTCGGATCTTCTCAAATCTTGAATTCCACAGGTTTGGACTTGCTTATTTACCTGTTTTAAAAATCTCTACAGTTGATTCTGATATGTAACTTGGTTGGCCAACCATGCATTTATGTATTAACATAAATTCAAATCTGCTGGGTCAAGATATACTTGCCAGTCATGTTTTCTGAATATGGGATGAATGTAAGTGAGCCCTGATACGTATGAAATGCAGAAGTAGCAGCAAATAATTCTAAGTGATTATTGGGTGGAGACAAGTTAACATAACAACAATGGTGTCAAATACTATATGAAACAAGTATGTAATACTTTTTCTGACTTATTTTAGTCACCCACAAATCCCCCCAAAATAAACTAGATATGACAATTATATATGTCACATATTTCAAAGATTTTTCTGGAAAAAATAAAAAGGCAATGTGTAGTGGAAAGACTTGGCTCAGGCAGTTTGAGCCCAGCCACTACTTTGTCACCAGGCTATAAAGGCTTTGTGAAGACCAAATGACTAAAATGCTATTGAAAACTGTCAACTCTAAAGCCCTCTAGAAACATAGGTGTTGCTGGTGATGAATGATTGAAAGGATAACTAAATAATTTGATATTTTTGAAAAAGAAAATGTGCCCTATGCTTTAACTGTTGCTCATGTGTAAAAATACCAGCAAATAAGTGTAAGTGTACCAGGTCTGCCATTATGACCAATTAGCTAATTAGTAGGGTTTCTAATAGTATAAGTAAAGCCATTGAATGACACTTAATCAATGGAGAATTCTTTAGTACAATAAATGTCTTTGAACTTCTGTATAAGTCAGTTATAATCCAGGGGACTAACTACTGACAACTATTATGATATTAATATTGAAAATTTCAGTTAAAATTCATTAAAAGTGATCCTGTATTATGTGTCTGTGTACAATAAAACATCATAATGTAACACTGCAAAACACAATGAAACTGGTCGATAAGAATTAGTGTATCAATGGTTTAGCAGACAGAGAGAACAAAGTCAGAATACTGCTGTTTGTTACATAGTAGAGAACCATTACCTGCTAACAGATTTGTTTCTGCCATTATGACAAATTAAAGGAGATCACTACAAGCACAAAAGCATTAACATTCTGGCGTGGAGGTTTAGATGTAATTTGGTACATTGCCAAGCAGATTAATGTCTTGTTTGCCAAGTTTTGTATGTTATTCTGCCAATTGTGCCTCTTCTAATATAAAGAAGTTCTTGACATGGGGAAGAAAAATAAACCCAAATCAGAACAATTGTTAAGAAAATATAAGTGCTCATGTGAGTCTTGTGAATATCACTTAAAATTTGTTTCTTGCTATCTTCAATAATTTTATAAATACATATTAAACAATAAAAAGCCTGAATTGAAAACAAATTCTAGGCTCTAGATGATGTAAATCTTATTAAAAGGAATTAACTGCAAAACTTGTAGATATAATACCTCTTGAATTTAATTATATTTATTATGGTTAATTATTTCTATTTACAGCCAAACTTTTAAGAGGATAACATGAAATGGAAGGCTTATTACAGTGGCAAATCTGTAGCAATAAGGTGATTATGAGGAGAAGGATAGATTATTAAAGAAATTTGGCACTAGGAGTTTCAAAAAAATTCTTTTTCAGGCCAAGTGTGTAGCTGTTGCTTGGCATTTAAACTAATGACCCAAGTTGACTGGCTTTGAATCTGATTCAATAATATCTGGTCAGCATTCTCCTCTCCTGCCAATACAAGAAACAAAGCAATTCTCTAAAGAAGGAATAAAAAATGAACAAGTCATTTCCTCGGTCAAATACCGCATTATTGTCAGGTCTCCATGGTCAAAGTAAAGCAGACAGTTGATACAAAGCTCTGAAGGACAAAACAGATTTTCTAACAGCTCATGCCAGTGATGCAAGTGACAGTTCAATAGTAAAAGACATTGGGCTTCACAAACAGAATACATTTTTGCTATATACATAGTTACAGTAATAGTCGACCTCCTTCAAATGAACTAGGGTAGTACATCTTTCTACTTAACTGTAATAAGAAACGTTACTGGATGCAAAACTACTCTTTGTGTGAAAACATGGCAGAAGGAATATTATTTGATTTAGAAATATTCAGCATGTGAATACCACCAAGGAAACACACCTTGGGTATGTTACCCCAAGTCTGAACAATTCAAAGATCAATTTTATAACCCTTTAAGCTTCATATAACCTTTACAAAATTGCTACCTAGTACTCTTTCATTAGGGAACATCCTTGGAATTGGCATGGACAAGTGCAGGTCAAAATAAAATGTCTACATTGCATAGAAATGCTTAGAAATGAGAAATTTATTAAAAATTTTCGGTAGCTGGGAAAGCTTTGGGGGCCTCAGTTTCTTTATAAATAAAATAACATATATATAATATATTATTATATATATATATATAACATATATTATTATATATATATAATAGGCTCTGAATCCATGTCTAGGCCTAAATTTCCTCTAACACTTCACCATGTACCAGTTGTAGGCTCAGAATAAGTTTTTTTTTTAATTTTTGTTTTCCATTTTCATTCATATAGAGATAAAAAGTTGCAGAACAGAGGATGACATTTGTCTTGTAGGAGATTTGTAGGAATATCAGGACTTGACCTATGTGGATAGTTGCAAGAACAAAAGATTCCAACACCAAGAAGTTTGCAACCACCAACTACACCCTCTCCCCCTTTTAGTATTAAAGAAGCCTGAATTCTGACTTGGGTACATTTGAAATAGAATGTGTGTATGAGCCTGTGTGTTGAGCTGTAGATGCAACTGGAGACTTAACACTGTATTCTCTAAGTCAATGAATCTCTAATTTTTTAAAAAGAACTTTTAACAATCCCTTTAAAAATTAACTTATGTTTACTCCTTATTTAAAAAATTTTCCTTTATTATCCACTAGCTATCTAACTGTATACTATATTAAAATGATAAATTATGATTATCATGATCATTCATGTGTTCTAGATACAAAAACTCAGCATGAAAGACTAAATAAATACTTTCCTGTGGGCTTTTTTCATCTGTCTCCCAACAACCAAGCATAAACCAAAAGTAGACTTATCTAAAACAAAGTAACTAAATGGGGATTATATATATTCTTGGTTCTCTGTAAGTGCTTCTGAGTTAGTGATATTTTACAACGAATAAAAGCTCATCCACTAAGCCAACTTATGTAAGTATTATTATACCTGTAATATCACAAATGAGATATGCATTTTGTGATATGCTTTCTAGGTGGTGCATCTACTTCTCGTGGTTGCAGTAGTAACAAATCTAGGCAGACAAAAATAACCTGGATCTATTTTTAACGTCCTCTAGCAAATATGCTTTTAAAATGGATATGTAAGAAAAAATTACCCCTCATGAAACACCTTTCAGTTGCTGACAACCTACAGCCATTTTGCTCATTATATCTTAAGTCAAAGCTCTTCAAGACAACTCAAAGCATAGCAAAAAAAAAAAAAAAAAAAAGTCAGCAAGTTCTTAATCACTGAAAATATTCCATCTGTGAGAGCCTGGCCTGGACTGTAAGGATACAGTGTCAAGGTGCTGCTGAGACTGTAGTTGGGATTGTTTGGGAATGAAGAGAGAATCGAAGCTCCTGAGAAGATAAAATCTTTCCTTCTTATTGGCTTTCTCAAGGATCTTCTTGTTTTACTCCACTCCTCAAAGCAGACTATGGAAACTGGGCCTTTTGTAGTTCAATTATAACATTATTTTTCAGAAACAGGAACAGATTCTTGTTATCCTGGTTTCCAAGAAGAGAAAAGACATCCCAACTGTGATGATTCCTGGTAAGTGATGATAGTTAAAACCTCCATGTCCACAGGGTCTGCATAGGGAGATATAGATTTATACATAGATATATCTTCAAGCAGAGCTCACTCTCTTGGCAAGGATTTTAGGAAGAAATTTCAATAAAATTCTGAGGACATTGCATTATAGGAATAGCAAGCGAATCTAAATTTTAGTAGATTCTAATGCCAGTTAGATGCTGATAGAAAAGCTGTCCTCAAAAATATATCTTCCAACCCTTCTTTGTGCTCAGTAGATTCTTTTGATACTGAATGCAAAACCTCTCACAGTTCAGGCTATGAGATAACAAAATTAACTAAACATACTTTTTTTTAACTGACTTCTTAATTTAGGAAAATCTCTGGGCATTGATTATGTTAGCCTAAATATTAGGCTATTCTGATATTCAGGCTTTCTGTGAATAGAGACAGATATATATACATATATTTATGTTGAATCTGTAAGCATTTAGTTAGTCTTGCCTTAATGCATTGATCGGGAATTCCCATGTGATATTGAATCCATGAAATGAGGAAGGATAATGTTATCTTCTTCTTTGTCTTATTGAGAAAATGTTCTATCCTTACCATCAGAATAGTTGTTTTTCATTTGTTCCATCTGTTTTTTAGATATTTTATTTTATTTTTATGTCTTTTGGTAGCTTGAGCATTTTTATGATGCAATTGTATCTGTGCTATAGACTTATAATTTATACTCTTCAAAAGGATGCTTTTAATAATTTCCCTAAGGTTTAGAATATATTTTTTATTTAATCAGTGTCTTATCTTAAAATAATATTATACCCCTTGATACATAGTATAAACATCTTATAACGCTATATTCCCAATTCTTACCTCCTATGTGTTGTGCTAACTTTGTCTTATATTTTTCACTTCTACAAATGTTATGA
Source organism: Vicugna pacos (assembly GCF_048564905.1). Taxonomy (NCBI): domain Eukaryota; kingdom Metazoa; phylum Chordata; class Mammalia; order Artiodactyla; family Camelidae; genus Vicugna; species Vicugna pacos. Next base: position 43,091,891 of record NC_133000.1, read on the forward strand.
ACTGGCAGTAAATTGCTAATGATTTGGCTTTAGACATCTATCTTTAAGAGTGATTTAAACTAAACATTTTTTTATCTTTATTTATTTCACTTTCAGTGCCCTTCATGTCTTCATGTGGATCCAAGATTCTGTCTTGGTTTTATCCTGTCTTTTCATGAAAAACTTTTTTTTAAACATTCTTGTGCAGACACTTGCTAGTGACTCATTTTCTCAAATACTGTTCTTCCAGGGTAGTCTTAATTTCGCCTTCATTTTTGAAAAGATTTTTCCTAGAAATTCTCAATTGACAGTTCTGTTTTTCGCTTTTGTTTTTCCTTTTATCACTTTCAAGACATCATGCTAGGGTTTCACGGCTCCCATGATTTTTGATGAGAGGTCTACTTGTCATTATTTTCTTTGTTTGTCTATTTTTAATGTGTATTTTTCCCCAGTAGGCCTTCAGGATTCTCTGTTGGTCTTTTGTTTAGAGCAGATTGAATATGATATACCTAAGTGTGTTTTGTAGTTGCTGATGATAATCCTAGGTATTCTTAAGCCTATCTGATTTGTGAGTATTCTCTGTCCTTATTTCTGTAAAATTCCTAACCATTATATTTCAAATTTTTCCATCTCATTCTCTGGGATTCTAGGATTTCAACTACATGGATGTTAGGCTGTTTGATATTGTTCCACACTTACTAGGTGGTTGTTATTTTGGTTTTTATTTACTTTCTTTTTTCCTCATTCTGTTTCAACTTGGTAACTATCTATTGACTTCTTTAAACTTGACTGATCCTTTCTTAGGCTGGGTCAAACCAAGTAAGGAGTCACTGATGGCCTTCTTCTCCTCTGTTATTATGGTTTTTATTTTTGTGTTTCTGTTAGGTTCACTCCCGTAGCTTTTCTCTCTCTGCCAAAGTTGTCCCTCTGATCTTTCATGCTGCCCATCTTTTCCATTTGAGTCTTTAACATATTAGTCATTCCCTGTTAGTTCCAGAGTCTGTTTTGCATATGAGTAGTTGTGCTGATTATTTCATCTCTTGAAAGTGGATTTTCTTGCCTTTTAATATGTTTTGTCACTTATTTTTAAAACTGGACATCAGGTGTAGGAAAGAAGAGATTACGGTAAATAAATTTTGGGCTTAAAATGGGGGAATATCATTCCTCCATCAAGGCTTTTAGTGTGAGGGTTGGAGTTAGTCTAGTAAAGTATGTGGCTAGATTTTAGGTTTGCTGCTAGAATGGTCATCTTCAATGCAACATAGTTTAATGCCGTTTACCAGAAATTTACCAGAAACTTAGGGTATGGGTATACTTGCCAGAGAGTTTTTCTCAATCATTTCCATCTTCAGCTTTAGGTCTTTGCTTTGTTCTGCGCATTTGGGAGATTTGTCCATGCTCTTGTAACTCTAATGGTAGTATTGTACTCTTGTTAGAGCAGGTAGAGATATAAATATGAACAGAGAAAGGGGGCCTGGGCCAAAAACAATAAACCATACATCATGTAAACAACAGGGGTCCTTGGGCAGACAGAGAAGAGTAGGAACCTTGAGACTGATTAAAAACATATTCTGGGGTGACTAGTGTCCTGGAGGCAAGCAAAGAAAGGTGGGAAAAGGCAGGAATCCCCAGTGTCCAAAAGTAACTTTTGGCTCATTATGCCCTCATTACCATAAAATTATCCTTGCAGATTATAAGTACCCATCATGCACAGGTGCTGTCACACTTCCAATCCAGACTAAATAAGGACAAAACTCTCTCTTTCCCTTGGGAAGAGGAGCTGGGATGAAAATCAGGGAATAAGGCCCCAAACCATTCCCTTCCCAACGAATATTCCGCCCATTCATTTTTATACTTCTCTTGCTAAAGAAACAGCATAGTGGCTTATCTGGGCCTGCCTGCTGTCTCCTTGAGAGTTTACTATATCTATATTATCTATATTATTATTCATGACTTAATAAAACCCCACTTTACTTTCTTAACCTGTGTCTTGTCTCTGAATTTTTTCTACCATAAGATAAGAACGTAATCACTGAAAACACTCTTACCTGTGCTTTGGTGCTTGTTAGCTTAGAAGGAAGAGTGATTCTCTGTTGTTATAATTAAACCTCAGACTGAGGCAATGCACTATGATCCTTCTTAGCGGTCTTGAACCTTCCTGAGCTAAAGTTCGGGGCCCAGCAGGTATTCCTGATCCTCCCTCAGGGCTAAAAGTTTCTTTCATTTGTTTTTCTCAGTGACAGTGTGTTTTCACCACACTCCTAAGAGCAACAAGATAAGCTTTCTTTACTCTATCGATTAAGGATTTTGTTCCCTAGATACATGTCAAAAACTGAAAAATCTGAAATTATACCCTACTCAAAGCTAACAAGTTGCATTGCCTCACTTTCTGGGATGCTGACAGAAACTGTGAGTCCAGGGTCAAAGTCAAAAGACAACTTTATTCACAGCAGAGTAAACAGCATGAACTTCATGTCCACATTAATTCCCTTTGTTCCCTTTCCCCCAAGTTTCATGGGCAGCGTGGTGTTGGGGTAGGTGTCTTATGAAACCCCAAACCTAGGAAGCAATAGTTATTCATAACCAGCAGCAAGCAAAGCTTCCTAACCTTTATCTCAGTAGAAACTTTATCTTTGTTAAATGAACAGCAAACACATACACCTTCTGCTCATGATAGAGACACTATCTCTGTCTTCCAAGGCTGTTTGCTACACAGTCATTATTGAAAAAATAGTCCAGAAAAAAATGCTACCTGTGCCTTTACTTGCAAGATGTGTGAAAACAGAGAGGCTCGTGGAAAACACTTCCCCAGCAATGAAGACATGAAACAGAATGGTGTGGGCAAAACTGACTTTCTCTTCTCTGGCATCTCCTGTTCCCTTACCCCAAGAATCATGAAGAGAACTTCTGCAGGTATCTTGCCAAGGGAAATTTGTGTTCACAAAAGCCTGCAAAAAAGTACAGGCATCCTTTATATTTACAGCCTCCAGTCACTAGCCTACAATCTGCTTTCATCAATGTGTTAGCTATTCTTCTGAATTTTTCTTCTTGGTCTGTGTCTGATCATTTCAGTCCAAAGGAAGCAAATATTTACATCCAGTATCCCCCTTCAAGTGACTGTTTTTTTCCCTAGATTTCATGTTTGTTGGTTGCTCTGCAACCTTTGTTTCTTGATAAGCTCAAGAAAATTTGTGAACCTGCAGGTTTTATGGCTGTTTTGTCCAAATCATGCTAAAACAAGATTTTATTAGCTGCATCAAACAAAATAGATAACTAGGGTCCCATGGAAAAAAATCAAAATTTATTATACTTGTCATATGTGTTTCACCCATATAATGAATATAAAATCAAATAGTGTATCAATCATAGTTACGTAGAGTCACCAAGAGAGGCAGCATTATAATGTGAAGAGGAGTGCAGAGGGTCCTCAAAAAACTCAGCAAATTTCGTTTCTGGATATATATCTAGAAAAATTGAAAACACTAATTCAAAAAGATACATGCACCCAAGTGTTCATAGCAGCACTATTTGCAATAGTCAATAAATAGAAGCAAACCAAGTATCCTTCAACAGATGAATGAATAAATTGATGATAAATATTTATATGTATGTATACATATATACATATATATTATATATATAATGGAATATTGCTCACCATTAAAAAGAATGGAATTCTGCCATTTGCAGCAATGTGGATAGACCTAGACCTGTTATGTTTAGTGAAATAAATAAGACAGAGTAAGACAAATACTGTATTATACCACTTATATGGATATATACAGCAAAACAAAATGGACTCACAGGTATAGAAAACAAACTAGTGGCTACCAGTAGGCAGAGGAAAAGGGGAGGAGCAAGTTAGGGATATGGGATTAAGGGATACAAACTACTATATATAAAGTAGATAAGCAAGAAGCACAGGGAATTATTGCCATTATCTTATAATAACTTTCAGTGAAGTGTAATCTGTAAAAAATACTGCATCAATATGCTGTACACCTCAAACTAATTTAATATTGTAGATAAACTGTAGTTCAATTTTTAAAAATGGCCATTTTGTTTTTTGGGTTTTTTTTTTTTTTTAGATTTCACATATGAGCAATCTCGTATGGTATTTTTCTTTCTCTTTCTGGCTTACTTCACTCAGAATGACATTCTCCAGGAACATCCATGTTGCTGCAAATGGTGTTATGTTGTCAGTTTTTATGGCTGAATAGTATTCCATTGCATAAATATACCACCTCTTCTTTATCCAGTCGTCTATTGATGGACATTTAGGCTGTTTCCATGTCTTGGCTATTGTAAATAGTACTGCTATGAACATTGGGATGCAGGTGTCTTTTTGAAGTAGGGCTCCTTCTGGATATATGCCCAGGAGTGGGATTACTGGGTCATATGGTAAGTCTATTCCTAGGCTTTTGAGGAATCTCCATACTGTTTTCCACAGTGGCTGCACCAAACTGCATTCCCACCAGCAGTAAAGGAGGGTTCCCTTTTCTCCACAGCCTCTCCAGCATTTGTCATTTGTGGACTTTTGTATCATGGTCATCTGGCTGGTGTGAGGTGATACTTCATTGTAGTTTTGATTTGCATTTCTCTGATAATTAGTGATACTGAGCATTTTTTCATGTGCCTTTTGATCATTTGTATGTCTTCCCTGGAGAATTTCTTGTTTAGGTCTTCTGCCCATTTTTGGTTTGGGTTGTTTGTTCTTTTCTTATTATGTCATGTGAGCTGCTTATATATTCTGGAGATCAAGCCTTTGTCGGTTTCATCATTTGCAAAACTTTTCTCCCATTCCGTAGGTTGTCTTTTTGTTTTACTTGTGGTTTCCTTTGCTGTGCAGAAGCCTGTAAGTTTCATTAGGTCCCATTTGTTTATTCTTGCTTTTATTTTTATTGCTTGTGTAGACTGCCCTAGGAGAACTTTTTTGAGATGTACATCAGATAATGTTTTGCCTATATTTTCTTCTAGGAGGTTGATTGTATTTTGTCTTACATTTAAGTCTTTGATCCATTTTGAGTTTATTTTTGTGCACGGTGTAAGGGAGTGTTCTAGCTTCATTGATTTACATGCTGCTGTCCAGTTTTCCGAACACTATTTGCTGAAGAGACTGTCTTTATCCCATTGTATATTCTTGCCTCCTTTGTTGAAGATTAGTTGGCCAAAAGTTTGTGGATTAATTTCTGGGCTCTGGGCTCTCTATTCTGTTCCATTGGTCTATATGTCTGTTTTTGTACCAATACCATGCTGTCTTAATTACTGTAGCTCTATAGTATTGTGTGAAGTCTTGGAGAGGTATTCCTCCAGCCTCTTTCTTTCTCTTCAGTAATACTTTGGCAATTCTAGGTCTTTTGTGGTTCCATATACATTTTATTATGATTTGTTCTAGTTCTCTGAACTATGTCCTGGGTAAGTTGATATGGATTGCATTAAATGTGTAGATTTCCTTGGGTCGTTTGACCATTTTAATAATATTGATTCTTCCAATCCAGAAGCATGGAATATCTTTCCATTTTTTTAAGGCTTTTTGATTTCCTTCTCAATGGTTTACAGTTTTCTATGTATATTTCTTTCATCTCCTTGGTTAGATTTATTCCTATGTATTTTATTACTTTGGGTGCTATTTTAAAGGGGATTGTTTCTTTATTTTCTTTTTCTGTTAATTCATCATTAATGTAAACAAATGCAACTGATTTTTGACCTGCTACCTCGCTGAATTCTTTGATTAGTTCTAGTAGTTTATGTGTGAACCTTTTAGGGTTTTCTATATATAGTATCATGTCATTGGCATATAGTGATGACACTAAAAACTGCTATATATTTTAATATCCAATTATTGCTATTTTTCAGGAGCTTCTAAAATCTATCATCATACCTAGACATTATCCAACTGCTAACACTTCACTTTTTTTAATTGTTTAGTAGTCCGTCAGTAATAGTTGATTGGAACTCAGACTGCATTTTCTCATATGAACAGTGTATACTATGAAATTAAATGAACAAAAGTCTATTAATTCAGAGTTTTTTTCTCATCTAGTTAGTTGACTACCTCACATGCTGAAGATTTATACAGCTTTTTCCCTTCTCCATCTTCACTGCAGAGATTTCACAAAACCTCATTGTTTTCACAGTGAAAGAAAGCAGTGTTTGGGAGTCCAGCCAAAGGAATCAGACAAAACACAGGGCAGCATTTTGGTCCTCTGCCCACCAGGGACTGCTTGAGAAGTCTTAATTTTGCTTATAACAGTCCACGCTCAAGGTAGAAGGGGAACTGGAGAAAACCTGGGTAGAGGTGCTTTAAAATATATGTCAAATGTAGAATCGTCTTGTCGCATGGTCATGGACAAATAATTTAATGATTCATTGTATAACAAAGTGAAGTGGAAATGTACAGAGTAGAAAATGAATCCACATTAGCTTGTACTATTTGAATAGTAATAATTTTAAATACAGAAAATATGCTTACATAGAAATACTGTTTAAAAATATATCCACAGCCAAAGATGCAGATTCAGACCTATTGTTTTTGTTACACTTCTTTTCATCCTAGAAATGATTTTTTTTTATTTGCAGTAATCTATTTCCTAGACTTTTACAAGTAAAGTACTTTACAGGTCTTTGAATTGATTATCACATTTTTAAGAATGTGTCCAGTTGAAGTAGCAATTTAAAAGTATCTATTTTCCATTTCCTTAACTTTGATGGTAGCTATTTCCTATCTTAGAAATATACTTTTTAAATGCTTTATTTATTTTCTTTGTGAGTAGTTTGTAACATCTACTTTGAGGAACAAAGGAAAGGGAGCTTGTGATTTTCAGGGGATGATAAGGCACCATCATCACCAAAGAGGGCTTTGAGAAAAGAGGACCAGATTAAGATTTGCTAGACTTTTGTCACAGACTTGAAAGTCCTACAGACTTACATGAGGGACAAAGGTTATTCAGAGCAGCTGCACTCTTTTGCCACCAATGTTCATTGATCTGGAACATTTAAGAGCAGAAATTTAAAAATCAATATTGTTCTTCCCAACATTATAATGCTGTGTCTCTTTGTAACTATAAATAACTACGATAGATATACTGTTATATTTCATATTCCTTTATATGGGTATAAGATACATACAACAAAGATAATAAGTATTGATTTTTTTGTGGGACTTTAGGTAACTGTTTTGCTTGATATGAGTGATGAAAATCTTGTTTTAGTATAATTTGGACCATTCTAGGCATTTTAACTAACAATAAGTTATACTATCAATAACATCATTAGTACTGTTTTAATCAAGATTGATTTATTTCAAGAAATATTATTTGAATAGCTAACCAGATGCTCTGCTGGCCTGAACTGCAGATTCTAAGGCCATTTAGGTGAATCTGCATATGAGGTGTTCCTGGTGAGCATATAAACCAATAATAAAAGTACATTTTTTCCTGGTGCAAAGGAGGCACTTAATGATTTGTTTAATTCAGGTATGTATGTTTTGATAAAATAGATAGAAAATGCTATGGGGTTTAAGAGTTGAAATTCAACAACTTTTTTATGAAAAAGGAGTATTTGAGGTAAACTTTGAAAAATTAAGCAAAAGATGAGAGTCTAAACCAGGGTGTGGATAATGAGCATGGAAAATAAAAAAGGTGGATTAAAGTGGCAAGAGAAGTGATTAGACTTGAAGTGATCAAGGAAGCTGGAAACCAGGGTCATAGAAGACCTTCTAATGTGTATGATGAGTCCTCCAAAAATAGCGGTCAGGAACACGGTGAAGGCTAAAATCTTGAAAATAGAAACTGTACCTTATTCAATTCTTATTATTAGAATCTGGCAGTGTGACTAACACACTAATAATTCAAAAACTCTGGAAGGACAAATAGAAGGAAGGAAGGACAGAAGGAAGGAAACAAACTGTAGTTCCTTGTGACATTAAGCATTGGTTTGGCATAGAAAACACTAATGTTTCCTCTTGACAGGAATACTTGATGATAGAAATGACCTACATTGAGGAATGTGCAAAGAGACAGACATCAGAGTAATCAAGTTTCAGTTATTGAAATGAAGTAAAATAATGTACAGTGATAAAGTCTGAAGCATGGAGTGGTTAACTCTGTCTCTTTTCCAATTGAGCATTCATTCAGCAAAACTATCAGCTCCACCTGTCATAGCCTGGCAGTTTGATTTGAACCTGTGCTCAGCAAATTTTTAGGTCAGTCTTATTTTTGATGAGCAAAACAAATATTTAAACATTATAATACCCTAATTGACCCTAAATTGACATTACTGACTCAGCTAAAAATTCAACTTTTTGAAATAGAATATTAGGGAAGGTCCCATATAAGTTAGGGCAATGATTTAATTCCTTCATCATGTGCCTGTGAATTCTTTCCCAAATCCCAGGATGGCTTTATTATCAATTCACAGGTGCTACACCATTTGTTCTAAGAAGAATATTTGTAAGGTAAAGAAAATGCTTTGACATTTGGGTACTTTGACATTTACCATTGATATTAATGATGCTATAAAATTGCCATGCAGAATGCCATTTACCCATGGAGTGATGCTTATTAATTACAAATATTATGTAATCTGTTTTAGATGTAAAAGGTTATGTGTTCTTTTTATTTCACATTCTGATTAAATACAAATCTGCACAGAAGCAGAACCATTATAAACTCAAATGTGAACTTTAAATAGGATTTTAACCTCAGGGATTTGCATGTCAGAAAGAATTTAAAGCCATTGAGAGAATCAGGAATGAGATACTTTTTCTATAAGCAACAGCATTGCTTTTGTAAATCTTCTATCTCCCCATATATATTAAGGAAAAAATAAAGGTGAAAATATTCAGATTATGGACATATGGAGTTTTACGTGAATATGTGATTTAATTAAATGCAAATAGAAAAACAAAACTTTCTTATGGTGTAAGAATATGAATATTAAATGAGCCCCCTTTAAAGGAAACTAATTTGACGTGATGTATTTCAATAGAGACTGACAAAGGGGCTTCTGGTGCAAAAACGATTCTAGCTAGAATTGGATAGACCCTGAACATTTGGAAAATACTGCTCTATAGTACTTTACAGTTATGCAGTAAAAACTATTTTCTTATGTTCAGTTTCCTTTAATGTTCTATTTTTCTGCTTGCTATGAATTAGCATCCAAGATATATTTGTACTCAATGATTTGCTCACCTACAATAACATCTGTATTTACTTTGGGTTAGTAGTCCTCACTAATAACCCATGATAAGAGTTTCATTCATAGTGTTGAAAAAACAGCATCCTTCTATATATACTGTAAACCTGGGCTTGATTTTTGGAAGCACACAATGATTATATTTAAAAGTCTATATTTATTTTCCTATGTAGCAGCCAATATTTTTTTTATCTCCCTCCTGTTTTCTGTAAAATGGAGAGTAAAATGTGATTTGAAAGTTAATTTTGTTTTAGATCTTTCTGCTTCTGATATTATTAAAAACATAAAACTGCTTTGTTTTTATTTCTAATAAATATGACTTAATCTGAAATATTCTACATGCATAGAGTTGTAGAACAGTGGTCTGTAAAAGAAATTTAGAAATCATCCAGATATGATTATGTTTTAAGTAAAAGGAAAATGAAGCCCAAAAATGTTCATTGAAATTTTAAAGAAAATCTTTAATATTCACAATAACCAATGGGTTGACTGAAGAAGAATGACATGTGACCTATCTTTGGCATTATTTTTTATACTGATGAATTAAACATATACTATAGTGTTATTTACTAGTTTGATTTGATTTCTTTATCACCTATCAATATTGTTGGATTCCTTCTGTTTTTGTTAAAAGCAAAACATATATATGTAACTGCACAAATTACCTTATTTCACCAAGCAGAGGGAAAACTAGAATCAAAAGAATTTTTTCAAAAGTTAGGGCCACTCTCTTGAGCAACTGATAAAAAGTTTGAATTTTATTGAGAAAAAATGAGAAACTATTGAAATATTTTAAACAGAAAAGTGATATAATGTGAATTACATTTTTAAATGCTCACCAGGGCTATTGTGTAGAAGGTAAACTGTAGAAGTCCCTGGGGGTAGCAAGGATGCAGCTGGGAGGCTGTTGTAACACAGTGATGATGGTATTAGTAGTAGGGTGTTTAAGGGGGAGGGTATAGCTCAGTGGTAGAGCACATGTTTAGCATGCACGAGGTCCTGGGATCAATCCCTAGTAGGTCCGTTAAATAAAATAATAATCATAATAAATAAATAAACCTAATTACTCCCTCCCCCCCCAAAAAAATAGTGGGATGTTGACAGTATCAACAGAATAAACTTGTGTTTTGAAATGAACTGATAACTCTGCAGATAAATTACCCAGGCATTGTGATTCAGATATTTATAAACTAATTCTACGTTTTCCAAGGTTTCAAGTTAAAGAAGCCCATTAAGAAAAAATTCAACTAGAATGCTCCAAGAGACCAAAGTTTACCACTCTGACAGAAAAATAAAAAAGCAGGAACAATGTTTGATTGAATCTTCCAGACTTTAGACAACATTTATTGAATGATGTCCAAATGCGAATATCTCTTATTTAATATTTGATTTGTTTGTTTTGCTGTATTTGATTTTATCAGAGACCTATTAATGTAATTAAACATGGAAACTAGCCTGGAGTGGATAGACTAGAACAATCAGTCTTATTTTTAAAACAAATTTTATTGCATGATTTTTTTCTTTGGATTATTCATGTATGTAGAAATGGAAGAAGATGAACATAACAATTAATGAGCAACTAGTACATTACAAGGGATTTGTTATATATCAAACATGCTATCACAGTTCTCACAATAACCCCATGTCTCTTTGAGGATATCTCCATATTAAGATAAGAAAACTATGGATGGAATTCAGAGATTTAAGTAACTTGCTTTTAGTTTTCTCTGATAACAAATAGTAGAATCTATAGTCAAAGCCAGGTTAGCTTCCACTGGGAAGCCTCTTTTGAGTAATCTTAACTAATTAAACAAATTAACTTTCCAGCCATGGAAGCATTCTGCTGATACAGATAACCAGAAAAATATCATTTGATATTGTGTTCTTCATTAATTTTATACTCTTAGAAAGAACAAGTAACTAAATCGTTTGATTAAAAACAGCCATAATTATTGAATAAGACAATTCTTTTATATTGCATCTTAACCTCTATTCATGCAGCTTATAATATTAATTTATCCTTTCTTAGTTTATCCTATTCTGGATGATGTGTCAAGCTGAATGATTTCACCAAGCTGTTGATAACATTATGTGCCACCTTACACTTGGGAATGTACAATTGTCTACAATTTAATTATTGAGTTATCACACATTTTCCATGCACATGTTCATAACTTGAATCTATTGCCAATCATTTATTTTTCATTCTGAGATAGAAAAATTCTATTTCTACCATATGCCACTGAAATTATTTTTTCTTTTTGTTGGCCTTAGGATTACAGGAAGTTGTTTTTCTTGTTTGCCATTGTTTGCAAACACATTTGGAAGCAAGGCCATTTGTCATTTGTATAAGACATAAGAAAAGCCTTACTGGTTTGATAGCTCTCATCCTAGGAAACAATCATTCAAAATGATGGAGGGAAGCTAAAATTCACTTAAGCTTAGTTTCCTTGTTCCTAAATGATGTTCATTCAAATTTTTATTAAAGGCTTATATAACATTCAATTTAAGCCACATTAATCCACTGTGACAAGTTCTAGCCAAATGTTCCCCAAAATATAGCTTAATTTTTATCGGAGACAGCTTTCACCCTGTATTATAATTGTTGTAGGATGTTTTGATATCATGCAAATCATAACATCTCAAGTTTCAGCAATCTGACTTAAGAAGGTAATACACAAAACTGGAGTAGTTTTTAAGCAATCTGACTTCAGGAGCATATGCATAAATTAGACCAGGGTTTTTAACATTTGTCATCAATAAATTACTGCTTAATGATATATATTGCTTCAGGGTGACAAGAACTGTAAAGAACTGTTCTTCCTTTCTCTGTCTGCCTCCTTCTAGATACAAGTGAGATCATTAGCCCCTAAGCCCTTGATACAGAGACTAATGAAGCCACTGAATCATTTAATTTATAGCTTTTTCAGACAGTGCATGATCTCATCTAATCGTATCTGTTACATTCACTACTCTACTCAGGGTTTCTCTAGTTAGTCCTTTAATAAACTGTATCTGACTTGAAATTGACCTTATGAATTTAGCTGTTATATATTGTGGGTTCTGTCCTAAGAAAACTTGAGAATTTGGTGAGAAAGTGGGACTACACTGCTTCAGGTTAAATACCACAGTTCTTATCTTGCAGTAAAATAAAAGTTTCTTACCTAAAAGACAAATGGTCATCTCAAGATAAGATTAATATTAAATGAAAGTACTAGTATTTCTAATGGACTTTTAGAATTGTAGTTTATCAGAAATAAGTTAAACACAGCAGGCTATATTTGAGGGTGAAAACCACCAATGAAGGAATCTTTTCACTGTTTTAAAACTTGATGAGGAAGCTGTGGTCTGACTGGTTCCAATGTAATCTTATATTTGCCATATTAACCTCACAAGGATATTTATTGCCAGCTGTACTTGTCTCATGATAGTATATATGAGGAATATAACCCACTAAACTGAAAGCAGAAATAACTATTTAAAATTGATAATTGAGGGACTGAGACCAAGATGGTGGAGTAGAAGGACACTCGCAGCTCACCCTCTCCCACAAATGCACCAAGACCCACATCCATGGACCCACTCAGCCAACCAGAGCACCTGTCAAACCCCAACAGAACATCACTCTCTTCAAAAGACAAAGATGCCATGAATCTGGTAGGAGAAAAGGGAAAAAGAAAGAAGAAAAGGCAAAACAGTGTGGGACTGGTCCTGCGGGGAGGGAGCAGCAAAGGAGGACTGGTGCTCATTCTCTGGGTCTCCCCTCTCCAACTGAGAGGCCAGCAGGATGGAGGGGGAGCCTCCAAGGCTTGGATCTCTACAGAGCAGCCCTTGACTGACAGAACTAAGTTAAACAGGCACAGAGGGTCCCCGAGACACCCAGCCCGAGATGCGGACCAGCAGCTGGGGGCAGGGCCAGGCTGCACAAGCCAGTTGGGAATCAGGGGCGGCTGCACTGAGGTAGCCCCAGGGGACTTCAGGGGGCTGCACACCATGGCTGTGGGTGCACAGGGCAGAAAAACCTGGGCCCTCCATAAAACAACATGGTTGATGTGCCCTGGGGGGAAGGGTGCATACCCCTATCTCTGAAAACCCGCAGAAAGTTTTCGGGGGAAGAGAGGTGGGCTCAGGCACAGCCACCATATCCTCCGGCGCTTAGCTCCCAGGTGGGGGTGGGGGCTAAACCTGCATCCGCACTGAAAGGCTTAGCAGCCTCAAAGGCCAGACGGAGACTTGTCTACAGCCTGAGGCAGATAGGATCCATCCATCCTGTTCCCTCAGAGAACTTGCTCCACCAAGACAAACAAGGAGCTGGGTTTTGGCCCGGAGCAGGGACAAGGCTGTTCACCGGTCTTCCCCAAGCTCACCTGTGAAGCACCGACCCAAGGCAGAGCATGCAGCAGCACAGAGCACCAGAGCAACTAGCGCAGGGAGAGGGAGGGCAGACCCAAGCATTTTGGGCAAGAATGTAGTCCTTGACAGCGGTGCTGTGGGGGGTGCGACCCGCCCTCCTACCTGGCCAGTCTAAAACATCTGACTGCGGCATCGGGAGGAGCAGTGACCTGCCCGCCCACAGCAGAGGAGAGCTGCACCTGACCCAGTGTTGGGAGGAGGCGTGATCTGCTTGCCAACAGGTGCTGGGAGCAGCACAGAAGAGGGCGCCAATGGAGGGCCACTGGAAACAGCAAGCTGAGCTTCCAAAACTGGGCAAAGACAGAAAGATTTCACATTAAAAGCAAACAGACCCCAGGAGAACACCGACGCCCCCCACCCTTTTTTTTTTTAAATCGGTTTTTACCTGTTATATTTTCTATTATCTTCTTAATTTTTAATTCTTAATTCATTTTTATTTCTCTTGGGTTTTGATGTCCTATTATTGATTAAACACAGGTTTCAAATACATCTTTTCATCTTTTCCCCCTTTTTTAAAGGTTTTAAAAGGAAGTCTCAACATGATTGCTATTCTGCTTCAATTTGCTCTTCTATTATTCATTATACACTGTTTTCAAGCCTTTTTTTCTTCCTTCTTTTAAAATTCTTTCTCTCACTCTCTTATTTTTTCTTTTTTTCCTAAGTCTTATTCCTACATAGGCATTAGATAGATAAACTCCTTAAGGACCACAATAGATAACTGACACTCCATAAACCACAGTGCCAGAGAGGTATGAGCAAGATGAAGAAGCAGAGAAATCTTTCCCAATTAAAAGAACAAGAGAAATCCCCTGAAAGATCAATGAAATAGATATCAATAGCCTACTAGATCAAGATTTCAAAAAAGGAGTGATCAAAGTGCTGAAGGAATTAAGAGATAGTGTTTAGAGATATAAAATATGTCAAAAATGAAATTGAAGCTATAAAGAAGAGCCAAGTAGAATGGGTAAACTGATTGACTGAGATGAGGAATGATCTAAAAGCTGTGCAAACCTGACTAGATAAGGCAGAGGAACAAATTAGTGACCTAGAAGACAGGACAATAGAAAGCACCCAATCAGAAGAGCTACAAAAGAAACAAATAAAAAATAATGAAAATAGCATAACGGACCTATGGGATAATACAAAGTGTGTCAATCTTCGCATAAGAGGGGTCCCAGAAGGGGAAGAAAGATCAAAGGGGATTGAAAAGATTTTTGAAGAAATCATGACTGAAAACTTCCCAAACTTACAGAAGGAATCAGATATCCAAGTACAGGAAGCTCAGAGGGTCCCAAAAAGGAAGAACCCAAACAGACACACACCAAGACATATCAAAATCAAGATGGCCAGAGTCAAGGATAAAGAAATGATTCTAAAGGCAGCAAGAGAAAAGCAAAGAGTAAGTTGCAAGGGAACCCCCATAAGGCTCTCAGCTGATTTCTCTACACAAACACTACAGGCCAGAAGGGACTGACAAGATATATTCAAAGTCCTGAATGAAAAAAAGATGCAGCCTAGGATACTTTATCCAGCAAGGCTATCCTTTAGGATAGAAGGAGAGATAAAGACTTTCACAGAAAACAAAAAGCTGCAGGAGTTTAGCAACACTAAACCCATGCTAAAAGAAATATTGAAAGGACTGTTCTAAATAGAAAAGCAGCAGGATGCTACAGAAATAAGAAGCACACAAATGGAAAGATGATAACTCATGAATTACAAATAAAATAAACACGAAATTATAAAAGAAGACATACAAATCACTGAGAGTGGGAGAGGGAGGCAGGGAAATAAAGAATATTTTTTTCTTTCTTTTTTAATTTTTTTTTCTCAGTAGGATGGGTTTGAGATCATGTTACTATCAGTTTAATAAAAACACTTATAGTAATGGGCTAATAAATTTACGAAAAAGGGTAACCACAAGCCAAAAACTTACACGGGAGTCACAAAAATTAAATAAAATCGATGATAATACAAAGGCAAATTACCAAGCCACAAAAGGAAGAAGAAAGGAACAAAGAGGAAATAACAAATCAACTGCAAAGAGAAGTTCAAAATAGCAATAAACACATATCTATCATTAATTACTGTAAATGTTAATGGACTAAATGCTCCAGTCAAAAGACATACGGTGGCAGACTGGATAATAAAGCAAGAACCTTCAATATGCTGCATACAAGAGACCCACTTTAGGGAGAAGGACACATATAGATTGAGAGTGAAAGGATGGAAAAGGATATTCCATGCAAATGGAAAAGCCAAAAAAGCAGGTGTTGCAATACTGATTACAGACAAAATAGACTTTAAAACAAAGGCCACAAAGAAACACAAAGAAGGACATCTTATAATGATTAAAGGAATGATACAAGATGAGGATATTACACTCGTTAATATATATGCACCCAATATAGGAGCTCCTAAGTACAGAAAACAATTACTAACAGAGACAAAGGGGGATATTGATGGGAATACAATCATAGTTGGAGATTTTAACACGACATTAACATCACTAGACAGATCTTCCAACAGAAAATAAATAAGGGAACAGAGAAATTAAATAATACAATAGAAAAATTAGATTTGGTGGATATTTTCAGAGCATTACACCCCCCAAAAAGTAGGTATTCATTCTTTTGAAGTGCACATGGAACATTTTCTAAGATTGATCATGTACTTGGGCACAAAAGAAACCTCAACAATTTTAAGATAGAAATTATCTCAAGCATCTTTACTGACCACAATGCCATGAAATTAGAAATCAACAACAGAGAAACAAAGGAGAAAAAAAGGAAAGCATGGAGATTAAACAATATGTTATTGAAAAAACAATGGGTCAATGAGGAAATCAAAGCTGAAATTAAAAAATACCTTGAGACAAATGATAATGAAAGCACAACCACTCAAAATCTATGGGACACAGCAAAGGCGGTGCTAAGAGGGAGGTTTACAGTGATACAGGCCTTCGTCAAAATAGACGAACAATCCCAAATAAACAATTTAACCCACCAGCTAAATGAATTAGAAAAAGAAGAACAAAAAGCCCCAAAAGGCAGTAGAAGGAAGGAAATTATAAAGATGAGGGAGGAAATAAATACAATAGAGATTAACAAGACTATAGGGAAAAATCAACCTAACCAAAAGCTGGTTTTTTGAAAAAGTAAATAAAATCGACAAACTTCTGGCCAAACTCACAAAGAAAAAAAGAGAGAGCACAAATTAGCAAAATAAGACAGGAAAATTGAGAAATTACAACAAATAAAATAGAAATAGAGAATATCATATGAGAATATTATGAAAAACTATATGGAATCAAACTGGATAACCATGAATAGATGGACAAGTTTCTGGAAACATACTGTCCACTAAGACTGAATCAAGAGGACACTGATGACTTGAACATTCTGATCACTAGAAAGGAAATAGAAATAGCAATTAAAAACCTCCATACAAATAAAAGTCCAGGACCGGATGGCTTCACTGGGGAATTCTACCAAACATACAAAGAAGAACTCATACCAGTCCTTCTCAAACTCTTCCAGACGATTGAAAAGGAGGGAATACTCCCAAACTCATTCTATGAAGCCACCATCACCCTGAAACCAAAACCATGCAAAGACACTACAAAAAAAGAGAATTATAGGCCAATATCACTGATGAACATAGATGCAAAAATCCTCACCAAAATATTAGCAAATAGAATCCAACAACACATAAAAAAAGATTACACATCATGACCAAGTGGGGTTCTTCTCACGGACACAAAAGTGGTTTAACATATGCAAATCAATCAATGTAATACATCACAACAACAAGAGAAAGGACAAAAACCACATGATCATCTCAATCGATGCAGGAAAAGCATTTGATAAAATTCAACACCCATTTATGATAAAAATTCTGACCAAAGTGGGTATAGAGGGAACATATCTCAACATAATAAAAGCTATACATGACAAACCAACAGCCAGCATAGTACTCAATGGTGAAAAACTCAAAAGCTTCCCACTAAAATCTGGGACAAGACAAGGCTGCTCACTATCACCACTCCTATTCAACATAGTCCTGGAAGTCCTAGCCATAGCAATCAGGCAAGAGAGAAAAATAAAAGGGATCCAAATTGGAAAAGAAGAGGTGGAAGCATAACTATATGCCGATGACATGTTACTATATATAGAAAACCCTAAAAGGTCCACACAAAAGCTACTAGAGCTGATTGAAGAATTCAGCAAGGTAGTAGGTTACAAGATTAACATTCAAAAATCAGTTGCATTTCTTTACACTAACAATGAATCAACAGAAAAAGAAAGTAAAGAAACAACCCCCTTTAAAATAGCACCCAAAGTAATAAAATATCTGGGAATAAATCTAACCAAAGAGGTGAAAGAATTATACACCAAAAACTATAAACCATTGATGAAGGAAATTAAAGAAGACTTTAAAAAATGGAAAGGTATCCCATGCTCCTGGATTGGAAGAGTCAATATTGTTAAAATGGTCACACTGCCCAAGGCAATCTACAGATTTAATGCATTCCCTATCAAATGACCCAGGACATATTTCACAGAACTAGAACAAATCATAATAAAATTTATATGGAACCACAAAAGACCTATAAATGCCAAAGCATTACTGAAGAGAAAGAAAGAGGCTGGAGGAATACGTCTCCAAGACTTCACACAATACTATAGAGCTACAGTAATTAAGACAGCATGGTATTGGCACAAAAACAGACATATAGACCAATGGAACAGAATAGAGAGCCCAGAGCCCAGAAATGAATCCACAAACTTTTGGTCAACTAATCTTTGACAAAGGAGGCAAAATATACAATGGAATAAAGACAGTCTCTTCAGCAAAAGGTGTTGGAAAACTGGACAGCAGCATGCAAAACCATGAAGCTAGAACACTCCCTTACACCATACACCAAAATAAACTCAAGATGGATCAAAGACTTGAACATAAGACAAGCTACTTGATCAAAGACTTAAGCATAAGATAAGCTACAATAAACCTCCTAGAGGAAAACATAGGGAAAACATTATCTAACATACATCTCAAAAATTGTGTCCTAGAAGAAATAAAAGCAAGAATAAACAAATGGGACCTAATGAAACTTACAAGCTTCTACACAGCAAAGGAAACCAGAAGCAAAACAAGAAGAAAACCTGTGGAATGGGAGAAAATTTTTGCAAGTGAAACTGACAAAGGCTTGATCTCAAGAATATATAAGCAGCTCATATGACTCAATAAGAAAAAAATAAACAACCCAATCCAAAAATGGGCAGAAGACCTAAAGAAGAAATTCTCCAAGGAAGACATACAAATGATCAAAAGGCACATGAAAAAATGCTCAATATCACTAGTCATCAGAGAAATGCAAATCAAAACTACAATGAGGTATCACCTCTCACCAGTCAGAATGGCCATCATTCAAAAGTCCACAAATGACAAATGCTGGAGAGGCTGTGGAGAAAGGCAAACACGCCTACACTGCTGGTGGGAATGCAGTTTGGTGCAGCCACTATGGAAAACAGTATGGAGATTCCTCAAAAGACTAGGAATAGACTTAACTTATGACCCAGGAATCCCACTCCTGGGCATATATACAGAAGGAAACCTGCTTCAGGATGACACCAGCACCTCAATATTCATAGCAGCGCTATTTACAATCGCCAAAACATGGAAACAGCCTAAATGTCCATCAACAGGTGACTGGATAAAGATGGTGTGGTATATTTATGCAATGGTATACTACTCAGCCATAAAAACCTACAACATAATGCCATTTGAGCAACATGGATGCTCCTGGAGAATGTCATTCTAAGTGAAGTAAGCCAGAAAGAGAAAGAAAAATACCATAGGAGATTGCTCTTATGTGGAATCTAAAAAACAAAAACAAAAACTAAAACAACAACAACATAAACATGTAAATACAAAACAGAAATAGACTCATAGACATAGAATACAAAATTGTGGTTTGCCAAGGGGCGGAGGGTGGGAAGGGATAGACGGGATTTCAAAATTGTACAATAGATAAACAAGATTATACCGTATAGCACAGGGAAATATACACAAAATCTTATGGTAGCTCCCAGAGGAAAAAAATGTGACAATGAATATATATATATTCATGTATAACTGAAAAATTGTGCTAAACAATGGAATTTGACACAACATTGTAAAATGATTATAAATCAATAAAAATGTTTAAAAAATTTTATAGACAGCTCAACCAATGTTTGTCATAGATTTCTTGACTTGTCCAATTTAATAGTTCTACACAGAAATACAAATGAACATATACCAATGAAATTAATGGGGAATGTAAATGTAAATATTTTACCTTCTGAATTTATATTACTCTGGGATTTAGAATGCTTTCTAATATTTAGCTTTTTTATCTGCAATATATGAGTAAAGCTAACCAGCCAGCCATGACTGCTATAAAGACAATATAAGGCAATGATATGAAAGAAATTTACTAACAGTAAAGTAATATTCAATCAGTTAGTCAAAAGCAACATTTTTGACTGACTGTGGGCTAGTTGCTATGCTAGGAATTTCTGGACATACATTGATAAATTAACAAACAATTCTTGCCAACTGGGGCTAATGGTATACTAATGGAGACATATATAAACCAAAAATTTGTAATTACAACTTATGTTAAATTAGACGAAAGAAACAGATCCCATATATTGAATGGTTATTTTATGCCTCTCTTGAGAAAAATGACACAAAGATTGATACCTGGTAAAGGAGAAAGAGATAAACATATTGATATTCTAGGCAAAATGAACCACATGCACAAGATTCCCAGATGTAAAAAGAGGTTGGTGTGTATGAGATCTTAATAAAGGGACCAAATTAAGAAAGGCAGAGGTGGAGTAAAATGAAATTAGTTACATAGGTGGAACTCTATTTCACCAAAAGGACCTACAGTTAATGTTAATGATTTCAGAATTATCTTTAGGAGAATGTAAAGCCATGGAGATTGTGTGTTGTTGACTATTTTTAAGAGCAGTTTTAGATTCATAGCAAGAATGAGGGGAAGGTACAGAGATTTCCAGTATACATCCTTCCCTGACACATGCACAGCCTCCCCCGTTATCAACGTTCCCCAGCAGAGTGGTACTTTGCTGAACTCACATTGACACATCATACTCACTCAGAGACTACTGTTTATGTTACTGTTCACTCTTGATGTTGTACATTCCAAGGTTTGGATGAACTTATAATGATATGTATACATTGTTATGGTATCATACAGAGTATTTTCACTGCCTTAAAATCCTTTGTGCTTTTTCTATTCAGCTCTCCACTCTCTCAGATATCAGAAACCACTGCCTTTTTGCTGTCTCTATAGTTTTGCCTTTTCCAGAATGTTGTACAGTTGGAATCACATAATATGTAACCTTTTTAGATGGCTTCTTTCACTTAGCAATATGCATTTGAGTTACTGCTATGTCTTTTCACAGCTTGATTACTCTTTTTTCAGTACTGAATAATATTCTGTTGCCTAGGTGTACCACAGTTTATCTGTTCACTTACTGAAAGACATCTTCGTTGCTTCCAAGTTTTGGCAATTATGAATAAAGCTGCTATTAACATTCATGTGCAACTTTTGTGTGGATATAAGTTTCAACTCCTTTGGGTAATTACCACAAAGAATGATTGCTGAGTCATATGCTAAGAGTACGTTTAATTTTATAAGAAACAACCAAACTCTCTTCTAAAATGGCTGAAACATTTGCATTCTCACCAGCAATGAATGAGTTTCTGTTGCTCCACATCATTACTAGCATTTGGTTTTGTCAGTTTTCCAGGTTTTGGCCATTCTAATTGATATGTAGTGATCTTGTTGTTTTGATTTGCATTTCCCTGATGGCATATGACATGGAGCATCTTTTCACTTGCTTGTAGCCATCTGTATATCTTCTTTGATGAGGTGTATGTCAAGGTCCATTTATGATTCAGGCTGCTTTTTTATTGTGGGGTTTTAAGAGTTCTTTGTATATTTAGTATAACAGTTCTTTATCAAATATATCTTTTGCAAATATTTTTCCCAGTCTGTGGTTTTTCTTCTCATTCTCTTGGCATTGTCTCTTGCAGAGAAGAAAGTTTCAATTTTAATGAAGTGTAGTTTATCAGTTATGTGTTTCATGGCTCATGCCTTTTGTATTGTATCTGAAAAGTCATAGTCAGACCCAAGGGCATCTAGGTTTCCCTGTGTGATATCTTCCAGGAATTTTACCATAGAGATGTTTTAATTTGGAGTCCCATTATCAGATTTATGTTTATAAAGATCATATTGGCTACTGTGCAAGAATGCTTTGAGAACTACAAATGCGAATTCAAGGATACAAACAAGGACTTATTCCAACTACCCAGGCCAGAATTGATGACTTACACTAGGGTGATGACATTGGAGGCAAGGTTGTGTGTATTTACTATAAATGTAATAAGATGAGAGAAGTGGAAGTTTGTAATAATAAAATGAATGCCGATGACTAAGAAGAGTGGATCATTAACATTGACTTTTATTTTATTGACCTGGTTAATTCCACAGGTTATGAAAAGTTGTAGAGGAATAAACATAACTAAAAGTAAAAAAGGAAATCATGATATAGTGTATCACATTTCAGCTGATATTTTTGGACCTAAATGTGACTTAAATTTTCCAAAGCAAGTTTTATGTTTGGTGTCTTGTTTGGAAACAGTTTCTTATATATTGAGCACTGCTGCTGAATTACATTATGGATTTTCTTGGTACCTAAATTTATCAATGTGAAATCTTGCTGTACTCCAAATGTCACCTGGAAAAGAGAACTATGGAAGAGAGACCATAGTTGGAGCTTTGTGGAAGGGAAGTCAATGACTTGCCTCATGACATCTTTGAATTTTTACATATTTAAAAAACAAAAGCAGTGCTCAGAAAAATATATATAAATATTATATATGTGATATATCATATATATCATATTATATAAATAAAACATATATATATGATATGAGTAGAAAACAAAGCATTCAGAAATAATAAATAACCTGCCATATCTATAAAAATCACTAGCTACTCTAATTAAGAAAAAGAGAAATTAGAAATATATAAATATGGAATGAGGAGAAATATATATGATATACACATATAAGCACAAGAGGAATAAACCAGACCTATTTTGAGCAAACTGATGGTTTCTTTTTCTTCATGGTACCCATCATGTAACAAAATTTATCATTTTTTTTGTATTAGTACAATTTTCCTTGCACAACCACCTCCCAGGCTACATTTTAAGCTTCAGTTAACAAGGCCTCTAAGTACCTCATTCACTGTTATAACCTCTGCAACAAATCTAGTATCTGTTATACAATAGTTCTAACTTAAAATTTGTTGTATGAATCAAGTAACTAAATGTTAATGTATTGTTAGCTACTGAGTTATCAATCTGATTATAACATATGTAAGCACGTTCCTTGATACACACACACAGATTCAAAACACACACAAACATACTGTTTTATCTTTAATAACATACTTATTGATTGAGGAGTGAAATGATATTGTACCAGAGAATACAGAAAAACAATAGCATGCAGAAACATAGTACTAATGATTAATATGAAATTTGAAAGTAAAGGGTGTTAGAATAAAGCAAGAGCTCTCTCTTTTAATTCTCCACTGAAGAAAAAAAGCTGTTTCTCTAATATTTTAAAATAAAGGGGAAAGACTAATTATGATTAATTTATATTTTCTAGGAGTTTTAAGTGCCTGAAAAGTAATATATGGCAAAAAAAGTTAGTGTAAATTTTATCATGTTAGTCTGGTGCTCTTTCTCACATCCCACAAAAAACTCCTAAGTTATTTCAAGAAAGTCTGTTAATTAAATAATTTCTAAATGATAGTATCCAATTGAAGTAAACTTAAAACATGTGTGAAGAGTTTTATTGTAATTTTGAAATCATATATTTTGGTCTTCCATAAGATTTTTAAAAATTTTACTGAATTCATGCATTTTTTAAGGTTATATACCATCACTATATGAGGAAATATTATCTACACGGAGATAAACATATTACATTAGCAAGACAGTTTTAGTCACATGATTTTTATTGAAATAATTACCTCCTATGATAACTGACTTTTGTTTTAGACTTGTTGGCCTAAAACAAATAGACTGTCAGATATTTCTCTAGCAAAGATGGATTTTTTCAGGATCATCAGAGAATTGCAATTTGGGGTCTGCCACCATATCAAGCCACATGCAAACCCCCAGCTAAAATGGGGAGAACTATTTCCTAGAGGGGAAAAGGAAGTTGGGAGGGCTATAAGCAGAGTCCACAGCTTTTCATTGGCTGAGTTGTTACTGTCTCTCATTGGCTGAGTTTTTGCAAGGAAAGAAAAGGAAGTTGTTTGTCCTGTTGCTTTCTGCTATCTTCGTAGGTATTGAGAGGGCTCACTTCTGGTCTCCCAACTCTATGTAAGTGAGGTTTCTGTTAATTAACTTTTTACAAATTTCCAGAAATGAACAAGACTGATGGAGAAAGGCCTCCCAGCCCCAATGACATGGTGTGCTGGAAAGGGCACTGGCTTTACTGTTATAGGAACTTGGCTCTTTTAAAAACCAGCTTTATGAGACATCATCTAAAATATTATGAAGATTTGCAGGTTTATTGTGAAGTCAGTACACTTTCCCATGCGAGTGAAAGTGGCTAGCAAAACAAATAAAATACGTCTCCATGTTAATTTTCCTCCCTCTCCTCCTTTTTTATTTCTGTCCTTTTCTTTAAGTAACAGAATCATACTTATTAATAAGAAAATATCATTTTAGGTGCTTTTTCAGAGACTTACCATCAGACTGGTGTTCACCTTGTCCAGTTATAATGATGGCAATATTAGTGTTATTTAGAAAAGTTTGAAATTGATAGCATTATCACATAGACACAATACTCAGGTTTACCAGCCAGTGCCCAAAACAATAAAATCACATTTTTATTCATTCTGTGGGATTTAGACACTTGCTTACAGAATCCATGGTTATTTCTAAGACTCTCCCATGGTTAGGTTCATGGATCCTCAATGTGGATTTTTCAGTTTTCTGCTCCAAGCCCATCAGAAAATCACAATGTTACTTTCTTTTTTTGTTCTTACTGATTAATGATATAACTTGTTTATTGACTGAGAAATAATTCTAAGGAGAACATTTTTGGACAGTAATGTGATTATTAATAATACATATGGCAACATTTTGCAGCAGAATTCTGTGTCATTATTTTATTTGCTATGCTGACATATAAGGAAAGCTTTTGTGAAATTCTCAAAGCCCTTATCTCCCTGATTTCATGTAATGGTAAGTGACAGGATCCAATTAAACATATTTTTCTGATATTAAAGTGCTTGTTAAAACAAACAAGCAAACAAAAAGCCAAAACAAAATAAAATTAAAAAAACTAAAATTTCGAATTACATCAGAGGGTGTGAAAGGCTTCTCTACACTTCAGGGCACCAAGCCTTAGAAACTCGTTTCCAATGTGATTCAGAGAGTAAAGTGTGCTCAGAGAAGCACTACTAATTTATTCTAGAATGAAGAAAAAAGTTATAAAGTCAGTTATAGACAAAGGCAGACAGAAATACCCTCTTACGGAGAGGTGTTGGTAACTAATTTAAACCGTCAGTAAATACATGGACTCAAGATATGAGAAAGTGAACTCCAATGGCAAGATAGGAGAATAAATTCATGAGGCATACTCAAAAAGGTCAAAATTTGTAAAATATCAAGGTCTTTTGCATTTTGCATGCATATTTATGCTCACCTTGAAAAAATAAGCAAAGTCTTTTGGATTAGAAATAGGTTTGGACTGAGAATGGGTAAGAATAGCTGTGTTTATCATATTTTTTTATTTAGATGTATTCTTATATTTAAAACTTTTAAAAAGCCTTTTTATTTTGAAATTCCTCTGGCAGTGTTTTGTTTCTGCATAAAGGATTTTTGGAAAACAATTAGAAAATGCCTTGCTATGGAGTATTTCATTCACTTTTGTTGACTTTGGCAAGATTTAAAAATATAAGTACTTAGATTTATATTTATCCCAGAATGTATTACCAAGAGCTGTCAGTGTACATTGAAGTCTTTTAGCACGAAATACCTGCTAAAATAATGCCCAGACTTTATGCGTAGTCACACACAATATTGCTTGCAGTTTCAAAAATCCAAGCGCTTATCTTTAAAAGCCTGGCATCTGATTTTCTTTTAAATAATTCCTTAAAATTTCAGTTTCATTGTGTAAGCTATCATTTCTGCAATATTCATGGCTGCAGATCCTGAATTACAATTATCTGCTGATCCTGAATAAACCCATTTTTCTTGGAGATAAATCTGGAGGTCCATTTATTTAAAGTCAACATTACATGACATAGACATGATTGATTAAATCATATTGATTCAACCTCCAGCACCTCTCACCTCCTAGGAGGAGAAGGAGGGCGAGGAGGAAGAGGGGTGAGGAGGAGGGATGGTGGGAGTGAAAGGTCCAGTCCTCCAATCACATGGTTGGTACCCCTGTCAACTATCACCCATCTTTAGGTTAGGTCCAAAAGTCACCCTATTAACATAACAAAAACATTTTTAAGCTTTTACTACTTCGAAATTCCAAACATTTTATTAGGAATTCCATGCCAGAAAAGGGGACAAAAAACAAATATATATTTCTTATTGTAAATCACAATATCACATCCCTTAATGTACAGTCACAGTCAGGGAAAAAAATAAGTGCTCCTTTAACTGATCAGTCCAGCAATCATGCTTATTAGTTTGAAGGTCCTATACTGTCTTACAACATATTTGTTTTATGTATTTGTGCATAGTTCTATGTCTTTGTTTCTTCAATTTAGAATGTTCCCTTTATCACCTTCCAATCCAAACCTCCATGCTGGTCTGATGTAAAGAGACTTGGTGATAAAACTTGTAAGAAATGTGTAAGATCTCTATTTTTTATAAAAGTAAAATTCTGCTGAACAATATTCAAGAAATGTTAAATAAATTTGAAAAATTACACAAATGTTATTGCAGAAGACTCTATGTTTTAAATATGATATTAACTCTTAAGTACAAATTGTATGTTAAACAAAAAAAGGGTAAAAGGAAATATTTTGTATGTGGTAAACATATACATATTATTTCATTTGGAAAACAGAGTCAAAATATCCTTAACTAATAAAGAATAATGGTTGAAGGCAGGGATGGAGTTTTCTTATTAATAGAACTAAGACTAGACAGATGTATCAATAAAACAGAATAAAAGTCTATTCCAAACATAGGTAGAAATGTAGTAAGCACAGAGTTGTCATTTTTAATCAGTGAGGAAAATATGACAATTTCATAAGTGTGATTGAGACAACTGGATTATCATTAATGGGAAATGTTAATGTGAATTGCTACTTCATATATTTTACCAAAAAATAATCCCAGATTTATCAAATATTGAGATCTGGTAAATAAAGCAACAAAAGTACTAAAATAAAGCATAGATCAACTTTTGTCATAACGTTTTAAGGAAAGCATTTTCATTTATAATATGGAAAATAGAAAAGTAAATAATGATATATTTAACACACAACATTTTAAACACCTGTACAAAAAACTTAAACAGTGTTGAAAATAAAAGGGATAAAATATATTTGCAATGCAATTTCTACAGGAAAAATTTAATCTCTAATAAACTAAAAACTACAATAAATGAAATACACTGAAAGTCTCTTATCACACTGAAAAATGTTCAAAGTGATTAATCCTGAGGAGATTCAGGTTAACATAACAGATTTTTCTTCATTGACTATAGGATTTATTACAATTATAGAGATTACTTAGATTATATATATATATATATATATATATATATATATATATATATATGCGTATATGTATAATTATAAATATAGAGATTTGATCAAGATACAGAGAATGAACATTGTGCAATGATCTTGTAAATCAGTTCTAGTGCTCTACTGGATAGTTGTCAATATGTTATCAGTAAATTCAAACCCTTGATTCAGCAAATCTGCTTATGTTAGAAATGGTGAAGAAAAAAATATTATCATAAGGATAGTGACTCTTCTGTTTCCCACAAAAGTGAAAGTTTGGAAACAACTTTACATCATCAGAAAACTGGTTTAAAAAAATGAGTTATATGTACAATGGAATATGATGCAGCTACTAAAAATAAGATTGTGTACATGTAACTATTCAAATTAAAGTTACTTTTGAAAAATGCTACTGAGAGAAAAGGGCAGAAGAGAGAGCTTCATTATAAGAACAGTTCATTTACACACTATTCCACGTACATGTCACTGCAGTTTAACCTAAGCACAGAATTAGCTGACATACTGTCAGTGGTTATTTCTCTGTAGTAGAATTTTGCTGATTTTTGCTGTCTGCACTTGGCATCACAACTCCGTATCCCAGGACTATTTATGTAACTATTTTGTGCTTCAGATTTCTCATCTCTCACATTAAAATAATAATAAAACTTAGCTCATAGGATTGTTTTGAAAATTCAATAACAGAATCAATTTCAAAACCTGGTGCTGTAGCAAAGATTAAGACATGCAACCAAGCACTTAATTTACCCTCAATCAATATTAGCTCTGATACTTGACTTTTTTACACTGGGTGTATGT
The DNA here is from genome assembly GCF_048564905.1 of Vicugna pacos. Taxonomy (NCBI): domain Eukaryota; kingdom Metazoa; phylum Chordata; class Mammalia; order Artiodactyla; family Camelidae; genus Vicugna; species Vicugna pacos. Next base: position 43,120,149 of record NC_133000.1, read on the forward strand.
AATTTTCTAATATATAATTTTCTAATAATCAGAAAGCTATTTTATAAAAGTAAAATAAAATTGATTTAAAAATCTGAATAAACACAACAGAGACTCTGCTTAAAAATAATTAATTTTATGGAGCCTTTTCTGACCTCTTGGAGTATTTCCCTAACTCTGAACAAAGAATGAATCTCTTCTGTCTGAGATGGGGTATGGTAAACTGAACTTAGTAATTCTGACACATCCCTTATAAATCAAGCACTCTCATAAGCATTAACTGCTTTCTCTTATTTAATCTTCAAAGTAACTCTAAAAAGTGGGAGATACTGTTATTTTATAGATGAAGAATCACTTATATGCATATACATAGCTTCTAAGATTTTGAACCAGATCCTTTTGACTTCTGGGGCCAATTTTCCAAATTTTAGCACTTGAAAACATACTGGTCACACAGTGGGTTTTAAATATATGTTAAATATATGTTTAATGAATAACTAAATTGATTAACTATAAAAATTCCACCATAAAATCGAAGGGAGACTAGTCATGTAAGTATTTCTACCTTATTCCCCTAGATTCAGCTATGCCTGTCTTTTTGGCTTCTCTCTTTTGTGTGAACTTGACTACCATTAACTTATTAAAAGTGTCCAGAATGACATTATATGACATATTCTCTGTAGAGTCAAAGTAAGAAGAGTCTACAAAGAGCAATCAGAATGAAAAGGGTGAACTTTTCAAATCTGGTCCCCCACATAGCAAAACACACAGAATACATTGACTGTTTAGAGAGTTCAGGCCATCCAGAGGATACACTTGGGGAAGTAAAGACAAGGATTTATAGGTTAGGCTCACATTTAGGTCTGGAATCTGGAAAAAAAGTATAACTGAGTTGCTGCAGGTTTAACACATTCCTCAGCCACATAACAACCATATTCTACGTAACCATCTTTCAAACTATCTCATACTGTTCTTTACCTGTGCATATATTTCTATTTTTTCCCTCCTTTTGTTTTTCACATTTTTTACTTCCAATCACAGCCATTCTAGGTCCATGGACATTATATCTTTTCTAAGAAAGAAGAACAAAAATGAAGTAATTAGGATCATCTATTTGAGTAAGTTTCATTATTTTATGAGTTTTTCCCAAGTCCTCTTACTCAGGATTTAATTCTGGACTGTGTAATAGCACAGCAGATGTGGCAGGCTAATATTTAGATGAAATCAACCAGAGCCCATTTTTCTTAAAATTTCCTATTCTTTTCACACATTCTTCAAGAAGCTAATAGGCTTTATATTCATTATCTTAGGCAAGAAATGTGTTCATTCAGAAAAATGGTAGGAAGGAAGGAAGGAAGGAGGATAGGAAGGAAAGAAAGAAGGGAGGGAGGGAGAGAGGGAGGAAGGACAGGGAAAAATGAAGAGGGGAAAGGAAAGAGATGAACGGACAGGAATAATGAATGGGAGGAAGGCAGGAAATTAGAAATGAGTTTGGTGGATCTTTTAGGAGATTATGATAGACATTTAGTATCAGGAGAGATGAAAAGATTAGCACAACAAGATTAATGGGCTACATAAGATTTTTTAGTCCAGTTTCTTGGGCAAATTCTGTAAAAAGCAGCAAGCTACTCCATCTTCCCAAAAGAGAAATCTTTATATTCTTCATTTAGGCATAAGGTACAGTAGATTTCATTATCTTAGAATGACATTAAAGGAGCTGAGAGATCACTATACCCCAAAGCTATGTCCAAGAAGCAGCAAGGAAAGAACAGGAACTGGAAGAAGCCATGAGATACAAATGAAGGATCTCAAGGCTTTATTTTTGTGAACCAATGGCTTGAACTACAGGTACATTACTCCCCTCCCCATCCCTCTAGCCACTACCTTAACATAAGATAGGCTCAAAATAGATATGAAGTGATTTTTCTGACAATTAAAAGATGTTGTATATGTTGCAAAGTTGAGAATCTTGCCCACTTAACTTGGAAAAAAAAAAGAGATTTAGTGAGCTTAATAGACTCAGAAACAATCTCCATGTGCTGAGAAGTGCAGGACAGTGAATTGCTTTAGCTAATGATAACTTAGAGCCATGCAGGTGGGCTGGCCTTGGCTAGCAGAATCCTTCTTTAATAAAGGAGCTACTGCAAGTCAAAGAACTACTTGCAGATTAATCACATCTAGAGAGCTAACATAGTTTTAATAGTGAAAGAGCTCCAAAGTGGCCCAAGAAAAAAATAAAAACACATTTTTAATCATGAAAATTAAGAGTCACATTTTAGGATTATGTATTTGTTTTTATACTCAGTTTCATTAATCTCTGAAATGCTGTATGTCATACACAGATACCTTCAAATAACTAAATACATGGTTTACTTTAGGGAATTCATTGTGCTTTGAGTGCTCTGATTTTTTTTAACAATTTTTATTGATTTATAATCATTTTACAATGTTGTATGAAATTCCAGTGTGGAGCACAATTTTTCAGTTATACATGAACATATATATATATATATATATATATTCATTGTCACATTTTTTTCTCTGTGAGCTACCATAAGATCTTGTATATATTTCCCTGTGCTATACTGTATAATTTTGTTTATCTATTCTACAATTTTGAAATCCCAGTCTATCCCTTCCCATCCTCCGCCCATAAGGCATCCACAAGTTTGAATGGTCTGATTTTGACTAACTCTTAGAAATATCCTGGTGAAATCACCCAAATGTACATCTTAGATTCCAAACATTCTCTTTGTGGGGAAGTAGATCCTTAGTTTTTGTTTTGTTTTGTCTTTTTCAATTAAGAAGACAATCTGTCTTTGTAAAATGAAATCTATTTTTCCTTTTAAGGAACAAAATAATTCTCAAATTTCAAACTGTTGAAACTTTCTGCTGCAATTCCTGAACTAAATAACAATTTAGGAAAAGAATATTGTCATAGTTAACACATGAGAGAAATAATGTAAAAATTTGTTTCTTTAGAAAAATGAAATTTGTTTATGTGCTTGATGTCTTTCAGTTGTTTAAAAAGAAAAAACACTTTTTGAAAGGTACTTAATTCAATGGAAAGTATAAAATTCTGAAGATTTTTTTCAGTTTTATTGAGGTATAATTGACAAATAAAATTGTGAGATATTTGAAGTTCACAACAAGGTGATTTGATATATGGACACATTGTGAAAGTAAATCTTCCAGATTGATGTCAGTAAACAGTATGCTATACTCCCTTATGTTACATATAGTTTTCATATGTTACAATCACAAACTGAGATACATCTTTTTTTTTACATTTTTTATTGATTCATAATCATTTTACAGTGTTGTGTCAAATTCCAGTGTTCAGCACAATTTTTCACTCATTCATGGACATATACACACTCATTGTCACATTTTTTTCTCTGTGATTTATCATAACATTTTGTGTATATTTCCCTGTGCTATACAGTGTAATCTTGTTTATCTATTCTACAATTTTGAAATCCCAGTCTATTCCTTCCCACCCTCTACCCCTCCCCCCCGGTAACCACAAGTCTGTATTCTCTGTCCATGAGTCTATTTCTGTCCTGTATTTATGCTTTGTTTTTGTTTGTTTTTGTTTTTTAGATTCCACATATGAGTGATCTCATATGGTATTTTTCTTTCTCTTTCTGGCTTACTTCACTTAGAATGACATTCTCTAGGATCATCCATGTTGCTGCAAATGACATTATGTTGTCGGTTTTTATGGCTGAGTAGTATTCCATTGTATAAATATACCACTACTTCTTTATCCAGTCACCTGTTGATGGACATTTAGGTTGTTTCCATGTTTTGGCTATTGTAAATAGTGCTGCTATGAACATTGGGGTGCAGGTGTCATCCTGAAGTAGATTTCCTTCTGGGTACAAGCCCAGGAGTGGGATTCCTGGGTCATATGGTAAGTCTATTCCTAGTCTTTGAGGAATCGCCACACTGTTTTCCATAGTGGCTGCACCAAACTGCATTCCCACCAGCAGTGTAAGAGGGTTCCCCTTTCTCCACAGCCTCTCCAGCATTTGTCATTTTTGGATTTTTGAATGACGGCCATTCTGACTGGTGAGAGGTGACACCTCATTGTAGTTTTGATTTGCATTTCTCTGATAATTAGTGATATTGAACATTTTTTCATGTGATTTTGATCATTTGTATGTCTTCCTTGGAGAGTTGCTTGTTTAGGTCTTCTGCCCATTTTTGGATTGGGTTGTTTATTTTTTTATTATTGAGTCGTATGAGCTGCTTATATATTTTGGAGATCAAGCCTTTGTCGGTTTCACTTGCAAAAATTTTTTCCCATTCTGTAGGTTTTCTTCTTGTTTTATTTCTGGTTTCCTTTGCTCTGCAGAAGCTTGTAAGTTTCATTAGGTCCCATTTGTTTATTCTTGCTTTTATTTCTTCTAGGAGAAAATTTTTGAAATGTATGTCAGATAATGTTTTGCCTATGTTTTCCTCTAGGAGGTATATTGTATCTTGTCTTATGTTTAAGTCTTTAATCCATTTTGAGTTGATTTTTGTATATGGTGTAAGGGTGTGTTCTAGCTTCATTGTTTTACATGCTGCTGTCCAGGTTTCCCAACACCCATTTGCTGAAGAGACTGTCTTTATTCCATTGTATATTCTTGCCTCCTTTGTCGAAGATGAGTTGACCAAAAGTTTGTGGGTTCATTTCTGGGCTCTCTATTCTGTTCCATTGGTCTATATGTCTGTTTTGGTACCAATACCATGCTGTCTTGATGACTGTAGCTCTATAGTATTGTCTGAAGTCTGGGAGAGTTATTCCTCCAGCCTCTTTCTTTCTCTTCAGTAATGCTTTAGCAATTCTAGGTCTTTGATGGTTCCATATAAATTTTATTATGATTTGTTCTAGTTCTGTGAAATATGTCCTGGGTAATTGGATAGGGATTGCATGAAATCTGTAGATTGCCTTGGGCAGTGTGACCATTTTAACAATATTGATTCTTCCAATCCAAGAGCATGGGCTATCTTTCCATTTTTTAAAGTCTTCTTTAATTTCCTTCATCAATGGTTTATAGTTTTCTGTGTATAATTCTTTTGCCTCCTTGGTTAGATTTATTCCCAGATATTTTATTCCTTTGGGTGCTATTTTAAAGGGGATTGTTTCTTTACTTTCTTTTTCTGTTGATTTATCGTTAGTGTAAAGAAAGGCAACTGATTTTTGAACATTAATTTTGTAACCTGCTACCTTGCTGAATTCTTCAATCAGCTCTAGTAGCTTTTGTGTGGACTTTTTAGGGTTTTCTATATATAGTAACATGTCATCAGCATATAATGACACTTTTACCTCTTCTTTTCCAATTTGGATCCCTTTTATTTCTTTCTCTTGCCTGATTGCTGTGGCTAGGACTTCCAGGACTATATTGAATAGGAGTGGTGATAGTGGGCATCCTTGTCTTGTCCCAGATTTTAGTGGGAAGCTTTTGAGTTTTTCACCGTTGAGAACTATGCTGACTGTAGGTTTGTCATATATAGCTTTTATTATGTTGAGATATGTTCCCTCTGTAACCACTTTGGCGAGATTTTTTATCATAAATGGGTGTTGAATTTTATCAAATGCTTTTTCTGCATCGATTGAGATGATCATGTGGTTTTTGTCCTTTCTCTTGTTGATGTGATGTATTACATTGATTGATTTGCGTATGTTGAACCACCCTCGTGTCCCTGGGATGAACCCCACTTGGCACTTGGTCATGATGTATAATCTTTTTTATGTGTTGTTGGATTCTATTTGCTAAAATTTTGGTGAGGATTTTGGCGTCTATGTTCATCAGTGTTATTGGCCTATAATTCTCTTTTTTTGTAGTGTCTTTGCCTGGTTTTGGTATCAGGGTGATGGTGGCTTCATAGAATGAGTTTGGGAGTATTCCCTCTTTTCAAGCATCTGTAAGAGTTTGAGAAGGACTGGTATGAGTTCTTCTTTGTATGTTTGGTAGAATTCCCCGGTGAAGCCATCCGGTCCTGGACTTTTATTTGTAGGGAGGTTTTTAATTGCTATTTCTATTTCCTTTCTAGTGATTGGATTGTTCAAGTGTTCAGTTTCTTCTTGATTCAGTTTTGGTGGACAGTATGTTTCCAGAAACTTGTCCATCTCCTCTAGGTCATCCAGTTTGGTTCCATATCGTTTTTCATAATATTCTCGTATGATATTCTTTATTTCTATTTTGTTTGTTGTAATTTCTCCATTTTCCTTTCTTATTTTGCTAATTTGTGCTCTCTCTTTTTTCTTCTTTGTGAGTTTGGCCAGAGGTTTGTCGATTTTATTTACTTTTTCAAAAAACCAGCTTTTGGTTTGGTTGATTTTTTCTATGGTCTTGTTAATCTCTATTGTATTTAATTCCTCACTGATCTTTATTATTTCCTTCCTTCTGCTGCTTTTTGGGGCTTTTTGTTCTTCTTTTTCTAATTGATTCAGGTGGTGGGTTAACTTGTTTATTTGAGATTGTTCTTCTTTTTTGAGGAAGGCCTGTATCGCTATCAACTTCCCTCTTAGCACTGCCTTTGCTGTGTCCCATAGGTTTTGAGTGGTTGTGCTTTCATTATCATTTGTCTCAAGGTATTTTTTAATTTCAGCTTTGATTTCCTCATTGATCCATTGTTTTTTCAATAACATATTGTTTAATCTCCATGCTTTTCTTTTTTTCTCCTTTGTTTCTCTGTTGTTGATTTCCAGTTTCATGGCATTGTGGTCCATAACGATGCTTGAGATAATTTCTATCTTCTTAAATTTGTTGAGGTTTCTTTTGTGTCCAGGTACATGATCGATCCTGGAAAATGTTCCATGTGCACTTGAAAAGAATGTATATTCTAATTTTGGGGGGTGTAAAGCTCTGAAAATATCCACCAAATCTAGTTTTTCTATTGTAGTATTTAACTTCTCTGTTGCCTTGTTTATTTTCTGTCTGGAAGATCTGTCTAGTGATGTTAATGCAGTGTTAAAATCTCCAACTATGATTGTATTCCCATCAATATCCCCCTTTATCTCTGTTAGTAATTCTTGTATGTACTTAGGTGCTCCTATATTGGGTGCATATATATTAACGAGTGTAATACCTTCATCTTGTATCACTCCTTTAATCATTATCAAATGTCCTTCTTTATCTTTCTTTATGGCCTTTGTTTTAAAGTCTATTTTGTCTGAAATCAGTACTGCAACACCTGCTTTTTTGGCTTTTCCATTTGTATGGAATATCCTTTTCCATCCTTTCACTCTCAATCTATATGTGTCCTTCTCCCTAAAGTGGGTCTCTTGTATGCAGCATATTGAATGTTCTTGCTTTATTATCCAGTCTGCCACTCTATGTCTTTTGCTTGGAGCACTTAGTCCATTAACATTTACAGTAATTAATGATAGATGTGTGTTTATTGCCATTTTGAACTTATCTTTGCAGTTGAATTGGTATATCCTCTTTTTTCCTTTCTTCTTCCTTTTGTGGTTTGGTAATTTTCCTTTGTATTATCATGGATTTTATTTAATTTTTGTGACTCCCTTGTAAATTTTTGACTTGTGGTTACCCTTTTTTGTAAATCTATTAACCTATACCCATTTTTAATAAACTGATAATAACATGATCTCAAACCCATCCTACTGTTAAAAAATTTAAAAAAAGAAAGAAAAAAATTCTATATTTCCCTGCCTCCCTCTCCCACTCTCAGTGATTTGTATGTCTTCTTTTATAATTTCGTGTTTTCTTTATTTGTAATTCATGAGTTATCACCTTTCCAGTTGTACGTTTCTCATTTCTGTAGCATCCTGCTGCTTTTCTATTTAGAATAGCCCTTTCAATATTTCTTTTAGCATGGGTTTAGTGTTGCTAAACTCCTGCAGCTTTTTTTTTGTCTGTGAAACTCTTTATTTTTCCTTCTAATCTAAAGGATAGCCTTGCTGGATAAAGTATCCTAGGCTGCATCTTTTTTTCATTCAGGACTTTGAATATATCTTGTCAGTCCCTTCTGGCCTGTAGTGTTTGTGTAGAGAAATCAGCTGAGAGCCTTATGGGGGTTCCCTTGTAGTTCACTCTTTGCTTTTCTCTTGCTGCCTTTAGAATCATTTCTTTATCCTTGACTCTGACCATCTTGATTATGATATGTCTTGGTGTGGGTCTATTTGGGTTCTTCCTGTTTGGGACCCTCTGAGCTTCCTGTACTTGGATATCTGATTTCTTCTGTAAGTTTGGGAAGTTTTCAGTCATGATTTCTTCAAAAACCTTTTCAATCCCCTTTGATCCTTCTTCCCCTTCTGGGACCCCTATTATGCTAAGATTGGGACGCTTTATATTATCCCATAGGTCCCTTATGCTATTATCATTATTTTTTATTTGCTTATCTTGTAGTTCTTCTGAATGGGTGCTTTCTGTTGCCCTGTCTTCTAGATCACTAATTCGTTCCTCTGCATTAACTAGTCGGCTTTGCACAACTGTTAGATCATTCCTCATCTCTGTCAATGAGTTTTCCCATTTTGCTTGGCTCTTCTTTATAGCTTCAATTTCATTTTTGACATATTTTATTTCTCTAAGCATTATCTCTTTTAATTCCTTCAGCAATTTGATCACTCCTTTTTTGAAATCTTGATCTAGTAGGCTATCGATGTCTATTTCATTGAGCTTTCTTTCAGGGGATTCCTCTTGTTCTTTTAATTGGGAAAGGTTTCTCTGCTTCTTCATCTTGCTCATACCTCTCTGGCACTGTGGTTTATGAAGTATCAGTTGTCTATTTTGGATCTTAAGGAATTTATCTATCTAATGCCTATTTAGGAATAGAACTTAGGAAAAAAAAAGAAAAAAAGAGAAAAGAATAAGAGAGAGAGAGAAAGATTTTTAAAAGAAGGGAGAAAGAGGGTTTGAAAACAATGTTAATGAATAATAGAAGAGCGGGTTGAAGCAGAGTATTAATCGGGTGGAGACGTCCTTTTAAAACCTTTAAAAAAAAAAAGGGGGGGTTGGGGAGATGAATATATGTGTTTGAAGCCTGTGTCTAATCAATAACAGGACATCAAAACCCAAGAGAAATAGAAATGAATTAAGAAGTAAAAATTAAGAGAGTAATTGAAAATAGAACAGGTAAAAACAGATTAAAAAAAAACAAAACAAAAACAAAAATCAAAAAAACAAAAAAAGAAAACAAAACAAACAAAAAAAAAGTGGTTGTCGGTGTTCTCCTGGAGTGTGTGTGCTTTTAATGTGATGTCCTTCTGCCTTCGTCCTGTTTTGGAAGCTCAGCTTGTTTTCATAGGCCCTCCGTTGGTGCCCTCTTCTGTGCTACTCCCAGCACCTGTCGGCAAGCAGATCGCGCCTCCTTCTAACACGGGGTCAGATGCAGCTCTCCTCTGCTGCGGGCGGGCGGGTCACTGCCCCTCCGGATGCCGCAATCAGATGTTGCAGACTGGCCAGGCAGGAGGGCGGGTCATGCCCCCTCCCAGCACCTCGGTCAGGGGTTGTGTTCCTGCCCGATAGTCGGGGGGGCCGCTCTCCCCCTGCCTGCGCTGCCGGTAGCTCCACTGCTCTGTGTGGCTGCGCGCTCTGCGCCGGTGCTCCGCCCCTTTCGGCACTCCGCCCTGGTCGCGCTCCGCGGGTGGGCTCAGGGAAGACCGAGGGGCAGCCTCGTCCCTGCTCCGAGCCAAGACCCAGCTGCTTGTTTGTCTTTGTGGAGCAAGTTCTCTGGGAGATACATCTTAAGGTCAATGGCATCTTCTAATTGTTTTTGTCTAAGGCAGCAGTCATGAATTAGCTGTCAATGATTGCACACATTCTCAAAAGTGCTAGCACCAAGACTTACAAAGTAAATATCAGTGGCTTTGAGTAAAGTTGATGAAATTGAATCTCTGATTACAAGCAGCTAAGGCCCAACCATTTCCTGGCTTCCTTGGTCACTGAGGGGAGCTGTTGTATTGGCTGCCGTGTGCATCAGCCAGCCAGTGAATGGTAGATCCTTCAACTAGAATTTGGTTTTAAAAGCCACTATAAAGTATCTGTTCCACCAACTCACATATACAGTAATATCAACAGCACATATCTTTCCTTTGGGCCAGAATCAACTCTCATAAGTCTCCAAAAATATGTATGAAATGATAACTTTACTTATATAGGTCTCTACTTCATGCTAGCTGGGAATGAATGTATTTTATTTTCTCTGAGAGGAAAAAAGCTCATAAATTAGTTCATGGTTAGTAGGATGTATCTTTTGATATATTCACAGATAGCATTTATTATTATATTTCATGTTTAGACTATAATTTTATTTTAATGTGTTTTAATAAAATTGCTGTTGCAAGATATTTTTCTGTGGACAAGGCCTAATATGAAGGCTTGTGTAATGTGATATTCAATTTCTAGTGTATTTATTTCTGAGTCCCTTGGGGCTTCTAATTTCATTTCCTAAGACATAATTTTTTTCATCATATATGGATGTTTTATTTGATGCAGGAAAGTGCATTTTTACTATAGCTACTGTTTTCCCATTGGTGATCTTAGTCTAGTATTATGGAGCATTTGGTTGTTTTTGTCCCTCTGAGGAAATAAAGGAAGTACTCCATCTCTCAAGAAAACTCATAAATCTAATTCCTTTTAAAGTCAGCTCATCCTATAAATCTTTTCTAGTCTACAGCAATCCCCTACATTTTTCTTTCAGATTGATAACTACATACCCTCAACATAAGTGCAAAAAGAAATTGCATTGTGTACTTACAAAGGAAGTAAGTGTTTTTGAGATATTTAGTTCCGAAATTTATATTCACCTCATATTGTTCAATGAAATAAATGCCATGAGAAGTGGCATTTCTATCATTTCAAGCACACTCAGAGTGCTCTTATAAAGTCAAAATGGCTAAAGGAAGTGCTTTGTCCTCTTTGATTTTGCTAGAAGGATAATGCTTTAAACTGTTTTCTACCATCCTCATACTTAGGTTACATAACAGTTAAATAGATTGTAAAGGATACGAGTTGTAACAATCTCTATCAAGTCAAGCTTGTCACAAAGTAAACCCACACTTGGGGTTGGCTTGGGGTGGCTGTGACTCAGATGGACTCGTGATCCCAGGATAGTGACCTCAGCTCAACTCCTGTAGACACTTTCAATGGTAGTGTGCTGAAGGAATTTTTTTTTTTGCCTTTAGGCTTGTGAATCTGGATTTTTATTATAATAAAATGTAAAGAGATTATTGGGTCAGGAGGACCCTGATGGCTATCATCATTGTGTGAGGAAGGCTCTATAGATTATATGAAAGCATGGATAGTCACTTCTGGGATTCAAAGTTATTTGCAGTCACATGTGAAACATACTTTTTTTACTACTAGTGTTTTAAAAGATATCTGAAACCTATCCAAGAAGTAGGAGAGATTCTCAAAGATGTCTAAGAGAAGTTTGTATCAACGTCTATTTGAAACTAGTAAGAGAAGAATTCCCAGAACAAATAACTTACTCTCAGGTAAGACCCTGCAGCGTGATTTTTTGCCTTTAAAACTGAAATGGAAATCTTCGCTGAGCCTCCTGTTGATTTTCTTTCACTGAAACCTAAGAGGTAGAGACTATAATGCTTTTTACAATGTTAACCTGAAAATACATAATATTGCTTAAACCTTCCATTAATGTATTCTTGTATTATTGAATGAATGAATGAATGTGTGTGTATAATGCAATTAATCCAAATCTTTGGATCTTTTCTCCTCTATATTACATCCTATATAGTCTACTAAAATTATATTTATATGTCTATTTAAAATAAATTCCAAGATGTCTCTTAAATATAGGAACGGGTATGTCCGTTTTTGTATCATTAGCACTCGTTCATTGTGAATGTCAGACACTTCAAAAATGTTAATCAGAACTAATAAATTATATCCTATTATATTCTGTTTTGAAAAATTAAACTTTCAATAAAATGTCTGTTTTGTATTCTTTTTGCATGTAAAGTTTTAGGACAGAAAGCAGTTGAGTGATAATCAAATATTAAACAGTTTGAATAAAGATAGAAGTTTTAGAGGGTTACTGGAAAATTAGTTTGATATCTTCAATGCAGAACTGACTTCAGTGAAATTTTTAATTCCTTACAAAGAGAATTGAGGTGAATTTCAAACCTTAATGTGAGTTCAAGGCTTCCAGGTGGCCTCTGACTTTTTGTAAGGCACTTCCCGGAGCAAGAGTTTTTATCAAACCTATGTACTCTAGATAATAAAATTTCTATACAAAAATTTTTGCTAGATAATCTGACAACTAATATTTTAATTGATTTGTAGAATTTTTAAAAGTACATAAAGAAATAATCAATTAGGAATATCAAGAATATTTGAAGAACATGATTGCTGTGTAATGGGACAATTAGCCAGCAACAAGTAATGGCCAAAGGCCCTCTGAGTTTCTATGCTTTGTAAACTCCAAGGACCTGACTTTCACTGTCCATTGTTTTTTAACATTTTTTTATTGAGTTATAGTCATTTTACAGTGCTGTGTCAAATTCCAGTGTAGAGCACAATTTTTCAGTTATACATGAACATACATATATTCATTGTCACATTTTTTTTTTGCTGTGTGCTACCACAAGTTCTTGTATATATTTCCCTGTGCTATACAGTATAATCTTGTTTATCTATTCTACATATGCCTGTCAGTATCTACAAATTTTGAACCCCAAATCTGTCCCTTCCCACTCCACTCCCCCTTTGCAACCACAAGTTTGTATTCTATGTCTATGAGTATGTTTCTGTTTTGTATTTATGTTCATTTTTTGTTTTTTGATTCCACATATGAGCAATCTCATATGGTATTTTTTCTTTCTCTTTCTGGATTACTTCACTTAGAATGACATTCTCCAGGGACACCCATGTTGCTGCAAATGGCGTTATGTTGCCAGTTTTTATGGCTGAATAGCATTCCATTGTGTAAATATACCATCTCTTCTTTATCCAGTCATCTGTTGATGGACATATAGGCTGTTTCCATGTCTTGGCTATTGTAAATAGTGCTGCTATGAACATTGGGGGGCAAGTGTCTTTTTGAAGTAGGGTTCCTTCTGGATATATGCCCAGGAGAGGGATTCCTGGGTCATGTGGTAAGTCTATTCCTAGTCTTTTGAGGAACCTTCATATTGTTTTCCGCAGTGGCTGCACCAAACTGCATTCCCACCAGCAGTGTAGGAGGGTTCCCTTTTCACCACAGCCTCTCCAGCATTTGTCATTTGTGGATTTTTGAATGATGGCCATTCTGACTGGTATGAGGTGATACCTCATCATAGTTTTGATTTGCGTTTCTCTGATAATTAGTGATATTGAGCATTTTTTCATGTGCCTATTGGTTATTTGTATATCTTCCTTGGAGAATTGCTTGTTTAGGTCTTCTGCCCATTTTTGGATTGGGTTGTTTGCTTTTTTCTTATTAAGTCATATGAGCTGCTTATATATTCTGGAGATCAAGCCTTTGTTGGTTTCATCGTTTGCAAACATTTTCTCCCATTTTTTGTTTGGCTTATGGTTTCCTTTGCTGTGCAGAAGCTTGTAAGTTTAATTAGGTCCTATTTGTTTATTCTTGCTTTTATTTCTATTGCTTGGGTATACTGTCCTAGGAGAACATTTTTGAGATATATGTCAGATAATGTTTTGCATATATTTTCTTCTAGGAGGTTTATTGTATCTTGTCTTATGTTCAAGACTTTGATCCATTTTGAGTTTATTTTTGTGTATGGTATAAGCAAGTGTTCAAGCTTCATTGATTTCCATGCTGCTGTCCAGTTTTCCCAGCATCATTTGCTGAAGAGACTGTCTTGATTCCATTGTGTATTCTTGCCTCCTTTGTCAAAGATTAGTTGACCAAAAGTTTGTGGGTTCATTTATGGGCTCTCTATTTTGTTCCATTGGTCCATATGTCTGTTTTTGTACCAATACCATGCTGTCTTGATGATAGTAGCCCTATATTATTGCCTGAAGCCTTGGAGAGTTATTCCTCCAGCCTCTTTCATTTTCTTCAGTAATGCTTCGGCAATTCTAGGTTTTTTATGGTTCTAAGTAAGTTTTATTATGATTTGTTCTAGTTCTGTGAAATATGCCCTAAGTAATTTGATAAGAATTGCATTAAATCTGTAGACTGCCTTGAGCAGTGTGACCATCTTAACAATATTGATTCTCCCAATCCAGGAGCATGGGGTATCATTCCCTTTTTTTAAGTCTTCTTTAATTTCTTTCATCAGTGGTTTATAATTATTGGTGTATCATTCTTTCATCTCCTTGGTTAGATTTATTCCTAGGTATTTTATTACTTTGGGTGCTATTTTAAAGGGGACAGTTTCTTTGCTTTCTTTTCCTGTTGATTCATCATCAGTGTAAAGAAATGCAACTGATTTTTGTATGTTAATCTTGTAAGCTACTACTTTGCTGAATTCTTCGATCAGCTCTAGTAGTTTTTGTGTGGATCTTTTAGGGTTTTCTACATATAGTATCATGTCATCTGTTTATATTGTCACTTTTACCTCTTCTTTTGCAACTTGGATCCCTTTTATTTCTCTCTCTTGCCTGATTGCTGTGGCTAGGACATTCAAGACTATGCTGAATAGGAGTAGTGATAGTGGGCAGCCTTGTCTTGTCCCGGATTTTATGGGAAGCGTTTGAGTTTTTCACCATTGAGTACTACGCTGGCTGTAGGTTTATCATATATAGCTTTCATTATGTTGAGATATGTTCCTTCTCTAACCACTTAGTGAGAGTTTTTATCATAAATGGGTGTTGAATTTTAACAAATGCTTTTTCTGCATCTATTGAGATTATCATGTGGTTTTAGCAAGTATAACAAATATGTTGTGGTTGTCATATAATCTCACTATCAGAATCCATTGGGAAAAAAATATTTCCTTTTTCAGGAAAATCCAATGCTCTATTTCTTTTCTTTGGTTGATTATTCCCCTTTGAAAATTATTACCTAAACAATTATTATTCTTGATATAATATATTTTATACTTATTTTACTTTATGCATCAAAACTAAAAGGTCTTAATCTATAATTTGTAAAGATGATGAGATATATTCATCTGCACAGCACAGTCCATTTCTGTGTCAACTAACATACACTTTTGACATAATATAGAAAAATGGGTATGATTTGGCAATATAAAAGTTGATAATTAGAGAAATACTAGGGACTCGATATTCTGTTTATAAATTTAAAAAGTAAACATGTAATAAATAGATCTTATCTCAATGGTTATTGGGTATGACTTCTCTGGGAAGTTTAAAGTTATATTCTTCAAGTATTTTAGGAAGGGAAAGTCAGAAAGACCATGGTTCATTGTCCTTCAAAGGATGTGTATATTTTGTAATTTATTACTTTTTCTTTCTTCATCCCCACTTGTCACCCATGCAAGCAAAATTCTAACAAAATATCAGTTTGTATGTAAATATTTTTAAGTATTTCCACAAGAATGAGACCAGTCTTCTTTGCTTCCCTGATAGACACCTTGAATGTCATAAGGCAAATGGACAGCCACTTGGCCTTGTGAATAAAAAGAGTGTGCCATGTTCTCTTTATAGTTGAATATGAGGCCTGGGAACTGAACACAGAGTATCCTTGACTGCAATATCATTAAGATGAACTGAGGACTGGAGCATAAACCAGTAAAAATCCACATGCAAAACTTTCCAGATGTTGCTGGCAGGTTTTCCATATCATAGGGGTGGCTTGGGAAACTCTTGCATTGTTTTTTCTGATTGACTTTTCCATTAACTAACCATGTGATTAAACTTGCAGATATAGCTAAATGAGTCTCTTCCCTTCCTGGTGAAGTGAATGTTTTCATAACTAATTCCATAACTCAAAGAAGAAAATATAGTCCCAAATTCCTTAGCCCTATTTAAGTCAATAGAACATTTGCAAGAGACAAACAAGGTGGAGAGTGTTGGTGTATAGAAACATGTGATGACCTGCTATAATCTGTGTATTTGTACACCAACAGCAATGCTGTAACTATCACAGCAAACTGAACATCAAATCACAATCCATTTGGGGATTGATTTTCCATTGTCTATAATGAATTTGTTTAGGGAAAGCAATTTTTCTTCTATCAATATTTGACTTAATGTTATGTACACTTAGCTTCAGAGTGTACTTGAAAGGCATAGACATAATAAACACAAAGTAACAATAAAGTTCTATATGCAAGTAGGACAAATGGTAAATGTAACAAGCTCAGCTTTTCCCTTTCTTTACTCCTGTCTGGTTGGATTATGCACCTTTGAAATGTCAAACATCTAGGCTTCAAATTGCCTACTTGTCTTCAGCTAAACAAAAGTTTGTGCAAATATAGCTATATATCTTAGAAGAAAGATACCTTTAGACACTCAGCCAAAGAAGTCCAAGGCCTAACTAGTAACAGTACAATCATTATCATCATCATCAATAACTTAATTTGTTTTTAAATTATGTCAGTTGACAGAATGCATATTGGGGAAATCTACCTTTGGTCATAACTGAAAGAGAAAGACTGAAAAGTATTAGGAAATTTTCAACTTAAGGGTATCTTCTCTCCACCAAATCTCTTCTTAGATCTTGTCAAAATGACCTTCTCAACCAACTTTATCACAGATTACACAAGGATATATTAAAGATAATTACCTAAATGTTTATATGCATCGACAATGAACAAATGATACTTGTTCTTAGATGTAATTGTATGGATGCTTCAAAAAAGTAGTTAAATATAATGTATCCTCTTCACAATTATTTTTGGAAGAATTTTAAATATATATTCCCTCCTTATAATTATTGTAATTTTTATTTATTTTTTATAGTTATTGCAGTTCTAAAGTCATTCAGTTTTGGGTGTAGTACTGCTTCTATGATGGTTGCATTGGCAATTATTATGGCTTTTTAATTATTATGGTGTTTTAGTAACTATAATTATTCAAGAATGAGAATAATTATCATTATTAGTTTTATAATTAATGCACAATTGATCACATAATCCAACAAATCAAATGTTTTTAATTACTGAAGTAACGTTTTCAAACTTTTAATTAATCAAATTCTCTTCAGTATTTTAAATTAAAAACATGAGCCTAAAATTTCATTCTCCTAAATGTTCAAAAAACTTAAGTAACACAATGAGCACACAAATGAGCACCGTAATAGTTAAAATAATCTCTCTAAAGCTGGCACATTCAAACATGGATTTAATTAAATTCTTCCATTCAAGATTAGCTATTTACTTACTCAACAAAGGTGAGAAAATTTATGTCCACTCTGTTGAGATTTTAATATTATCACAGATTTGTAACAAGGATATGGCTCTAAGTGTGACTTGTTAAAATGACTTGACCATAATCAGTAATTATAGAAGTCACTCTACAAGGGATGCGCTTTGCCAGCTACACCAATGGAATAAATGTACCCCATGTTTCACATCTAGGGTCCCTTACCCTCAAAGTTGAATTTTTTTTAATCTAGTGTATTATGTGCACTTTGGGCATTCTTAAGTTTTGTTTCCAGTCAATTGTACCTTTATGCTGATCACAACTCTTCAATGCAAGTTTTTGTGACAGTCTCTTTTTGTAACTTTTTATAAGTAACCCTTTTTACAACTCTTACTATTTATTATTGAGTTGGTTGTATCCAAAATCATCTAACTTGGATTGAGACTCTTTTACATAGTCTTTAACAGAAATCTTCCTATTGTTACACTTTCTTATTTAACTAATTCAAAAATTTATTCTATAAATATGCTATTAAGAGTTTCCAAAGGCTACTTTAACTTTTTAAAAAACATGTTTGGGCTATTCTATGAGGTTACCCTTTGTTTTTCCAATTTTATTATTTCAGTTAGCTCCAATTCCCAGTGGTAGATATCTTCACTCACAAAGAAAATTTTCTTAGGTTCAAATTCTATCATTCAGAAACACAGAATTTTTAACATTGGATATAAATCCTTTCACAAATTTTATTTTATAGATGAGAAGGTGGACTAAGGGGTTTAATGATATGCTTCAACCTATATAACTAGTTAGCAACTGAACCAGGAACAAAGGTCAACTCTTTTAACTCATATGAGATAAGTTTTTGAGGTTCTAGTCCAAGACAGCAACATGGGAAGCTCCTGAACTCATCTCCCCCCACAAAACACTGAGTGAACAGCTATATATGGAGAAATTCCCTCTGAAAGAAATTCAGAAACTAGCTGAGTGACTCCTGCATGTCAAGCAAATGAGAAAATACCCAGGCTTTCAGGTAAAAGGCTGAAACACATTCTCATCATCATAAATCTCACCCAGCACAGCAGTATATAATCAGAAGGGAACTCACAACTCTCGTTTTCTTCCTAAAGGGTAGAGTTTGAAACCAACTTCTGGTTCCTCAACTTTTGAGATTTCCATCTTAGAAACAGGCCCCCCAAACATCTAGCAGTTCAAAGAGGGAACTTCATAGTGATACAGCCCTACCTCAAAAAACAAGAAAAATCTCAAATAAACAGCTTAACTTTACACCTAAAGGTTTTGAACAAAACCCAAAGTTGGTAGAAAGAAGAAAATAATAATATTAGAGTAAAAACAAATGGACTAGATACGTTTTAAAAAAGAAAAGATCAATGAAACTAAGAGCTTGATTTTTGAAAGAATAAATAAAACAAAATTGTTAGCCAAACAAATGAAGAAGAGAGGGCCCCAATAAATAAAGCTCAAAAAGAGAGAGGTCTCCAATAATTGAAATTAGAAATGAAAGAGAAGTTACAATGATATCACAGAAATACAAATAATCATATGAGAGTACTATAGGCAATCATACATCAAGAAAATTGGACAACCAAGAAGAAACGGATAAATTCCTAGAAAGATAACATTTTCTAAGACTGAATCAAGAGGAAATAGAAAATATAAATGAAACAATTACCACTAATAAAATTGAATCAGTAATGAAAACAAAACAAAACAAACAAACAAACAAAAAAACAAAGGCACAAGACCAGATGTCTTCACAGGTAAATTCTACTAAACATTCAAAGAAGAGTTAATACCGATCTTTTCAAGCTATTCCAAAAAATTGAAGAGGTAAGAACATTTCCAAACTCTTTCTATGAGGCCAGAATTGCCCTAATACTAAAACCAAGTAAAGACATTGACAAAAAAAAAAAAAAATACAGAGCACTATCCCTGATGAACATAGATGAAAAATCCTAAGCAAAATATTAGGAAACAAAATTCAACAACATATTAATAGGATCATACACCATGATTAAGTGGGATGTATTTCATGCATGCAAGGATGGTTCAATACCCACAAATCAATTAACACAATATACCACATTAACAAAACAAAGGAAAATTTTGCATGACCATCTCAATAGACGCAGAAAAGTCATTTGACAAAATTCAACATCTATTCATGATAGAAACTCTCTGTAAAGTGTTTATAAGGGGAACATACCTCAACATAATAAAGATCCTTTATGACAAACCCATAGCTAACATTAAACTCAATGGTAAAAAGCTGAAAGCTTTTCCTCTCAGATCAAAACTTAGGATCTTGGGATGCAACAAGGTTATCTACTTTTCCCACTTTTGTTCGATAAAGTATTGGAAATCCTAACCACAGAAATTAGGTAACAAAAATAAATAAAGAGCATTCAAATTGCAAAGGAAGAAGTAAAACTATTTGCATATGAATTGATACTACACATAAAAGACATGAAAGACTCTACCCAAAACTATTACAACTAATAAATAAATTCAGTAAAGTTGCAGGATACAAAATTAATATATGAAAGTCTGTTGTATTTATATACACTAAAAATAATTTGCCAGAAATAGAAATTGAGAAAACAACTTCATTTACAATCACATACAAATGAATAAAATACATTTTGGAATAAATTTAACCAAGGAGGTGAAAACTAATACTCTGAAAACTATTACACATTGATGAAAGAAATGGGATAATACACAAATAAGTGGAAATATACAAGTGCTTATAGATTGGAAAATAAACATTGTTAAAAATGTCCATACTACCCAAAGAGATCCACATATTCAATTCAATCCTTATCAAAATCCCAATGGCATTTTTTTTTACAGAACTAGAACAGATAATCCTACTATTGTTTGGAACCAAAAAAGACCCAGAACAACCATTGCTATCTTTAGAAAGAACTAAGCAGGAATTATCACACTGACTTCAAATATACTACAAAGCTATAATAATCAAAACAGTGTGGCCCTGGCAAAAAAATTGACACATATATCAATGGAACAAAACAGAAAGCCCAGAAATAAGCCCAGGCACATTTGATCAATTAATCTACACCAAAGGAGGTGTGAATACACAATAGAAGAAAGACCGTTTCTTCAACAATTGATTTGGGGAAAACTGGACAGCTAAATGTAAAAGAATGAAAAGAGAATATTTTTTTCACACCATATGCAAAAATTAACTCAGAATGAATCAAAGACTTAAATATAAGACCTGAAATCATTAAATTTCTAGGAGAAAATGTAGGCAATATGCTCTTTGATGTCAGTCTTAGCAATCTGTTTTTGGATCTTTGTCTTCAGGCATGGAAACAAAAGGAAAATTAAAGAAATAGGATGAAATCAAAATTAAAAGCTTTTGCACAGTGATGAAAACCATCAACAAAATTAACAGGCAATCTACAAAATGGGAGAAGCTATTTGCAAAGAATATGTCTCATAAGGGTTTAATATTCAAATACATAAAGAATTCATACAACTCAATATCAAAAAAGCAAACCTGATTAAATAATTGGCCAGGACGTGAATAAGAATTTTTTTATAAAGAAGACATACAGATGGCCAACGGGCACATGAAGAAATGCTCATTATCACAAATCATCAGGGAAATGCAAATCAAAAGCACAATGAGATCACTTCACAGCTGTCAGAATGGCTATTATAAAAACAACAAATAACAAATGTTGGCAAGGTTGCATAGAAAAGGGAAACTTCATGCACTATTGGTGGAAATGTAAATTGGTACAGACACTGTGAAAAGCAGTATGGAATAGCAATCAAGATGGCATAGTAGAAGTTTGCTGAATTTACCTCCCTAACCAACACTTCAAAATATATCTATACATCGAGCAACTTTTGCCAAAATCATCCTTGAGAACTGCAGAAAATCTCTTCAACAACCAAGACTGTAAAAAAGATTGATAGGGAGTTGGGTATGAGGAGAAGTGATCGGGTTGGGACCCACACCTTAGCAGGGTCATCGAAGAGGAGGTGGGTATTACAGGCTTGCAGTTCCTTCATTGGGGAGTGAGAGGTTCTATTCACATATTGGGGTCTGACACTGGGAAGATGAGTCCCCTTAGCTGGTTTAAAAACCAGAGGGACTTACATGAGGACTGTAAGAAACCAAGACTCCACTTGTGAAGAGCATGCATATATGCTTGCCTACTCCTAAGAACAGAGAGAGCAGACTGAAAACTGACTAGGGCTTTGGCTGATTTCTCACAACTGCCCTAGTACACACCCTAGTCCATACTGGGAGCCCACTCTAGCCATTCTCACTCCTGGTACTGCTCTCCAATAAGGTAGAAGTGCCATTGCCAAGGAGTATGCATACACTTGTAATGAAACCAGCTCAGACGCAATCCTCAGGGCTTCTGATCCAACAACTTGGGCCCTCCCAACACCCTCAATAGAGTGATGAGTACCATAAAGCACTGGAGAATTCCTGGCTCACATGTGTCTCTGACTCTAGCCCCTCCACCTCCAGCCTTGCCTCCCCAGTGTGGTAGCTGCTAGTACATCCTAGGCAAAGATATGACCCATGTTCACTTCAGATCCAACTCTCCCACCAAAGCCATTAGGCCCCTGCAGACTGTATAGGGATGCTGTCACACAAGGATATCTCTTCAAGACTGAGATAGGTAACTGTTCACCTAATTTCATAGATATGGAGATTTTTGAACAAAATGAGAAGATAGTGGAATATGTTTTAAATGAAAGAACAAGAAAAAAACCTATAAAAGGAAAACCTAATAAAACTGAGATAAATACTTTAGCAGATAATATTCAGAGCAGTAGTAATATGAATTATAACTGAACTTGGGAAAAGAATAGATGAACACAGTGAGAATTTTTACTAAGAACTAGGAAATATAAAAAAGAACCACTCCAAGCTGAAGAATATAATAATTGAAATGAAAAATACATTAAATGGAATTAACAGCAGACTAGGTGGTACAGAAGAATGCGTAAGTGATACGGAAGATGGAATCATGAAAGTCACCCAATCAGAACAACAAAAAGAAAAAACAAATTAAAAAATGAGAATAGTTTAAGGGACGACTGGGACAACATCAAGCATACAAACATTTGCATTATAAGCATCCCAGAGAAGAAAGAAAAAAAGGTGTACAAAATATATTCTATAAAATTATGACTGAAAACTTCCTCCTGCTTAAAAAAGATTCCCAGATGCAGAAAGCACAATGAGTTGTAAACAAAATGAACCTAAATCAACCCACACCAACATGTATCATAATTAAAATGGCAAAAGTTAAAAATAGAGAGAAATTTAAAGGTAGCAAGAGAAATACATAGAGTAACATACAAAAGAACCCCATATGGCTGTCAGCTAATTTTTTTGCAGAAACCTTTCAGGCCAGAAGGGAGTGGCATAATATATTTAAAGAGCTGAAAGAGAATATCTTACAATCTAGGATACACTACACAGCAATTTTATCACTCAAAATTGAAGGACAGAGAAGGATTTCTGAGGCAAGGAAAAACTAAAGTAGTTTACCAATACTAAAATAACCTCATGAGAAGCAATAAAGGGTATTCTTTAACTGGAAAAGAAAAGGCTACAATAAGAAGTAAGAATTTATAGGAAAATTACACAAATGAAATTATTTGCAAAATAGAAACAGACTCACAGACATAGAAAACAAATTTATGGTTACCAAAGGGGAAAGGGGAGGAGGGATAAATTAGGAGTTTGGGATTAGCCAATACAAACTACTATATACAGAACAGATAAACAACAAGGTGCTACTATATAGCACAGGGAACTATATTCAATAGCTTTTAATAATCTCTAATGAAAAATAATATGATAAAGAATATCTATATGTATAACTGAATCACTATGGTGTACATCAGAAAACAGCACAACATTGTAAATCAACTGTACCTCAATGAAAAAAAAATTATAGGAAAGAAAATATCCCACTAGTAAAGGCGAATCTATAGCAAAGGTTATGGACCTACCACTTAAATAAATTAAAAGACAAAAATTGTAAAATCAACTGTAACTACAATAAACAGTTAAGGGATAGACATTAAAATGTAAAATATGACATCAAAAACACAAAACTTGGGTGGGGGATAAAAATGTATATCTTTTAGAATGTGTTTGAACTTAAATGACTATATCAGTTTAAAACAAGTACATATAATCATAGATCAATATATATATATAAACCCCATGATATCCACAAATTGAAACCTACAACAGATACACAAAAAATTGAGAGCAAAGCACATAAGCATAGCATTAAATAAAATCATCAAACCACAAGAGAAGAGACTAAAAAAAGAAAAGAACAGAGAAGAACTACAAAAACAACTGGAAAACAAATAACAAAATGTCAATAAGTGTATACCTATCAATATGTACTTTAAATGTCAATGAACTAAATGCTCTAATCAAAATACATAGGGCGGCTGGTTGGATTAAAACCCAACAACAGCACCCGTGCATATGCTGCCTACAAAGACTCACTTCAGACCTAAAGACACAGGGACTGAAAGTGAGGGGTTGGAAAAAGATAATCCATGCAAATGAAAATGAAAAGGAAGCTGGGATAGCAATACTCATGACAAAGTAGACTTTAAAACAAAGTCTGTAGCAAAGAACAAAGAAGGGCATTATACAGTGACAAAATGATCAATACAAGAAGCAGAAAACAGCATGGAGTTTCCCCCTAAAATGCAAAATAATGCTATCATATTATTCAGCAATTCTACTCCTGAGTATTCATCCCAAGAAAACAAAAACACTAATTCAAAAAGATGTATGCTCCCCAATATCATTCATTGCAGCCTTATTTACAAAAGCCAAGAAATGAAAACAACCTAATTGTCCATGACAGATGAATGGATAAAAGACTTGAAGTATATATGCAATGGAATATTATTCAGCTATAAAGGGACATGAAATCTTGCCATTTTGGACAACATGGGTGGATCTAGAGAGCATTATATTAAATGAATTAAGTCAGACAGAAAAGACAAATACTGCATGCTTTCACTTACACTTGGAATTTAAAAAACAGAACAAATGAACACATATAACAAAACAGAAACAGGTTCACAGATACAAGGATCCCAGAGAGGATGGGAGCGGGGGAACAGGTGAAATAGGTGAAGGGGATTAAGAGGCACTAACTACCCAGCAGCCAGTCGGTTCCCGCATGTCCTGCGACTCTGCAGCCTTGAGCCCCAATGACCCGCAGCATGGCCGTCAAGAACCGGCAAGACCAGGCTCACCACCCTGGCGCAGGTCCGGCAAGCAGGTTATGAGGTGACAGTGCTGGTGCAAGACACCTCCAGGCTGCCCTCAAGAGGGGCCACAGCCGGACCACGTGGCAGTGGGCGACGATCAGCAGGCAGCAATTGTGGACCAGACCGTGGCAGGGCAGGATCTCGTCATCGTGTTGCTGGGCCCCAGCAATGTCCTGTACAGGTAATGTCCGAGGGTGCCCGGAACATTGTGGCCGCCATGAAGGCCCATGGCATGGACAAGGTCGTGGCCTGAGCCTCGGCCTTCCTACTGTGGGACCTTTCCAAGGTGCCCCCAAGACTGTGAGATGTGAACGATGACCACATTCGGATGCACAAAATCCTGCAGGAGTCAGGCAAGAAGTACGTGGTCACGATGCCGCCACACCTAGGAGACCGGCCACTGACTGGGGCCTGTTCAGTGACCCTGAATGGACGAGGGCCCTCAAGGTTCATCTCCAAACACAACCAGGGCCACCTTATGCTGTGCAGCCTTGCCACCAAGGTGTTCAACAGGGCACAGCCCCTACCCACACAAAACAGCAGAACTAGGGCTCCGCCCCGTCCAGGAGGACAGCGTCCTGGGAAACAAAAAATAAAGGAAGGGAGCAGTCAATCTTGAGCCAAGAGCTCCAAAAAAAAAAAAAAAATACAAAAATAAAAAACCAAAAAACCTTCTTATTACCTTATAACTTATTATTAACTTATTACTACTAGTTATAAAATAAATTATTAAGTCACAGAGATATAAAGTTCAGCACAGGGAATATGGTCAATAATAGTGTAATAACTTTGCATGCTGCGTAATCTGTAAAAATATCTGATCACTATGTATACTTGAAACTAATATAATAAGTTAATTATACTTCAAAAAATTGTTACCTAGTGTATAAGTCCATTCATAGGAATGGAATCTAGAAAAGGCAAATTTACAGGAACAGTTGTTGCTTGATACTGTAAATTTGGGAGAGGGGATAATAGTGGAAGGGTAACATGAGGGGATTTGTGGAACAGTTCTGTATTGTATTCAGTCCACTGTGGAGAGATGACTGTATGCATTCAACATAATCCTTAGAATTTGACATTTTAAAGGGTAATTTTTCCTGCATGCCAAAAAACACCCCCCACCCCAAAACCAGATAGGAAGTTTAGGTAACCCAAGATGGAATGCAGAATGTTGACTGTTTTGACTCACACACAATGGAAAAACATAAGGAGAATGAAAATCAAATACAAGTTGTTGCCTTGAATTGGATAAAATTATAAAAAAAAAACTGGGAAAATCTAAGTAAAGTCTATAGCTTAGTTATTAGTAGTGTATTGATGTTAATTCCTTAGTTTTAACATTTGCATCATGGTTATGAAATATGTTAACATTAGGGGAGCATATAGGAACTCTTTGTACTATCTTTATAACACTTCTGTAAGTAAAATTATTTCAAAATAAAACCTTAAAAATAATCTACTTTTTGAGATGGAGTTTGATTCTAGAAGTTTTTCTAAAATGAAATTATATAAATGACTTTTCAACAAACATTTGTTTTGATACAGCTGTCTGTATTTCCATAAATGCATTGTGGAAATATCCCAAAAATTTTGGGAAAGGATTTTTTCCCACTAATACTTTCCATGAATTAAGAAACAAAAATTATAAAGATAATTTGAGGCATTTTCTTAATGTTTAAAATATTTTCAGACAAGTTAATAAGCATATATGTCATATAACATAATGCATGCAACTCTTATCACAGCATTAACTACATGAGTTTTGCAATAATCACATTCACTCCTCCTCAGGTGTAGTTCCTTGACGTGAATTTGTTTTGTGAAAAGTAATCTTGTTGGTTCAAATGACTTGTGCTAATTCATAGGTTGAATATTTCGTCTTGAAAAGTGAAGTTTTTTTACAAGTGAGAGTGCTTCTGTGCAAAAGCCAATAAGTTTTATGATGAAAGAGAAGTTGTGTGTAAGAACTATTTATCTCTTCACTAAGCTGAAGATCCTGGTCTTAACGTGATTTAAAAGTATAGCAGTGCTATTAATTACTTATCTTAAATTCATGTGTGATGCTGTGGAAGATGCTTTCTCTATATACCAATATGGGTTATTTTCCATCACTTTTTAAAAATTGTTTTAAAAAAATTTTGGAAGGGATAGGTAATTAGGTCTATTTAATTGTTTTAAAAAAATTTTGGGAGGGATAGGTAATTAGGTCTATTTATTTATTTTTAGAGGAGGTACTAGGGATTGAACCCTGGACCTCATGCATATACTCTACCATTTGAGCTATAACCTCCCCATCTAACCTTTGAATTTTAAAATCCTATTTTTCCAGCCCTGGTTCCAGGTGGTTCAACAAAAAGAAAGAGAGAAATAGATCACAATGTAAAATCTTTTTCAAAATGATGGATTTTCATTAATAATAACCATAATGATCACTAATAATAATTTTAAGAAACATTAAATTGCTAGGCAGTGTTCTAACCTACACACATTATCTCAGTCCTACCTCATAACAGCCATGTCAGGTAGGTTCTATAATTATTTAATTCTACAGATTGGAAATTTGAAGTATAAGATAGTAAATAATTTGGCAAAGGGTAAATGGATAAAAGAGGCAGAACTTGGGTTCAGAACCAGAGATCCATGTTATGGGGGCATTATATATTATATATCAATATAATAAAATGAGAATGTCATTTTCTGTGCACATCATTACTTTTCCTTCTTAATAATTCACCAATTTATTACTTCTAGTAGTTGACATTTCTTTAGTGTAAAAGGCAGGGATTATAGTAGAATATGTGGGATCATGGATCCCTGGTTCTGTATAATTATAAATATAACCACAGAAAGTATAAAAATAATAAGTGTATTTATTATAATTTACAAATAACAATTAACATGGCATAATAAAATATCTAAAAATGCATGCTCACCAACTGTGTTGTTATTTTATATATCACCAGAGGTTTGCATGCTACCTTTGTGAACTACATTTTTAGATACTGGGAAACAATAGAAGTATTTGATTAAGATGTGATAGGATTAATGTTTTGTTTTGTGAAAAATGAGTTGATGGTGTTTCACAGGAGAATTGAAAGAGGGAAAGAGTAGGAAAGGACTGAACCAATAGGTAGGCTAATGAAAGATTCCAACATTGATTGACAGAACCTTGAATTAGAGAGGAAGCAAGTAGAATGAAAAGGTTGAATGAAGGCACAAGATATGGCTAAGATAGGATGCACATAATTTTGGACTGAAATATGATCAGAGAGGGTGGTGAAATGATGGTGCCCAGAATGGTCTTGAAATTGCAAGCCTAGAATAAGGAAAGGATGTTATCTCTGATAAATGCAGAGTCTCTTTGTGAGACCCAGGGGTGTATGATGAAACATTTGATGATTGGCTGAGATGGTACACATCAGAAAGAAAGCTGGTAATAACACAAGCCTGGAATAGTGATTTGATAGCTGTTCACTTGGAGGTAGATCTGTACTCCAAAAAGTATTCTGATACTTGTGAAAAAAAGGTGAGACAGAATTATTCCAGATTATTGCAATAGGATTAGGGGAGAGAGATTGCTTCTGAATACAGCAAAGACGGTTGGAAATTTACAGCCATTGAGTAGAGTGAGTGGGTCAGTGGATAGAAAATTACTAAGAAGAGCTTGATTATGTATAAAGGACAGAGGGTTTCTTGCGAGAGGCAGGCCTTGACTTAGATATGAAGGGTAGGGGATTCTTCTTAAACTTACTTAGCAGTATTCTTTGCTAGGATTTGCCTCAGCAGGTTAAAGGCAGAGAGGCAGGCCAAGGTTGCCAAGAAAGTTCAAAGGAACCTAACAAAGTTTGGTAAGACTTGATTCAGTTTTAACAAACAAAAGCAGGTGTTACATTTAGGAACTGACTTGTGCACAACTCAGTGCCAGGTATAATTGGAATACAATTTCCAAATCTATAATTGGTATAATTGAGTCGCTAGGAAATTTTCTATCTTACATTTACTCTTTCCTTCTCATTTCCTTCTGACATGTTTAATTGTAGACATATTTTCTGTTTTGTATTCTGTTTTCTCTGCCAGAATTTTTGTGGTTCCTACCCTCATCCTTATCCTTCGAGTGAGCCCCTCCTTTTTCTTTGAGATGCAAGTCACATAGCAGCTTTTCTGTGACAATTGTCTTGTTTCTTTATATAAGACATTACCACCTCTACAATTGCCTAGGACATTGTTACAGCCCAATTTAACATTATTATTGATTGATTTTCCTAGATATCTTATTACTATGAATTTTTCAAGGTCTAACTCAAGAACATACTTCCTTTGGCATTCCACCATAAATAAAGGTGACGGAGTTTGGATCGAATCAGTTACTCACTGAGTTTTTGTTGAATAAATAATATTGAAGAGCAAGATATGAAACAAAGGATGTGGGCATCCTACTTGCCTTAGTAACTGTCACCTTAGGATAAAGGACATTTTGACCATCTAGGTTTTCCAGAGAAGTATACAACTTTCTTGAAACATCAAGCTGCTGCATAAATAAAGTTTGGATAACTGAGGCAATGGGGACTTTGAACAGGTAACCATTAAACAATGAATTCCAATTATCCACAGGTCACTAAATTTCATTTGCAGATGCTCTATTATTCAAATCATGCATTAGGCTGTATCTCTTTTCCCACAGATAGGTCATACTTTGCATAATGTATTCAGAATTGACAACTCAAGTAATAAGACGTTTGGAGAAAGCTTATAACTTATGGATATATATATATATATGCATAAACTGCTTATGGTACAAAAGGCATTGGGATGCTTGAAATTTAAATTTTAGATTTAGAATAATTTATTTTTATGGTTCAATATTTACTAACAAGTTTTGATTTATTGCAGAAGAGGAGATTCATCCAAAAATGACCAAGATCTATTCAGATACGACTGTAGAGGAAGTAATGGTGATTCAGTCTTCCCTGGCTTTAGAATCTCAATATCAGGTTCACGTAGGTATGTCTGGCTTACTACATCTCATATTACCTGGAAATTTTACTATCTGAAGATTTTAAAAAGCTTATTAGAGATGATTTGAAAATTAATTACCCAGTATGGATTAAATATATTTAGTTTCATTAAATTGTATGTAGGTACACAAATTATACATTATGCATTTGTAGCAATAACATTATTATCTGACAATCTTTTTGCATTATAGTCAAACCCTTAACTGAGAGTGACTCCTTTTTCCCTTCCCAACAAAATTGCTTCTCACTGACCACTGTACACTATTGAATCTCATGAAATCATTGCTTAATACTACTCCTTCGGAGAATGTATATTCCTAAGTACAAAGGTTTTGCATGTTTTGGACACTTCTGTATCTCCAGCTTGCAGAATATTGCTCTACCAATGCTAGCTTCTTCATAAATATTGCATCAATAAATATTTATTAAACAATTTATCTTACATTTTTCATTGTCAATCACTGAGTTTAAATTGGCTGTTTCTGTGCACCAGTGTTGATAAAAATAATTATAGAGAATTCTCACTACTCTCAAATTATTCCATAGGATGTATGTAAAATAATATATCATAAACCTATTGTTCAACTTCTCTTCATTATTTCCAATGAACATACTGCTGTAAATTCAGGAATTTTCTTAGGTAATGTTCAAGTGGGATCAAGCTTTATCACACCATTGCAGAACGCTTCCCCTGGAGTCTTCTTCCAAGGGAGAGATTTAAGTATTACCCAGCTTTGTCTGGGAGATCTCTTACTCTTCAAAAGTCTTTTTATTAGAGTGTTTTCCTCTGCCTACTATCGAAATTCACGTCCATGTGTTTTTGCTACTATAGAACAGTTAAGAACAGTGAATCCCTGGCTTGCTGGGGCTTTGACACTGAACTGGGTCAGACTTTTGACTTTTTTTGAGCATAATCTCCCACCTCTTCAGAATGCCCTTGTCTTAGTACAGAGCTCTCAACATGTCTTTCTGCAAACGTTTCTCAGTCTTGGCCACGTTTGTGAGGGTGATTCGCTGAATGGCCAGTGTTTTGTTTAGCTTTTTCTCCCAGGGTT
The DNA here is from genome assembly GCF_048564905.1 of Vicugna pacos. Classification (NCBI taxonomy): domain Eukaryota; kingdom Metazoa; phylum Chordata; class Mammalia; order Artiodactyla; family Camelidae; genus Vicugna; species Vicugna pacos. Next base: position 43,150,725 of record NC_133000.1, read on the forward strand.
GGAGAATCTCCTTTAAGCCAGTGATATTTTTTCCGTCCTTCTCTCCAAAAATGAAATGTTTCAATTTGAATTCTAAACCTCGGTCCTCTTGACTTAGGATAGCATTAGCAGTTTTTGTTTTGCAACATTGCAAACAAACATGGCCCCATGACAATGAGACAACCTCCAATCTTCCCCTGATTTTGGTGGGAAACAGCAGCTCATCAAAGTAAGAGGAGAAGAATCCAGGCATCCAGAGAAGGCATAAATGAGCCAACACTTCATGAGAAAGTGATCTTCTCTGAGAATAGGACAGAATGCTAGCTTGTAAGGTGCAGTGTTTACAAGATGGATGGAGATGACTCTATTTGCAAATAGCTCTGCTACTTTTGTTGTGTATGAGGGGAGGTATGTGGAGTGGGGGGATTTCTACCTGATATCAGGAAGTGACATAAGACCGTAGATACCATAACTAGAAACCTTGAGTAAAGTTCCCGGCACTCTAGCTTGGCAGGATGTAAATGGCCCCTTTCCCTCAAATCACCTTCAAACATCTAAATAGTGACTGATATGAACTGAAACTGTAGAGTTCTTTCCAAAATTTAGAGATTGCTTAGTCTTCCTGGAACTAGTGAGATCCCAATAAAAGGAAAAATGTCACTAGTACCCCATCTGTTTTACGAATGTCTGCAATTGCATTATCTGCTGCTTTCCCTGACAATTTCCAAATTTGAAGTTGGATTTGTTTAACTTAGAAAAATGTGGCATTCTTGCTGAATATCATGGGGCACGTTCATATTTGTCACACTTTTGCAGGAAGAGAGGCCTTGAGTCACTTGTAAATTGTTGTCTTCCACTCTTGGTTATCTTATGAAATAGGCTCTGCCTATTTTTTAGGCATTTGAAATCATCTTTGTTTTGTGTGTTCACACACAGTCATAAATTTACCTATATGCACATTCACTCTTTGCCAACCCATATCCTGACCTGGGTCCTGATTACACGTTAGCATCACTCAATTCTTAACATGTTGGTACACTAATCTTTAAGACAAAAATCTGTTCTAGTATTATAATGATATTTTATTGTAATATATTATGTTAATTTGATTATGAATTGTAATTTAACCACTATTAAATCTTGGATTGTGGTAGAGGAGAATTTGAGAGTGTTACTTCTGCACCTCTCAGCCTCACTGAGCCATAACTCTTAGCCCTCTAGCATCCAATGGGCAATTCATTGAGGCAACTCAGACAATGCCCTTTTATTTGTTTGAAGAAAGAAAGCACGAAGCAATGGAAAGAAATTAGCCATGCTGGAAAGGACAGGGATGGTGTACACATACAGAATTTCATCAGATATCAAGGGAAGAAATTAGAATACCATCTGAAACACAATAGGTATTCAAAAAAAATCCCCCTTTTTTTTTTTGGCTATTTAATGGAACTGAGAAGCCTGAGTTATGACAAAAGATAGGAGCAGCATTACAAGGCACTTGTTGTATGAGGAGCCATGATTTGTGAAGTGAGTCAAAGATAGCTGCATAGATCCACTGACTCAAAACTTGGGATGTGTGTGAGCGTGTGTGTGTGCATGCTGGAACAGACTGGACACATCAATATCTTTAGCTTTACCAGGAACAATAAAAGAGTCAGAATAAAATATTGGAAAAAATGTTTGAAGGAATTAGGACAGGAAAATAACATTAATGGAAAACAGCTGAAACTCAAATAGTCTGGAGTTTCCTTTGTAATGTGCCAATGTTAGATTCTTACCTTTGACCCACATAGTGTAGTAATATAAGACAATAACATTGGAGGAAAAATGTAACTGTATTAAAATTATATAGGAACATTCTGTACTATCTTTGTAAATTTTCTATAAATATAATTGTTCACAAAATTTAAAAAAATATGTTTTAAAATAAAATGTACACATGTATAAAGATAAAGAGCAGAGGGTAAGATCAGCCAAGATGGTGGAGAAGAAGGACACTTGTAGCTTACCCTCACCCACAAAAACACCAAAACTCACATCAATGGACCCACCCAGCAAACCAGAGCACGTGCTGAACTTGTCCTCTTCAAAAGACAAAGACGCCCTCTTCAAAAGACAAAGACGCCACGAATCTGGTAGGAGAAAAGGAAAAAAGAAATATAAAAAAGCAAAACAGTGTGGGATCCATCCCATGGGGGGGAGTGCAAAAGGAGGACTAGTGCTCATTCGCTGAATCTCCCCCTCTCCAACAGAGAGGTCAACAGGATGAAGGGGGAACCTCCCAGGCTCAGATCTGTATGGAGCAGCCCTTTAGTGACAGAATTAAGTTAAACAGGCACAAGGATCTCCAAAACCCTCAGCCTTAGAGACAAAGTGGCAGGTGGGGAACGGGACAGGCTGCCCTGGCAGGGTGGAGGACTGGGGCAGCTGCAGTGAGGCACCCCCAGGGGGCTGCAGGGGGCTGCACACCATGGATGAGTGGGTGCACAGGGCAAAACAACCTGGGGCCTCCATAAAACAACATGGCTGATGTGCCTTGAAGGGAAGGCTGCCATACCTTCTATCTCTGAAAACCATCTGAAGGTTTTTAGGAGAAGAGAGGTGGGGCTAGGCCACAGCCACCATATCCTCCAGTGCTTAGTACACAAGTGGGGGCTGGGTCAAAACCTGAGTCCTTACCTAAGGTCTTAGCAGCCTCAAAGGCCAGGCAGAGACTTGTTTACAGCCCCAGGCAGATAAGATATTCTGCCCTGATAACTCTGAGAACTCACACCTCCAGGACAAAGAAGGAGCTGAGTTTTGGCACTGAGTGAAGGTGGGGGTATTCCAACTTCTTCCTTGAGCCCACCTGTGGAGCACGGACCCAGGAGCAGGCAGCTGCACAGAGCAGGGAAGCAACCCACACCAAGAGAAAGTGGGTGGCCACCCGCCTTCCTGGCAGGAGCGCAGCACCTGACTGCGGTGCTGGGAGGGGGCGCAATTCTGCCAGCCAACCTCACCCGAGTGCAGCATCTGACCTCAGCTTTGGGAGGGGAGTGACCTGCCTGTCCACCGTGTAAGAGCACAACAACTGACCACATTATTGGGAGAAGTCATGATCTGCTTGACTACAGGCACTGGGAGCAGCACAGAACAGGGGTACCAACAGAGAGACTCTGGAAACAGCAAGCTGAGTTTGCATAGCAGGGTGAGGACAGAAAGACTTCTGGATAAAATCACTAAGATCATACAGTCTCCATGAGAACAAATACACTTTTTTGTCTTATTTCTTTTTTTTAATCTGTTCTATTTTCTATTACCTTTTAAAATTTTACTTTTTAAACAATTGTATATGTCTCCAGCTTCCATCACTTTTAAATTTTTCTTTTAAAATATTTTTATTATCATTTTTAAAATCAACCTCATTTCTCTTGGTTTTGATCACCTGTTATTGATTATACACAGGTTTCAAGTGTTTTTTGTTGTTGTTCTTTTCTCCTTTTTTTTTTAAGGTTTTTTAAAAGATGTCTGAACTTGATTGTTATTTTGCTTCAACTTGTTCTTCTGATATTGATCATACATGATTTTCAAAACATTATTTTCTCCTTCTTTTAAACTTGTCTTTTTTTAAAGATTTATTCCTGCATAGGCTTTAGATAGATAAATAAATAAATTCTTTAGGACCACAAAAGATAACTGATACTCCATAAGCCACAGTGCCAGAGAGATATGAGCAAGATGAAGAAATAAAGGAACCATTCCCAATTAAAAGAACAAGAGAAATCCCCTGAAAGAACAATCAATGAAATAGACATTGATGGCCTACTAGATAAAGATTTCAAAAAAGGAGTGATCAAAGTACTGAAGGAACTAAAAGAGAGAGTGTTTAGAGATATAAAATATGTCAAACATGAAATTGAAGCTATAAAGTGGAGCCAAGAAAAAATGGAAAACTCATTTGCTGAGATAAAAGCTGGTCTAAAAGGTATACAAAGCAGACTAGATAATGCAGAGGAATCAATAAGTGACCTAGAAGACAGGCCAACAAAAAGCAACCAATCAGAACATCTGAGAGAAAAATAAATAAAAACCAATGAAAACAATATAAGGGACCTATGGGATAATATAAAGTGTGCCAATCTATGCATAATAGGGGTTCCAGAAGGGGAAGAAAGAGCAAAAGGGATGGAAAAGGTATTTGAAGAAAACATGATTGAAAAGTTCACAAACCTAAAGAAAGAATCAGATAACCAAATACAGGAAGTTCAGAGGGTCCCAAACAGGAAGAACCCAAACAGACCCACACCAAGATACATCATAATCAAGATGGTCAAAGTCAAGGATAAAGAAATGATCCTAAAGGCAGCAAGAGAAAAGCAAAGAGTAAGTTACAGGGAACCCCCATAAGGCTCTCAGCTGATTTCTCTACACAAACACTACAGGCCAGAAGGGAGTGGCAAGATATATTTAAAGTCCTGAATGAAAAAAAAGATGCAGCCTAGGATACTTTATCCAGCAAGGCTATCCTTTAGAATAGAAGGAGAGATAAAGAACTTCACAGACAAGCAAAAACTAGAAGAGTTTAGCAACACTAAACCCATGTTAAAAGAAATATTGAAAGGGCTATTCTAAATAGAAAAGCAGAAAGATGCTACAGAAATAAGAAACTCACAACTGGAAAGGTGATAACTCATGCATTACAAATAAAGAAAACACGAAATTATAAAAGAAGACATACAAATCACTGAGAGTGGGAGAGGGAGGCAGGGAAATATAGAATTTTTTTTTCTTTTCTAAGTTTTTTTTAACAGTAGGATGGGTTTGAGATCATGTTACTATCAGTTTAATAAAAACAGTTATAGTAATGGGTTAATAGATTTACAAAAAAGGGAAACCACAAGCCAAAAATTTACAAGGAAGTCACAAAAATTAAATAAAATCCATGATAATACAAAGGAAAATTACCAAACCACAAAAGGAAGAAGAAAGGAACAAAGAGGATATAACAGTTCAACTGCAAAGATAAGTTCAAAATGGCAATAAACACATATCTATCATTAATTACTGTAAATGTTAATGGACTAAATGCTCCAAGCAAAAGACATAGAGTGGCAGACTGGATAATAAAGCAAGAACCTTCAATATACTGCATACAAGAGACCCACTTTAGGGAGAAGGACACATATAGATTGAGAGTGAAAGGATGGAAAAAGATATTCCATGCAAATGGAAAAGCCAAAAAAGCAGGCATTGCAATACTGATTACAGACAAAATAGACTTTAAAACAAAGGCCATAAAGAAAGATACAGAAGGACATTTTATAATGATTAAAGGAGTGATACAAGATGAAGATATTACACTCGTTAATATATATGCACCCAATATAGGAGCACCTAAGTACATACAAGAATTACTAACAGAGATAAAGGGGGATATTGATGGGAATACAATCATAGTTGGAGGTTTTAACAATGCATTAACATCACTAGACAGATCTTCCAGACAGAAAATAAACAAGGCAACAGAGAAGTTAAATACTACAATAGAAAAACTAGATTTGGTGGATATTTTCAGAGCTTTACACCCCCAAAAATAGGATATACATTCTTTTCAAGTGCACATGGAATATTTTCCAGGATCAATCACGTACTTGGGCACAAAAGAAACCTCAAAAATTTTAAGAAGATAGAAATTATCTCAAGCATCTTCACTGACCACAATGCCATGAAACTGGAAATCAACAACAGAGAAACAAAGGAGAAAAAAAGGAAAGCATGGAGATTAAACAATATGTTATTGAACAAACAATGGATCAATGAGGAAATCAAAGCTGAAATTAAAAAAATACCTTGAGACAAATGATAATGAAAGCACAACCACTCAAAACCTATGGGACACAGCAAAGGCAGTGCTAAGAGGGAAGTTTATAGAGATAAAGGCCTTCTTCAAAAAAGAACAATCTCAAATAAACAAGTTAACCCACCACCTGAATGAATTAGAAAAAGAAGAACAAAAAGCCCCAAAAAGCAGCAGAAGGAAGGAAATAATAAAGATCAGAGAGGAATTAAATACAATAGAGATTAACAAGACCATAGAAAAAATCAACAAACTAAAAGCGGTTTTTTTGAAAAAGTAAATAAAATCGACAAACCTCTGGCCAAACTCACAAAGAAGAAAAAAGAGAGAGCAAAAATTAGCAAAATAAGAAAGGAAAATGGAGAAATTACAACAAACAAAATAGAAATACAGAATATCATACGAGAATATTATGAAAAACGATATGGAAACAAACTGGATGACCTAGAGGAGATGGACAAGTTTCTGGAAACATACTGTCCACCAAAACTGAATCAAGAAGAAACTGGACACTTGAACAATCCAATCACTAGAAAGGAAATAGAAATAGCAATTAAAACCTCCCTACAAATAAAAGTCCAGGACCGGATGGCTTCACCGGGGAATTCTACCAAACATACAACGAAGAAAACATACCAGTCCTTCTCAAACTCTTACAGATGATTGAAAAGGAGGGAATACTCCCAAACTCATTCTATGAAGCCACCATCACCCTGATACAAAAACCAGGCAAAGACACTACAAAAAAAGAGAATTATAGGCCAATATCACTGATGAACATAGACACCAAAATCCTCACCAAAATTTTAGCAAATAAAATCCAACAACACATAAAAAAGATTATACATCATGACCAAGTGGGGTTCATCCCAGGGACACAAGGCTGGTTCAACATATGCAAATCAATCAATGTAATACATCACATCAACAAGAGAAAGGACAAAAACCACATGATCATCTCAATCGATGCAGAAAAAGCATTTGATAAAATTCAACACCCATTTATGATAAAAACTCTCGCCAAAGTGGGTATAGAGGGAACATATCTCAACATAATAAAAGCTATATATGACAAACCTACAGTCAGCATAGTACTCAATGGTGAAAAACTCAAAAGCTTCCCACTAAAATCTGGGACAAGACAAGAATGCCCACTATCACCACTCCTATTCAATATAGTCCTGGAAGTCCTAGTCACAGCAATCAGGCAAGAGAAAGAAATAAAAGGGATCCAAATTGGAAAAGAAGAGGTAAAAGTGTCATTATATGCTGATGACATGTTACTATATATAGAAACCCTAAAAGGTCCACACAAAAGTTACTAGAGCTGATTGAAGAATTCAGCAAGGTAGCAGGTTACAAAATTAACATTCAAAAATCAGTTGCATTTCTTTACACTAACCATAAATCAACAGAAAAAGAAAGTAAAGAAACAACCCACTTTAAAATAACACCCAAAGTAATAAAATACCTGTGAATAAATGTAACCAAAGTGGTGAAAGAATTACACACAGAAAACTATAAACCATTGATGAAGGAAATTAAAGAAGACTTTAAAAAATGGAAAGATATTCCATGCTCTTGGATTGGAAGAATCAATATTGTTAAAATGGTCACACTGCCCAAGGCAATCTACAGATTTCATGCAATCCCTATCCAATTACCCAGGACATATTTCACAGAACTAGAACAAATCATAATAAAATTTATATGGAACTATCAAAGACCTAGAATTGCCAAAGCATTACTGAAGAGAAAGAAAGAGGCTGGAGGAATAACTCTCCCAGACTTCAGACAATACTATAGAGCTACAGTCATCAAGACAGCATGGTATTGGTACCAAAACAGACATATAGACCAATGGAACAGAATAGAGAGCCCAGAAATGAACCCACAAACTTTTGGTCAACTCATCTTTGACAAAGGAGGCAAGAATATACAATGGAATAAAGACAGTCTCTTCAGCAAATGGTGTTGGGAAAACTGGACAGCAGCATGTAAAACAATGAAGCTAGAACACTCCCTTACACCATATACAAAAATCAACTCAAAATGGATTAAAGACTTTAACATAAGACAAGATACAATAAACCTCCTAGAGGAAAACATAGGCAAAACATTATCTGACATACATCTCAAAAATTGTCTCCTAGAAGAAATAAAAGCAAAAATAAACAAATGGGACCTAATGAAACTTACAAGCTTCTACAGAGCAAAGGAAACAAGAAGTAAAACAAGAAGGAAACCTACGGAATGGGAGAAAAGTTTTGCAAGTGAAACAAAGGCTTGATCTCCAGAATATGTAAGCAGCTCATATGACTCAATAAGAAAAAAATAAACAACCCAATCCAAAAATGGGCAGAAGACCTAAACAAGCAATTCTCCAAGGAAGACATACAAATGATCAAAAGGCACATGAAAAAAATGCTCAGTATCACTAATTATCAGAGAAATGCAAATCAAAACTACAATGAAGTATCACCTCACACCAGTCAGAATGGCCGTCATTCAAAAATCCACAAATGACAAATGCTGGAGAGGCTGTGGAGAAAGGGGAACCCTCCTACACTGCTGGTGGGAATGCAGTTTGGTGCAGCCACTATGGAAAACAGTGTGGAGATTCCTCAAAAGACTAGGAATAGACTTACCATATGACCCAGGAATCCCACTCCTGGGCTTGAATCCAGAAGGAAATCTACTTCAGGATGACACCTGCACCCCAATGTTCATAGCAGCACTATTTACAATAGGCAAAACATGGAAACAGCCTAAATGTCCATCAACAGGTGACTGGATAAAGAAGATATGGTATATTTATACAATGGATTTCTACTCAGCCATAAAAACCGACAACATAATGCCATTTGCAGCAACATGGGTGTCCCTGGAGAATGTTATTCTAAGTGAAGTAAGCCAGAAAGAGAAAGAAAAATACCATATGAGATCGCTCATATGTGGAATCTATAAAACAAAAACAAACAAACAAACAAAAACAAAGCATAAATACAGGACAGAAATAGACTCATGGACAGAGAATACAGACTTGTGGTTACCAGGGGGGTGGAGGGTGGGAAGGGATAGACTGAAATTTCAAAATTGTAGAATAGATAAACAAGATTACACTGTATAGCACAGGGAAATATACACAAAATGTTATGATAACTCACAGAGAAAAAAATGTGACAATGAGTGTGTATATGTCCATGAATGACTGAAAAATTGTGCTGAATGTTGGAATTTGACACAACATTGTAAAATGATTATAAATAAAAAAAAGTTAAAAAAAAAACAAGGTGTGAAGCAATTGGAACCCTTTTACACTGGTGGTCAGAATGTACAATGGTACAGTGTTGTGGAAAACAATATTGCAGTCTGACAAAGAATTAAAAATAGAATTATCATATGATCCAGCAATCTCACCTCTGGGTATAAACCCAAAAGAATTAAAAGCAAAGTCTCAAAGATATATTTGTACACCCACATTCTTAGTAACACTATTCACAATAGCTAAAACATGGAAGCAACCCAAGTGTCCACTGATGGATGAATGGATAAGCAAAATGTTGTATATACCAAACAGTTAAATGGTATTCAGCCTTAAAGATGAAGAAAACTCTGACATATGTTACCACATGGATGAACCTTGAGAACATTATGCTAAGTGAACTAATCTAGTCACAAAAGGACAAATGCTGTATGATTCCACTTATATGAGGTACCAGAGTAGCCAAAAACATATAAATAGAAAGTAGAATGGTGAGTGTGAGGAGGTGTGGGGAGGAGGGAAATGGGGGTTTATTGTTTAAAAAGTATAGAATTTCAAGATGAAAAGAGTTATGGAGGTGGATGATGGTGATGGTTGTAGAATATTTGCATGTATTTAATAACACTGAACTTGTACACTTACACTTTGAGATGGTAAATACTGTTGTGTTTGTTTTATCCCAATAAAAATTTTTAAAAATCATTCACTCCTAGTAGGTCTGAGACCCTAGGATTAGTTGACTAATATGGTAGAGTTAAAAATCTATCTTCCAATCCCTGGCTCACATGTAGTACTTATACCAATAAAAGTGAATTCCTCACCTGCCAAAAAAAAAAAACAAAAAAACCAATGGGTCAATGATGAAATCAAAGTTGAAATTAAAAAGTATCTTGAGACAAATGAAGATGAAAACATAACCACACAAAATTTACCAGATGCAGCAAAGGAGTGCTAAGGGGAAACTTTGTAGTGATACAGGCCTTCCTCAGAAAAGAAGAACAATCTCAAATAAACAATCTAAATAAATAGCTAAAATAATTAGAAAAAAAAAAGAGAAAAAAAAAAACAAAAGTCAGAAGAAGGAAGGAAATAATAAAGATCAGGGAGGAAATAAATAAAACAGACATTTTTAAAAAATAGAAAAAATCAATCAAACCAAAAGCTGTTTTTTTTAAAGAGTAATTAAAATAGACAAACCTCAGGCCAAACTTACAAAGAAAAAAAAAAGAGCACAAATAAGCAAAATAAGAAAGGAAAATGGAGAAACTACAACAAATAGAATAAAAATACAGAATATCATCAGAGAATATTATGAAAAACTATATGGAACCAAAATGGATAACCTAGAGGAGATGGACAAGTTTCTGGAAACATACTGTTCACCAATATTGAACCAAGAAGAAACTGAACACTTGAACAATCCGATCACTAGAAATGAAATCAAATTGGCAATAAAAATCCTCCCTACAAATAAAAGTCCTGTACCAGACGGCTTCACCGGGAAATTCTACCAAACATACAAAGAAGAACTCATACCAGTCCTTCTCAAACTCTTACAGAAGATTGAAAAGGAGGGAATACTCCCAAACTCATTCTATGAAGCCATCATCACCCTGATACCAAAACCAGGCAAAGACACTACCAAAAAAGAGAATTACAGACCATTATCACTGATGAAAATAGATGCAAAAATTCTCACCAAAATATTAACAAATAGAATCCAACAGCACATAAAAAAGATTAAACATCATGATCAAGTTGGGTTCATCCCAGGGACACGAGGGTGGTTCAACATACGCAAATCAATCAATGTAATACATCACATCAACAAGAGAAACGACAAAAACCACATGATCATCTCAATCGATGCAGGAAAAGCATTTGATAAAATTCAACACCCATTTATGATAAAAAACTCTCGCCAAAGTGGGTATAGAGGGAACATATCTCAACATAATAAAAGCTGTATATGACAAACCTACAGCCAGCATAGTACTCAATGGTGTAAAACTCAAAAGTTTCCCACTAAAATCTAGGACAAGACTTGGCTGCCCACCATCACCACTCCTATTCAACAGTCTTGGAAGTCCTAGCCACAGCTATCAGGCAAGAGACAGAAATAAAAGGGATCAAAATTGCAAAAGAAGAGGTAAAAATGTCACTATATGTAGATGACATGGTAGTATATATAGAAAACCCTAAAAGGTCAACACAAAAACTACTAGAACTAATCAGATAATTCAGCAAGATGGCAAGTTACAAGATTAATGTACAAAAATCAGTTGCATTTCTTTACGCTAATGATGAATCAACAGGAAAAGAAAGTAAAGAAGCAATCCCCTTTAAAATAGCATCAAAAGTAATAAAATACTTAGGAATAAATCTAACCAAGGAGGTGAAAGAATTATACACAGAAAACTATAATCCACTGATGAAGGAAATTAAAGAAGACTTAAAAAAAGGGAAAGATATCCCATGCTCCTGGATAGGAAGAATCAATTTTGTTAAAATGGTCACACTGCCCAAGGCAATCTACAGATTTAATGCAATCTGTATCAACTTACCCAGGACATATTTCACAGAACTAGAACAAATCATAATAAAATGTATATAGAACCATAAAAAACCTAGAATTGCCAAAGCATTACTGAAGAAAAAGAAAGAGGCTGGAGGAATACCTCTCCAAGACTTCAAACAGTACTATAGAGCTACAGTCATCAAAATACCATGGTGTTTGCACAAAAACAGACATATGGACCAATGGAACAGAATAGAGAGCCCATAAATTAACCCACAAACTTTTGATCAACTAATCTTCAACAAAGGAGGCAAGAATACACAATGGAATAAAAGTCTCTTCAGCAAATGGTGTTGGGAAAACTAGACAGCAGCATGGAAATCAATGAAGCTAGAACACTCCCTTACACCGTGCACAAAATTAAACTCAAAATGGATCAAAGACTTAAACATAAGACAAGATACAATAAACCTCCTAGAAGAAAATATAGGCAAAAACATTATCTCACATATATCTGAAAAATGTTCTCCTAGGACAGTCTACTCAAGCAATAGAAATAAAAGCAAGAATAAACAAATGGGATCTAATGAAACTTACAAGCTTCTGCACAGCAAAGGAAACCATAAGCCAAAATAACAACCCTCGGAATGGGAGAACATTTTTGAAAATGATGAAATCAACAAAGGCTTGATCTCCAGAATATATAAGCAGCTCATATGACTTAATAAGAAAAAAAAAAAAACCCCAATCCAAAAATGGGAAGAAGACCTAAACAAGCAATTCTCCAAGGAAGACATACAAATGACCAATAGGCACATGAAAAGATGCTCAATAGCACTAATTATCAGAGAAATGCAAATCAAAACTACAATGAGGTATAACTTCACATCAGTCAGAACGGCCATCATTCAAAAGTCCACAAATGACAAATGCTGGAGAGGCTGTGGAGTAAAGGGAATTCTCCTACACTGCTGGTGGGAATACAGTTTCGTGCAGCTGCTGTTGAAAACAGTATAGAGATTTTTCAAAAGACTGGGAATAAACTTACCATATGACCCAGGAATCCCACTCCTGGGCATATATCCAGAAGGAACCCTACTTCAAAAAGACACCTGCACCCCAATGTTCATAGAAGCACAATTTACAATAGCCAAAACATGGAAACAGCCTAAATGTCCATCAACAGATGACTGGATAAAGAAGAGGTGGTATATTTACATAATGGAATACTATACAGCCATAAAAATTACAACATAATGGCATTTGCAGCAACTTGGACGTTACTGGAGAGTGTCATTCTAAGTGAAGTAATCCAGAAAAAGAAAAATATCATTTGAAATCACTCATATGTGGAATCTAAAAAAAAAACATAAATACAAAACAGAAACAGACTCATAGACATAGAATACAAACTTGTGGTTGCCAGGGTGGAGGGAGATGGGAAGGGTCAGATTAGGGGTTTGAAATTTGTAGATACTGACAGGCATTATGTAGAACAGATAAACAAGATTATACTGTATAGCACAGGAAAATATATACAAGATCTGGTGTTACCTCACAGTGAAAAATAATGTGACAATGAATATATGTATGTTTATGTATAATGAAAAATTGTGCTCTACACTGGGAATTGACACATTGTAAACTAACTATAACTCAATTTGAAAAAATCATATTATTAAAGTTAAACAAAAAACAAAACAAAACAGAGCAGATGGTAAAAATGTTTTTAAAATAAGGTAGGAAAAGACCTGAGAGATTCCTAAATATTATAAGAATATCTGATAAGAAAGCAGCAGGGAACAGGTGCCATACCCAGTCCTTTTTGTGATGTGTCTTCAGTTTCTGTGAAACCCAAGACTTGCAAGGTCTTGTTGAGTAAAGTAATGATGATGGAGTGTAGAAAGCAAGAGGGAAAGAGAGAATAGTGAGTGGGCTGACAGAGCTTTCTTACAGAGCCATGCCACATGTGCACTCTTCATGAGAGATGGAAACACTGGGAGTAACTGTCAAGGTTCAAAGCTATATAGACATAATCTCTGCTGGCCAGACCTATGTTCTAAAGCCCCATGAAGACATATGAGAAGTTGAATCTGTGCTACAGTTGGGTTTGTGTCCTCACTTGAGTGAATGAGTGTCCTTTGCTCTAGGGAAACCAATTCTAAAGCAAAGTGGACCATCTCAGTCTCCAAGACATAGAAGATGAGCTGGACCAGCTGCCTTTGCTCACCTATGTTGACATATTAAGATGTAAGTTAGCCCATTCAAATTTTCATCAGTAGAGAACTGGTTAAATAAAATATGATATATCCATACAATGAATTCTATACAACAGCTTACTAAAAGTAGGGATTCAGGTTAATATTCAGGGGAATATTCACAACATATTACTAAACAAAAAATGCAGATTATAAAATACTGTATTTTATATATAACAAACAAGAACATATATAACATAAAGAAAAAATCATATATGTGTACAAAACACTTGGAAAGATGTACTCTGAAAAGTTCATAACACTTATCTCCAGATAAATGGGTGATTTTTAACTGTCTTCTTTAAACTTGTAGTATTGCATACATTTTTAGAAACCTTATTTCAGTAATCAGAGAGAGTCAACTTATTTCCATTTTAAAACAAAGTAGTAGCTTTTCTTTCAATTTGGTGTTTTTTAAGTCATTGCAGATTCAGAGCTCATGCAATCTGGCAATACTCCTGGTGATGAGCTGTGTGAGATTTTTCTCTCTGGGTGATCCATGTCACATGCAGAATTACTGTCCTCTGATGCCCAGAGAGCTTTGTCTGCCTTGCTGCAGGGAGTTGTGAAAAATGGGAAGCAGCTGAAAATGATGGAAAAGAAGATGTGTGCTCATGTTAACAGAGGAGTTTTCTTATGTGCATAGGTCCTCTTAGGAAAAGCCCAAGACTACAGAGCCAGACTCTGAACATTTCATTTTTCTATAGGACAAGTAAGGTGTGAGCCACCCAACCAGTTAGCTACATGTACAGATATACTGATTTATAAGGGAAAATAAGCACTTCCAGGACCATGAGAAGCTGCCGCTGCTCCAAGGCTGTCCCATCAAGAATACAGATCAGTGCTATGGTTTGATGATTTATTCTGGTACTTTTCCCTGGAGCTGCAGCCAGACCCCCAGCATGTGGGATTCTGAAACTCAAAGCCAAGCTGTGGGCACAGGATGCATTTCTGCATGGGGTATCTGTGTAGACAAAGATTTTTCAAAAACCACTAAACATACAGGAATAAATTATAAATTGGACTACATTCAACTTAATTAATCTTCTTCATTCAAATGCCTCAGTAAGAGAATAAAAAGCCAAGTCATATAATGGGACCAATTATTTATAATATGTATATCTAACAAATGACCAGTATCAATAAAGAATGTCTAAATATCAACAATTAGAGCGAAAAAAAAGATGGCTCAAGACTTAAATGTACATTTTGCAAAAGAAGGAAATCAAATTTGTGAGAAATTTATAAAAATTGCTTCATCACCATCGCTCAGCAGAGAAATGCAAATTAAAGCCACAATGAAGAATTACCCCACACCCACAAGAATAGCTACAGATTCTAAAGTCAGTATTATTGTTTTAGACAATCATGTGAAGTGACTATAACTATCATAGAATTCTTTTGTTTTCCAACTTTATTGAAGTATGATTGACAAATTAAGATTACATGTATTCAAGGCATCCAACATGATGTTTCTGTATATGTATACATTGTGAAATTATTACCACAATCAAGCTACATAACATATCCATCACCTCACATTACCATTGTGTGTAAGTGTGTATGTGTGTGTAGTGAGAACACTTGAGATCTATTCTCTTAAAAATTTCAAGTATACAATACATTAACTATAGTCACCGAAGTCTCCCGAACTTATTCATCTTGTAGCTGAAAGTTGGTGCACTTTGACCAACACCTTCCCATTTCTTCTGCCCCCAGCCCTGATAATCATCTTTCTGTTCTCTATTACTTTGTTAGATTTTGACTTTTTAAGACTTTGGCTTCTTTAGACCCCACATAAATTGAGATTGTGCAGTATTTGTTTTACTGTGTCTGGCTTACTTCACT
Organism: Vicugna pacos; assembly: GCF_048564905.1. NCBI lineage: Eukaryota > Metazoa > Chordata > Mammalia > Artiodactyla > Camelidae > Vicugna > Vicugna pacos. The sequence goes on from NC_133000.1 coordinate 43,166,426, forward strand.
TAGCATGTCTTCCAGGTTCACCCATGTTGGGACAAATGGCAGGGTTTCTTCTTTTCATAAGGCTGAAAAATATTCCATTGTGTGTGTGTGTTTGTGTGTGTGTGTGTGTGTGTGTGTATTTACACACATCACATTTTCTTTATCCATTCATCCATTGATAGACGCTTAGGTTGCTTCCATGTTTTGATTATTGTAAATAATTCTACAATGAACATAAAGGTACAGATATCTCTTCCAGATAGTGATTTTTCTTTGTCTGGATATATACTCGAAAGTGGAATTGCTGAATCATATAGTAGCCATTTTTTAAAAAATTTTTCGAGGAAACTCTACACTGTTTTCCATGATGGTTGTACTAATTTACATTCCTACCTTTTCTTCATATCCTTGCCAACATTTGTTATCTTTTGACTTTTTGTGAATAGCCATCCTAACAGATGGGAGATGACATCTCATGTGATTTTGATCTGCATCTGATAGATCTGATGAGAGTATATACACTGATATAACTTTTGGGGAAAACGATTTGGCAGTGTCTATCTATCTGGCTTTAAATAGTCTATGGTCCAGAAATCATTCCTAGCAGAAATGAATATGTATATTCACCAGCAGACGTATGAAAATATTCTTAGAAGCAATCCACATGTTTATTAACACTAGGACGGGTTGATAAATCAGCATATGAACACATATACACAAACATAAATGGCCAGCCATTGTAGCTCTTTCAGTGATATATAGAAAGGAGGAAATAGATAATGTTCAATGAATACTAAATATCAATGAAAACGAAGAAGATGTATGCTTCATTCAAAAAGGAAATGAGTATCAGAAACAACATGTTAAGTTCAAAAAGTCAGACATACTAAATTAAAAAAAATTTATGCTGATAAAAGTTACCCTAGTATTTAAATTTGTGGTGTAGTGACTGGATGGAACGAAAGAAGGTCTCTGAAGGGGTTGGAAAGATTCTAGATGTTGATCTGGCTGCTGGTTAAAGAGGTCTGTTTAATTGGTGAAATTTTGAGCCCTGCACTCATCATACATATACTTCTCTGTAACAGTGATATATTTCAGTAAAAGGCTTATTTTAAAATAAACCCTTCACAGTTGTTTAAACTATAGAATTCCAGGCTTGGTTTATTCAACTGCATGATCCTGATCATGAGTGGTACTATAAAGTGTTCTAGAGATAATTTGACCAAATCCCACTATAAATGGAGAAAAATAAAGCCCTGAAAGATTAAGTTATCAGTACAGACTGAAGCAGAAAACCTGCCTCAGAACTAAACTTAAATCCATGCCTCTTGTTTCTGAGCTTGTTCCACGTCAATGGATGTGTAGTCAACAAATTTTTATTATGTACCTATGATGTGACAGACACTTTGATACATGTTGGGCATAACAGCATTAACAAAATAAAACATCATCAACAAAAGAGAATTCCAGTCTCTTGTTGAGCATATATTCTAGTTGACATGTCAAAATACATTTAAAAATTAAGTCCAAGAGCCCAACGTGATGTGATCATGGAACTGATCACGAGTTGTCTGTCAAAATCTCTTTCCTCCTTGTTTCTTGGTAACATAACTATTTTTTACCCGGATTATGGACAAAGTAACATTCATGTTCTTAGTTTACCTAGCAGGGAGAGGTAGCCATATGAGTACCTAAAAATTGATGGGGTTTAAGGATAAGTTGAGTGTGTTCTTTCTGGAAGATTTTCCTTTCATCCCTTCCTTTGTCCCCTCTCTTTCCTCCTGGCCTGGACCAAAGTCATGAGGGCTAGAGCTGGATCATTAATTTTACATAAAGCCATACCTAAGAATGGAGAATAAGAGGACGAAACCAATTCTCTGATACCATAGCTCAACACATAAGACCTGGATAACATACTTTCTGGTATGTTTTACTTAAAGGAATGTGAAATAAATTCTGTCTTACATAAGACCCCATTACTTTGGATTTTCACTCACTGACTGTAAAAGTATTCTAACACAACAATTTAGTGAGATATTGTGCCATTTTTAAGGCATCCAAGGACATCCAGAGAACCAGGTGGCCACTGAAAGTTCTATTTCCTACTGCATAACTCAAAATGCACTTTGAGCTACTAGTCAGCCCGTATATACAATGCGTTCATGTAGGTCAAGGCAAAGTTCAGTTCAAGGAAACAGAGCGATGAGGACATGCATCCCCCATGACCCAGTCCTGACAAAGGACTGATGCTGCCTTCCTCCATGATATACAGCCCAGTGCTTCACCAATGCAGATAGTCTGAATCAATCACAGGAGAGAAAGTTTCAGTTTTCCTCCATTCATCCTAGTAATTTCTCTTCCCAAACCTAATACTGGTAAGTGTAATCTGATTCCACCTGAAATATTTCAAGTCACAAGTTATTCCATAATGAATATAACAAGACATAATCAGTTTAGATGGTTAGGCTTAACCCAATTTAAAACTATGTTTTATAAAAGAAACACAGAAAAATGATAGTGAGTATTTCACATTATGTCATCTAGATTTCTTGCTCTGAGTTTTAAAATTGAACAGTGAAAGAACATGAGAAAGAAATCTCCTGCAAACCAGCTCTCATCTATTTTGAACTAATTTCAGACTTAAGAAAAAGAAGAACATTTATTCTGGGCTAAGAAATTCAGATTTGTAATTAACTCTGGTTTGTTTTCTGTCACTGGTGAGAAATCCGCATTGACTATGTGTCCAAGAACTGGTTATATGTTTTTCTCAAAGAACTAATTTGTAAAGATGTTTTAAGCTTTCCTTTTCAAGAATGCCATGGTTAATGATTCACTTCTTATTTGCTTTTTCCCTTGTATTTTAATTATATTAAATAATTGGAACCAAGGATCAAAATGCAAATTTAGAGAGAACATTAGAAATACCCAGCAAAGATAGCTTATTTTCTGATTGTAAGAAAACATTTATAATACTATGTGAAGAGATAATCCCTATTTATTTCTCACTAAAGAAGAAAAAAAGCAGATTTACTGAGTGTAAAAGCTAATTAAGGTAAAATTGTGTTATAGACAGTCACAGCCTTGGTCAGTTAAGGGAGAGTTATCATGAGCACAGAGATAAATTTCTGCCATAGAAATGATTTCTTCTGATTAGCCTCCAGGAACTGCTGGCCCCTAAATAAGGGCTAATGGCTAAAACCCAGTACCTCCAGGGCTGTTGGAAATGTAACTTTGAAAAGAGATGCAGGTTTAAACTCAGTTTCCTGATCTGTAAAATGATGGAGTAGGTCAAGATGATTGTAAGGTTTCTTTTGAGAGTATGTTAATATATTTGTTTAAGACAATAATCTTGAGGTGGGGAAATATATATAATGAAGTTTTCATCTAACTGATAAGAAATCTTGACTGTTTTTCTTTAGTAGCATATTACTGCTTAGTTCATTTAAATAATACATAACAGAGAAGTCCAATTAAAGATGGTAAGTTAACCATGCTTTACTTCATTTCTCTCCAGCAAAAAAAGGATTAAGAGAACCAGCTACATCCGTAAAGAAGCAATGAAATAACCTCAGTTCCCAAAACAACAGGAAAGGGAAAAGAGAAACAACTTCATATTCAATAAAACAGAAATAGCCCCAAATCCTGAGGAACAACACAACTGTTGCAGTACAGTGAAATTTAAATTCCTCGCCCCCACACACACAGAGATTTAAAAGCCTACATGTAATTCCACAGTCCTTGATCAGAAAACTCTGTCTAATATCAAGTCCCATGCTCCTCCAAGATCTACAAAAACAACTTACTTTAATCAGGGTGATTGGATATGAGAGTGTGAGCAGGCTATACAGAGGAGGAGATCACGCTGGTAGACACAGGTCTACTCCATTAAATTTCAGGAAAGGTCAACTGAAGGAGATGTGATGAAGAATCACGGGCTTCATTGCGGAAGATGAGAATGCAGGCTCAGACTTTACATAAAATTTTGTTGTTTCCTGAGATAAGTATTGCAGGAAAGAGTTAGCAGAGTGATTAGCAGCCAAAGCAAGGTAACCACCAGGCACTGTTTCCACATCAAAATCACAGACTTTATTTAAACACCAGGGTACAACTTAAAATGGCTCTGAGACTCACCTTTATTGACAAGGGAGGTGGGAGTTTGTGACAGTCAGTGAGAGAGCGGAGACTTCAAGCTGGACATGAGACAAGGAGAAGGCAAATCTTGTACCAGAGACTACCAATCTTCAAGATAAACTCTATGAAAGGGATCTTGATAACACATATATAAAAGATTCATAATATTTGCCCAGTAAGAAAATTATTTATTTATTTATTTATTTATTTATTTATTTATTTATTTATTTATTTATTCCCATTAAACGTACTCAAACATGACTGGAGAAACTTGTGACTCAAGCAGATGGGAATTTATCAAACTTCTGCCCAATGGCACAACCTTGACAGCCTCAAAAGGAGGGAGGGTGTTTATCCGATTTTAGACCTCTCATAGAGTGAATGCTGCAAGTAAGAGAACTCATTGGGATTGTAACATAGTTACTTTTGCTCTATGAGCATAGTAAGCCAAGGAACTTTAAGAAGTCCTGATGGACAAGCCATTTATTGGAACAGTTTGATGACCAAGCTGGGTTTTCATAAATAAGCGGTTTTAGTTATTTGACCATCTTGTCTTCCTCAAAAAGCACTTCCACGAGCAAGCAGCTAAATTACTTGTTTTCTTGCTCTTGGTTTTATTTAACAGTGTCAGAACATTTTGCTAAGTTATAACTTCACAGAGTTATGTTATTTTGGATAGATTGATTTTTTTCCCCCTAAGGCAGCAGCCTACAGACATTCTCAGAGGTGAAACAGTAAAGGAGTGAGGTAAGAAAGTAATTGCAAGATTTCATCATATGTAGACTGTAATTAGGATTTTGCTGTGAGCCACAGACCCAGAAATGTCAACAACTAAGGGGAAAAGGCTCCAAGTGCAAAGGATTTGGTGAAGGGGTGTTTATAAAAACAAAATCAAATATAAATATCTTGTCCCACCTCATAGTAATACTTCCTCCCTCATATTAATATTAAACAAATATTCTCCCCATGTAAAAATTAGTAAGGATAGAAAAAAAATAGACACAAATCTATTCACAGACACAGGAAGAAAAATATCAAGAAAAAAATTAAAGAAAAAAATAAGAGGAATTTTCAAAGGAAAACAGTTTGTACAATTTCTAAGACAATTGAGTTGGAAAATTTTAAAAAGTAAAATGTCAAAGAAAAAGTCATTAGATACTCAAATAAAATAATTGCATGAGCAATAAAATTAAAACAAACAGCAATTTAGACATGAAAGCCATATTAGACACAGCAGAAAAATTGAATAAATGTGATTGAATGCAGGTAAAAAAAAGTAAAACATTAAAATAAGAACAGACCAAAGTTATATAAAACACTATGAGACTGATATATAAATACTGAACATTCCTAATAAAATATAAGAAGCACATTTCTGGAAAGTTTCTTTAAAGAAGAGGAGGAGGGGCTACTCCATTCTCATACCTGCTCCTCATTTCTTTCCAAAATGTAGAAAGATGGGCTGAGCCTAAGCATGGGTTATAGACCCCAAGGCAACACATTAAGGATAGTATGTAGTTTAAAAAAAATTAAGGACACTTGGCATATTATGATTAGGGAGCCACTTTTCTAGCCCTGGATTTCCTACTCCAGCTCTCCTGGAAAGAGGAATCCTAAAAGCCACTATGGCAGGAGTTTGGTGAAATGCAGCAGAACTTAATCTTAAATTGTAAATACTTTACTGATGTTTATTTCAAAAATCTTTCTATTCACATTAATTTAGAAAATGTTCTTTCTCTGATAATAAGGAAATAGGAATTATAATGCATAAATTTAATTCATTCTTATGCATCTCATATATTAAAATTCTTACATATTTTAAATATTTTTAAAATGAAGAAAGACCCTTTAAAAATAAAAGTTGAGAAATACTTGGCATCATGTTGTAGTAATTTATTGATTAAAACTTTCCCATATCCTCTGTGTTGCATGTTCAGGCAGATGGAACTCAGATGTAATTTTCTCAGGTTGACAGTCTTTCGGTTCAGAACCAAGGTCAAGAGAAACATAAAGATAGCTGGGCTTCCAAAATAAATCTGTGGTTCTGTTGTAAAATTGGTGGGATAAGAGAGAAGCCAGGGGTGTCTAGAAAAGTTTATGACAAAGAACTTAGCATTTCCTAACAACTTCCAGATACAATAGTTTCATTGAAATCTTTGTTACTCAACCCTCATCTTAGGATTTCTCTTTCTGTTTCTTTATTATGCAGGATATATTCTTCTATAGAAGATCCAGAACCACTATTAAAGTATTTTATCAGCAAAGCTAGTGTCTCCTTATTGAAATATATCTTCTAAACTTTTAAGGTAATAATTTTTGTCACAAGGGTAATCAGTGATGTACTAAATTAAATAGCAAAGAAAGTTATGAGAACTCATTCCATGTGTTATATAATCTTTTTCCTTACAAAATTGTAAAAGATATAGGATGCTCTAAGGAAAGGTCTTATAAATTCTTCCTAAGATTAAGAATGATTCAAATTTTCCATTTATATATGGGAAACCTACAAAAACTTTCAAATGCCAAGTTCCCAGAAAGACTGCTTACTAGCAGTTGTCATTGTCAAACTTATCTACGTGCCACGGATCTTATAAATATATATATGTATATACAAAATATATATATATATATACATTTTTCTTTCCCTTAAATTTATTGCTTTTTATAAATTATTCCTTTAAAAATTTTGGGTAGCAAGAGACATAGTATCTCTTAGCACACCCCTACTTTTACAGCTTTAAAAATATTCTATTTGAAATTATTTTGCTATTCACTATAGAAAAACAGATGGGGTAAAAAAAAATAAGCTTAGGTAAGTTATAAAAGTTTGTGTGCTCTTATATTATTTAAAACATTCCTTAGGGTTTTATCCTTGACTTCCTTGACTGATGGTGATTGCAGTGTTCATTGACTTCCCTTTCTGTATTTTTATTTATGGAATCACCATGTTCTGTGAAGTGCAAACTACACAGAGAGGCTCTGGAGGAAGAGATGCTGTAGAGGTAGAAAGAGGCAAAGAAGCAGCAAGGCAACAGGCATGTCCGTGAAGACGCCGTCTTGGGTCGGAGGTGAAGCCTCCAGTCTGGGTTGCCTCCAATCCGTGTTGACTAGAGAAGAACCGCCCAACCAAGACATTTCCAAACTCCTACTCCACAAACCCAAGAGGAAAAATAACATTTTTATCTTAAGCCGCTAGGTTTGGGGAGAGATTTTACAGAGAAATAGAAAATGAGAACAAGATGGTTATTTAATCTCTTGACACATGTTTCCTCTACTGTAATATGTAGGTTGATAACAACATCTATTTCATAAGGTTATTGTATTCATGAAATAAGATTTATAATACACACACATGGGGGAGAGGGGAATAAAAATCTGGGAGGTTTTTAAGGAGCTATTATATATGCCAACTCTAACTGGGTGATAAAATTGTTGCTACCATATTAAACATCCCATTGAAAAGACCAATTTCCTCAGGGGCATGATAATGGATGAAATTATAATACAAACCTATCCACATAGGCATCCTACTGTAATTAACTTCGGAATTTGATGCATTTCCAGACTAGTGAGCAGAGTTATGTGTGGTAAGTAATGACTCTTGAGTTTATTTATTTTTTAACACTTAAAGAATGAAAAGTTGAATCCAACTTGGTTTTACAAAAAGTTAAATTTTTCAGAATCATCTTAATATCTGTAATTTATAAAATGTCTTAGTTTTTTTTAGTTGTATTAATTTTTTTTAATTGTTTTGTTTTTGTCAGGGTTAAAGACCTCTTGAGAAATCTTCCTAATTTGCTTGCTATTTCAAGTCACTCATTCCTAATAACATGAGGGCATTAGAGACATAAACAAGAATTTCATACAAATCAACTACCTGACTAAGGAATTAAATAGCCGGTGGGACGCACAAGACTAAATATAAGCAAAGCAAAGTAAGAAAATAACTTGTTCTGATTGGTGAGAAAGAAGTCATTTTAAAAATATTAATAACAGAAATATATTTTATTAGTGCTTTTTTCACTTTGTGGAAATAGTAGTAGTAAATTATGTAATCTACTCAAGTTTCTTCTAAAGCATTTAAATATCTTAATTCAATTGTATTTTTTTTTTCATTTGGCATATAGAAAAAGAAGACTAGCTCTTTAAATGGCAGGATTGGTAGGATCAGAGCAGCAAACTAAGGTCCCTTTGTGTGAACGAATCTATGCATAGTTAAGAGACTATACATGGAAATGGGGGGAAATTACACAAAATGCTTAAAAAGAAATGGCTTATATTATTGTAATATCAAAAACAGACTGGAGTGAAGAACAAATCTTCAGATGGCTATGTTGATGGCTTAATGGTCAACGTGATTGGATACAGAATAGTTAATAATTCCAAAAGTTTCCAGTTATTCTACCTACATATTTATTTATTTGAGTAAGTTGTTCAATAATGATATGATATCTCAATACGCTTAGAGTAGGCTGTTAAACTGAGGACACCATATTGGTAATATTATGTGCAATACCAAGGCTTTGAATGCAGTGATGGACATTTCCTTCAACAACTGAGCATACTCATTCTTCACAGCCTCTGCAAATCAGGTATCCTATGTGCAGAACGTTCTTTGCTCAGATAAATATATGACTTAAACCATAACTTCATTTTTTGCTTTCAGTTCCATTTATCCAGATAAATTAAGGTATATAGTGGTCAAAATGAACCCATAGATTTTACTGCTTCAGTATAGTAATGATACTTGGTATGTCTCACCATTTTTTATTCACAGTACTTATCACTTAGTCCCATGTAATTACAATAGGAATGGAAGTATGGGGGAGCAATGGATTGATTGATTAGCATTACTGTTTCTTATGCAGTTTTCTTGTTTGCTGATCAAATGTGCCATGGTTTCCTTTCTTCCACATTTAGAACACTCAATTTATTTCCAATGGAGATAAGCCAAAAGTCCAGCCAGGCATTGAATCTATACTGAAGCTCAGGATCTAAGTGCTATGTGTGGTAATCTCTACATTCAATCCAGATGAACTTCCTATATACCAAAAAAAATCATAAAATAAAATAAATTTTAAAACAGAGAGGGATGGAAGAGAGAGAGAAAGAATTGAAGATACCCAACAATTATTCTAGCAGTTAGGCTGAGAATGTGAAATATTTCTTGATTAGGCACTAAGTTTGCTTTCTAGAATAGCTATCCTTTCCACTGTAAATGTGGCCTTTGTATCATCTTCCTTTTCCATTTATTGTCTTTGGCCATATCCATTGTGTTCTTGGGGAATAGCCTTTCCATGGGAGCCGCACAGTTTTCTCAATCCTTTTCCTGCCTTAGAAAAATTGAGGTCTCAAGGGGGCAAATGAGTCAGTTTTTATTTCCTTGCTAACAATCTCTTCCTTTTAATTTCTTGCCAACAGCAGTCAATAGTAACTGTTTCAGCTTATAGAGCTGCTATAACAAAATACCAGAGATTGGGTGACTTTAAACAACAGGAAGTTATTTTTTCACAACTCGGGAGGATAGAAGTCCAAGATTAAGGTGTCACCAGGTTTCATTTCTCCTGGGGCTCCTCTTCCTGTTTGGAGATGGTTGCCTTCCCCCTGTGTCCTCATATGTGTCTTTTTCTCTGCTCTAGCATCCCTGCTGTCTCTTTGTCTTCTTAGAAGGACATCAATCATACTGAATTAGGACAACACCCTTATGACCTTATTTAATTTTAATTACCTCTTTAAAGTCCCTGTCTCCAAAGGCAAGTCACATTCATGATTAAGCCTTCAACATAGGAATTTTAAAGGGGACACTTCAGTCCATAAGTGGCAACCAACATACACTACTAATGTTCCACTTTCCAAACTTTGTCGAAAAATATGATTTTATTGAGTACATGATCTGCCTCCCAAGGGAGAGTTTTACTAAATATTTTTCATTTTAAAACATGGATTGCCATCTTTCCTGCTTCTTATATTGGGTTCCTCAATAACTATACTTAACCTCTAAGATGCCACTGTATTTTTGGTAACAGTTCCTGTATTGGTTAGTATAGACTAGTTATGCAATGGCAACAAATTAGCACTCAAATCTCAGTAAGTTAACACCACAAAGATCTATATCTCACTTATGTTTTATATTGTTATTTGGGGATTGGAGCCTGAAGGGAGAGGTAGTGTCTAATGAATGTAGTCACTCAAAAATGCAGACTCATGGAAGAACCATCAACTTAGAGCCACAGAGAATGGAATATGTATCTTCCTCAAATGGCATAGCAGGGGAAGACAAATGCTAAGAATTATGAGCAAGCTGTATACTATCTCAGCATAAAAGTGAGCTATTATCATTTCTACTCACATCTTATTAGCCGAAGATAGTCATAGGTACTCCCCTATAAGGAAAATGTAAGGTGGTGAACAAGATGTTTGCAAAGCATTAATAATGAAATTAAAAACTTGGACATCAAAAGAGAGTGCTATACGCCTTCCAATGTTATACATGAGTATTGTTTAACAAGCCCACCTAAGGATTATTTGATTTTCTAGGAGAATTTTTCTGTTTGACTTTGTTACTTCCTAATGGATTAGAGCCAAAATTCACTTACATTACATGTTAACCTGTAGAGTTCTCTTCGGAAGAGAAATAATCCCAAGAGGGGTGTTTTATTGCCCTGTGGGACATTAACCAATGCTGCCTAGCCTAAGAGCTTTATCTTAACATTTTGCGCTTTCAAAATGCCTATAAAAGGTCATTCTCAAAAATATTTTTTGGAACCAACTTTAGCATCTTCCTGTTTCCCCTTCTAATTAATCATTTGATTGATAATTTAAAAATTAATGTTTTTTATGAGAGTCAAGTTTTAACATTCTGTCAAGATACTTTGACAGCATTTCCTGTCTCTGCTGAAACATCACCTGATTGGACAGATCACTCCTAACACTACAAAGGTTTTATTTCTCTGCATAAAACTTATGCCCCCTGACATATCAGAATTTATTTATAATCAACTGGTCATCCTCTAATGTGATAAACATACCATAAGAGTAGTGACTCTGTTGTCTAAAACTGTACATCCATAATTTAGAAGAATGTTTGCCAGGCAGTAGATACTCAGTGTATAATTGTGTTTTTAAGGAAATCATTCAGTAACTCAAAAGACAAGCCTATAACTTAAGCTTTGCTTTATGTATTTTTAGTATCATACAACAATAGCAGATCTGAATTTCAATGTCATCTTCTTTAATATACTCAATGTTGCATTTTTGAAAGTAAAAGAAGTGAAAACAGAAGTTATCCATGTTCAGTGGCTTAGGCAGATAAGTATTCTACAATAATATTTTATAATACCAGATACAGACTGTCCCAAAACACTCAAGTCCACTAGTGTGATATTTGAACATTAGCTTAATCAACAGGTCACTCTTCTCAAGTTTGTTCAGTGCATGTTTCCTCATTTTCTATGACTAGTTTTTTTAAATATTGATACTACATCCCCTATGACTTGTGTATTTCATTGAAGTTTATCCAGCTTTTTAACTGAGAAGTGAGTGTATAAAATTTATTGTCAAGATACAGAGTTCCTGATATAGTTGGCCTTGACATGGGTACTAATTTCTAACCCTTTGTCAACTCTACAAAATGAATTCTGGAGAACAATGTTTTACTTGCACAAACAGGCAACAAGCAACTCATTTCACTCGCTGCCTTAACCCCTCGTCCTGCCACGATAAATCTCTGTGCTCTACAGGGACTCGTTTTTCTCTTGCTCTTCTTCATTTATGTCAATATGCTTTCAAATTCATGCCGACCTGTTTAGAAGCTTGTTTTGAGGATGACACATTTCATATTTTTGCTGAGAAGAGGGTAAGAAGGATTAATATAGCCCTGCATTCAAAATTAATGTAGCCACACGTCAAAACCTGGCTAGAGGTGCAACTCAGCTTTTCAGTAACCACTTATCATGAAACTTGGACACCATGATATTCACATAAATATTTCCAAGCAATATAATATCCATGGGAGCTCATGAATTTAAAATGTGCTCAGCTATTTCTTTTAAGGACCTGATATTTTGTATTTATCTCCCTGACTTTCCTAATAGTCATATTTCACAGTTGACAGAAAAACCACCATGTTGCTCTATTAGCACAGTGATTTTCTCTTTCACCTATGCCACGTAAGGTAAATGTTTAAGATGCTGCCAACCTTACATTATATAATGGATTTTCCATGGGCAAAATGAAATTGGAAAGTTCTCAAGTACTCAAACACACTGAAATAGGCTTCTTTTTTTCCAAGAAAAAATTGGAGAAAAAACCTACTGGAAAATATTTCACAGGAAACGGCTATTAAATCGAGTTCAATTCATGTATATAGATACATATCAGCTTAAATTACAGCAAATGGTTATTAGAATTTATAGTTTTATAACACTTATTATATGCAAACATTTGACATATTACACTGGGTAGAATTCTAAGGACCTTTCCATGACACACAATATCAGTCATAATCTCAAGTTTACCTACCTCTCCAGTTTGCTCTACTGCTGATGACCTCATTTCCACCCATTTATTTTGCTGTGTGTCTCTTTAGAGCCCCTAAATATTCTGTTCTTTCATGTGAAAGATCTTCACGTAATACTACTCTCTAACAGCATGCCTTTCCTCCATCTTTTATCTGATTCATACTTATTTGATTTTCAGGACTCTGAGTGCGTACTTTCTCATCAGGAAACTTTTATTCACTGCCCAGACTGAGTTAGGTGTTTTCCCTCTGTGCTCAAGCATGATCATATCCATGTCTTCATAGTGGGACTTTGTATGTCATGTTGTAACTTGTTTACCTGACTCTCCTACCACAAGTAGACTCTGTCATCCTTGAAAGCAGTGACCCATTTCTTTATTCAGTACTTTGGGGACTCATATTTTCCATTTGAAGTTCATAAGGAGGAAGTAGATATTTACAAGACTCTATGAAACATTTCAACTCAAGCACCAAAAGATTCACCAAAGTTAATGACAAAGAATAGAACTACGTAGAATATTTCTCATCTCAGTTTAAAAAAAATGTTGCCTGTTTTTGGCAAAGATACAATGACCATGAAAACGTGGAACTTTTTTTTTTTTTTTTTACAATAAAATTTAAAGAAAGTTGAGATGGAGACAGATGACTGAGGAAAACTAGGGGTGAAAGGATATGTGATGTATGAAAGGATAAGGTCATATATTTGTCCTTAAACCAGCTTCTTTACTATTGAGTTTAGTATTATCTGGCTAGTGGTAGGAACCTCCATCATTAGCAAAAAGAATTGGGTTGCAATACAATTGAGAGTTGCAATCAGAGTTTAGTTTTGCTTTCCCATTTGTCTGATAAACTTAGTAAAATTAAGTTCACTATATTGTCTCTAAGAATCAGGGGAATGTTTGTAAATTCCTACCATAGTTTAGGCAATTAAAAATGCTTGCAGAAAGTACGATTCAATGCAGTGAGTAAATGATTCAAATGATGAATTTTGTTCTTAACCTTCAAAGAAGGAACAAGAAACCTACAATATTTTTGGCTACTATAAATCTATTTCTCTCTTTATGGGCATTCATACTGTATAAATTATAGATTTTCAGACATAGTATGATTCCTTTAAACTTTTTTTAAATTTAAATATAGTCATATATTAACCTGATAGAACAAGCCTTCATCACTCTTCATGTAAATCATGCTGCCTTCCTACGAATCAAGGTTAAGCAAATCTTATGATATGAGAAGAGAAAATTGTTGAGGTTGGGTTCTAGGCAGTGAAAGCATATTGTCCCTATTGTGAAGTATGTGAATTGGGTCTGTAAAGACAGACTCTAAATGAATGAGAAATAGAATTGAGACAGGTGATGACCAGGATGACTAACATTCCCCTCAACCTGACTAAACGCAGGATGGGTTTCTGCCTGGCTAGAGGCTCTGATCTCCCTTTTCTTAAAGAATTTACTTTAAAAAACTTGCAATTGTAAACTCTCTTTGCCCTCTCTAAAATGTTAATCTTCTCCCAGCCCCTTGCCTGGTTTTACAATCCAGGAATGTCTCCATTCAGGACCTTGGAGTCATCTTGTTGAAGTGTAACTATCAAGAAAGAAAAGGCCCCTTTTCCCAGTCTCTGTGGGAGGATAGGAGGCTAACTTTGATAAGCTTCTCTTACCAAACACAGTTTGAGCCTACTCACATTGTCGATCCTCCTTTTTCTGTTAGCTCATACCAAAATTTAAAAATCCCCCTGCCTTTTGTTTCCATGGAATTGAGTTCAATGTCTCTTCCCTATTGCAGTAGTCTTGAATAAAATCTTCCTCAACTGTTTATCTTGTCTGGAATAATTTTTCTTTTCCAGTGATGATATTTGGATTATATTTGTACTATCAATCTTTCAAAAACTCTACTTCATAATACAATGATAAATATAGAATAGCTTTTGCTGATTATGCTATGGAAACACAAGTTTCAACTAGAGTAATCAATTAGTTCCAATACAAAATTTTAAAACCAATATGCTTGTTATTGTAAATTAACATTATTTATGCTTCCTGAAAAGAAATGTCATAATTTAATATTCTCCTAACACAGTCTACGATGCTATTGAACAACATTGACGTCAATCATACTGTAAAGTTCATAGAAAGTTATTATTAAAATACTTAAAATGCTATAAAATGAAACCTCTATCAAACATATATCAAACACATATAACAAAATCAATGAATAATTATTTAGAATATACTATAGTCCAGACTCATATCATCTTCTCAATTATACTTCAGTTACATGAATTTGACATAAAGAACATCTAACAAAATATTAAATATGGTCCTATATAAGTTAAGATATGCTAGCATATGCTGTAGTAACAAACAATCCTTAAATCTCAGTTTATCATATCAAAAGTTTATTTCTTCTTCACTTAAAACCCACTAGAGGTCTCCTGACTCTCAAGGCAGCTGTCTTCCCTGTGGCCAACCCAAGAGAACAGCCTAAAGGAATGAATGGAAAACATATTTCCAGGAAGCAGTAACAGGTGCGTATTCCACTTACATTTCATAGGTAAAGTAAATCCCATGGTTACATCTAAATTTGATGATATGAGTAAATTTAATCTCTGCATGTTCCTGGAAGGGTGAGCTACAGTGAAACCTATTATTCATTTTTATATTAAAATTTGCTTATATGTAAATGTATGGCTGAAACATCATGCTGTACGCCAGAAATTGATACAATATTGTAAACTGACTATACTACAATAAAAATAAATGTAAAAACTCAAAATATTAAAAAAAAGTTATTTGCTTGGATATAACTATCTTATTTTTAACAGAATTTCAAAAGAAAAGATACCACATAACATGCATATAATTTTAAATTCTAACACAGATTTAATCTGACTTTCTAAACTCTTAGCTAGATGCTGGGGATAACCATCTCATTTTGATTATAATATTTCAAAATGTATATTTCTTTACTTTCCTTGATTTAAAAGTAAACATTAAAGTAAAAATAAAGAAACTTAGCATAAGGCTCTTGAGAAAGCAAATTTCATAATATTGGTTATTATCTTTCCATATATCTAGCTATTTTAACATTTTATGGACTATGGTTTCTTCTACAATGAAACCACTGACTTTTGATAACATTACTTATGATGCTGCTTATTTTAGTCCTCACTATTGTAGCTTTCAGATTTCATATCGCTTTCCCCCTATTTTTCCTATCTGCATTAGCCGTTTTGTTAAAATACAAGTTTGTATCATCTCAGAGGTGCATTATTCACAGCAAGAAAATTCTATTTTTATTTATCATACTTTTATTTTAACTTCTCATGCAAAAATATTTTGAGGTTATTTCAATATTCATCCATAGGAAACTAAGATTGTTCAGTATCAAGATCCTGAGAAAACTTACAAGCAATCAGTGTAAAATATTTGCCAGTAGTTATGTATTGTTTGCCCCAAAGGACATAGCCAGATTCTCTATTGCAAGTGAATACAAGCACCCACATAGTCAATTCTGAGAGACAGCAGAGGTCAGGAAGACTGAAATTCTCCATGCTCCTTTTCTAATCATATTTAATTTTCTCTGTTAACTTCATCTTCATATTGACCCTTCCAAAGTCACCTCCTGTTTCCCCTACTAATTCACCTCTGCTACGATTTTCTTCACATCACTGTACACCAATTTTTAATCTGCATTCTTTTCCTTGGAACCAGTGACCCTCCCCTCTGACAGCCATGTTCACAAGTATTTAAATGCATGTAACTTTAACTTTTTATTGCCCTCAAGCAAATGCCCTGTTCTCCTTTCCTTCATGAAAAGAAGTCACAGCACTCTGCCTCACCTCCCTGCCTCTTCCTGTACATCTGTGTATGAGAATTCTTCCTTCTCACCACACTGTAATTAATACTTTATCTTTTAAAAAAATGTGCACTATAATCACTCTCTCTAAGGATACTAATGTACTCTGAAATGTCAAGTGCAATGCCTCTTTCACTGCCTACATCCTACCTGGGGAAGCTTGACTATCTGGGTCAAGCAATTTAATTTCTAATTTACACATTTCCATTTCAAGGAAATAACCTCCTACTATTTTCCACAGAGGACATTCATTTATTGCCAACAGCATTTTCTTTTCATTGTTAGTCACTATTCACTTTATTCAGTTTTTAACACATTTTAATTCCCTAAATTTAATTGTCATATCATGCTTCTTCCTCCGCCAGTAATTTACAATGTACACTTATTTTGTCTCATAGATATTTCTTCCTCTTTTTTTTCTTTCTTCTCATGGAGGAACTGGGGATTGAACCCAAGACCTCATGCACGCTAAGCATGGGCTTTACCACTGAGCTATATCCCTCTCCCAGGATAAGTATTCTTTTTTTAAAAAATTTGCTTATTATTTTTATTTATGTATTATTAATTTGGGATGGATGTAATTAGGTTTATTATCTTTATTTATTTTTAAATGGAGGTACTGGTGATTGAACCCAGGACCTCCTGCATGATAAGTGCACACTCTACCACTGAGCTACACCCTCCCCACTGTATGCTTCTTGATATACAGAGGCTTCATGTGTTTATTTTCTTCCTTTTCCTCCTTCACCAAAATCACATACTGTTACTTATAGTCCCTCTCAGGAACTTCAACCGTCCCCTTTCATGTTGGTAGATTTTATTGTACTTCTCCTAAATTACAGAATGAAAAGTTGGTTATTTCTCCCAATTTAGTCCCTTCAATTTGTTATTTATCACTAGGTATAAGTAGTGGAGGTATTCATTTCTATTCCAAAATGACACATTTGTCTAGAAACTGCTGCTAAAAATAAGGACATTGTTTATAGGATAAAAGTGTTGAGTTAGCCATACTGTGCATAGTATCTATGAATTCCAGTGTTTATTTATGTTCTTCAAACATGTTGTCCTTTTACTTTAATGTGTCCTTTAACTCTCTCTGTGCCATCTTAAGGTTCCTAGTTCCATGATTGCTTCAAAGATTTACATGTGTAAATACGTAAAATACACATTCAAGATATTAACGCACGTTTTTGTGTCTTTTTCATTCCCAAGAAGCACATTTCTATTCCCTTGTAAACTGTCAAGCTGGTAATAGCTTTAGGCTGTTACCTTGAAGGTTTATGTCAGACAAAAGGGTTAGGCTGCATTCTTTCTAGCTACTGATTTTCAAAGAATCAAGTTCTTAACATTGATTAGGAAGATTTTAAGGAAAAAAAGGATGGGTCAAAAACATTTATGGACATAGAAGAATAACTCTGAAGAAGGAAGAAAAGTATTCCTATATTTTCATTCTTTTGGTGGTAAGCTATAAAGAGATTCCTCATATTAGATACACAAGGGTAAAAATGTTTTTCGATACTTTGGCATTAAGGCTGGGTGATTTAGACTGAGCAGCTGCACCACAGAGAGCAGAACTTAGAGAGAGAGCTAGGTTGGCCTGTAAAACAATCTTTGCAAAATCATTGTATAGCAGAAGATTTTGGATGTGAACATGCCTCAAGATGAGGTCAACACATAGGATAACATATGATTTGATAAATGTATATACTGATTCCCAATTTCACTTCACTCTATTTCCCAAAACTTGACATGATCCAGACCAAGAAGTTCCCCCAACAAACTAGGATTTATATTCTCTTTCAAGTAGATAGAATGGAGGTGGGAATTACATTTAATCATAGAAAATGAAGAAATCCACATTTGAGTTTGTGGATGGAAATTTGTCTACGCTATACTCTTCTTTCCTTTAAAATATGACTTTTTTTCTTTTAAACTACATCATCTCCATTATTCCTGAAGTCAGTTAACATCTCAGGTGTCATTTAGGCAGATTTTCCAACTTCAGTAACATGCTCTTGACTCTGTTTGACTTCAACTTAAATTTAAGTTTCAGCTGTAAATGTGTGCATGAGTGTGTGTACGTACACATATGCCTATAATCTCACTTCCAAGATTGCCATGGGAGGTACATATGAATGGTCCTCTATTGAGTATACAATAACCAAATCTCAAGGATTCTAAATGGTTTATACATGCAGGAATTAGGAGAGGCACAATTCAACCTAGACTCTATAACAAAAGAACCCATATGTTTTGCTAAGTCTATAGCAGCACAGATACTTGTAATAATTAATGATTTTTTAAAAAGTCAAGCTTGTGGGGAGGGTATAGCTCAGTGATACAACACATGCTTAGCAGGCACAAGGTCCTGAGTTCAATCCCCAGTATCTCCATTAAAAATAAATAAATAAACAAGCCAAATTGCCTCCTGACTCCAAAAACATGGACAAAATAAAACAAAAAATAAATAGGAAAACCTTAAGAGAAAACAGGGATAGGAGTATAGCTCAGTGGTAGATTGCATGTTCGACATGCACGAGGTCCTGGGTTCAAGCCCCAGTGCCACCATTAAAATAAATGAACAAATAAAATCTTAAAAAAAAATTTAAAAATCAAATATAAAAGCCAAGCTAACAGAGGAGAAATCACAAGGCTTGTCCACTGCCTGAGGACAGCAGTTTTAGAAGCTACTGCCCTTCCTTCAGTGGGATGATGGTACACAGTCTGCCTGTCCTGTGAACTCTGTGTGAGTGGGCACCACTGGGCAGCTGGCATCCTGCATACTGGTGTGTCATCCCCCAAGCAGCAGGTGCCCCTCCCTTCGCCTGCCACCTCCTCCACTTGAAAGGCCACAGAAAAAAAGGGGGAAGCAGCAAAGGCACAGCACCCTCCTCTTGCAACACAATCTAGGAGATGTCCCTGCGTGGGATGAAAAGTAAATGAGATTTCCCCAGGACAACTGCATGTGTGCTCCCAACAGGAAGACGTAGAGACCAAGGGCATCTCCCTAAGCCCTTTGCTCTGCATTAGTTATTTAGACTCCCTTTCAAAAATGTTTCATTTTGTAGAGGATTACATTTGGCAGGTTGTTTTTTCTTTCAACTAATTATATTGGTAAGAGAAAAATGAAACATTAATAAGAATTCATGTCATAAATTCTGACAGCCATCATATTTTAATTGTTAATGCATTATAGCCAGAAGATGGTTAAGAGAGGACACAAGTGACCAGAAAATTCAAGGTGACAATTAAAATGCAATACATACACACACATACATAAACACTTAATCTCCCTCTCCCACACGTAACATTTTTACCTGAAAAGAGCAAAATTGTCCCTAAACCTGTTATTTGTCAGAAGCAGATGGCTTGTCAAAGACCAGTTGTGGGAATCAGTAGTTCAACTCTCTTTTTGGTGGAGAAAGTAGCTGTTTTGCATGTGTGAAAACTGTTGGCCTTTAAATATGCTATTAAAGTGACAACAGATAAAATAACAGACACAAAACAATAGAAAAACTAAAGTATGTTGCTTCATATATTGGGAAATGTATATTTTTTTCAGTGTCTATAACCTAACAATTAAAGAATGACATAATTATGATGACTACAATTCTCCTTTTGTTTTAATAAGTTTTAATTGTAACAGAATTGTAGATTTACAGAAAGATTTACAGAGTGTTTCTCGGTATGCCTCCCAGTTTATTGTTATCAGCTGATATTACCAAGGGGCAGACATTGGCCCATTGCTCTTAACTAAACTCTAGACTTTATTTACTGGTTTGTCCATTAAGATCCCTTTTCTATTTCAGAAATCTTTCCAGGATACCTGCACTTAGTCCACTTAATTATTATGTTCTGGTCAGTGAAAGTCCCTCAGTCTTTCCTTTCCGTTTTATGACCTGAAAGTTTTGAGGAGTACTAAGCAGGTAGTTTGTAGAATGTTCTTTGATTTGGATCTGTATGATGTTTTTCTGATAGTTACACTGGGCTTTTGTCCTTTGGGGAGTAGTACCACAGAGATGAAGTGCCTTTAGATCACATCATCTCAGAGATACATCAACATGACACATCACTGTTTTTTTTTTTTTTAAGTAAAGTACAGTCAGTTACAATGTGTCAATTTCTGATGTACAACACAATGTCTCAGTCATGCATATACATACATATATTCATCTTCATACTTTTTCCATTAAAGGTTATTACAAGATATTGAACATAGTTCCTTGTGCTATACAAAAGAATTTTTTTAATCTATTTTTATATATAGTGGCTAGCATTTATAAATCTCAAATTCCCAAATTTATCTCTTCCCATCCCCCTTTCCCCGGTAACTTTGGCCACCTGGCCCAGGTAGTATCTGGCAGGTTTTTCTACTGTGAACTTGCTGGCAGCCCCCACCCTCACACTCTCCAGCCTCTGCATAGTTTGGTCTTTGGAAGAAAGTCACTGAGTACAGCCCATGCTAGCAGAGTGGGGAAGGACTTAGCTCCAGTGTTCTGAAGGGCTTGAAGGGGTTTACGCTCAGGAGGATGGTGGCAACATCCCTGTTCTAGAGCAAGATTATGGTGATTGGTGATTGGGCAGTATGATAGACCCAAGTTAAAACAGGAACTTATCCAGCAGCAGGATCAAAAGGTTCAAGAATGGTCAGCTAGGGAAAAAAAAGGGCTATTTAAGTCTGACCATCTGTCAGGGTCCTTCTCGAGAGTGCTGGAACCACGTCCTGAATGAGTACCAACTAAATCCTAGGCACATAGTCATTATGGGGACAAAGTTCTACAGCTGCACAGCTGGACGACAGGTTACCAAGTTTGTAAACTTGTAAATCACAGACTTACCCCACTGACAGAAGTGGGGATCATACGTGAAGTCTGCGCTTGGTTTTGATTTTCTCAGGCATCGTCTGGGTTGCACTGCTAAGCTGAGTGGCTCTGTCCCTGTGGTAACACAAGCCCAGTCCCGAGAGCGACGGCACGTTTCATAAAACGGTTATCTTGTCTGGTGTTTGTGAATACCGGACATTGTGCATATGTATGAGCTTATTTAATCTGTCCAACAATTTGTGAGGTGATTTTTATTATCTCCCTTCTTCAGTTGGAGAAAATAAGATCCAGAACTTAACTATTCCTAAGGTCAAATGGTAAGCAATGAAGTCAAGATACGACCCCTTTCTGCTCAACTCCAAAGCCAGTCCTATAACCCAGACACCATATGCCTTGTATTTATGGTTTGTCAGGCCCTGATTTACCCGCAGGAGTTGCAGTTTCTTATTTTACTAGAACTTCATGGAATTTGTTAATCAATCTAGTGTCTTAAAAACCAGACAGACCATGTGTTATGAGGGCTGTGGGAGGCTGTGTAGACAGCTGCCGTGTTGTAAGGTCTAGCAAGCAGTCGACTTCACCCCATTTAAACTCTGTCTCTAAAGATCGTCTCAAAAACATGGAAGTATTGCACATTTCTCTGAGCAGAAAGAGCAGACTTGAACTGTCACTTTGAGTGGCATTCGGAATTGTTCAGTGGAGCCCAAAATAAAATTTGGGTGTCTCATTTAATGAAGGACCTGCAATAGCATATTTAATCAACACTTTTTAAGCAGATGGTCGCAGTACTAGGCAGAAAAGTAAGCATGTCTTAATTTATGGATATCTGTCAGAGCAGCAAAATATGCCTAAAACATTAAATTGTTTTTTCTATATAAATTTTATGAATTTGAAATAGTCTCTGGGTACCAAGCTTATACTCCAAATTTGAGACACATACAAGGGACAGGAAAAAATGAAAAATGCTTAGAGAAAAAATGATCTCAGCTAAAGGTAGAATGGTAAGTTTTGCAAAGCAGCATTTTGAACATGAATTTGTGTATGTGTCTGCCAGAAATTCCAATCAGCTGTCCCATTTCATGAACTGTAAGTCTCAAATCGTGTTTTCAGAGCCCATGTCAAATTTTGAAGAATGGAGTGAACTAAAGAAATTGTAACTACACAAGAAATACTAAATTATTAATACTTATGTGACAGATTTTATTACAGTTCTAATTATCCATAAATTATTAAGTATGAGAACATAATTGGAAAAAAAAAGCCTAGTAAAAAATACTCACTATTTTCAAAAAGTTTGATATTTACCATCCAAATATTTCATAAAAGAAAGAAAATTGTTTTTAAAAATTGTTTATTATCTCTGGAAATAAAAGTAGACATAAAATTATAGTATAAGGTTTTAAAATAATTTTACATGAGACTGTTAGAGGAAAGCAGCTTCCTTTTTTGACTTCAAAATAAAGGGCCAATAAAATCAGAGTGAGAACCACATACTATGTGCTGTCTATGTGCCAGATGTTTTTAAAGGACATGAATTTCTTCAATATAAGATACTTGTGCAGTCATGTTAGTGACGGTGTTAGTTATATATGATAGCAATATCTAGCTATTTCTTATTATGTTAAGCACTATAAGAATTCTATAAACAGATCTTCTCAAATAACTAACACTATCCTTATAAAATAAGTATTATTACCAATTCCATTTTACATATTAGGAAATGGACAGTTAAAGAGTTTGCAGAATGTACCCAAGGTAAGTGGTAAAGAGTGTGATTCCAGCATTCTAGAACCTATAAATTAAACCATTAAGCATAAGGCTATTTATGTCACTTGATTTGAAGATGAACTACTCAAATTCTAGGGTTAGACAGCTATTTGAGAGACACATTTGAAGACAGTCTAAGCCTGGTGCATATTCATGGAGACCTTTTAACTGATATTAAGACAAAGCAATATTTGTCATGTCATAGTCCAAGACTGAGTATTTAAAATAAATAAAGTGTGTGTTTTAACTCCTATACTCACTGCGGTAATAAATAAAATTTCTGCGATTATTGGACTATTTTTAGTAGCTTGTAGAAAGCGCAAGGACTGATTATTAAAGACATTGTAAAAAATCTTTGCCTCCCAAAATCCAACCCCACTGGTATCCCCATAGGGCCTAAAATCTCCATGCTAAGCCACTTTATTCAGGCAGTGATGGTCATTAATAAAATTAAAATTAGCACAAACAGTGTTTTATTATTTTATTTAAGAACATTTTCTTATTGACGTATAGTCGGTTTACAATGTGGTGTTAATTTCTGGTATACATCATAGTGATTCAATTTATATATATATATAATATTTAATATATTAATGTTAATTTAATAATTAAATAAATGTATTAATTTAATATATATAATATATTTTTCCAGTATTTTAGATGGAATTGTATTTAGAACTGTGGATCTAAAATATAGTTAATGAATTAGTGCCTTAAGATTAAGTCTGGGATCTCTTATTTCCTGTGTACATTCACTCATTTGCTTGATTTGATCCAGGCTGGTAGTTAAATATGAGCAATAAGCAGGTGATCTCAGGTATATATCTTCAGCCCAGATATCTATCCTGAAGCATAGATTCATAGCCATTTCTTAATTCTATTTAGAAGCCTACAGATAGCTCTAAAAAACGTACATAACTGATTTCCTTACTTCTCCCAATCTCCCCTACACTAATTTTCTTCTCTCCTTGTGTTTTGCCCATCTCACCTTCTGAAAATTTATACTCAGTAGCTCAGACTGAAAAATCCCTATAGGTGGGTGGTTAAATTGAATTCTCTCTCTCTCTCTCTCTCGCTCTCTCTCACACACACACACACACACACACACACACACACACTCACACACACATCAAACCCTTACACATACATTCTATTTCTACTTCTAATTAATCAGGATGCCCTAGCCTTTATTTTCAATATGTATCTAGAATCAGACCGCTTCTCACTACTTCTACCATTTTCTGCCATCTACATTAATACAATTGTCTCCTACCTCATGCCCTTGCTTCTACTCTTAAGTCCCTTAGAGTTGATTTCTGGAGAGTAACCAGAGTAATTTTATCCAAGTATATATCAGATTTTGTTTATCTGCTCAAATTCTTTCAATTGCTCTTCCCTTTGCTAAAAGCATAAGATGATTTTTCAGGTGGATCCTCTTGTATATTTCCTATCCCAGTCATAGAATCAATTCTTCTTCAAAAAGTGCTCGCTCTTTTTATGAGAAAGCAAAATCTGAATGCTGGGCGTGCTCATTGCTACTACACTGCCATTGCTTCTAGGCTTTCTCAGTAGACAGGGCTAGAAAGTATATGCATATATTATGTATATCATAGTGAGGTATATCACATGTTTACACATGGGTACACAGGAACACTGGAGAATGACACAGAAATGTTAGAGAAATCAGTGAGTCTATAGCAGCAGAAGATACAGAGGCAGGCAAGGTTGGTGTCTATTTATATAGTCTTGGGAAACCACAGGGTATTATATGGGTTTCTTATATCAGAAAGCAAAGAGTGGTATCTAAGTCCATAGCAATGTGGGATGCACCCTTTTAACAAGTATTCACCTTAAGGAAACTGACTGATTATGCTTGAGAATGTTGCTCAGAATCTAGGAGACATACTTCTGCCAACTCTTAATATGGTGAACTACTTTTTCATATTCATCACATGAAATCAGTCCACCACTTGCATATTTTCATAAACTATTAATGGGAACAATGGTAAAAACAGGAACTCAGTGCACATTTCTTTAATGAATGAGTGAACAAGTCAATGATCAGTTTTTATCACATCCCAGATGTCCATTAGTATATGAAATCCCAGTAACAAGGTTCATGAACAGGAGTATCTGTGAAGTTTAAGACAGTCTTTTATAATTGCCTTCCCATAAGTGGGCAAATAAACAAAAACAATAAAATTTAATTAGAAAAAGAACATATAACAAAGGTTGAAAGAATGGATAATAGTGTTTGATAAATAAGATTCATAGAACAGCTTTGCTAAGGGTTCTATATACCTTAAGACCCTGGAATCCATTATTTTAAAGTATTTTGGTGTGTTCTAAATATACTGAGTATCTCTAGTAAGAAGCCCACTCTTACCCAAGTGACCCAGAGTCACATGAGACGTACCCTGTCCTCACTACCTTCTAATATAAAAGGTTACTAAAGTGTCCTGCTGAGGAAACTACAACCATTTCTTAGGTTGTATTAGTTTTTGATCACTTCTTTAAAAAATTATCCAGAAACTTAGTGGCTTCAAATGTATTGGATTCATTTGTGTCAGAATTCTACAGATGAAAAGTGCAGTTACAGCACATCACAGTTGGGTAGGGTCTTCTGCTCTGAGTTTTACAGGGCTGGAATGCAGCTCTGGAAGGGCTTCATTCCTTTCTGGAGGCCCTGGTTGTGAATCCTGTCCCATCACTTGAATCCCGCTCATTCAAGTGGTTGGCAGAATTCGGCTCCTGGAGGTTGTCAGGCTGAGTGTCCTGTTTCTTGCTGGATGTATGTATGTAATCCAGGGTTCTTCTCAGCTTCTGCATGCTGCCTCCCCTCCTTAACTTATGCCCCTCTTTCTCCATCCTCAAAACTAGCCATAGCAGGTCAAATTTCTCTCAAGCTTCCCGTCTCTTTTCTTGCTGCTTCATCTCTTTTCTGCCTCCCTCTTTGCCACATCTTTCTCACTACAATTCTTTTAAATGCTCATGAGATTAGACCTTCTCAAATAATTCAGAATAATTAACTCCATCTGTAAACTATCTTCATAAAAGTACCTAGATAAGTGTATGATAGAAAAAACAGTCGATGGAAACCTGGATGGAGAGGGGGTGGTGAAGGAGAATCATTGTAGATCTGCCTACAAAATATTTCAAATGACCCTATTCCAGCTCTGGTCAGAGATGATTGCTCCAAGTATTGGCATCTGACACAAAAAGCAGCAAATGTATATAGTGGTCAGCATCCTAAGAATTTCCATCTATCACCTGGTAATGAAACTTTAGCCAATAATCAACTATTTTATTACGCCCAACAGTGTTTAACTTGAATCAAATTGTGAGAAAGCAATCAGGCATGCTGGTATGAAGCACGTTCTGAAAGACAACAGGCTTGGACACTTTAAAATTCAGTGTCATGGAAGAAAATAAAAATGGCTTGGTCTTGGTACTCATCTCAATTAGAGGCAACTAAAGAGACACATGTTGATTAGAGTATTCTTCTCTCTGTTCTAGTGTAAAACATTATGTGTGGGTGGGACAGATTGTCTCTGGTTCCTAATTCTCTGGCTCAGAGATTCTTTTCACAGAAAAATAATATCCTCGGGACAGGGAGAGAAGGATGATGGAAAGTTTTCGAAACTTCAATTTATGCCACTTAACTTTTATGAAAGACTTACCTTAGCATCTGTTTTCACTAATGGAAAGAAATCCAAAGAGGATTTCATTTTTTATCAAAAAGTTAATTGTTTCTTCTCTTTATACCATTTCTGTTTATGAAAGTCTTCTTTGGAATGCTCTACTTTCAGATAGTGGGGGAAACCTGTGCTATTTTTTCGCTTAGAAAGAAGGCAAAATTATGATTTCCATTTTCAGAAAACAGTATTAAGTTGGGAAGATGCTTCATAATTATTGAAATTAAATTATTAAAATTATTCTTTAATTTTGTATGTATCTATGTCTTCAAATAATATTCTAAATATTATCATTTTAAAACCTAAAATAAAATCTCTGTTATTATCATTTATTTTTACGTGACACTTCAAATCTCCAACTAATCTGTTAGATTGACATCTTGAATTTTCTATGAAAGAATAGATTTTAATCTTCAAGCAGAGAAACCCTATATATTTTTCCTTTTTATTTTATATTTATTAATTTCCCTTGAATAAATTTCCATAATTTCATCATAAGTATTACCTACACTTTGAATATACCCCATCTATCATGATATATTATCAAAGTAGGAACTTTTGGGGGTCAAGCTATTTATTCCCTTATTTTACTTCTGAATTTTTGACCTATTCATTTAGAGACTAACCATATCCATTACTGTATGAGTACTTCCTTTTATATATTTAAATATATGAGAATCAAAGAAAATAGTTACAAATAGGTCAAAGCTTTGAATGTGTCCTTTTTTCTAATTTTAAATTGCCCATCAATTTAATATATGACTTTAAATCTGTATAACTTTAAACTTACATGATGTGGAATTTAATAAAGAATTGAGACAAGCTCTGTTTCTAGTTAATCAATTTCTACCATGCTGAAGAAGCAGAATTATTTCAAATTGAAGTACATGCAAAAGTAAATTTTATTAAATCTTCTAATATTCCAAAATCTTACGTATAATATTGTCTTTTGTTCTGTTCCCGTGCTTTACAACATATGCCAATTCTCAATGGATTTAATTTCCAATTTATTTATAAGGGTATGTATCTACTCCAAATTGCACCATTGTGTCTTCTTACTCTCTGACAGCATTTTCATAAACTAAGGGGGAGAATTTCACTGCATATTTAGGGAAACATAGTGCTGGCATTTAAAATCAGGCAATATTTACATGAGTTAAGGTGAAAATTATCACAGTGATGATGAAGATGATAGTAATGCTGATTCTGCTTCTGTCACTGACACTGTTAGTATTACTACTACTAACAGTAGCACTTTATCACTGCATTCTCTTCTTAAATACAAAATTAAGCATTATATTAAAATCCCTAAAATGTAGAAATGAAACCAATGCCAAATGAAAGGAAAAGAGAGAAAAAGAAGAAACAAGGTAGGACAAAAGAGAAAGCAGGTAGAGGGGGACAAAAGGGAGGAAGGAGATTGTACCAGGGATATACTGGGCTTAAGAAAACATTTACAATAACTATTTTTTGCTTCATGTGCAGAATTCTACCCTCATTGTTCCAAATAACCAGCATTAGGGAGGCATTTTATTGTAAATTTTGAATCATTCTGTTAATATAACCTTAGTTACTGAGTGCAAGCTTTCAATCAGTGTACTTTAAATGGTTTCAAAGTTATTTTGTTTAGTCATAGCTATAAACAATCGGATTGGGGTGGGGGTTGGGAGACAGAAGTCAGTTATATTGGCAAGTTATATTAAGCAAATCAGGGGATAAAAAGGAAATTAAGAAACAAAGCTGTGAATCAGAGAAAATGATTCGAAAATGTAGACAGTGGGACATAATGTGGTTCAGACCCTATGAGGGAGAGGCTTATACCAACACAGATACTGAGTAGGGTCTGTTCACAACCGCTGCTAATGGTAGGTATCCACCATTATGTCCTTGTTTGTGGGCTTGTATGCTTTCCAGACCTGGGGTGAGAAAAGCTCTGGGTCATACCTGGGTCTGATCGCTGCTGATAATTTTTTTTATTTTGTTATGTTTTTCTTTATTTTTAAGATTGGAGAATCACTGTGAAGCAGAAGTGCTTTTGCCTTTTCTTTTTTTTTTTTTTTCTATCTATGCTTACATATGTGTGGAACTTGCCTTTGGGATACAGGTGAGTAACAAGTCATTCTGTGACTCAAGCTGCTTCAAAAGGCATTATTTTCTTTTTTGTTTTTTTTTTAGATTCCACACACATATGAGTGATATCATATAGTATCTTTCTTTCTCTTTCTGGCTTACAGAACAGAAACAGACTTGCAGACATAGTAAACAATCTTATGGTTTCTGGGGGAAAGTGGGTGGGATGAGATAAATTTGGAAGTTTGAGATTTGCAAATGTTAACCACTATATATAAAAATAGATAAAAAATAAATTTCTTCTCTATAGCACAGGGAACTATATTCAGTATCTTATAATAACCTTCAATGAAAAAGAATATGAAGACAAATATATTATATATATATATGCATGGCTGGGATATGCTGTACACTAGAAATTGACACATTATAACTGACTGTACTTCAATAAAAAACAAAAAGAACCAACTGAAAAGGAGAAAAAGGGCAATATATCATTTGAGTGTGTTGTATAGTCTTTTGAGGGGAAGATAAAATCATCCTTCAGAATCTGTGGAATAAATGTAAATATGTTTATGTGTGTATGTGTGTGTGTATATATATGAATCATTATCTTGTATATCAGAAATTAACACAACATTGTAAACTGATT
This sequence comes from Vicugna pacos, assembly GCF_048564905.1. Lineage (NCBI taxonomy): Eukaryota > Metazoa > Chordata > Mammalia > Artiodactyla > Camelidae > Vicugna > Vicugna pacos. Next base: position 43,195,922 of record NC_133000.1, read on the forward strand.
GTACTTCAATAAATGGGGAAAAAAGTGTGGACTAGAAGGCAAAGACTCTGTTCTGGCCCAAGGCAAGGACCATCCTGCACTGATGTCTTTGTATGTAAACTGAAGGAGATAATTACTAAAACTATTAGAAACAGTTTAAGCTTTTGTTCACAAGGACATAGGAGCCTCAACGTGAACACGGCTCTGAAGAATGTTGCTAACGCCTCCTGGTAACCCTTGAAGGACTGGATCTCAGTCACTTGCTCTACGTTCATTGGTATCTTCTCTGTTCAAGCAGCTGGATGTCTGCTAGTAGGAGTCAAACTCACATCCCCAAGCCACCTTGGATTTTATCTACTATGTTGATGCTTAGTGCAATAGGCTTGGCAAAACCCAATCCCTGCTCTCTATGGCTATAATAAAGGGAACTGAGAGACTGGAATTCAAATGATCTGACCTCCTTTTCACTTCCATTTAGGTTTTATGGCTGGCCAGACTCAGGACTCACCCAGCACGTCTGACACTGGTGAGTAAGAATCCACCAAGAGTCAGGACCACAAAGGAGACACTCCTTGTCTACACTGGAACAGACATGGAATGAGGAAATCTGTAGTCTGGGACATGATTGACCATAGCCAGCCTCTTTCTTTAGTGGCCAGTTCTACTTGACTATAACATGTATTAAGATAGAATTGAGCTGGATTAATTTCCCATTCAGGATATTTGTAACTGCTACAGGAAACATGAGTTCATAACAGGAAAGGAGTTCACAGAGAAGGTGGATACATTTTATGGTCTTCTTGCTATTTTAAGAACCAGGTAACTCAAGCATTATACTCTAGGGAAATCTCATGTTGTAAGTTTTGCACCTTGAACTATTTGGATATATTCTCCAGCTCCATATGTTTGAAGGCTTAGCACAAGTTAACCCTGTGCCTCTAAATCTAATTTTAGTAAATTTTATGCAGATAATCTTTCATTATTGATCAGTACTTTGATCCAAATTTACTTTAAAATTACAATACTTTGCTATTACAGCAGTTTAAAAATGGAAGTACACTGAGAAAATGACTATAAACTTTTAAGCATTTTAAGACAAATAATACACATTTGTGCAAATGAGTGGAAGAAAATCATCTGCATTAAATTAAATATTTGATTGGGACACCAAGCTTTATATCTTTTCTTTAAAAAGAATAAGAACATATGAAGGATAGTAATGTGGGTTGTAGGTCTGACTTTCCCATAATTAAATATGTTCTCTTCATCAAGTAAATTAAACCTTCTATGTCTAATATTTACAGAATTGGGGGAGGTGATTTTTCAGTTTCTTTTTTCTTTTTATTCCTTAACATTCTGTGTTTTTCATTCTAAAGTCTTGCTTGCAATTTAGATAGTATAGTCACCTGTTAGTTTGATAAAGTGCTAAATAATTTTGCAAGGTTAGAAGTCAACGTAACGTGCATACAAATCACTTGGTTCTGCCATCTTATAGGAACATGGGGAATGACCTATTTATACTTTCAGGCATTCTCGTTCTATAAATATCAGGTCAGCTCTAATACACAAAAGGTTGAATTATTATTTAAATAATTTGTATTGCCCTAGACGGTCAACAGTTAAATTGAAACAAAAAAAGTCCTTGGTATGGTAAAAATTATTCATGTGTCTATCTAAACTATCCCAAATAATTCAGTTTATTTGAACCATGTATCTGCTTTGAAAAAAAGAAGTGTCTTTGAAAAATAAATTGCTCAATTTTTTGACAGAATAGTAGTAAAAAGCTATGTCAGATAAAAACTGAATGACTACCATCAACACTTTACTGAAAATGTTTCTATGAATATTATTAATTGTTTACTAACCACTATAGCTAAAAGCTAAAATTATATTTTATTTAATTATCCTAAAAGACTTAGGAGTCTCTAACAGTATTGACTCATCCTCTTCTATAAAGCATTTTTTTCCTACTCTTTGACATCTTCAGTGTAGTTTTTTCTCCCTTACTTCAGTATCTCTGACCATTCTACCATGTTCTCTCCTGCTGTTCCTCTATCTCTGCACATCCTTTACTTTTTTTTTAATTGAAGTTCAGTTGATTTATAATGTTGTGATAGTTTCTGGTGTATAGCATAGTGATTCAATTATACATACATATATTCTTTTTCAATTATTTTTCACTATAGGTTATTATAAGATAAACAACAAGGTCCTAATGTATATCACAGGGAATTATTCAATATCTTGCTCATCCTTTTAAAGTGAAATTTCCCAGTCCTCTGTTTTCACTCTTGGTTCTCTTTGGAAGATGTCATCCACTCTCATGGTTGTGATTATATCTCAGTATCTGAACTTTATCCCAAATATCACTGCTATATAGGATTAATTGCTCTTAGTGGCTTAAATGTTCCATATAGGGACCTCAAACTGAAATCCAAAGCCAAACTACTTTTTCTCTCACGTAAACATTTTCCTCAGTTTGAAATTTCAGGTATACCAGTAAAGTGACCATTTCACGCTCTCCTACACTAGAAAAACTGGCAGCTTCTTGGATTCCCCATTCCTTACTGCTATTTTCTGCTGTCCATCATCAACTCCTAGCTAATCTATCTCACTAAGACTTCAGAATCTCTTAGTCCCTATTATTGCCTTCCTAGGCCCTCATCCTCTCCTACTTACAGTCTTGTGGTCGGCAGCCTCCTAGATTTTTTCTTGGTTACTAATCTTTCCTCAGTCAAGTCATTTTTCATATAACCAACACAATGGTTAGTACCCTGCCTTATAATCATGTTCATTACCTCCAAGTTAATATCAAATCCCATTAATATAGCAAACAGCAGTATTCATATTTTACTCTCAGCCCACCTCTTTGTCATAAACTCTCTCAGGCCATCATTTGCTCTTTGACTTGCCCTTCTCAGAATCACCCCACCATACTGAACTTACCACCCCCACAAACTTACCCACTGCCTCACAAATCTGGACCTGCCATTGCAGAGCCTGACCCTGCTCAAATATCTTCTCCCAGACAGTACATTTTGTGGCTCCACCAGGAACATTGAGAAGGAGTTAGAAAATGGTACATATTCCTTCTTGAGAAGCCACAGATATGACCCCAAGACAAGATCAGAGTAAGGATTAGAATTTGCATCCATCTGTGAGGTTTTCTGTACTCCCAGAGTCATTTTCTCTGCTGGGTTAAAATAAGCTTCTAGCGTGGAATTTAAATGGATCCAAGTGAAGGCAGATCTTTCATCTGCAGATGGATATACGGAATGGATTCATCAGAGATTACTTGGGATACTCAGAAGTGGAGACTCTTCTGTTTTGTGTTGTCTGGTCCTGTGCATTATAGTACCCCATTGAGCTTGAAAGCATCATATGCTGCATATATCTTTATAATTAATGTGGCTATTATCCACATTCCTAATTTGAAATGAAAATGTAATTCACCTTGAAAGTATATTTCCCCTGTTAAGATGATCAGAAAACATTAAAATAGTGGTCCGGTTAATATTTATAATGAATGAGTGTGTTTGTACAATTTTCTTGCTGATTAGTATTAAGTAGCTAGTTAAGTTGACTGGTTTCTGTTAAATATTCAATTCAAGGCACAATGCAGGTGAATTGAAATTGTAATGTTACGACTATAATGGTCAATTATGTTCTGTTTGAATTATTCATCACCCAAGTACAAATGTCTCATTCTGTCACCCATATCCATGGGAAAACCAGGTTTTCAAATACATAGTTGGTCAGTACAGAGTATTAGCCGGTTGCTGAGAACTTCGTTATAGGAGTCACAAATAAAATTACCATGACAAATATGCTTAATGGTTATTCTGCAGATGTTCCATTATAAAACTCTACTCATGTTATTAATCTTCCGAAGCCCATTACCTCTCCTACAGACAAGACCATCAACTATACTAATGCTGTTAATTGTCTAATTCCAGTAGTCTTAAAAACAGAGGTTACAGGCAGCCTTAGGTAAAAATGAAAAAAGCCTGCCAATAGCCCTAATAAATATCTTTAAGTTACAAAGAGAAGAAACTAAAAACTCCATAAAGACAGTCTTCTGAATGTCCACACTGGACTGTCACTAATGATGGGCATATCACTGTAAATAAATTTCCAAAATTGTACTTTACAACTCCTAAACCAATCAAAGTTTTAAGTTGTAATATTATTTTATTTCCCAAAACATAGTGAAATAATTTTTATTTCTTATCAGCTAATTCAAATGACAGTTTTCCCTTCCTGAAGTCTGTATAAAATTTTGCATTTATTTCTCTCTGTATATCTGTATGATTTATATATATATGTGTTGTATAGTTTAATATTACATATACAAATTATGCATACATCTATAGAAACAGGGATAGTGGAGGGTCTGTAAAGGCCATCAATAGAATCCAGGAGATAAAACAGGTCTCTTTTCTGATTGTCATTCTATTTGCAGAACAAAAAAATAATACTGAGAAATGTGAAACAAAAACATCTTGATCTGGGTATTGGCATGCGTAGCTATTTCTAAGTTTTCTTCTGTGGTTTCCATCTTTCTCATTTGGCACCTGTAAATGTAACTTTCAGTTTTCAAAGGATGACCTAGAGCCAAGCTCCTGATGGGAGCTTTTTCCCACTTGGCAGCTTAGAATGATGGACAGATGTGTTTTCTGTTTTTCAATCCCAGTATCATATTCAAACATTATGTACACATAATACGTGTATCATAGACACAAGTGGCCCTATGTGTGTACCTGTTTTTCTGAATGAAACGACATACTCTCTCCAGTTCCTGTGTATTTTACTCCCCCGTCCTGCCTTGGATGATAGTCCACACAAAACAGCTGTGACCTGGCCCTTGCTCTTTGCTTTCACCATGTTCCCTCCAGAAAAATCCAGATTTAAACCATCATTATCTTTTTGTGTGTTTCTTTTCTTCCCACTTATTGTTTTGTTCTTTGGGTTTTTGATTTTCCTATCTGAAATATTCTTCCTGAACGTCGACCATCTAGAACCCTAGCAGTCTTTCAGGTGCCACCCTAGTCACCTCCTCCTTTGGTCAGCCTTCTGTGACTGCCAACAGCAGTCCTGCCTGTTGGCTTCCATAGCACCCTTGGATTTCATCATTGCATATTATACTGCAAATACTTGCTTGTTGGGTTCCCTCTCACTTTTGTATCATAAGCTACTTAAAAAAAGAGACCTTAGACTGCCTAATTATTTTGTCTCATCAGTGTATGGCACAATTCCTGACACAGAGCAGCAACCTAAGATATAGCCGCTGAGTAAATTAATGAAGAATAACTGGATCAATAAATGAATACCACCATAGGGACCAGTAGTTTTTATGTTACTTACACTCATTACATTGAATTTCATCAAAAATAAACATTTGATTTCAATTTATTGACTCAAAAAAAGGTATGTCATAATCAATAAGAAAAGTCCGGAAAACCTTCCAGATTACTTTAAAAAAAAAATCTGCATTTTTTCACATTGGACTATATTAAACGTTTGAAGAAGAGCACAGAAGCCAATTTAGAAGGAAAAAAAAAGCTTTTGCAATACTTTCTCCCAAATCTATCTATGAATCACACAAGCTTTCCTGAATTTAACTACATTAATAATTTATTTGGGGACCTGGAGTTGTATATCTACTCTAATTTGCATTGTTCATCTGAAAATTACTAGCATAACTATGCATTGTATAATATGTATCATTTTTAAGGGAGAAATAATATATCTAGGATAAAAAAAAAACAGTTAAATCCCTGGAACTGTCTTGCAGAAACACACATCTTTCATCCAATTTTATTTTCAGGTTGTTAGTCTACACTGAGGGTACCAGCTAATCATGATACAGAACGACACCAAACGATCTTATAAAAGTTTAAATTGTTTCCCTGGCATTGGCAATCTAACATTAAAAATCCTTTTAACACATTGGTAATACATACTTTTTCTAAAAATTTTAATCCACAGGAATTTGACTTTTAGCCTTTATTCTATTTGTCAGCTATGGCCACATTCTTATAAAAATGTCAAGAGAAGCCTCTGAAAACACTGGTTTTTATGATCAAAAAAATTGATAATGGAGACAAGCTATCTTAGGATGCTGGTTTTTTTTTTTTTTTTTTTACCACGTTTGTCTCTAAAACAAATCCACCTCAAATGACCTTACCTGGAATCTTGCTAACCTGTTTCAATTTTAATGCTTAAAAATAAGACCTTTAATATTTTATATCAATAAATGAAGCTTAGCTCTTTCTTGAACTTTTATCTCAGAAATATTGTCTTCATCCAAGCATGCAAACCCCTTCTGTCTCACAGGTAGAATTTAATGTATCATCGACCCCCAGACAAAATAAAAACACTGAAGAAAACTAAAGGCAGAAAAAACACTTCTATGTGAACTTAAAGAAGAATTATGCATAAAATTATTCTCAACCCTTGAGAAATGTATAAATACAAGAGGCAACAAAACATTCTAATGAAATATTTAAGGGTTCGGTGGGCCCATTTCAGTGGTAACCTGGGAGACCAGACCCTGACTGAGGAACTTCTTTGCAAATGCAGATTGAAAGGTCAGCAAATGTATGGAGTCAAATGATTCTTGTTTTATTGCCCCGTTGTGGCTGCACTAATGTAATATATATCTTTCTGGATCTTAAAACCTGTTTTATGGGAGAGACTTTAGTTTGGAACTTCGATCAATGAGATACAGGGGGTCAAATGATAAAAAAAAATTCGAGTGTAAGTGACTCTGAAGGAAGGCAGTGTGTTGATCACCAAGGAGGGCAAGGGGCCATCCCTTGGGGGCTGTACATGAAAGAAACAAGTGATGAAGGAAGAAAGGGGCAGGTGGGCTTTTCTTTCTCTTGTTACTAGTAGTATTTGCTTTCAAATGTAATCAAAGCAACAGTAAAATAGATTAATTAATAAGGATAAGTCGTGTTTTCTGATTCTATTGTGTCACGTGGAAACCATAGGATGGTATGTATTTATGAGGCGCTTGTTGTAAACACAATAATAGGGTGTGAACCAATGACAGCAAGGGACCTGGGTCCAAGATTTGAGTTTTCATTAATTAACTCTGAATCGGGGTATATCACTGAATCTCCCCAATCCATGACTCAGAACCAGGTAGCACTTAGAAGTATAATGCCCATAACCTTCTGATTAGGAGAGCTAAAATGCCCCATGATCTTATTACTTTGTCAGGTATTATTTTAAATCTTTTTATTTAACTTCTTAAATTCTTCTCTTTTCTTTTTATTGTCACCTTCTTTACCCACCTAGCCCAGGAGTCTACTAGATGTCTCGCTCCTTTTCTGTCTTCCACAATCTGATTGGACTGACTCTAAGACAGACAGCATTCCTGTTTTGATCTAAGACCATTTGCACATGGAGGTCAGGGAAGTGAGGGAGGGCAAGTTTAGTGGTCTAGGAGATGAGGGGTTGGCATGGGGTGTGGGGGCACCACTCATTAACTGCACGGAATTGAGCAACAGTAAAATCAGGGAAAAGCAGGCCTGCTTTGTATTACCACCTTGATCTGGTAGTTTTAACCAGTGTCAATAATAAAATACTCCTCTAGAAAAATCTTTTCTCTAAGTTCTCAATAATTGCTGGATGTGTGCTACCCAGCCACTGTCTGGGATCAGCTTTCATTCCATCATTTCCCACTTCAGATATAGAAGATGGAGAAAAGATCATGCTGCAAAGATGAGGCTGTCTCATAAGAAAGTACATGAAGTGAGTTCATCAGTTAGACAAGTACAGGAAAGGAGATTACTTTGTATTTAAACTAAGTATAATATACATGGGTTTTTTAAGTTAAAATAATGGAATAAAATATATAACTGCCATTAATTTTCTCTTTTCTATGTTTTACTGCCCATGAAAAGGCAGCCCAAGCAAGAGTGATGAGAGGAATGTTTTGATCCTACCTTTCAATATCTAGAACCACTTGAGGCTTAGGTAATCTCTTGATAGAAATAGACGTTTGGCTGCAACTACTTAGATGTTTTGGATCCAATTCTGAGTCCAACCCTAAATAATTTTAATTCAACTTTCATTTTGTGGTAACTATGGATTTGCAGGTATTTTTAAAGTTAATAGAGAGAAATTTCATGTACCCTTTACTAGTTTTCACTGATAATGACATCTTGAAAAACAGTAAGATTTCATAACCAGGATATTGGCATTGATACAATTGATGGATACCAGTTTTGTTCAGATTTCCCAGCATTATTTGTATTCCGGGTATGTGGTGTGTATGTGTGTGTGTGTGTATGTGTGTGTGTGTGTGCGTATTTGTCACGTGTTTAGGTCCGTGTATGTATATCCACCTCCACAGTTAAGATGAGGAACTGAACCATCACCATGAGAAGTCATTGGCTGCCCTCTTACAACCAGTCATCACTCTTTCCCCATCCTTAAAACTAGCAGTCACTGTTCTGTTCTCTATGTCTATAATTTATAATTTCATAAATAGTATATAAACGGAGTCATACTGCAGTTAACCTTTTGGGATTGGTTTTTTTCACTTAACAGTATTCTCTGCTTATTCATCTAAGTTGCTCCATGCAGCAATAGCTTATTTCTTTTTGTTACTCATTAATAATCCATGGTGTATGCCTTGGTTAATTTTAAAATACCATTTCTGGGGCATGAGAACTTCACAATTTTATATTTTTGTATTAATATTTTAAACTTGAGAGAAAAATACTTTAATAAGTATTAAAATTTTTCAATAGTAATAACAGTAAATACACAGCATGCATTAATGCTAAGCATTGTCTAAGCTCTTTACATATATTCATATTTTTGATTCTGATTACACATCTATAAGATAAGGACTATCGTTAAGATCTTTATATCAATGAAGAAGCAACATAGAAGTGTTCAGAAAATTAGCCTAGAGACTTACCTAGAAAGTGGTCAATATTTTCACCTAGGCAGTTGGGCCCTGGAAACTGTACCTCCCATACGAGCAGAAAACTTGAGGATTTGGATCTCACATATATACAACCTCTTCTCCTCTTGGCCTTAAATCTACTTTATATCCTTTTACTATATAGCACAAGTCTATTAAACACTATAGAGGGGGAGGGTATAGCTCAGCAGTAGAGCACATGCCTAGCATGCATGAGGTCCCGGGTTCAATCCCCAGTACCTCCATCAAAATAAATAAATCCTATTATGCTCTCGTGTACCCAAAATTATGTTTAGTGCTGTGAAATAACAGTGTGAAATGTAAGATAGACATTTAAATAAGTAATCATATAGCAATAAGCTATAATTATGAGAATTTGGTAGAAACTTTATGAAAAAAACATGTTTTTTTAATGAAAAAACAGAGGAAAATAGAACTAATTTTTGGAAGGAGGGCATGAATAACTTTTGAGAAAATCTAATCTTTGAACTGGATTTTGAAGGATTAGTGGAAGTTCAGAAGAATTTTTGATTCTAAAAATAATAGAAGAAAATTCTTGACGATATGATTGTATATGACATGACTGGGGATTATTCAGTAGTGTTCTCTGGCTAGACATCAAAATGTGTAAGGGCAGTAGCTCTTGAAAATTCCAAGAGATAGACTAGGACTAAGGGATAAAGAGTCCTATTATTCCAAGTTGGTTGGTACATGTTCTATGCAATGAGAAGCCATGCATTTTTTTTTTAACAAGGCATCTCCTGGGCCTGGCTATTGTATCTGATATATTCTATTACAGTAGTGTTTTTTGAAAGTGGACCAAATCTACTCAGAAAGCAACTGTTTAAGTGCATGTATGTTACTTGCTATACGAAGGAGAAAAGATAGTCATTTACTGGGAGTCCAAAAATTCCTAGAGGTACACAGAAGTATTCTTGTAACCCCCTGAGTTTTCAAGTAATATTTTAGGAACAATTTGTCAAATTATCCTTTTTAAGATAAAAAATGTAGGCACCCTACTTTTCCTAGAACAAGAAAAAATTGAAACATGGGATCATGTTGGATAGGTTTTAAGTAGGAGTCACAGATTTTAATTCCTTCAGGGGCCCAGAAGATGACTTGATATTAAATGCACAGAAATATTGTTCTCTCATGCAAATTAATAGGCAGCTTCTTCTTCTTGCCCCTTGTCTTTCCTTGATCTTTCACTTTTTCATTTTTGAGAGAGACGTGAGGACAGAGAAAGAAGTCACTACTCCAGGAAAGAGTCACAGCACTAATGTGATAATAAATGATAACTGACATTTGGGACCAATCTCAGGAATCCAAAAGGTAGTTATCAGAAGTTTGAGCAACTCATCACACTTAATCTAAACAGGGCAGCTACTACGTAGCTTTAAGTTAACAGCTGCCATGCAGAAATCAGACTCAACATTTGTATAGATAATTTTTTTATATTAAAAAAGGAGTGGGGATTATTATTCTAGTTTTATCAGCAGCATTTACAAGGTGGACTGAAATATGCCCAGAGGTCAATGGTCTGCATTATGGGTCACTGATTCAAACTTTGAAATGTCAGGGGGAGAGGGAACATTACTGCAGAATGGAAGTATGGAGCTAAAGCATTGTGCTGGCTTGGAAGTATCTGAAAATAGTGATGGGAGAAAGACAAAATAAAGGTAAAAGGTAAAAGGAGAGTTAGGCATAAGAGTGGATATTGCCAAAGACAAGTAAATTTAAGTGCATTTTATTCTACATTTATGACAGAAATGTAATTTGGTGCAGCCACTATCAAAAATATTATGGAAACTCCTTAAAAAACTGTAAATAGAGTTACCATATGATCCAGCAATCCCACTCCTGGGAGTATATCTGGAGAAAATTCTAACTTGAAAAGATACATGCAACTCAGTGTTCACAGCAGCACTATTTACAACAGCCAAGACATGGAAGCAACCTAAACGTCCATTGACAGGTGACTGGATAAAGAAGATGCGAGATATATACTAAGTGAAGTCAGGAAGAGAAAGACAAATATCACATGATATCACTCATATGTGACATCTAAAAAAATGACACGAACTTATTTGCAAAACAGGAAGAGACTCACAGACATAGAAAACAAATTTATGGTTACCAAAAGGGAAAGATGGAGCGGCAGGGGGAGGATAAATTGGGAGTTTGGGATTAGCAGATACAAACTACTATATACAGAATAGATAAACAACAAGGTCCTACTGTATGGTACAGGAAATTATATTCAATAACTTGTATTAACCTATAATGAAAAACAATATGAAATATATATGTATATGTCTAACTGAATCACTATGCTATACACCAGAAACTAACACAACATTGTGAATCAACTATACTTCAATAAAAATTAAAAATAAGTAAATAAAAAATATTTGAAATCGATGATCATATCTTAACACCTGTTGTTTTCTTGAAGGTTTTATCAGAAATGTAGGGCAATGTCCGTATCCTCTATCAATATATTAATAATAAAAATATGTTTTCTTACATGCCCATTTGAACTAAAATAAAATTAAACACATTCTTACTGAAATCAGATAAATTTTTTATCAGGAAATTATCATAAAATGTAAATGATTCTAGTCTGTTACATCACAGAATGTAGACTCTGAAATATACTATATTTTTTACCACCTATTTTTTGCCACAACTTCTTTATTAGACTATTGACTGAAGCAGATTAATTTGTGAATATACTCGCCCATCGAGACTAGAAAACTATAAAAATGAAACTTTTTAAAAATTGAAATATCCTGCTTTATGGAAGTATATAATAAAAAAACAAAAGAACTTAAAAAAAACCTTGTTCTAGAATGCATTAGATAAGGCTCCTAAAAAAGACCTTTTGAAATTTTCTTTTATTCTTGCAGATAATATTAATGAACATATTAAAGGAATGTTATTGGCAAATGAAAAAAATTTATTTCAAGAATCTCATATTTTAACTTGTAAAGAAGTTTAAATATCTAAAATTTTGTATGAACATATTTGTGAAGATAATAAAAATTTAAAATTGAGTGGGTTAACCATGAATTATAGATAGGGTGTCAAATAAAGTGAGGAATAATTTTAAAAGAGTGGAAGAGTTAGGAAATATATTCATATTTATTTGAGATAATGATCTACCCTGGAAGTGTAGCCTGACACGTTCTCCTTTTTCACTCAAATTTCTTCCCAACAAGGCCAGACGTATGTGTATTGTACCCAACATGAAAACGCTACAAAGCCGTTATATGCTTTGGAAAGTAACACTCAATTATTTATGTGATGCTGCATATCAAATCTTTGATATAACATTAAAATCATATCAGACGTCTTAACTCATCCATGCATATGTCACTCCTAGTAATAGAATTTTCATTCTCTTTATGAATACTGTACATAGTATGAAGAATATACATGGCATATATAAATACATAGTATATTTTCCTGAATATTTTTGATAAGAGAAAACTTAGTAAATAGTTGTCTAACTTCTCCTTCCTGTTTTCTAAGTACTTGTTCATGCTTTTTAAAAATTTAAATATCTGACAATTATTCCTTCTTTTATTTACTGTTTTGTAACTCAGTAAATTTAAGGTCCAAACAACTTGTGCTCTTTATTTAGAAGAAATTGGGATTTGTACAGAATTTGGAAATTATTCATGACATTTAGATATGACAGAGGCTCTGAAAGGAACAAAAACTTAAAACATTGCCAAGCGCACTGAAATGTAGGCATGGTATTTAATATTAGTCAATCCTCTACCGCCATCTGGTGGTAACATGTGGTTATGACCTAACTGAGCTGCTTCTGATGTTGAGTTACTAGGTTTCCAAAGATAAGTACATTTTAAGTGGAGCATTTAATTTGATTACTTTGGAAGAGGTAAAGTTTCCCCCTCAAATATTTTTTCTTTTTTTTTCAAGTTCCAATGAATGGAACAAAAATATACTTAACATTTCTTTTTGTGTTAGCTTATTTCAAATAAAATCCGAAGAAAGAAGTGTCATACACATTGTCCAAAAAATGGTCCTTTAAGTCATTTAATACATGTTTCAGTTTTAAAATGCTGCATATTTTGATAGTTTGTCTATTAAAACAAAAGCTTAATCTTAAAAAAAAGTGTTTTGCTTTTACTTGTTTTCATTGTAATAGTTGTGGAAATGGATAAAATAGACCATTAGTTAAAGGTATATTATCCACAATGAAATTTATCCCTAAGATAAATTTAACTTATTAACTTCCTCTGGTTGGGAATTTTTAGTAATAACTGAATAACAAATATTACTTAGGACAAATGATAACATTAGAACCTTATTGTTTGATTCTTTCAAACTCTAAGGAAACAGATTCAAACAGGGGTTGCAGAATAAATGATACAAACTTCAAACTTACTAGTGTTATGTTTTCCCTTGGAAAGATCTCCTCCCTCCTTCCCACTGCCCAGCTTCCCAAGATAACATATGAATTCAGGAGAAAATTTGGGGTACGTTCATGGAGGTACAGGGGAGAGGCATGGATAATCCACTTATCCTTTGGCTTTTCTGGGTCTTCACTAGCCTCTGCTAAGGTAAACCTCATGCCACTGTATGACTATGTGTCCTGTGCTGGAATACAACGAAGTGTGGCAGGTCCTGCCAATGATGGGGGGCGTTGCGATAGCAGCTGTTACTGAAACCTGCAAGCCCAGTGGAGTCTTCATTCATGAAGTTTCCCAAAATTGATTCTTATTGCCTCAGTTCCAGCCTATTCCGATGAACATTTTCTTGGCACTTCTGAGTTGCCTGTACATGGCACACAGGAACTTCTGGATCAATTGCGTGATAATCTTAGACTGTTGAAAATACAGAGTTACTACTCAGGAACCTTTCCAGAGACATCATCTAGAGACATGCCAACGCTGATGTCCTGCCCGGTGACAATTTGGACAGCCCTGGAGACATGCCTCATATGGTGGTGATATGTGAACAAGTTGGGTGCTATGTCAAGCATCCTAAGATTTCCCCAAACTTGCACTTTTGTTGAGGACTGAATAGCTGTAATGGTGTTGGTCTATTTCTGGAGTCTATTCTGTCCCATTCACCTATGTGCCTAACCATCTGCCAATATCACACAGTTTTTTTTTTATTATTGTAGCTTTATTCTTAAATATTCTTAATATTGGGTAGCTTGTTACTTCAAAGATTGTTCTGTTTCACAATGATTGCTGCTAGTCTTGTTCCTTTGTTTTTCATATTAAATTTAATTATGTTTCTATAGACCTAAAACAAACAAACAAACAAACAAACAAAAACCCTGCTGAGATTTGGATGTGTGTTGCATTAAGTCTAAAGATCAGTTTGGGAAGAACTGGTATCTTCGCTATGTCGAGCCTCTCGTGGTATTCTTCAGTTACATGGGCCTCTGTGATTTCTGAATTATTTTATTTTGTATTGTTCTGTTACCCTGAATGCTATATATATATTTTTTTAACTCTGATTCCCAGTTGTTCACTGCTTGAATATAGAAATATGATTATGTTTTGTGTGTTTAAGTTGTATTTTGTAAACTTATTGAACTCATTTATTATTTCTGGGGGGGGGGCGTTGGTAGTTCCTGGAATTTTCTACATGGGAAATCATGTCATTTGTGACTAGGAGCAGTTTTATTTCTATTTTTCCAACCTCTATGCTTGTAATTTTTTTTTTTGGGCCACTTGCCTGGCTAAGACGTACAGTGTTATGTTAACTAGGAGCAGTGAGACTAGATATTTTTGTCTTGCTCCCAATCTTAGGGAGAAAGCATTTAGTTTTTCACTATTAAGTATGATATTTGCTGTAAGAATGTTGTCAACACACCTTGCTGGGTTGAAGAACTTTTTTTCTAAATCTAGATGCTAAGAGTTTTTATCATGAATTGATGATGAATCTTTCTCAAATGTTTTTCTGCTTTTATTGACATGATGTGTGCTTTTTCTTCTCTAAATTGCAAACATTGTGAATCATCATGACTGATTTTTGAAAACTGAACCAGTACAGGGATCTATATTCAATATCTTGTCGTAACCTGCAATGAAAAAGAATATATGTATGTATTATGTATGACTGGAACATTATGCTGTACATCAGAAATTGACATGGCCTTGTAAACTGACTATATTTCAAATAAAACAAAATTTTAAAGATTCAAGTTGGTCAATTTGGAAAACAAAGTGAAAATAAAAATGCCTTTATTCATCACACACAAAAACAAAAAAACCAAACTGAACCAGTCTTATGTAACTATAAAGATTTCAGTTGGCTGAGGTGCATTCTTTTTATATATTTATGGGTTTTATTTGTTAATATTTTGTGGAGGATTTTGGTGTCCATATTATTTAAGGATATTGGCCTATCATTTTATTTTTTGTAGTATTTTAAAATTTTGATTTCAGGCTAATGCTGGCTTCACAAATGTTTTTGGAAATGCGCTTTCTTCTTCTAGTTTCTGGAGGAAATTGGGTAGAATTGGTATTATTTCTTCCCTAAAGCTCTGATAAAATTTACCAGTGAAACCCTGTATACTTGGAGATTTTTTTCCAGAAGATCTTTAACTATGAATTAAATTCCTTTAATAGTTACAGGGTTACTCAGGTTATCTATCATCTTGAGTTAGTCTTGAAAATTTGTGCTTTTTAAATTATTGCTCTGTTTTATTCAAGTTGCTGAATTTGTGCGTAGAGTTTTTCACAATACTCCTTTATTATTCTTTTCATGTCTCTGGGGTCTATAGAGATCCTTCTCATTCTTGAAATTGGGAATTTGTGCCCTTTTCTTCTGTCAGTCTTGCTAGAGGTGTATCAATTTTATTGATCTTTTTATAGAATCCACTTTTGGTTTCATTGATTTTTCTAAACTGATTTTCTGTTTTCAATTTAGTTAATTAGTATCATAATGATTTGTTTTCTTAAGTTTGATTTAGTTTCATTTTACTTTTCCCAGGTTCTTAAGTTGACATTTTAGGTTGTTGATTTTAGATAATTGTTTCTTCTAACATAATCTTTTTTTTTCCCTAACTGAAGTACAGTCAGTTACAACATGTCAGTTTCTGGTGTATAGCATATTGTTTCAGTCATATAAACACACATATGTTTGTTTTCATATTCTTTTTCATTATAAGTTACTGCAAGATACTGACTATAGTGCTGTACAGAAAAAATTTGTTGTTTATCTATTTTATGTATAGTAGTTAGTATCTGCAACTTTTGAACTCCCAGGATTGGCATTTTTTTCACTGAGCATAATTCTCTGGAGATTCATCCAGGTTTTCATGTGTATCTACAATTCACTGCTTTTTATTTCTAAGTAGTACTCCTTAATATGGACGTACCACAGTTTGTTTAAACATTTAACTATATAGGGACATCCTGTTTGTTTCTTCCAGTTTTTGACTATTATGAATAAAAATGCTACACATATTCATGAACAAGTTTTCTGTAAATATAAATTTATTTATTTTTCAAAAAATTTTTTGAATATATATATTTATTGAAGTATAGTCAGTTTACAATGTTGTGTCAATTTCTGGTGTACAGCAAAAGGCTTCAGTCATACATGAACATACATCTATTTGTTTTCATATTCTTTTTCACCATGAGTTACTACAAGATATCGAATATAGTTCCCTGTGCTATACAGTATGAATTTGTTGTTTATCTGTTTTATATCTATTAGTCAGTATCTGCAAATCTCGAACTCTTATTTTATCCCTTATAAGTTTAATTAGGTCCCATCTGTTAATTGTTGCTTTTATTTATTTTTTGTCACCTTTAATGTTTTTTATTGATTTATAATCATTTTACAATGTTGTGTCAAATTCCAGTGTAGAGCACAATTTTTCATTTATACATGAACATATATATATTCATTGTCATATTTTTTTCTCTGTGAGCTACCATAAGATCTTGTGTATATTTCACTGTGCTATACAGTATAATCTTGTTTATCTATTCTACAATTTTGAAATCCCAGTCTATCCCTTCCCACCCTCTGCCCCCTTGGCAACAAGTTTGTATTCTATGTCTATGAGTCTATTTCTGTTTTGTATTTATGCTTTGTTTGTTTGTTTGTTTGTTTTTTAGATTCCACATATGAGTGATCTCATATGGTATTTTTCTTCTCTTTCTGGCATAAATGTACAAGAGTGAAATTACTGGATCACATGGTAGTTACATACCCAGTTTTGTAAGAAACTGTCCATTTTCCAGAATAACTATACTATTTTATGTTCCCATCAGTAACATATGAATAATCCACTTGCTCTACATTTTCAGTATTTTTAATTCTATTTTTTAATTATATCTATTTTTAAATTATATTTTAATCATATCTATTCTCATAGGTGTGTCGTTTCTCATTGTGGTTTTAATTTGCTTTTCCCTAATGCTAAATGATGTTGAAGATTTTCTCATGTACTTATTTGTCATATGTATAATCTTTTTAGTAAAATGTGTTTTGCCCATTTTCTAATTGGACTTCTGATTTTTAACTGGTGAATTTTAAGCACTGTTTACATATTCCACGAGATATATATACACACACACACACACACATACTATTCTTTTGTTAAATATAAACACGTGATTGTGAATATTTTCTTCCAGACCAGGGCTCTTTACAGGACCTAATGGGCATGATTCATTCTGAGTTCATTCTTACATAAGGAGTCAGACTTCTTGAATTCAGACACTTTCTACTCCTGTTGTTTCTGTCATCATTTCTTCTTGTGAACATTTTGCTGTGTGAGGAAATTTTACTATGTTTACTTAGGCCATCATTGCTTTCTAACAAAACACTTCAGCTTTGTGACAATGTCACTCTGCCATTTGGAGTAGCTGTGCATCTTAACCAAGATCTGACTCCTGGGATTCAATTCTAATATCAAACATCTGAAAACTAACCCAGGCCTGAGCCGATTACTCTCTGAGAAACTCAGGTTTCTTCCCCTCAAAGAACCTCGTACCGAACAACCCCAGACAGAAGCAGGATCTCTTTCATTCAAAAACCTATAACTCTTCTGTAGTTATTGTTGGCTAAATCTTGAACTTGCTTGATATCAGGATTTTATTTATATAAGTTTGTAAACAAACATAGATCTTATCTTTCCATATAACCTAGTAATTATTTGATACTGAGATCAAATCTTACATTTCAGTTATCTTTCATAATACTTTCCATAGGCATCAGATCAAATGTTTACAATATAGTTCTCAGAGAGAACTTAAAGGTATCTTAGGTCAGATCCCCACAAACACCATCAATCATGTGCTTATGTTCCCTCTAGCACATTTTTGACCAATCCAACACATTCTGCTCACTCACAGAGATGTAAAATATAGTTTCAAATATAGGACTTCATCTTAACACCAGTAATATTGTTCCAATTCTTCAGAATAAAACAATTTTAATAAAACAATTTTACTTGAGAATATTTTCCATATATAAAAATCAAGATAACTGCTCAAATAATATAGATTAAAAAATAAAGGATACAGTAGGAGAGTTTCCTTATAAATATTAAGCAATATCTTTAAGGTAAGACGTCGCTTATGACATTAAAATTGCTTCAGATTGGATTAGCATAGGAGCTGTACAAAGCTTTGTACAAAACTCAGCTGTACAAAGAAAGTCACCACTTATGAGAAAGAAAATAATTGATAATTATCAGTTAACAACAGCTTAGAGTAATGAAATTTTTATGATTCAGGAACAAGCTTGTTACGGACTAAATTTAAAATTAACGTAACTCAGTAAAGATGAATTTTTTAGGTATTTGTGTATATTAGGTATTTGCATACCTAGTAAATACAGATATGATTGAAAGCTGGACAGGACAACTTAATGAGATTTCATATAGGATCTTAGTTTGAGGAATTATTGATATTTCTTTAAGTAATGCACAGACTTAAATAACATGGACCACATTAATAAACATGTAGTATTACTTTATAATGCAATTTTTTGAGAATTCTAAAAAAAAACTTCAAAAAATATCAGCTGTATAATATTTACTTGAAATATAGTTTCAGTAAGATCTCAGAACTTAAAGTCTTAGATGAGTGTCTTCCTTCTTTTCTCCCTCCCTTCCTCCGTCTCTCTCTTTCTCCCAGTGTCTCTAACTCTTCTTTCTTTCTCTTTCTCTTTCTTTCTATCTTTTTCTCTTTCTTTCTTCTTCTAAAAGTAGTTAAGAACTTGGACAATAATGTAACATTTCATCTATATATTTTATTATTATTTTAAGTTACTCTGCTTACAATTACTATTAATTTTATGTAGTTAAGTAAATATATAATGAAATGTCACCAACTGAATAAATCAAGTTTATAAGGTAATTGATTTTGGGGGATTACTTGTGCTCACTTCCTTTTGACAGAGGCTGGTTTTGCATTTTCATTTGTTTTCTCATTTTCATATTATTGATTAAGATTGCTCGAAAAATTGGATTTGTTATGGCTATTGTTTTATGGTATTAATTAATTTGATTTATGTATGGATTACACTTTGAATAATTACTTTATGACAAAACAACGCTAATATAAATGAATCACTTTATTTCAATATACTACTTTTGGTGGTTATATTAAGTAAACCTCTCATTCCATAAAAAATATGTGTGATTAGAATAAAATCAATGCAATAATTTTTCACTCTTTCCTTCACACCACAAAATATGGCATTTCCTTTTTATGTAGCTGTTCATCAGAGTCACATGGGAAAAAAAAATCCTGCAGGGATGATCCTAGACCATATTTAACATTTCAGTTAGTGGCCCAATAAAAGAGTAAACGTTCTCCTTAGTATCAGGTAAATTTCACAAACCCTAGGTTAAGGGAAAGGCAGATTTTTAAATTAATACTTGTGTGAATTGGTAATAAGCAAGAAAGCTAAGAATGACAAAACCAGGACTGAGTATCTGCATAAGAAAACAATGACTACGGAAACATCAGAGAAGAGATTTGCTGATGTACGGGTGTAGCAGAAAATGCCAAGAATCTCAAGGATTTTTAAACAGTATACCATTGTAGCTGGAAAATAATGGTGATAGGACATGAAAAAATAGTGAGATAAAAGTTAAGAAACCTTGGAAACAACCTAAATATCCATCAACAGATGACTGGACAAAGAAAGTGTGGTATATATATATTCAGTGGGATGTTACCAGCCGTAAATAAGAATAATATCATTTGTAACAACATGTTTGGACCTAGAGATTATCATATTGAGTAAAGTAAGTCAGACAAAGAATGATGGACATCATATGATATCACTTATATATGGAATCTTAAAAAAAATGATACAAATTCTGTTTACAAATCAAAAACAGACTCAGGGACAGAGAAAACAAACTATGGTTACCAAAGGGGAAAGGGTTAGGGAGGGCAAGTTCTTACTGTATAGCACAAGGAACTCCATTCAATTTCTTGTAATAACATATAATGAAAAATAATCTGAAAAGAAAAAATATATATGTATGTATATGTATAACTGAATCACTTTGCTGTACACCTGAAAATAATATTGTAAATCAACCACACTTCAACAAATTTTTTTCAAAGTTAGGAAACCTTAGGTAGTTTTATAGTTATAGTTAGGCAACTATTTACTCAGATCAAATGGAATCTACAAATAACTCTACAAATGTAAATTCTAAAAACAGTTTTAGAAAACAAACTCTGAACACAGCTCAGAATCAAAAAAAAGTCACAAGTCAAGATGTAAATGAGAAAATAAGTCCACTTTTATTTTAGTCAACAAAAATTATTTATCAAGTAGACAAAAGATTCTGTTACGTAAAGTTTACAGTGTGCACCAACATAAGATCACCTCTTCAAGACTGTAATAGGTAACGATCACATCACAGTGCAGAGTAAGATGCTGTCCATCTGAGCACTCATGGGCCATGTGGAAAGGTAGTGGGGGTGGTCTGCTGTGGGTTGTCAGAGCCCAAGGGGGCTGAGAAAAGCATCTTTGGGTGGGGGCAGGGGTAAGAAGAAGGGTCAACTGCAACAACGGGAGACTGAATAAATAGAGTTGGATTGATTGAATAAGTGAATATTTTAAGGATAATGGGAGCCAGGCATTTTACTCTCAGAGTTACATGTATAGAAAAGGAAAAAGCAAGAACAAGCTCTGGCGTGCTGCATTAGAATTAGAGAGATCACTTAGAGCTCGTGTAGTACAGAATACATCAACCAACATAGAAATAAACACCGATGTTAATGTGTGTGCTTATGCCTATACTCGTGTGTGAACATAGAAATATACATATTCCATTGCTCTTTTCACCAAAAGGACAGGGAGCAGTGACAATCCCACACCTGGCATCCAAATATTGGTTTCTAAATTTGACTTGGCACACTAAAAGGAAACAGGGCTTCTGAGAGAAATGACTGATTCCTAGGTTAGGACAAAGTAGGATAAGACGGGCCTAGAAAATATGCACCAGAAAATAAAGAAGTGCTCAAAGAAAGATGGAAACTTGCCTAAAGGACAGAGCTGATTTAAAAAGGCCTCTATTACTTCCAATTCCTGTCATCCTCAGGGATGCCCAGTTACCGCGCCTCCTGCCCCTAACCCTGAGCTACAGAGAACAGCCAGCTCTGATTTTCTTAGTGACGTTGGCATCCCTCTTAACCAAGAATCTCATTACTTTTACCATGCAATGCTCTCCAGGCCCTTTCACAGAATGTAGTTGTAATGTAAGTTTTCTAACCTTCTACAGTAGATCTGCTCTAACAATCCCAGTTTTTTGAATCTTTTAATTCCTTCTTCCACCACCTGTCATAGCAGTTCTGGTATTTTTATTTCGTGTAATGTGTCCATCTACTTCTTCATGCTTCTGGTAGCCATCCTAAGAGCATCACCTCTAATGTTTTTGAGAGGATGTTCAATTCCATCGTGATAAACTTTCCTTTAGCCAATTTCATTTTCTGCAGGACTTTTCTTGATGTAGCACCTTCACAGTCCAGGCTCACATACATTTTTTTCTGGCTCTCATGAGTGCATCTTGGTTAGTTCTTGCAGCTTTGCAGGGATATACTTTCATTCATTCCTTAGGAGGTGCATCACTGTGCTGGCCATATTGTTTTTGACTTAACCCTATTTATTGGTTTAAATATTGAGAGTAGCTCCTGAGAATAGGGAGCCATTCTTATTTTACATGGAAGACAATTTGGGCTTGACTTCCAAAAAGGGGGAGCCTTTAACAGGGAGGTTTAGGTCATATCTGCAAAGAAATTTCATTCTCAAGAAAATCTGGAAATTCAAGATTTTTCAAGTGAATTAATCAAAATATTCCTATCGCATGTCTTACTCTTTCACTCGTCAGTCAAGCCCCTGACCTGCCAGGACTGAGAAGTCAAGCTTCGGTGGATCCCTGCCTCCTACTCTGACTGAGTTCTAGGCCCCATCCTCACTTGTTTCTGCCCTTGGGATGCAGGAAATGAGTCTCTTTATAGCCTTCAAGGAGGCCTTCTGGCTTTCACCCTCCCGTTGTCTTTCTCCAAAGCTTTCACGGCAATATTTTACTGAAACAGCTGTCTAATTCCATTCTCCTTTTAACTAAGATTTCTGATGCCCCTAAGCAACTCAAGTATCAGATACGTTGCCTCAACCAGCACCTCTTCCTCCACCATTGTGCCGGCTCAATTCAGTGACAGCCTGAATAACTGTACTGCTCCCACATACCAGGGACTTTGGCTATGACACAGACATGTTGAGACACTACTCCACATCGACCAGAATTGCCATAACTAAAACCTTGGTGAAGATCTAAAGCAGCGGGAAGTTTCATATCCTGCTGGCGGGAATGTGATCAGTACATCACTTTTAAATTAGTTCGGTATCAGCCATTAAAGGGAAAGATTTATATACTATATAAGCCCGAAATTCCACTCTTAGAAAGAGTCACACAGAAAAGGGTATAAATGTACTCTAACAGAAACATGCAAAATTATGTACATAATAAAACAGTCACAGCAAGAATCAAAGTCTATGATTTCTAGCATCCAACCATTCCATCTATGAATTTCAAAGATTTAGGAAAAAAATAGAAAAATTATAGAAAAAAACAAGTGAACATATGGTGAAATATAAAACAAGCTTATAAGGAAAATTGTAAGATCTCTGATAAAGACAAAACTCAGCATTTTTAAATTATTTGGAGGATTGTCAAATAGCTGTAAAAGATGGAATATAAAGTAAATCCAATAAACCACAAAACCTCTGTGCCAGATTCTAACGCTACTGTGGGCTTTGCAAAAGGTTCCTGCCTGATATTTGGCCTCTGTTTGGGACACTCTTGTCCAACAACCACGTCCATGTGGATCTGAACCCCAAATAACTGACTGCCGTGAATCCTCACAAGATCAGGGAAACAGTGCTCATGATTCTGACAGGTCTTCTCCCTTTTGCAACCAAGGTGTGAGATTCCTTGAGAGGAATTTATTAAGGTAAAGCCTTCTCCAATCGAAAACCAGCTTGGCAAAGAAGTTTTAAGATTATATCAGAATTAGAGGGGAAGCAAAACATTGTAGCAATCACAATACTATATCTAACTCTTCATCCTAGTCAGACAAAGAGCAACCTGTAGCCCTCTCCAAGCCATCTGGGAAATCAAGTTCTCTCAGTTTAATAGACCGGGAAAAAATCTTTTTTTTTTTGTAAATCTCAGGCAGCTTTTCTGACCAGAGCACTCTGCTGGACCCTCATGCCCACATTTGATTATATTGTATTGGCTTCCCATAAAACTGCTTTTACCGATTTGCACTTTGATATGAAAGTCAGGTTATATTGAAGGCGCCAAGAAAACAGTCCTATAAAATTCACTATAAAGATGATGAGAATATTTCTCTTTCAATCACACAGTGTTTCTTCTCTCCACAACCCCCACTTCAATTAGGGCACCTTGAAATTAATTCCCCTTTGGTGTAAGTATAAGAAACAGCTTTGATTCTTCTGAACAAGCAGGGATTTTGACTGTTCATTTGTTTGTTATCTTGTTGACAGTTATTTGGGTAACTGAAAGGGTTCTTTGTCTTTTTCTCTGTGCTAGGTTTTAGTAATCATTGAGCGAAATTGACTACTCACATATAATCATGGCAAGGTCATAATGACAGACAGTTTTTTATTTTGTTTTATTTTTGCTCTTCTTTAATCTACATCTTATTTTTTTTGTCTTTCCGTTTAAGGGTATGCCAACCAATTTATGAATTTCTATAAGCCACTATCCTAAGAAAAGAAAAGTATAACTTAGTAAATAACATTCCTTTGTTCTTTGTGTTTTTATGCTCACTGCATTGAGTATTTATCAAAAAATTAAAACTAAAACAAATCATATATCTTTAAATCCAAAGTAAAACTGAAACGGAAATGAATTTCATATATTTAGAAGGTGAGTTCCACAATAAATATATAATCACTCATGAAATATTTATGCTATATAAAATATTCCAAAAAATGGATAAAAAATTGTCAAATTATCCAATTTATTTTAGGGAGATTACTTATTCTAGACATCAACATTTGATAAAGTAACACCATAAGTAATATTGTTGCACCAAAAAGGAAATGAAAGGGATAATGGAATATTAACAACTTCAGTTTTGGAGGAAAAAGTAGACAAAAAGCAAAAATGCAGATGATTTTCAAAATAAAATCATAGAAGTATATTTTAATAGTGACAGCTCTTTGATCTGTGTTATAAACAGATGATATGCTTTCTCTATTGGTTTTCCTTAACTAGTAAAATGGTTAAAATTTACATACCTATGTACTTATATGTGTAAATATATGATAGTCTTAAAGAAAAATCCAGTAAATTTCACAAATTGAAATTTATTCAGTCTATATGTTCAGAAAATGACACAGCAAATATAGATAATAGTAATGGAAGTAAAATTCAATACATGAATAAAGCAAATAATGACTCTGAATGAAAATAATACACTGTCCCAAACCAACTGTCAATAAAATAGAAAATTAAAAACAAAAAACAACAAAATCACATGTAGTCAAACATCAGAGGATTACTGCGAATCACACACACACAAAAAAAACACATCTCAAGTTAATGATTACAGCATTCTTCTCTATATGGCAAGATGCAAGAGTGTGGGCTCCTTGAAATTGTGTGTCTTCTATATTAAGGTCAACTATCTAGGGCCAGTATCCTGAATTCCCCTCAGGGTGAACCATTAGGGGCATCCACAGTAGCTGATGGCTTGAAAACAGAAATATTTTTTGTTTACTGAAATGGCAGGCAATAATCTTTGTCCATAGGTATGTTAGTCTAACCAAAAACATGTATACATTAAAACACCATATTATCCCCAGTACCTCCTTTAAAAATAAAAAAAATATATAAATAAAACAACATACTAAAAATCAATCACTTACATTTTGAAATTCGCCTTCATCACTGTAATCAACAATTGTAAATGCTACTGGCAATCCATCTGAAAACACAAGTAAATCAGCTGAATACTATTATGTCTAAGAGGGCTCAGGAAGACAAAAATACATCATGATGCTTAAATTATTTGTCCTAAGAGCTTATTTTCTCTACTTATCTTTTCTTTGATAAAAGATAAAATTCTCAGCCACTTAATGACTTGTGTCCCTTGGCAAATTAAGTCTATTTGTTTCAATTGATTTCAATTTATGTCACAGGATGCCACAAAAGAATGCTGTATTTTATTTACTAATCCACAACTTTAAATTTCTTGGAACAAGATAGACTAAGAAATTGTGTGGGGATTTACTCTCATTGCCTTGGGAAGAATCAAACCCTTTTTATAAATTGGAGCTAATAGCGGTCACAACATAGTGTACTTTGAAATCGTTAGGACTGTGTTATATGACTCTAGAGTACAGTATATTTTTAAACATTGAGTCTGCAGTCTTAATATTTTATGAATATTTTATTTTATAAGTTGTAGGTTATGAGTTTTCATAACCTATGAAAAGACCTTAGAGATACATAATATTGAATAGTTCTTCATGAAAAAAATTGTGTATTGGTGAATTCATCAACAGAGTGAAGTTAAAAACGAAAATCACAGAAAACATCCATGATTTGCAACTGGGAATGTGAGTTATGATCCTATGACTCCTATTTATTAACTGGGTTTCTCTAGATCAGTTACTTGGTTCCTGTAGATCTCAATTTCCTCTTCTGTCATAATCAAGGGGCTTGGACTAAAAAATCTCTAAAGATCTCCAAGTTCTAAAATCCTGTTTTTTTTTTTTATCCAGCAAACCTTCTCCAATTATCTAGACAAAAAAGTAAAGTAGCTTTTCTTTACTATCTATAGCTTGCATACACAAATTTTACAGTATTTATTTTGACTTATATGGTCCTTAGCAATTCATCCGTCTTGGTTCCATCCTAGACATCAGGGACCATTTACTCTTCGTTTTGATGACTCCCTCCTTCTGCATCACCCCTGCTCCTTCACCTCTTCTAATACCACATATACATGCAAAGTCTAGTAGAGGTTCAGTAAAAGTGCACTGGCGACTGGGCTGTCTGTCACAAACTTGAATCTTATCATGCTTAAGAGAAATACTACATCTTCCTCTTAACTTACTTGATCATTTGGACTTAGCAGTTTCTCAGATATTTCCTAGAAATCTCAGCCCTGAATAAACAAATGCTCCTTTTTGAACTTGCTGGCGATACGAGCCTGTCAGTTTCAAAGGTACTGTCTACCATCCTGACTAATAACTATACATCTCTTTCATGGGCCAGATTCCCTTATTTCTGTCACTGGCCTTTATCAGAAACTTTGGGCAAAGTTCTTTTTCAGTATCTTCCCTACTTGAAAAATACTTTTTTAACCATTTGAAAGAAAAAAAAAATTTTAATAATATTTATGGTGAGGGGATTGCCAGTTTCTTTCAAATCACTGTATTGTACTTCAGTCAGAGCCTTGATCACACTTCATTTTAATTATTTTAACTTTTACTACACCCTAGCCAAGGATTTCTAAGAGCACGGATTTTTTCTTTTATTTCTGTTTACTCAGTATTTAACAAAAAGCCTACCAGAGGACCCCACAGAGAATGAATGTTTGAATAAACAAGCCTCTGACAGGGCCAAAGTGGAATACATGAGAGCTATAATATGTATACAATACATAACATATTTATGATATACATAATGTAATTAATATATATGAGAGCTATATGATTGGTGTCTGAGAAAAGCTCACAACCTATTTAGGATAACAATGTGGGGCGTATAAAATGTCACAATAGAAAAATCACTGGGTAACTTCTAGATCTTTTCTTTGTGGAAAATTTAACTCTTGCTAGGACAAATCTAAATATTCAGTAAAAAGTAATAGAAAACTGTATGAAGAGATATGAGGATGTCAAAGAAAGTTAATTCATTGAGCCTATAATTCTATTTCTACCCATCTCTCAGTATCCTGGGGTGTTTAAAAATGTGAAAGCAGATGCATAGAGAAAATAAACACAATAAATTAATATTATTCAAAGTGAAAGTGCAGAAACCCAGAGGTTAAGCATGGAAAGAAACAAATCAAAATTAATGGTGTTTTTCTTAGTGAATGTTGATGCCAACATAAATTATAATTTCTATTAAGTTCATAAAGCGTAAATTAAAATTCTGCCCTACACAGTATTACACACTGTATGTGAGTAAATGTTAGTGATAATATGTTTTACTCCTCCCGATTTATCATCTTCAAAATCAAATATGTATATTTATCCATTGGGAGTTATATTATTCCCAGAGATAATTCCTTTTGGGAGGTATATATGTATATGTGTGTGTGTGTGTGTGTGTGTGTGTGTGTATTCCTTTGGGATATATATATATATATATATATATATAGAGAGAGAGAGAGAGAGAGAGAGAGAGCACAGTCAGACTATATCTATATATCTATATACATACATACTCATTGACTGTGATTATCCTAATTTTATGTTTTTTTAAATCTCTGTTTGAAAATATTAAAGAGAAACTTTCCAGACTAAAATTTAAGGTCTTCAATATATTCGAGATTAATAATATGGTTTACTTTTCAAAATTAAGTCTACCAGTAATGCCATCTATTTCTGCATTCTATAGAATAATATCCAATTTATTAAGTTTCCTAAAAATGGTTGTATATTTATAAGGAATGCTATACTAGAAAAAGTCTGAAATGTCAATATTATGAAGATAACTGCCTATTAGTTTGGAGTGTATAAAATTTTCTCAGAATACTACCATTAAAAAATTCAAGAAATCTTAATTTTCCTTTCCATTTCAGTATTATATCATCCAGCATTCTAACACTTAGAGATTAGAGACAGCCTTCAAAAGCAAGATTCTTAAATATATTTTGACTAACTAAAGTTACATGTTTCAAGTGCATAAAAGCACTAATGGCTGAGTAAGTAAAGGAAACTGTTCCTCACTAGGATAAATGCTATTATTATTATTATTATTATTATGGTTAACATGCATTGAATTTTGTTATTTTCAGACACTGTGCTGATTGCCTTTTGATCAATTTGTTCCTCATCTTATTTCCATTTTTATTTTTACAGATGGATGGTCCCAAAATTATATAACTTGGTCAGCAGCATGACACAGCAAAATAAATTTCAAATATAGTTTTTATGTCATCAAGCCAGTGTTCATAGACTACTCCAATCCAAGAAATTCTACTTTCATTAAGCCATACTATGTCTCATTATAATATGGTGAGAGGGACATGACAATACTTTGTGCAGGAACAGAAATATATCAGTGACATTCATAATACCAACAAGGATTATTTTTAGAATGAATCTTAGAATAATAAGAATTTAGAAAGCACATGAGAATCTATTTATGGCCCTATACAGAATAGTTAATAATTGCTAGAGAAATCATTTGGATGAAAGGAAATCCAAGTCAAGCAATCTTCTTCTCCCTATTCCAGTTAGAATTCTTACAGAGAATGTATTTTTCTGGATATTCTTTAAAATCCAAGCTTCTCTTGGAATTTGCTCCAGTATCTACTTATATATTTCACAAAGGAATTTATTTTTCTTAGTTCACTCTATAGATGGTGGGATGATGGAGCTTGAAATGAACTCATGTAATATCAACGTGTCCATCCTGTGTGAGGTAGATAAGGAAACAGGCTCAAGCCACTAACAGTGGCCACGCAGGAAGGAGGAAAGCAAGGTCTGTAATACTCAGCAAATTTCATTCTGAATTTGGGGCCATTTCTGTACATACACTCCGGGAGCTTCATATGAGATACTAATGTTATTTCATATTTTATGTGATACCAGTGTATTTCTCATAAGATTCCTGTAAAAATGCCAAAGAACTCTATATAAGAAGTTTTCGATATCCTGCTATGCAGTACATAGCTGTTGGGTGGCAGAGCCGAAGTTCTGTGTCAGGCTACAGGAAAGTCATCCTGCCACTCAAGGAGATCTCCCCAGATTAGCCCACAGGTGAGGTCATTGAAGCCCAGATCTAATCAACGACATCTGGATGATTGTTCCATGAACTGAATTATAATAAGAAATCTTAAAAAAAAAATCAAGTGTTTGATTATAAGGTGGTTATTGAATTTTTTTTTTTTTGTGGAGGCAAGTTTTAACTGTGTCCGTCTCAAGTTTGACAAAAATCTCCCTGTCTGAGATACAACGTATCTCTTTGTATGCAGGATTGGTGAATAAAAGCATGGTTTCTGGAATCAAATAGGTGAAAAATAAATTCTGGCTCCATAATTTGTTTGTTGTGTGATCCAGAGAAATCTATTTAATCTAGATATGTCTACAAATTTCCTCTTTGTAAAATAGGAGAAATTATGGTTTCTAGCCCAATGTATTGGAAGAAAGATTGATTAACATAATACATGCAAAGTACTTATAGCTGTACCTAGAAGAGAGTACTTACCCATAATTTATACTAGTAATACTAGTATTAGTAGTAGTAGCATACTGCCAACATTGGCAATTCATAGATTCAAGACAACAAGTTCTTTTTTTAAAAACATTTTGTTTACTTAAAGATGTGTTAAAAATATGGGTTAATCTATAAACATTTTACATTCAAATATACGTTTATTAAAATTTCAGATTCCTCTCTGTTCTTTGATAGATGACCTATTCTATTCTGCAGATCACATTGATTACATATTAATGTTATGTCTTCACTTTCTGCAAAATGTAGCCGAATATCTAAAACCTGGGGACCACTCGACTGTAGCTTCCTGTGCAGACAGTAGTAAACAAGCTTCAGGCCATTCTTGTTCATTTCTTTCTCTTTAATATTCCCGCTACTGGCATTATCTAGAGGTCACAAGAGAAAGTAAGCAAGCTTAAAGGGAACTTTTTTATTCCTTAGAAGCAGTGTATCTTAAACACATTGGTTTCAGGATCTTTTTACACTCTTAAAAATCACTGAGGACCCCAAATAACTTTTGCTTATTTGGATGTTACCTATTACCATTTACTAAATTAAAAATTAAAACTGGGAAATTCAAAAAAAATTATTTTTAGTTCATTTACAAGTAACATTGATAAATTCATTAAAAGTTAACAAAAATAATCTATGTATGACAAACAATCACATTTTCTAACAAAAAATATTGAGAGGAGTGGCATCATTTTTTCAAATTTCTTTAACATTTAGCTTATTAGAAGGCAACTGGATTTTCATATTTGCTTCTGCATTTCATCTGCAGAAATATGTATTTCAGTTAAAATATATAAAGTAAAACTGATCAAATGAAAATATGTTTTTGGAAATGGAAGAAAAATTTAAAAGTCTTTTTAAGGTAATTATGGATATTATACTTTGAAATGCCACTAAACTGACAGGTATTAGTTCTTAAAATATGAATCACAATGTGGAATCTAAAATTACATTGAAGATACATTACATTAATCTAATATTCCAATTTGCCCTTTGAATGCATTTTTCCTTATACTTTGTTTCAGAATATTATGCAGTTTTGCATAAAACTCATTTTTTGAGTTGCACATACCTATCAATATTGATCTGGTTCCATATACAATAGTTTTTTAAAAATATATTTGTTCATATATCATCACAGACCTCATGAGATAAATCTTTATTTAGTGCTGGGAAGTTGTCAAGCTTACACGAAAGGATACTATTTTTTTTAATTCTAATATTCACTTGAAAGTTTGAATTTTATCATTGTCAAAACCACTGTCTCTTCCTTTCTTTGAAGTGACATTGATTTTTGAGAAATAGCTGCCAAATATTTATGTCTAAATAGTCAAATTTTATCAATGTTTTCAAAATAAAAATGACTTTTCATAAAAAAAAATAATTTCACTCTAAATCCAATCACACAAGTACTTTTTGCTCAAGAAAGTTATTTGAAGGTGGGTCTGTAACACAACTGCTTTGTTTTCTCTTCTCATTTCTCCCTACAGAATACTAAAAAGACTTGTATTCAAAAGCTGAGATTTCTGAAGACACATGCACCCCTATGTTTACAGCAGCATTATTTACAATAGCCAAGACCTGGAAGCAACCTAAATGTCTATAGACAGATAAACAGATAAAGAAGATGTGGTGTGTATATATATATATATATATATATATATATATATATATATACACACACAATGGAATACTACTCAGCCATAAAAAGGAATGGAATTTTGCCATTTGCAGCAACATAGATGGATCTAGAGAATATTATGCTTAGTGAAATAAGGTAGAGAAAGACAAATACTGCATGGTATCACTTATATGTGGAATCTAAAAAATGATACAAATAAACTTATTAACAAGCAGACATAGACTCACAGACATAAAAAAACAAACTTACGGTTACCAAAGGAAAAAAGAATGGGGATAAATTGGGAGTTTGAGATTAGTGGAAACAAACTACTATGTATAAAATAGATTAATAAAGACCTGCTGTATAGCACAGGGAACTATATTCAATATTTTGTAATAACCTATAATGGAAAAGAATCTGAAAAATAATATGTAGCTGTATAACTGAATAACTTTTCTGCACACTTGAAACTAACACAATGCTGTAAATCAACTATACTTCAATAAAAAAGTTGAGATTTCTAAAAGTTAATGTTCTTTGTTGATTCATCAAAGCATTCTTAAATGAAATTTTGGTTCTTTCTTAACATTATTATTGTTGTTATTATTATGTATTGGTGAAGAATACAATGAAAGCTAGTTAGGCTTGATTTCACCACCTTAACTCATGCTAAGGCACTAGCATTTTGACGCATGCTAAGATTTGAGGTTCTTTTTGCACACTGAGTGAAAAATGTCAATTTAGTGTAGACAAAGAATAAAGTTTCTGCAAATCATGAAACGAATTTTGACCACAATGACCCTCTGGAAGTGTCTTGGGAACCTCTGAGATTTTATGGAACACTTTCATGCTTTTTAATTTAAAAAATACATATTTATTTATTTTTATTAAAGTAGTCAGTTACAATGTGTCAATTTCTGGTGTACAGCATAATATTTCAGTCATACATATACACACATATTTGTTTTCATATTATTTTTCATTATAGGCTATTATAAGATATTTAATATAGTTCCCTGTGCTATACAGAATAAATTTGTTTTTTTAATCTATTTTATTTATAGAAGTTAGTATTTATGTAGTACTTTTAACAAATTGTTTTCTTAGAGTAAAATTTGAGCAGATTGCATCTTCCCTAAAATATTTTCTTTGAAAAACTGTAACTATTTCAGAATTTCTATTGACAACTTAAAATGATCCTAGAGAACATTCAAGCTGAAGTAAGAAAACAGTATGTCAAAAGATTAGATGGTTCACAAAGAGTCACAAAAAACACTAATAATAAAACTAAGATTCATGTCTTCTGGATAAGCCTAGAGTTTTCCCCCGTACTATTTCCTTTTAATTTAGCTTTGTAAAATAAAATGTGTCAAAGCATCGATTATTTCTAAAACATTTCAAGCTTCTGACAAAAAAAAATCTTTTATAGAAATCTTTCAGATTTAGAAATTATAGTCTTGCAATTTTAAGGAATCACAAATTCATAACAAACTTGAGACAGCATTGTGAAGAAAAGATGATGTAAGTAAAACATGAAAATTGCGTAATTACTTCTCAATAAAAATCACATCATATGTAAAATGCAGTTCTAGGCTCTATGTTTTTGGCATAGCAGAATGGTACATGCTGAAAGAATAAACTTTATTTTTTTTCCTAGTATTATCCATTATCAGTCATTGATGGCTATCTGTGAAACTCCAATGCCTTTTTCTATGTAGACTGGCTAAAAATGTAAGCTAAAAAATTTTTTTTTATTTTTTTGGCAATATGATTCATTAATTATGGAAGGATTACAATTTTGAATTGCACAGTATTATTGCAACACACATTGATTAAAAAGTAATATATTAATATGATTATTTCCAAACAGTTTTTCCTGTTTTTTTATGTTTCCTTCAATAAAATTAATCAAATGCTTAGGGATATTAAAAGTTATGAGAATGGAAGCATTTACTTAGGAAAGTCTCTGTATATAAATATTTATAATTATATATGTGTGTGTATGTATGTGTGTGTGTATATATATGTATAATTATATGTATATATATATGTATAATTTCTTTACAGTAAGGAATCTGGATAGTGACAAATTTGGTTTTCAAATTTCAAGGATTTGGGCCCCAAACTAAGCCTGAGGTTTATATCTTTTCTGATTAACTAAAAATATAATTTCACCTTATTTATACCCTGATAATTTTTTAAACATGTCTTTAAAGGCCACACGGTCTTTATCTCCGTAGTCTTCCATGCCGAGCATAGTTCCTTCCATGTAGTGAACACTTAATAAATGCTGGTCAAAATGAATTTTTAAGTGTACCTTCAGAATTCTCCATTTTCTCGGGAGAAGAATGTTCATATGACCTATGAAAGATGGAGAGTATGATGAAGAATGGATCATTTAGATTTCATTTTCCAGAGCACATGGCCTTTTTTATATGCCAGCATAATGGATACACGGGTGCACGGAGCCTGGGGGATTTTTCTCCTGGGCTGTTCTGTATTTATCATCTCTGTTGTCACTGGGTACACAAGGTCTATGCACTTTGTAAGAGGATTTCTGCCTAGAGAGCTATATTTTATTTTTCTGCTAAGACGATCAGTATAAAATTGACAAAGTGTTTGCAGCCCGAGTTTAAAAGTAGTTCCTGAAACTAGATCATGTTGTTCTCGGCCTTAATGGAGTCAACAGTGCAGCCGATTTTTTAATGCTTATTCTAGTTGTACAGAGATGAAAACCCTGAAGATTCCCTTGGTCTAAAATTAATACACGGAGTAACGGGAAAGGCCAATTTGCTGTTTATATGTCAAAAGGATGCACGAATGAGCTACTGGCCAATCCACAATTATATTTACACAGCGAAATAAAGCAGTGTGGCCCTGTTTGCTTTCAAGGACATTGCCAATTAAGGCAACTGTAAAAATCACCATAAATTGTCTTTATATCACAAGGAAGGTTATTGAAAATACACTGTCAATCTTCTTACCATTCAAGAAACATTTCAACTGAACAGTATTTTTAGGTAGCCACCTGCTCATTCCAGTAAAAGGAGTTCAAGCTAGAGATTAAATTACAGATTCTCCTG
Source organism: Vicugna pacos (assembly GCF_048564905.1). Classification (NCBI taxonomy): domain Eukaryota; kingdom Metazoa; phylum Chordata; class Mammalia; order Artiodactyla; family Camelidae; genus Vicugna; species Vicugna pacos. The sequence continues at coordinate 43,230,526 of NC_133000.1, forward strand.
GACACCAACAGTTGAAGTATGGTATTTCTTATAACCTTTTCACATCTCTCTAGAAAAGATGGGATCAATTATGCAACAAACAAAAAGCCACAATCCAAGAGAAATACTGACTTCATTGAACTATAACTGATTGAATGTGGTTTACCTCCATTGGCTATATTATTAAATACAGACTGAAGGAGAGACAGAGAGACATTGAAAAAATTTTATTTGCTAAATTTTGGATTCTTAGTCTTTATGCTTATTTTTGTGCTGTAATTTTCTCAAGTTAAAGAAGGCTTTAAAAAAGATGAAAATAGAGCAGATTAGGAGGTAAAATTCGAAGTGTAAGGATTGAAGGCTATTCTAAATTTTCTTTTGACAACAAAATAATGAATAAGTTTTTGGACATTCTACTGAATATTAACTTTAAAATACATTTTCTTAAAATCTTATACTCCACCTTCAGTTTTAATATTGCTTGTATCCCAAGAAGTTGTTAAGTGTTTGTCTTATGATGTATTATTAAATAAGTCAATATTGATATTCAAGCATTCCAATTGTATTTCCTGTAAGGAATATGAGAAGGCATTATTTGGTGGCATGAGATTTTTTTTATTTCAATTTTTTTGTTGTCATGGGATTTAGAGAATAATTTTTTGGGGTCTAAGATTTTCTCTAAATGACAATATCTTTGATATTGACAATGTATATATTAGTATGGAATTATTTTGAGTACTGTTATCTAGTACAAGTCTGTAATTTAGATTCTGAAAACTCTATTCTGATGGGGCCATTCTTTTTAGAGAATAACTCTGAGTTTAAATATTTTTACTTATTACAATAAATGTCTCTGTCTCTTTTTTAGCTCTTCTGTTGTAATGATTCCACTGGAAATTTGAAATGGTTAGAATTTCTCTGACTCATGATAATGATGATGATGATGACAAAAAAAAAGGTACTGCTTTAAACATTTATTATGTGTCAAACAACACATCACACTTTTGTACGTGTGTAACTATTCTTAGTCTTCACAATGACCTCTGGACAAAAACCACAATGCACTTAAATCCCAGATGAGAAAAATGTGTCTCAGGGAATTCAAATAACTTTTCTAAGGTTACAGACTAGTAAGTGACAAGACTGGGATTCAAGCCCAGGTCCTGACTCCAAAGCCCAAGTGCATAATCATCAAATAGAGCCTCCTCTAGTGTGAATCATCTCCTCTGAATTTAGGTGGAATTTGACGTATGAATGAAGCTGATTGTAGCAACCACTATGAACCTGTAACCTATAGCTAAGTGTCCTCATGCTATGCTTACTTAAATTATCATTTAGATTATATCCTAGGTCAGCAAGAGCTGTTTGACGAAGGGTCTGTTCATCCTGTATCCTTTCACTAGTTTCCGAAACATAATCTGCTGTCAATGAGGATGAAGCATTGATAAAAAAGAATGAAGCATTATAATGATATCTATCCAATGGTGAACAAGGCTTATGAGCGCTAATGTAGTATTTAAACAGACCCAGTGCTTAAAATGGCTACATTGGGATCTGTTACAGATTAGGACATTAGTCAATTTACTTCCTGGGTTAATAGGCTAAGCAATTTTCATTCTGTATTATGGCAATAAGGACTTATTAGTTTATAGGAACTAAATATATCCTAGGAAGGTCATTCTGGGCCTCTTCTTTACCAAAGAGAAGAAAATTTAAAGAATTATGAACTTGGATTATTGGAACTCTTTTTCCATCTATAATACCTTTTACTTTGCAATATTTACTGAATACTACCAAGCTCCAGGCACTGTTCCAGAGCCTGCAGTATACTTTTGTCTGTGGTCTCACATGCTTATCTTTGCAGATGGTGAATGAGGGAGACGGACAATAAATAGAAAAGAAGCATGAGAATAAACTAATAATAAAAATAATAACTATAATAAAAATAAGGTGGAAGCTGTAATGTAGGGCTGGAGGAGGGTTTGCAGTCAGTAAAAGACTTTCTGAGCAGGAAACAGTAAGCTAAGAACAGCTAGTTACAAAAATTGGAGTACATAGCTCAAGCAGTAGAGCACATGCTTAGCATGCACAAGGCCCTAGGTTCAAGCCCCAGTACCTCCTCTAAAAATAAATTAATAAAATAAGTTACCTTACCCTCAAAACTAAAGTTTGAAAAAAAGAAAACAATTTGGTACACTCTGTAAGACTTACTGTCACATCCAATATCTATCACATCTGAATAAAAGCAGTGATTTCTTAGCTTCTTTATTGCTTACTGGAAGTAGGCATAATATCACATTAGGCTTACTTACCCCAGGATAGTTCCAAGAATATTTTGGGCTTACTGACATCATTCTCCTGCTACACAATGCAATGTGAGTATTTATTCCCCAAACACTCTCTTGCTTTGAAGATTATGATATCCCTATAGTTCACCTACAACAGAGTATTATTCATCGTGCAAGAGTCTCCATGGCTTGCAACTTGGACCTTGCAACACATTGCAATTTGTGAATTGAGAAGACATTTTAGATAGCAAGAAAAACATTCCTACTTGCCAAATATTTACCATATTATAAATTAAAAATGTACAGTCTAATCCTCACCTAGAAAGGAGCTGAGAGAAATAACATGTACAGAAGAATTCAGTTAAATAGTCCATATCGTTCTCTTAAATTTCATATTATTAATTTTAAACTTTTTATCAAACTATACTCCTGTCCTATCACTATTCTTACAGCCCTCCAGTAAGCCCTTATTGCAGATTAGGATAGAATTTAAATATGTTCACTGGTCTAGCAGTCTGTGCATTGCCTGATTTCTATTCACTTGTCCAAACTCATCTCACACTGCCGTTCTGTCTACCTACTGGCCTCCTGTCTCCCTTGGACACAACAATCTTATTTCAATCTCTGGACCTGTGAACACTGCATTCTTTCTCCCTGAAAGCTACTCTCTCTGGACTTACAATTACTGCTTATACTAATTATATGGTTCTCACATTAAATTTCAACTAATCATTAGGACTTTTTAAGCACCCTAGTGAAAGGGACCACCCAAGACTTTCCACACAGATCATTCTAGTGCCACCCTAGTTCATGCCTCTTTTCAAATTTCATTCATGTTACTGATGCACTCCCAGTTTAATATATTATTCAATTTAGAATTACATCATTTACTTAGTATTTTAACTTCCATTTCACGCCACTAAATTTTAAATACTATGTGGATAGAAATAATACTTTGTCTTTTTATCATTGTTGTCATGAGAGATCACAAGAGTGCCTGGCATATGGTATACTGTCAATGAACAGTGATTTGGAAGACATGGACTGTACAGTATTGCAATTTTTAGATCCTTGAAAGAGTCGCTTCTACTGTAATATTCGCTTACATTAGAGATGCTACAGGAAGAGTCCCACACGTCCATTTACTGTATTTATTGTAGAAATGTTTTCAAAGATTTTTCTCTAGTTACTTTCTGATCTTAACAAAAAGCCTCTCAGCATTAAGAAAACTAGTGCTTGTTTTAAACATATGTTTGTATTATTATGAACTTTATCATTCTTGTGAAAGTATTGCTCTCTTTTCTTTAGTTACTAAGGATTTCAAATCAAACTTCTGACATGACTCCAGTGATGTGCAGGGTCACAGGGTGTAAATATCTATATGCCATTCTTATCTGTCTTAAATTCCCTCTTCTGAATTCCACTTATCCAACTTTCACACTAATTTTATAAATATGTATCATGTAATATGATAATGTTATTAATTAATGGAATAAAAAAATGAGTAAAAATTTCTGTGCTAACCCTGAATGACCACTTCAAAATTTTTGAAAATGTAAAACAACAGTAATATTTTTGAAACTAACCCACTGATATTTATTGTTTAAATCTAAGTGTTTCCACTAACTTTAAAAAAGTTATAATGTCATCTCTCAGAGAGACATATTGTTTGTCTAATTTACATATAAGAAAGCCAGGAAAAATATTAATAAGTGGTCATAAGACAAGCAATTTGTGAGTGATAAAATTAATCATCAAGTCCTTCACTTATGCCTTTAAATTCAGATTTTTCTGCTATTCCCTTGAGTCATCACTGAGATGTCGATTGATGCATTCTGCTAAAAACCAGTGACAGCTACAGGAGATATATTTACCTTTTTTCTTTTCCTATTCATTTATTTTTTGAATTATAGTCAGTTTACAATGTTATATCAATTTCTGGTGTACTGCATAATGTTTTTGTCATATATATGCAAGGAGGTGTTTACTTTTTAAGGATGAAAATACTGATGCAATCAAAAGTTAAAATCTAGAGCTACTTGTTATTGTATTTTTCTTTAAAAGGCAGCAAATAGTTATATTGACTTTTAACATAAACTGATCATGATTCTGTCTGAGGATTCTCTTCCAAGCTCAAACCCATAATTGTGGTACTACATATGCAGTGTAGATATTTCTGTTGTTCAATAAGACCAGACACCTGTCTTAAAGCTTCTGGGAGCGATAGTTCAGGCAGACTCCATGAGCCATCTGCCACTGACACTAATGTTCTCATGCTATGCTGGGTCGTATTTTCTAGAAATTATATAAGAAGTCTGCTGCGACCCACTCCTTCAAACCTATCAGATCACATTGGTAACTGCATGTGATTTCAGAGTGGATCACTTCTCAAAATAGAAATGTTAAATTGAGTGAAACTGATGACTGGTGCATAAGGGACCTGAGGAAGCAAAACAATTTTACAATTTTCGTATGAAAACAAAACTCTCCGTAGAGTTTATGCATTTTAGTGAAAACACATTTTTCCTTCAGATCACAATCTCATATCATCTTGATGCACTGAATGCATCAAGTCCAGGAATTCTAAACCTTAGTTCTTTGGGAAGAAGCTTTGTCTCCTAAATTGATTGTATAAATTTCAATGGTAGAGACACTCGGGGGTAACCTGACAGTAAGGCACCCTGTTTGTCATTGAAATTCATGACATTTGTGGAACACTTTCAAAGAAAGGCCTTTTTGATCTTAGGAAACAACCTCTTTTTTTAAAATGTGCTCCCAGGTTAATCTAAAATTCAACGTTCTCTAATTAGAGCTCTGTACCTGCGATTAGTATTAAATGGATTAGTAGTATCTATTCTTCCTGAGAATGAATCTTCATTGAACTTGTTTCAGATCAAAAGGTAAAACATATTCAGACTTTCACTATTAAATTCCAATGTCCTCAAGCAAGTGGTCTGGCTGAAAGGTGGTACAAACTATTCAAGATGCCCTGGAGTGGCTTGTTAGAGGATATCAATTAGTACAAATGGCCAGTTTTTATCGCTCGATCTGTCACTCCTTCCATGATCAGTGCTATTGAATTATTAATGGTACAATGTTCTGGGACTTACTTCAATGAATTTCCATCCAGACTTAAAGAAAAGTTTCAAGACATGTGAGAACATTTTCTGGCGCGGCTAGAATTTTTGTTGTGTCTGTTTCAAGGTCCTGTTTTTAGCTATAAATGATGAGGTGATACCTAAGTTCTTCATTTGATATTAAAGATCATGGATCAACAAGCTGCTGTAATTGGATTTTGTGCTCAACTGAAATAACCTCTCTCAGGGTAGATAATTCAGAATAAGAACTTCAGCAACAGCTCTTCTAATATCAGCTGGCCTATGGGTATACCTACTTGAAGGACTTCTTTGAGCTCAGTACTACTGAGCCATAAAAAAGAATAAAATAATGCCATCTGCAGCAACATGGATGGACCTGGAGATTGTCATCCTAAGTGAAGTAAGCCTGAAAGAGAAACAAAATAACATATGATATCACTCATATGTGGAATCTAAAAAAAGAAAAACAGAAGGCACTGATGAACTTATCTACAAAACAGAAACAGACTCAGAGACTTAGTAAATAAACTTATGGTTACAGGGGGAGGAGTTGGGAAGGGATAAATTGGGAGTTCAAGATTTGCAAATACTAACTACAATATAGAAAATAGATAAACAAGTTTCTTCTGTATAGCACAGGGGACTATATTGAATATCTTGTAGTAACCTATAATGAGAATGAATATGAAAAAGAAAATATGATGTACATGTATGACTGAAACATTATGCTGTACACCAGAAATTGACACATTGGTAACTGACTATACTTCAGTAAAAAAAAATTCAAAAAGAAAAAAAGAGACAGCAGTTTATTCCTTTCTATGGAAAGAGCTAAAATGATGCATCCTAGTATTCCAAAATCAATGAATGTACCAGAGTGATAAGATTCACCACTTTTCTGGTTAAAACACTATGCTAGCCAAGGAGAGAAGAGCATTGTGGTCAGTGCATAGTGGCAGGTTTGTTAACATTGATTTTATTTTGTGAGAATAAATTGATATATGGTAGGGTGAGTGCAAGTAAAGGATAACTTGTTGAACATCTAATCACCTTACCTCCATACTGTCTAAATAGAACTGTGTGTATTATCTCCTTGTGATGATTTATTGCTATGTGTTTCATACAATTTTAACAATTCTGTGGTAAAACAGTAGAACTTTAATGTCCATTTTTAAAAGATTGTTAATATATTTTCTATGTATTATAAAAAATAATTCATTTTAATATAGTTTCAATGTATTATAAAAAATAATTCATTTTTACTGTGTAAAATTTTGGTCTTTGAAATGTCAGTATGTTTGACAGGTAAAAGTATTTTTGTAAGAAACTCAAGATAAGCACAGCAGTCTGGTGGTTAAAAATTTAGGAAAAAAAGATTCTTGACAAGCCTTAGAAGCTTGTAACTCATCTCTCTCAATAGGAGTAGATATTTTAAATGATGAAATATCACTGTTGAACCTAATGAGGAAGCCAATGAAGTAACATGTTAGAAGTCAAACTTAATCATCTTTAATATTAATTATCTCTGCAATAACTAAAATGAAAAAAACATTTAAATTTGGATCTGATAAATAAAAATAAGTCATTGTAACAAGGGTATGTAGTTACTGACACTGTCCAATGTTCTAATTTGAAAGAGTTAGAATATGATAGAATGAATAAAAGAGTGAGAGCAAGAGAAGTGAGAGAGAGAAATTTACATAATGAAACAACAGTCCCTTGTGGTCCAGCCACAACCCTATTTTTTTTTGTCCTGAAATTTAATTATATTGACAATTAAATGATCCTTCATAGCTTAAGAAGTAATGTTGATAGTAAACAGCAATGATGACTAGGGTATTTTCAGACTGAAGATACATAAATAAATTAAAGTAAATTACCTCTCAGCAAATCTCAGATTTACAGAACTGCAAAGGGATGAATAATTCATCTAAGTTTATTTAGAATATCTAATGGGAAAAAATGAAAACTTTGCCATAAAGGCAAGCCTTCAGTATTTCAGCTTGGCCATCCTTCCAACTGGATCCTGTCTTTCCCAATGAGCTACTGATAATGTGTAGGGGAAGGGCATTGGGATGTCTTCTATACTCGGCACAGTGCTTTGCACACAGTGGTTGTTCAAAAGTGTTTAATGGTGATCAAGAAAAAGAAAGCTGGTAATTAGGAATAAATTCTACACAAAGAATATTTCCTTGCTGAGCTCAAGATGTCATTGCTGTATTTCATTAATGTGGTGTTACACTTACTTTTAAATAAGAGCTTTAAGTAAGAATTCAGTGTTCTTCCTCAAGATTGCTTTGGCTGTTTGGGATCTTTTGCAGTTCCATATAAATTTTAGGAGTGTTTTTTTATTTATGTGAAAAATGCCATTGAGATTTTGATAGGGAGTGCATTGATTCTATAGATTTCCTTGCGTAGTATGGATGTTTTAACAATATTAATCCTTCTGATCGATAAACAGAGGATATATTTTCTTTCCACTTGTGTGTGTCTTCTTCAATTTCTCTCATTAAATTCTTGTAGTTTTCAGTGTACAGTGTATTTTTCAGTTTGATCAGCTTGTTTAAATTTATTCTTAAGTGTTTTATTCTTTTTGATGGTATTTTGAATGAGATTGTTTATTTCTTTTTCAAATGGTTCATTTTCATATATAGAAACGTGTGATTTTAATGTTGATTTTATATCCTATAACATTACTAAATTTTTCACTAGTTCTTACATTTTTGGTGGAGTCTCTCAGGCTTTCTATATATGTCATCTCAAAAGAGAGAATTTTACTTCCTTTTTTCATTTGGATGCCTTTTATTTCATTTTCTTGCCTGATTCTCTGTCTAGGTCTTCCAGTATTATGTCGAATAGAAATGTTGAGAGTGGGCACCCTTGTGTTGCCCCAGTTCTTAGAGGAAACACTTTCAGCTTTCCACCATTAAGCAGGATGCTAGCTGTTGGCTTGCTATATATGCCTTATTATGTTAAGGTACGCTCCTTCTATACCCAGTTGGTTCAGAGTCTTTATCATAAAAGAATGTTGAGTTTTGTCAAATAGTTTTCTACATCTAATGATGTCATCATGTGTTTTTTGTCCTTCACGCTGATAGTGTGGTGTATTATAGTAATTGATTTTCACATGATCCAGCCATCTTGCTTCAGAAATACATTCAAAAGAAATGAAAGCAAGATTGAAGAGCCAGCTGTACCTCCATAGTACTGAAGCATTATCCACAATAGCTACGACCAAGGAAAAAAAAACTTGTCTCCATCAAAATGTGAACACATACATATATCTAATGGAATACTACTCATCTGTAAAAAAGAAGAAAACTGTCAATTGTGGCAGCGTAGATAAATCTTGAGGGCATCGTGCTAAGTGAAGTAAATCAGACAGAGAAAACCAAATACTATATAAGCTCTCTTATATGTGGAATCTAAAAGAGTCAAAATCCTACAAACAGAGTAAAATAGTGTTTCCAAGCTCTGGGGATTGAGAAAAATCAGATGTTGGTCAAGGGGCACAAGATTTCAGTTTTAAGATGAGTAAGTTCTAGAAATCTAATATTCACCCTAGTGGCTATAGTTTACAATATTGTACTGTATACCTGAAAATTGCTTAGGGTAGATCTTAAACGCTCTTTCGAACATACAAATACACACACGAAGGTAACAGTGTGAGTTGATGGATGTGTTAGCTAACTTTACTATGGTAACCGTTTCATAATATATATATATATACACATACGTCAAAGAAAAAATAATTGAGGATTGTATGAGAATTAAAATTATCAAAACCCATCAAGCTGAACTCTAGATTGAACTATTATTTTTTGTATATTTTTTACTATATTCAAAATTTGATTAATCAACATTGCATAAGTATGTTGATTTAGAAGCTAACTTGAGGCTAAGGTACAAATTTGGCCCAGAAGGTTTTTGAGATACAATATGCCTGTTAGTTAAAACATGACAGGTACTCTCTCTAGAATTGATTGAAGTGGGGTTTGTAGTTCTATAATTCTACAGGGAAAGCAATGTAACAGCTGCTGAATAACGTGATTCTTAAATGGCATTTTTTTACACTTAGGAAGGATTTGTAATTGATGTATTTAGCAGGTATTAAACAGCTTTCTACACTCTTGTCCAGTGGGGAGTGGCTGTCACGTTCCCCATGCTGTTATTCCATATGGCAGGACTGCCCACATTCAAAATTCCTTCTATTTGCATCTGATCAAAATCCCTGACTAATTTAGACTTGCAATTGGAAGTATCATAAAGAAATATGGACAAGTATCATTGCAAAATTAAGGCTTTCCCTTCTACCTTTCTCTAGCTTAGATATAAGCAAGTGTAGCCATGTTCTGTTTCAGGATTAAAGCCATGATAATTTTCCTTCATGTATCAGTTGAGATCAGATAAAACATTATTTTTAAAAATTCCTGAAAGAGTAGTGGGCATTTCACAATAAAAACTTTATGAGTGGAATAAAAAGTCCTACTTAACATCCAGGTGTATTCCAAGAGGATTAAATATATTAATCTGAGAGAATAGTTTATAGATAGTAAAGTTTGAGACAACATAAAATATACTTGATAGTTATAGTAGTTGTATTTTTATGTCCACTTTGATGAATTGTCCTATAAAGGCACCAAGGCAGCAGCGGTGAGGTGTGGTAGACAAAGTTAAGATTTGTTGTATAGCACAGGGAAATATATTTAATTTCTTGCAATGAACTGTAATGAAAAGCATCTGAAAAAATGTGTGTATATATATATACATATACATATACATATATATATATATATATGATTTGCTTTGCTGTACACATGAAACCAACCTTGTAAATTGACTACATGTCAATAAAAAATAAGAATTAAAAAAAGTTTAAGATTTCTAGGCCGTTTATCTGAGTTGAAATCCTAGATTTGGAGTGTCTTAGCTTTGTGTTTCCCTGAACCTTTCTAAACTTCAGCGTTCTCTTCAGGAAAGTATGCATAACAATGTTAATTCAGTGATCACTGCTGTTTGGAAAAAAATTCAATAAAATCATCTAAAAATCTAGCACTGTTTGTGGCACATTTCTGTTACTTAAGAAATACGCAACAGAAGAAGTTTTGAAAAGTTTGCATGAGGTGACAAATGTTAGTCGTATTCTGATTAAATATCTGGAACTAAAATAATCTCAACGTAAATGTACAGCAATAAAAAATTTAAAAAGTCAAAACTATTTCTGTCCAAAGTTCTGAGACCAGCTAAAAACTAAAGCTTTCTTGGAACCATTGTCTGATATCTGTGTATTACATTATATTTGTCCATTGCTACTGTCCTGAACTGAAGAATTAAAATGTAGCTTTGTCATTTTTAGAGAAAAGCAGCATTCTTCCTGTTTTAAACTGTGCCCATGTGTGTGAAGGCAGCAGATGGTGGAGCAGAGGGACGAGATGGCTCACATATATTATCAAGTACACGGCATATAAATCAATACTCTTTCAAAATCCAAGTTTTGCTTAAGAATGACTTGATCAGATGCAGTGTAAGTTATGTCATCTCCAACATAAAATATGTCGTTATGAGAATAATCTTGTTGATGTTTTTTTTAACTATGGCAAGTAATTTAAATGCAATATATAAATTATAGAGGTACTACCCAGGTAGTTAATACTATGTAGAAGTTAATGAGATTATGATTTAGAGGAATTCTATTTCCACAAATTAATCTTCATTTTGAGGACTGAGAAATCTTTACTGAATGTATAAAAGGAAGATTGTATCATTGCTGAATTTCACCCGCACTTGACATTATAACATGTTGCCACTAGAGCTCATTGTTGCTCTTTCCATGGATTTTGAGATTCAATTTCCTTATAATTCTTTTCCTTTCATCTTTCTATTTGCTTTCTTTCTTTTTTCTTTCTTTCTTTCCTTCTTTCTTTTTTTTCTTCCTTCCTTCTTCTTTCCTTCCTTCCTTCTTTTATTCTTTTCTTTCTCCTTAAATTGTTCTGCTAGCTGGGATAGTCCTTTCTGAAAAAATATTGCATTCTAAAATATATATTGATATTTAAGAATAAAAATATCTCAAGATCTAGAATTTCCTCCTAAAAGTATAAGATATCCATACTACAATGATTTCTGAGAATGCAGTGCCTTACAGAATACTTTGTACAATTATCAACCTGATAAACATCTTACACCAGTTTTATAAAACATGTTAAATGGGTCCTTTGTATGTATTCCCCAAGCCTGATCAACTTATTTAAAAACTCTAGAGAATTCTGTCATATAAAATTTGGACTTAAAAATTGTTTCTATTATAATTTCTTAAAAACAAATCCTTTCAGTAGTACTCAAATAAAATTTCAGTGTCTTATTTCTAAAAGCCATTACCTAGACCAATCTCTCTCTCTCTTTTTTTATTGAAGTATATTCAGTTACCATGTATCAATTTCTGGTGTACAGCATAATGTTTCGGTTATACATATACATACATATATTCATTTTCATATTCCTTTTTCACCATAAGTTACTACAAGATATTGAATATAGTTCCCTGGGCTATACAGAATAAACTTGTTTATCTATTTTATATATGGTAGTTAATATTTGCAAGTCTCAAACTCCCAATTTATCCCTTCCCAACCCCTTTTCCCCCAAGTAATCATAAGATAATTTACTATGTCTCTGAGTCTGCTTCTATTTTGTAGATAGGTTCATTAGTGTCTTCTTTTTTCCTTTTTTAGATTCTACATATGAGTGATATCAAACGGCATTAGACCAACAGCTCTTAAAGAGCTTTTTAATTCCCCCATTTTACATAAAAAGAAACCTGGGTTTCTCCTCCAGTTCAAATTAAGAATTTGTCACTTCCAAGTCTTTGTTTTACTTGAAAACAAAAATATTTAGGACCACAGAACAGAAAGATATACAAAAAGACAATCATAATTTCTTCCACTTTCTCCTCTCTCCTTGCTTTCTCACAAATGTCAAATCAGCACATGCTCCTGCTACTCTCCTAACATTTTTGAAACTGTCTACAATCTAACTTCAAATTCAGTCCAAATGAAAACAATCCTCTTTGTCATTGACCAAAATGCGTATTGGATGTGTGTATGGCTTTCCTAGATTCTGTTAAATAACAAAAAGTCCAAACAAATGTCCAAAATAATTTATCTCCATTTACACTAGGTTAATGACTATGAGGTTATTATGGTCACACAAACCTATTAAACTCTAGATGCTCTTTCTTGAGGAAAACTCCCACTTAGAATTTTTCAAGAAAACCAATAGCCCAAAGCAAGTTAAAATTCCAATCTAAAACTTCCCTAACTAACTGCAAGATGGATTTCCAACTCACGCCCTCCTTCATTGCTTCTCAATAAACCTTTCAATTAAAAACATAATTTTAAAATGTGTGTGCATGCACAAACGCACACACACACACACACACAGAGCCCTCTCAAGTTTTGTCCTCATCCATCTATGAGCGCACACTTCATAAAAGAACAGACTACTGTAATCGGCTTTTTCAAGGTTTTGCCCCCACCTCACTTCAGACACAAGCTTCTGTTTCAAGCCCACCTATTTCCACCTCCGTCTAATTGAGACTCTTCTTTAGTGACCAAAGCAGCTTCTTTCCTTCTGCCCTGCCCTCTGCTTCAGTAAGGCAGAAATCTGAGCATTTCTCTTACAACGCTCCAGTTCCCAGGACGTACAATAATGGCTAGTTAAATTGTTTATGTACTTTTGTAAAACATCAGACTATGAAAAGAAATTGGACTTAGAATTTCGGTTCATATTTCACTAACTGGTACCTGTAACTTTCCTATTTTTTGCCTAGTTAATTTTATATGCTGAGAGAGTTCCCAGAGATCCAGGCAGGGTAGGGGCGAGGAGAAGGAAGATGGACAATGTAATTTAAATGAGAAAGATGTACAGTGATACTTTTCCTTTCAAATTACCTGACAATTCAAGAGACATGGGTTATATATTAAGGAAAGAATGTAGCCCAAGACAGCATATTCCTGCCTGCCTGGGACTGTCTTAGATAAATGGACAGCTTTCTGTACTGTGGAAGTTAGATATTATATTCAAGATAAAGGGTTTGACTGACAGATCAGTATCTGAGTTATACCTGGCATATCATTATCTTCATGCAAATAAGGACAGCCATTCTAAAGTCATTAGCTGGACTTTTGGTTGGGGGTGGGCCTGTGTTACTAAAATCAAGAGTGCCAAAGTGCTTAGCATTTCCACAAAAATCCGCAGATCAGGGAAACTACATGTTAAAAACAATATAAAATTAGCTTAAAACAACTGCCAATGAAAATTGCTGAATTATTCCACTCTTGTGAATTATTTTATCAAACATGAAATCTTTTACCATTTTTATTTTATAACATATGCACAAGAGTAGGGTATCATAAGAATGCTTTTTACATGAAGGCTTTTAAAAATTAAATGTGCAGCAAATATAAATAAAATTATTTTTAATAGATGATAGCACTTGGATTTCATTCTTTTTCTCTTTTTTTCCTAATTTTGGTCATTTTGTTTTCCTTAGCATATTTCAATAATTATGTTCATCATTTTCCCAAAAAATATTTACCACTATTCTCAAAGTAATTAACATAGTTAGGTTATCTTCAACTAAAGGGAACTCACTCATCCTTAAAGCTGAGCTATTTTTCATTATACCATATTTTTTCAATGCTCCACACTTTTCCCCACCCTAGATGAGAGCCAATAATTTAAAACTTATAAATATTTGAAAGCTCCATCAATTTTGTTTTCACTTTGAAGTATCTTTAAGACATAAAGAGTCACCACTATCTATGTGGACAATGCAGTGTGGAGATTCTTTATGATACCGTGCTCTTCTTTTTATCAAGGACAAGGCTGGGAGCTTGGGAACTAAACATGGCTGTCTCATTGGAACAGTGTTTTATAAAAGGAATTGGTACTTAAATGAATACAGTGTGCACAATTATTCAAGCAGCTATTAACCTCTAAGCTGTATCCAGCTCCTCCTTATTACAGTCATTTACTCAGTGATATCAAGTTAACATCAATACAGCCGTTATCATCTTGCAAACCTATGAAAGTATTTATTTGGCATTTACAGTCTATGACCTCTTCACCTGCAGCTTATTTTCCAATGGTTCAAGAATTCAAAAGTACATCTTCTTATACAGTGAAGTTGCACGAAAAAATTTTTATGCTCCACTTTTTGTATAGAAGACACTAATTTCTTGTATAGAATTGTTTCAAAATCCTAAGCAATGTAGTCCCAAAGTCTATACTTATTTGAAATGTGCAGAAAAGATTCTAAAAAAAATACTCTTCATTTTCTGTATTATTTTGCATGTGGGAAAAATACATGTTTTGTATACGTGTATGTGTGTGTGTTTGAGAAAGGGTTATAGAATCATGTAACAGCCTGTGTAATAAAGAAGAAAAGTCTGTATTGATCAGCAGAATAGTTAGCAAGCACTATTTCTTGGCCATAAGGGATGGAAGAGTGTATTGTGCAGTATATTCCCAAATGTTCCTATTTGAATTGTTTTTGTGCTTTATTGACAATCGTTAATTTTTCTACTTTAAATCAACTTTCCAGAGAATCTCAACCAATTTTTAAGGTGTAACAGGTTACTGACAAGCTGACATGACCAAACTTAATGAACAAATTTAATCACATACTCAAATGCCATTTAGGTCTCTTGAATAAAATGAAAGGAACTCATATATACAACTACCTCAAACTTCAAAATTATTTCATAATTAGTTTATTCTTTTTCTTGTTTCTCTTCAATCTGTTGAATTGGCTGGTCAATTTACAAGGAATTGATCAGAAACCTGAGTGTCACCCATGAACCTACCCATTTCCACATACTAACCTTAAAATAACCATCCCTTAGAGACCACTTAAATGGATCCCTCTTCTTCATCTCCCTAACACCTTTCTAGGATGAGCTCCCATACTCTTCCTTATGGTTTACTGTAGTAGCCTAAAATGTCTATAATCTTGAAAACTTCCAGACGTGAACCTTTTACTGAAGAGGATAACCAGATGGCAAATAAGCACATGTAAAGTTGTTTAACATCATTCATCATCAGGGAAATGTAAAAAGCACCATGGGATATCACTAAATAATCTATCCAAATGACTAAAATTAAAGCTTGTGAAAACATCAAACGCTAACAAAGACTCAGAGACAAAGGATCTCTCAAGCTTTACTGATAGGTATGTAAAGTGGTCCAACCACTTTGAAAACAGCTTGGCAGTTTAGTATAAAACTAAACTTGCAATCACCCTGGAACCCAACAGTTGCCCTTCTCTGCACATATCCCAGAGAAATGAAGATTTATTTTCACTCAAAAACCTGTACATGAGTGTCTACAGTAGCTTTCATAATAATAGCCAAAACCTAGAAACAACCCAAATGTATTTCAATGGGTGGATGCTGAAACAGACTGCAGTACAACCATACCATGGAATACTACTCAAAAAAAAAAAAGTGGAATGAACTGTTGATACATGTAACTAACACCCCGGATGGGTCTCCAGAGAAGCATGCTGATTTTGCCAATCCCAAAGGTTACATATGGTATGCATCCATTTTAATAATAGCATTGAAATTATAGAACTAGAGAACAGGTCAGTGGTTGCCAAAGGTTAAGGACCTGATAGGAAGATGGGAAAAAACAGGATTAGAAAAGGGTAATACAAGAGATCCTTGTGGTCTTGGAACTGTTCTGTATCTTCACTGTGTAATGGGTGAATGAATCCACACGTGACAAAATTGAAAGTGATTAGGCATCTGATTTGTCTTTAAAAATCTTTGATAAAAAAACAAATTAGTAAACAGGAATTGAAATGTTCAGGCTTAACTATCTGAACTTAAATTTAGAATTAATAAATATTCAAAACACTGTTAAAGAATTATTTGTGAAATGTTTAGCTCTTGGAATTTCTGGTTCTCAATTTTTGTCACAGTCATTCTTCATTATATACCCATGATTTCAATATTAGCCTCTAA
Source organism: Vicugna pacos (assembly GCF_048564905.1). Classification (NCBI taxonomy): domain Eukaryota; kingdom Metazoa; phylum Chordata; class Mammalia; order Artiodactyla; family Camelidae; genus Vicugna; species Vicugna pacos. Next base: position 43,246,915 of record NC_133000.1, read on the forward strand.
ATAAATAGCCACAAAGTAAAATATAAATAAACAACATGTACTGTATTATGTTTCCATATGCATAATCCTGTATTTATGAACAATTAATTTACCCATTTTTCTGATACATTAAGACCTCAGCTCTATAGATGAATCAAAACAATAAACAGCAAAGGTAGACAAAAGGTAGACAAAAAATTGCACAGAACCAAGTATACACACATACAAGTATAGGTGTGTATATAGATTCTAAATATAGATTCTAGGGCAAATCTGAGCAATGTTGGTATGAGGGGAGAGAGACTATTACAATAGAGGAGAGAGACTGAAGTCAACTCTGCTAAAACAAAAGGCAGGGGAGTTTCTAAGCTCTGGAACTTGCTAGTGGGAAAGTTAATGGAGAGGCCTGTCAGCGTAATGAGGCCAACTGTGTTTGCTAATTGGTACTTATTGAAGTTAGGCTTCCACTCTCCTCAGGAGACTGGGATACAGGTCCCTACTTTAATGATTACATTTCAAAGTGATGGCTCCTAGGTCCTTGAGAAAGACATTCCTGGGTTGTGGAAGATTTACATGTCAAAGAGGCAGAACAAGAATTTACAATTTACAAGTTTTCTAAAGTAAATGTTTTTAGGAACAGGGAGGTTGGGAACCCACAGTCAGAAAAAAAACACATCTAAAGTTGAGTCAAGCTGAGGAAAGTGTTCGGGGTGTCTTGATGACTTCCAATTCGGTCCTCACATGCAGCAAGTTCCCCTTTAATTCTCTGGTGAAACACTTGTTAGAAGCTTTCCTGAATCCATCATACCCTCTTCACGGAAAACTTGGAGAACATCCTTTACTAATGGCATTGCCATTGTTCTGTCTCTCCCAGTGAACTGCAAACTCTTTAAAAACAATTACAGTGTCTGCCACCATGCATTCTTAGCATATAGGCCAGAACCTGGCACAGAATTTGTTTGTTCATTCAGCAAATCTCTGTGAGGCGATTAAAATGGATCAGAAACTATATAAACCCTCTTCTTCACACCGTTTTTCCCCCTTGGGATCTTTCTCCTAATACTTACATATTTTACATTTCAGAACAAAATTTGTGCACGTACATAGTTGTTATTTTTTATAGGTGAAAAAATAAATGGTCTATTTCTACTCCATTTAGCATATTTAACATTCTTAAAATTTAATTAATGTTTTTTCTCAAAACCTGTTTCTTTTCCTCATTCATTGTAGTTAAGGATATCATTATTTATCTAATTACTCAAGACAGAAAAAAAATGGTCATCCTAAACCTTTATTTTTTTCCTTTCCAGCCTGTGAACAAAGAAAAGCAGAGCATTGTTCACCACCTCGTTCTACAAGGGTTGTCATAACTCACTGCAATTGCTCACCGATTTGCACCCTGGGAGGAATTCAGGGTGAAAAACCCACCATCACTCTGTGCTTTGGAAAAACACGCCCAAAGATAAATAGTTACATGCGAATCTCAGGAAAATTTCAATGGCCCCATTTCTTGCATCTTCCCACACACAAAAAAGCACTAAAATCGTGAACTTGAGACAGCTGCTCTTTGTGATTAGCAGTGATCTTTAACCAAAATGTATGCTAGACTGCATGTATTTCCTAGCCAAAAAGTTCTTATAGGAACTGGCTTCTTTTCTACATCTTGGGAGCAGTTCCCTCAGGGCTACTGAGAGGCTGTCTCCCGGGATATAGTACAAATAAAACTTATACTCACAAGTCTCATGTGCATATTTCTTTAAATGGAAAAGTCCCCATATTTATCCGGGGAGCAGACCTTGATGATTATGCCTCTGAAGTGGCATTTCCATCTCCTCTTTTTCATAACCAAAGTCACTCCTTTAGGCCATTGATAATCTGGACTATTAAATTAATTTCTCTGACTCTGCCCAATCCTTTTTCTGCAGTCCAATCAAATGATTCTTTAAATGGAATCAAATCAGGTCATAATTTCAAAGCACTTTCTACCCTCTCTTCTCTCTTCTGCATTACAAATATAGATTCTAAAGTCCTTAGTGTGGTGTATAATCACCTTCATGGCCCAGCTCCTCCCTCCCTCTCTAGACTCTTCATGTTCCTTCATGCATCTTATGCTCCGAAAATGACAATACTCCAATAGGACTGCAAGCCTGCCAATGTGTTCGTAGTTTTTCACATTTCTCTTTTTAATTTCTTTTCCTGGAAGCATCTTCCTCTCCTTTCCCTCCCCCTACACCCTCATCCTCAGAATATTACAAATCATAGTCCTCAAATTCCATCTTATTTGGGAAAAATTTCTCTGACTACAACTTAATCTGAAATTGATTTATGTGAACACTATAGGTTTCTTTCTATCTATCTATCTATCTATCTATCTATCTATCTATCTATATATATATATATCTTTTAAAAATAAAGCCAAACAAATGTTACAGAAAATTAAACACACTCAGAAAAGCAAGAGGATTCACAGCCTCCAAATATTGGAAATCATAAATACAAAGTTAACATGGTAGGACTACTGCAGAGCATCTCCTGTTCCTTGCTCTTAAAATGAGAAACAGGACTGAAGGAGGTGTTATCCATGCTCCACTGGCATGTCCGCGATTATTTACCAGAACACTTACATGAGAAAGTTCAGGTGAAGTATATTACAGTTCTTTTCTTAACAATGTCAATCGTTTTAAGTTGGTAATGGTGTAAAAAAAGAAGAAGAAGAAGAAGTCAAGTTTCCAGCGCAGAGCAAAAAGCACTGAAAGGACTTGAGCCCAAAATGTTTATTTACGGTGTGCACTGTTAAAATGTGCAGCTCAGATTTCATTTCTTGTAAACTGTGAAGAAAATAAAATATAGCTTGCATAATGCATTTCACAGTAATAACATTATTCATGATAGGTGAATAAAACTTTAAAAAATTGGTTTATTACCATGTGTCGTGTCTGAATAAGAGCTAAAATGTACTTGTGCTTTCAATTAGTATCATTGACTTTATATAGAGAGTCAAGTGCGGCCAAATTGCATAGAGCGATGAACTGACAATTTGTCAATTCATTGGCTCAATTACACACCCAAAGAACCACTTTGGATTTCAGAGTCAGCGTGGATTATTTACACTGATCGAGTAACCAGTTCAGAGATAAATCTCCAACTCTGTGGACATAACTTGGAGATAAATATATACCTACAAATCATTCACAAATCCTCGATGCCTCAAACATCTATGTTTCAAACTTCACAGCCAACAAAACAGAAAGAAAGACAGTTTCCATAAATTTTTGCTTATGGGTACTTGATCTAAGATACTGAAATTTAGGTAGGTGCTAGATTCCTTGATGAAGCCCTTTAGAACCAGGAATGAGGAGCTCTTAATAACAAGAAATGGGAATTGTAGCTTTTATTTGTGACAAAAAAATCTGTTTTCTTATACTAATATATTGCTTCCTAGGACATAAAGTCACTGTATATTTTTTCTCAGTAAGCAGTTATTCTTATCAGAATTTAATATTCAATACTAAAGAATATTCTATTCTTAATATAATTTAATTATTCCAATTTAGTAAAATTTAATTAGATGAAAAATGATATTTCATAATACAGAAAGTTAGATTTAATTAGAAGACTTTTTGAGAATAAAAACATTCCAGTAAGAAATTCTCACTTTATACAGAAAATACCACTTATTAGCAAGTATTTACTTGCTATATTTTTCTAAGTTTGCCTGTTATTTTATTAACTAAGTTTTTAATACATTTTAAATATTTCAGAATGTAAATCAGAGTAAAAGCTTAAGAATAATAAAGATTATGGTGATTTTGGTGGGGAAGGAAGCCCTATGTGATAAAAAAAATTATTTATTTTAGGAATGTGGTTCTGGACACAGCCAAGGGGAAGGAAGGAAGGAAGGAAGGAAGGAAGGAAGGAAGGAAGGAAGGAAAGAAAGAAGAAAGAAAGAAAGAAAGAAAGAAAGAAAGAAAGAAAGAAAGAAAGAAAGAAAGAAAGAAAGAAAGAAAGAAAGAAAGAAAGAAAAAGAAAGAAAGAAAAGAAGGAAGGAAGAAAGGAAGGAAGAAAGAAAGGGAGAAAGAGAGAGAGCGAGAGGAAGGGAGGAATGGAGGAAGAGAGGAAGTGAGGAAGAGAGGAAGGAAGAAACCAACAAGGGTTTGGAAATGTAATATCTAACAAAACCTGAGAATGAGCTAAATGCCTGTGTTAGGAAAAAAAAGTTTCTCCTGTACTTTGATGATGTATAGTGCAGCCTTCCACTATCCTTAAATTCATGCCTTTGCAAAATGTTCCCTCTGCTTCAGTCTCGTCTCTATAAAGATCAAATGCTCTCTTTGAGACTTAGCTAAAATTCCATCCTTTGTGAGATCATCCTTTATTATTCGTCAGTATCGAACTTTAGATCATTTGTTCTGTCTTCTCAACTAGGCTTTGCTTTCCTAAAAGCTGCGATTGTAATTTTTACCTCTTTTATACTGCCCCAAGGATTAGCAGTGCCCTGATTCTCCCGATCACATCACTAAATCGTATTTTTCCATTGGTCTTTCCACTCTCTGAACTGATCTTGTCCATCTGTGCATGAAGTGCTTCTGTGGCCTCGCTCCACACCAGAATATGAGCTCAAAAAGTGAGGGGACCTTGTCTTTCTTGATCCCGCAGTTTCCCAATTCCTGAAAGAGTTCTCAGCCAAGAATAGGACCTTACATATTTGTTGAAAGAATGAAGGGGCAGAGTTCTGATTAAGTAGTAGGTGTGTACACTTAATGGTTAATTTGAGAAAGGGTTAAGGAACAGGTGGCTGACAGTCCAGGCTCTGCACAGTATGGGAAAGAGACGTCAGAGAATGAAATCTGTAGAATTCCACTCAAGTCAGCTCTTCCGCTGATCAGCTCCATGACTTGGGCAAATCACTAGTGAGGCTCTCTTAGCCTCTGTTTCCTCATTTGTAGAATGGGGCTGATAATATAATTGTATTTGTTCTACTTGTATTCTTGAATGATAAGTGTGTGAAAATATTTTCAACTTATGTAAGAGACAATGCTGTACAGCGCTCTGATTTGGAACTTGCAGTCACTACATCCATGTCACTTGCATTCATTCTTTTCAGTTTTAATAGATACCAATAAGTAGACTTTGTATGTATAAATGAGTATATGATTAGTGACTAGAGTTTTATAAGAGGAAATGTACACATACGTAAAAACATCAGTCACACGTTTAGTGTTAAAGTCAGTATTCATTTTCTGTCCATAGGTGGCAGCAATGTACTAAAGCTTACATAATGATGGTCAACCCAGTGAAAAAGTTACCTGTATACTAAATATCATGTTCTCGTAATAGTACATGAAAATTATAAGAGGAATCATAGCATCAATAGAATATGAACAAAAAATATTTTTAAAACCTTCCACAGCCAGCCTCAGTCCTTTATTCAGTGAGCTAAAGGGTTTCTTCAGTTCGCTCAGCATGAGCGTCTTTGTCATTTTAACTGACTGTCACAATAGATATTGACAAAAATAAAACTCTTTTAAGATAATAGCAATTCAAAACAATACCAGGAAAATGCCCTGTCTTTCAGCAGCGGCTATTAAAAATGGATTAATACATGCATGCCGCTCTCTTTTATTTGTTTAAAAAATTAAAATGACTGGAAAGCGCTTACATCCAGAAATCTTTTACAAGGAAAGAATGGGGGAAAGTAAAGAAAGGAGATTTCCAGATTTAGACACTGAAGACAAAGCAAACCAAGAGCAATGGGCCCATGGGAGACAAGAAAAGCTACAAGACGAGATTGAACTGGAGAGAAATATAATAAATCTAAACAAAGCCTCAGACTGCCTATCAAAGCACAAAGCATATTTTGGTCAGCTATTGAATTTTCTGTCTATAAAATTCCCTATCACATGTTGAATCACAGTGGTTCATTTTTCTTCCCTGTTTAAATTGAAGTTCATTATGAATACTTTGGAAAAATCACACCAATATTGAGAGCCCGATTTCGTGGAAGAAATATATTCTCATGTTAAATCATGAGAAAGAAGAGCAGGGTGAATTGCCTCTATTCTGCAACATTTAACATCTGAAAATAATCTTTTGGTACTGAAAGTATTTTAGCATTTAATTGGAATGATTTGGAGAGAAGCATGCATCTAAAAAAAAAGGAAAAATAAATGGGAGAAAGAACTTTTGAGACAGGCAGAAAGAGAGAGAAGGGAGACACCCCAAGGCTGCCCGATATAAGGCAAAACACGGGTGTAGCCCATGGAAGAGAAAGGACTGTTGAGTTACAGAACCTTACGAGGTTCAAAGCAAAATTCCAAAACAACTTACAGATGTGGGATTTACTCATATCAGGGGTAGGTCTTTTAATACTGGATTACTTAGCTCTTTGACTCTAAAAAATCCTAAGTCCTGTAAATCCTCTAGGGCCTACTATCTAATTATATTGGATATCCTGCATGTCTCCTCAATAAAAACGACCTTATTATTTAACGGCTGGACTTTGGAGTCTTTGAAGACTAGGTTCTGCTCTGTTGCAAATAAATTAAAAACGTTGCTTTCTTTTTGCCATAGTTCCTAACTTGGACCTTTATTTTCCATCTCATCATTTCCCAACCTACAACAATCATGCTTTTTCCTAAATGAATGTATTTTCACCAAGCCAGTAGTACAGACAGGAACCGCTCCTAACTTTTTTCTAGTTTTTTCCCCTCATTTGGTGAAAGTCTTTACTAGTACAACAAAATATGATTTGCATCGTATAAGCCCCACCTGTTTATAATTATATTCACTCATAGGAAACTGAATCAACAAAGCCTCAGGTTTTAGTCTTATCCTACAAGAAGAAATAAAACTAACAGATTTGGGGAAATATACAGAGCATTTGAACACTGCTAAGATTTGCCACAAGTTTCAAATTGTCTATTAGACATAAATTTGAGTTTTTAAAGTTAAATTTTCTTCAAATAAATCTGCAGGTTAAAAAGTACCAAAAGCATCTTCATTGCTACTGCATGAAAAGGTGAGGATGGTGGTAATTCTTTTTGGAAACTTTTTTATTTCTGAAAAATAATGTTCTGAAAAGCAAAAGCTTCAAAAATGTTATTTGTTCTTTCTCATGGATTCTCACTGATTACTCAGTTGAATAAAAAGATAAGATTCAAATTGAATACTGTATAACATGTATAGTATTTTTAACACGGTCTCCCCAAACTACTTAAGGGGAAAAATAAATACCTTATTTGTATTGAGACATTTCTTGGGGAGTGTGTGGTTACATAAAAATATTTTAGGAAAAGTATTTTATTAAGGGCATTTATTGCTATTTTGAGTCCAGTTGTTATTTTGAGCTAGAAAAATGATCAAAATTCTTACTTAAATCATCGATATAAAAATATTAGCGGAATTTCTTGATTATTCTTTGTCACTTTAAAAAAACAGTAGAAAGGTGAAAATCTACTCTTATTAGGAAAATATGAAATTCTCTTAAGACAATTCTTACATCTGGTTCCCTAATCTCCTCGTGTTGACTTCTGGTAAAAATAAAATCACCAATTCAAATGACAAAATGTACTTTCTGAGTGCACTGTTAGTCACTAGACACTCTACAGCACAACTATCTAATGGAAATTATTTTTGAAATGACTGTGTCCAGGTCATTCAATCCCGAAATATGTGTTTTATTTTATCACCCTATTAGATGAAAAAATAATCTCTCTCATTTAAAGAATGGGAAGGGATACTAAAGAGAAGGTGTCACAGTATATATGACCAAATGTCCTTGTACAAGAGCTAGTGTATGGATCAGAATGCAAATAAAATGATTGCACAAATGTTTAAATGTCTTCTTCCCATTAAAAGAAATGATGAAGCCCCGGAAAGTTAAATGATTAAAAGTTGAGGGGGAGGGCAGATTCTAATCTCAAATGAGTAGTTTATACGGCTGCGTATCTCGGAAAGCAGTTACGTGATAACAAAACAGAAACTGTGAAGCGTACGAGGTGCTTCTTAGAATTCAGGTGGTTGAAATTAAAGTGCCAAGAATCAGCCATGTGATATGTGGTCCACCTTCACAGGAGGGAAAAAAGGAAGGGATATTCTAGCATAAAGAAGTCATCACGGCAGTAGGAGGTATTAAAAACTGCTAATTAAAAACATATGAAGTTACAGTTCATATGGTTCTGTCTCTGAGAATTTAGATGTGGATTCTGGTTCTACTGAAAACTCCGAAGAGTTACCAGTAGAAGCCAGGAATATTCTAACCCTAAAATTAAGATCTCCTTGCATTCTCATTTGTTGTTGTATGCATTCGTGTTACAATTCTATTGTGAAAAATATTCTTAAATGAAGTGACTATATAGCCAAATTATAATAATATCTGTTGATTTTTTAGCAATGTATATATTTTAACATTATCTACAAGTAATAATCCTGTATTACAGATACTTTCATTGCTCTTTGATCATGCCATAATTATTCAATTTAATGAGTAATTCATATTTATCAATAAGTGAATTGCACATTTTTTTCCTAAAAATGAAAACCTCCCCTTCCAGCACTATATGGTCGGCAAGTTTGTAAGAGATAACTTTCCTTGCTACTTCTAAAACCCATATTAACCTTCTATAAAAACAAGCCAATTAAATCTACTGCATTCATAACAAAAGTTCATCAAGAGATTAGTAGTTCAATTTTTCTCACAATCTCTTATGAAATAAGTTGGGCATACTCATCTTGCCAATGGCAAATTACTTCTGCAACCAGCTGGTGTCTCAAGACTTTTTCCTACAAACAGTTTGAATTTGGGATCTGAGTTTTTCACTTTTTTGTTATCACCATGCCTAATTTTTCATTACATAGTCAAACGTTTACATAGCCTGTCTATCTAGTGGTTCTTTCAGTTAAAAGACACTACTACAGTGGATTCTTTACCAGCTGGAGGTTTTTCATGGTAATTGCTGGAGATTCCTTGTTATTACAACTATGCGTTCTAATTCTGCCTAATGAGCCAATGCTAGTGATAAAGGAAACCCCAGGGCAGAGTGAAGGCTGTCACTTTTGGAAAAACAAATGGTATAAATGATGCCTCACAGCCCAAGAGTTGGAACAGTGAGCATGAGCTAAAAGGAGATTTTACCTGAGCTCACAATAGAGACCTATATAAACTAAATAGTAAATTCCTTGAGAGATTATAACTGTAATATTTCTGATGGCATGGGGTGTGACATTAAGAACTACAGTTAGTCTTCAATGATGAAAACACAAAAGTAGTTTTTGTGGCTTAGAAGATACACAAAAGACTTTTATTTATCTAGGTCACAGGCCATAAGGTGATTAAGAGTCACATTTTTCCATCTATTGATAGACATTTTGAATATGGTAATATGAGGGATAAGAGAAAGGAAAAATCATTTAGGTGGCATTTACTATGGGTTAGAGCCACTTACATACAGTTATTTAATAATCATAGCAATGTAAAGCAGGAGTTTATATCCCTTTTCCAATGTTTAAAAACTAAGATTTAGAGAGATTAATAAACTGCCCTCAGTAGGTATAACTTAAAGGGACAATGCTGAGATTTGGGAAGTGGGCAGGGCACAACCACTGAAGAAATGACACACTAATTGAGATTAGGACAAACTGGTTAGAACCAAGATGGCGGAAGATCAGGCTTCCAGTAGACCTTGACCATGAAAGGTCTGATTGACCTTAGGCTGACCATAAAAGGTCAAAAAGTGGGTGGGGACCCAATTCCTGGAAATCCCTGACCTTTTCCCAAAATGGTTGGACTAATTCTGTTACTTATTAGCATATGAAATTACTGATATAAAAACTAATAACCCATACATCACAGTCATTCCCTCTCTCGCCTTCGGAGATGGCCTGCACTGTTTCCATGGAGTGTGTATCTACTTTTACTTTAAACTAAACACCTCCACACTTTATGGTGTCTCTCCCGCTCCCTCCCTGAGAAGGCCGGCATTCTGCCTTTGGAATGTGTACCTCCTAAGCCGCTCTCCCTTCTGAGCGAGACGGCCCGCACTCTGTCTGTGGAGCGTGTATCTCTCTCTAAATAAGCTTGCTTTCACTTTACTCTGCCTCACTCTTCAATTCTTTTCCTGTGGGAGACAAGAAACTATTCTCTGACAACATTTTCATGGTGTCACACTCTCACCTTGTTTTATATAGTGTTTTTATAGAGAGATGAACCAAATTTATAAGCATATAGACAAAGGAGGCAGCTAGTGTCATTGGTCTGGAGCTCTGGGGTCAGGGATGATTGAAGGAGAGAGTAGTTGAGTTGTGTCAGGACGTGGAGAAGCTTAGCCAGGCACAAGAAGAAAGTCAGAGAATTCCATGATAAGGAATAGGAAAGGCCCTGGGACATGAGACACTCATGAGAAATTCAGCAGGAATGGATCTCAGGGAACAGCAGAAGGCTGTTGACAGCGATGAAGTTAAAACAGATTGGTTGGGGCTAGAATTTAAAAAGCCTTATTGACAAAGGAAAGGAAAGTCAAATAACTAACATTAAAGAAACTTACTAAAATATAAACAACAACACAGTCACCAGCTATATGATTATCTATTTTCCACCCATCAGTTTTCTTTCTCTTGGAGTAGCACAGTCAAATATTTTAGTTCGTCAATACTCTCAATTCATAATTGAGAATACTGAGAGATTCATAAGGGTAATGGATTTTCCTAACCTGTTAAAGTTACTTTTAAAGGAACATGGTTTAAAATCCAGATTTTATGACTCTATGACTTTCCCACCATGCTGTGAATTCTTGCTGCTTTTTTGACATATCCTGAAATAGAAGTATTACCATATAATACAGGACAGAAATAGACTCATGGACAGAGAATACAGACTTGTGGTTACCTGGGGGGTAGAGGGTGGGAAGGGATAGACTGGGATTTCAAAATTGTAGAATAGATAAACAAGATTACAGTGTATATCACAGGGAAATATACACAAAATGTTATGATAAATCACAGAGAAAAAATATGACAATGAGTGTGTATATGTCCATGAATGACTGAAAAATTGTGCTGAACACTGGAATTTGACACAACATTGTAAAATGATTATAAATCAATAAAAAATGTTTTAAAAAAAAACATGATCTTTGACATATTACACCCACGGATATAGACTAAAATAGCTAAGTTCTGTGCTAGAATTATAAAATTTCAATTTGCCCAAAGGCAAATTTCAAATACCTTCTTTTTTCACCTTGTTGTTTACTCTCAAACCCCCATGGATGAGTGGTAGGAGGTCTACGGCAAAGCCAATTCCTGGAGATGAAATGGAATGACGTTTCCATTGTCAATCATCCTTAGGAAATGGCCTGACTCATGGCCCATATTAGAGCAGAAAACGAGGACTTTAGAGGTCCACTGACTGAGATAGGGAGACAGGAGGTAAACCCATTGTTGTTTTTAACTTGGGATCTGAAAAGCTGACACCTAGGCTCCAGGTAAGGGAGGAATGTCCAAGGGTCCTCCTAATGCAGAGAGAATGCATTCTGTCACTACCAGAAGGAAAGTAGAAAGTTAAGAATACCAGTTAGTAGGAGATCCCTAAGGCGTGGCCAAGTTCTGTGAAATCTGGAAACAGCTATGTAAGATCTCTGTTTCCCGTACCCCCATTTAAATTACTGTCTGTTTTCCTAAAGCATTTGCTTATACTTGGTTAACAGAGAGTTGAAGCTGATGCTCGTTCCTCAGCATCGTTAACATCTGGGGAACTGACAGAAGAGACTAATATCAATATATCAATTTGAAATAATGTCAATATGGAAAAGCAGTATGAAAAAGACAGAAGGTCTGAGAGAGGTGACTGCAATATGAAAACAGATGAGTATTTGAAAGGAAAGCAGTGAGGAGACAAGCTACACTGAGGTGAATCTGTGAATTCCAAAGTCTCCAAATTGAAGACTTCCAGAAATATCTGGGGAAGGAAATCAAATAAAATATTCAACTCCCACTACATAAAGTGGAATGTGGGTTTAAAGGGTATACTACATTAAAAGCTTTTTAAATCTGGGATGCATGTTTACCAAAATAATTTGTAGGGGATATAATTAGTCAAATAAGTGTGATAGGATTACAAAATTAATTATATAAGTCTAAGTGTGCAAAGAAAATGAAGCCTCTGTATTTTTCTATAACGAATCAGTCTTATTTCACACTTCAGAAGCATGGGGGCAGGGGAGATCAGAGAGTTGAAGCTAATAATCATTGATTCTAAAAATTTAAACATTCCCTTGTATATTCAGTCACTTAAAAGACTTAATCTTTCAGAGTCCTATCCCTTTTCTGTTTCTATCTGACACAACATCTGGGTATTAATTAGATAGATGAGTGGTGGTGATGATTAAGTGTGGCAAAAGAGACTTGGCATGGGCTGTTCCTTAAAACCACTAGCTGACCGTGAATGTGCAGTAACTAGCCCATCAGAAAACATGCTTATATCCATGGCACTGATCATTCATTCTAATGTTGAAATTCCTGAATAAGTGGCCATTTCATTTCAACTCAATGTTTTTGTTAGTTTATTGACCCCTTTAATGCATGTCCATGCTCCCTCACAAGGCAGGAGAAAACCCTGGACCCCCTGGACACCATCAGACCTGCATGTGTTTGCCTGCTACCTAAAGACCCTCTGCACTCCTATGTCACTGCCATGTTTGACTAAGCAGAAGGCTACAACTACCAAGTTGACTTTTATATTTATGAAAAACAAATGTTAAGTACCCAAATAATTGTAGAATGCAACTTACAAAATCTAGGACTATCTTTATTTACCTTTACTTATAAATAACCATTTTTATATAAATAATTATATATTTCAAATACTGATAGTATGGAAAAAATGAATACTTTTTCTGAGTTAGAATGACATGAAAGTTTTAAGTATAATTGATCTAAGTTATTTTCATAGAAATAAAGTGAAGGGAAAATATCCTTGGGTGACAATTTATTACTGGTTGTTTTTCTTATTAAAAAAATTAGTAGTGTTAAAATAACTAATTTATATTAAGCAGCAACTATATTACTAGGGGTACTAAAGATTTATACAGGTATTACAGTGAGCATGCATCCTGGTACCAGAGTAAGTAGTTGACAAGGATTATATGATATAATTTTCCCAACAATCAATTTGGTAGCTTTGATTTTTATCCTTCAGATACATAGATGAAGAAATAGAGGCAGTAGAAATTTAAATAAGTTTATCAAAGTCTCAGTGATAAGAAAAATAAAAATGATAACAAAAAATAATATTAGTAGGGTTCAATCTTAGGCATTTCAACTTTGCAAACACATCAATATAAATTTATATTTTATGCTTATTTTCTTTGTGGGTCTTTAAATATGTTGATACAATATTCAAGTATTACAGAAATTCTAACATAAGATTACATTGTTCTTAATTCTTAAAAGATGAAATCTGAAAAGCAATCTGAAATTATCAGCAGCTAACACACAGAATTGTATCTGTTTATGCTTTTATGTTATGTTTTGCTATGTTTATTTGTGTATGCAATTTCTACATTTTGTGTCTTTTTCTCAAATAATGTCTAAATGCCTCAAATTCACTTAGACAAAAATATGGCATGGCTAAATTTCAAATAAGGTGTTTACAGCCATCCAACTTGTGAAATGTGATAGAAGGTTGAGAAAGCACTAAATAACTCAGTAACTACTTGAAGCATTAAACTCATGGTAATTCAAAAGGTCTCTTGGGTCAACATAGCCTGAAAATATTACTGATATAATATGTTCACATTATTCTGGACTTTTCATAAACTAAAATGACTTAAATCACTCTATTATTTAAAAGGTAATTTATTTTAAGGCCAGGAAAAGCTATAGTTATCTGCATAAACCCAGGATGTGCCAAAAAAGTTTAAGAAATGTGTGTGTGTTGGTCTAGAGTAACTATATTTTTTGCTTAATCTGCCTCAATAGTGAATAATTTCTAGGTCTATTTTAATTGGTACTGTGTATATGTGGCATAAGAAAGTTCTTATTTCTCCAAAACATATTATTTCTAATAATCGCAAAGTTAGAATTGTGGCCAAGAAGTGAAAATAAAATCCATCCAATTATAATTCTAATGACACATATACTATCACATTAGTTGAGTGTAACATAACTCATAAATCTAACCACCTAACTGTATGGCCTTTCAGCAGGTTGACATTTTTTTCCCTTCATTTTCAAAATCTCCCTGAACATGAAAACATCACCAAATGGCTAAGTTTCAGGGAAAAAAAAATGACACAGCCTGACCTAGAAAGGTAATGCAGTCCTCATATTTTAAAAAACATATTGGACTTTTGGACATTTGGTAAATTAAATGTTTTAGTGTTTGAGAGATCATTTCATTTAGCTATTGAAAATTGGGGTGACTAAGTCTTCAGATATTTAGAAAATACTCTTAAATATGCAACAGTATAATAACGATAACAGTTTATTGCAACCATTTAATTAAGAGTAACAGCTTTTTCAAACTCTAGAATCCAATCCAAACATAAATGCATGGGATTTGATAACTAGAGAATTGTCTTTGAAAGGAAGGATGACATGATAGCTAATGCATGCACATGGAAACTAATTAGATTTTTTAGCTAATGAATCCCCATTTAAATAAATGTGATTCGATAAATAATGGATCCCCATGGAAATGAATAGAATTGGATGACTAACACACCCCACTGAAATGAATGTGATTCGATAGTTATCGCATCCTCATAAATGTGTTAGATTGAATCCCATTCATTTTAATTGCAATAAATTAAAATAGCTTTTGTTCATGGCCTTTTGGTTAAGATCAAACGTTCTGTCCTCTATTTGGGGACTATATTCTAACCAAGCAGACAGCTCAGACTTACTGATCTAGGTCCCTTCTTTCTCTAACTATATTATCTATAAATTACTCATACCATTTATTCCAGTAGGGATGACTTACTACTAAAACCCACTCGTTTAAATGGAGCACTTTTTGTCAATAAGACTCCATTAATTTCAATGGGGAATTTTTAGCTACTGCAAATAGAACCATCCAAATAATGTATTTAGCTGCCACTTTTCAGGAAAAAGTCAAAAGCATAACTGCACATGTACAATCAAATTTGTAATGTATGCATTTTGCTATATGTTTCCAAAATCAAGTAACTATTTAAAAATAAAACAGGAATATAATTTGTTAATAAATGCATATCTTACATATGGACTTGTGGAAATAAAAGGTGAAACTTAGAATTTTGAAGATGAGGCACATAATTAACAAAAATAATAACAATCCATCAAAAAGCAAACCTCTTTTGGAACATTTATCACATTTACTTAACTATATTTATTTATCTTCATTTCTTTCCATTTGCCTATATGTTTTGGGACTGCCAAGACTGTCTTATACATCTGTATATTCCAAAATTATGCAGCATAGGAATATAGTAAAGCCTTGATAAGTTAGTGGAATAGGTAAATGTATAGATAAATAGATAAACAAATTAATAAATGAATGATTACAAGATGTCAGGGAAGTAAAAATGTATTGAACATTAACAGTAATTTACTCACTGGGATAAATATTATATACATGCATTATATATGTATGTGTATAATCTGTTTACCTTTCACAATTTCTTACTCCCTGAATAACTGTTGAGACTTTCTAAATGAGTAAACTGAGTCCAGAAGAAAATGAATAAAAGATCTGACAGCCAACAAAGTATAGTCAAAGCCCGGGTATGCTAGATAAGAAAGACATTGAATTAATCTTTACACTATGCCATTCTCACCTTAAATGCAAAGGTCTGCTGTAGAAATGCCTTAAATAAATTTGAGGATACAAAAAGTTATACCTTGGGAAGAATATACAGTATTAAAAATGAATATCTAAATAAAGTGAGTTTAAAAAACTTAAAAAAAAACAAGCCTGTCTTATGCACTGTTTTTTTCATTATTTCAATCTTATAGGATAAAAAGACAGAAAAACAGTGTGGCTAACTTAAAAGAGTAAAATTTATTCTTTAAATGATAAGATTAAAAATACAGTAGTAATATCCAGTTTAGCTAAAGACTTACTAATCCCTTACCCCCACACACATGCAAACATACACAGGGAAATTTTGAGATGTTGCAACAAAATTATCTTGTCACAATCTTACAATCTTGAAAGAAAAGATAGAGTTTGGAAGTGATTCTTTAGATAGACTCCT
The DNA here is from genome assembly GCF_048564905.1 of Vicugna pacos. Lineage (NCBI taxonomy): Eukaryota > Metazoa > Chordata > Mammalia > Artiodactyla > Camelidae > Vicugna > Vicugna pacos. Next base: position 43,263,126 of record NC_133000.1, read on the forward strand.
GAAATCTTAAGAAATCCAATCCCTGTGTATATCCAATTTCTTCTTCTTTCTCAATGATTTCCTGATAGAATTTAAATTATTTCAAATAAATGTGACTTCAATAATACTTCTATTGTTATTAATACACAGGTAAATATTTGCCAGTAAAAAAGGATGCCATGAATAGGAGATATTTCACACAAAGTACAGTTTATTGTTATTATATGCACATTTTACTAAAACTTAATCAGGAAGTCACACAAGAAAGCAATAACTCTTACAGAAATAAAATTTCAAGTGTATTAAAATAAGTCAGAGATTATAAATATTCTTTGCTTTTCACTGTTTAAAAAACAAAATCCAAAAGAATATGTAAACATAAAATCAAATGTAAGATCTGATTTTAGGGTAAGTGATTTTTAATTATATCTCCTTACATTTAAGATTTACAAATATATATACATATATATATACATACACACAGATTGTTTTATGTACTTGGGATAGAAAAAAACATATTTGATGACTCCAAATTTCCAATGTGCTCTCAAACATGACATTTGGAGAACTTCAGTTTTCATTAGCTGCAGAAAAGTCACACTGAACATTTAGAAATAAGAAACAGTAAAGAAAATAAAGATGAAAATTCCTTTACAGGTACAGGAAAGATATGTATAAGAAAGCATTTTTTTAATAGAAACTGGACATAACAAGATCTTTGTCTAAGGTGTGGCCCATAAAAACAATTTATCTGATACATATGACATCCACAAACACAGCTTTCAAATGATTTATAAAGTTTTTTCTTTAAATAAAATCAAAACTGGCCTAATACAAGAAATTTGTTTCCAGAAAAATGTCATGGTATTACAATTAATTACTTAGCGCTTTCTGGAATAAGAGAGATTCCTATCAGAAACTTTTTTTACTTAATTGTATCCTTAATTTACTTTAGTCTTTTGTAACTCAGGCCCCAATTTCTCATTATCTATCTACTATAACTTTTATTTTCATTATTTTTGAGGTTCAAATGTATTTTTTCCAGTTTAATCGAGATATAATTGGCAAAGCACTGTATAAGTTTAGGGTGTACAACATAATGCTTTGACTTACATACTAAAAGAATCTTAGAAAACATTCATCATCTCATATAGATTTGACATTAAAGAATTGAAAAAAATTTCCCTTGTGAAGAGATTAGGATTAACTTTCTTAATAAGTTCATTTATAAAGATCAGCAGTGTTAATTACCTTTATCATGTGCATTGCATTGCTAGTACTTATTTATCTTAAAGCTGGAAGTTTGTTCCTTTTAACTATCTTCATCTAATTCCCCCTCCCCCAACCTCCTACCTCTGGTAACCACAAATCTTCTCCCTTTTTCTATGAGTTTGTTTGTTTCTGAAGTAAAATTGACCTACGACACTATGTTAATTCCTGTTACATAAGATAGTATTTGACATTTCTATACATTTCAAAATAATCACCATGATAAATGTAGTTGTTATCTGTCTCTGTACAAAACTGTTACATAATAATTAACTGTATTTCCCACACTGTACATTTTATACCTGTGACTCATTTATTTTGTAACTGAAAATTCATACCTCTTAATCTTTCTCACTTATTTTTCTCCCCTTCCACGCATGTCCTGCCACCACCTGTTTGTTCTCTGTATCTATGACTGCTTCTGTTTCATTATGTTTGTTCATTTGTATAAGAGTATGCTTAATGACACAATTTTACACTAAAGTGGGAAAAGGAAATTATCAACAAACTAACAAAATGCCTCAAAATAATGTTGCTAGGGTTGTTACAATACATGTTACATTATGTGGCCATACTTAGTTGGAACCTCCTTTTGTGACTAATTTTGCACAGAACAGATTGTACAGCCTCACCCAGTACTTTAATGCTTTAATGATAATGATAATGAAATATGTTGCTAAAAAATAAATTAGATGAAAAGCTTAGGTTTATTTTCAAAAATAGGCAGTGTAGGATGGTGGGTAGGAGTGTGTACTCCGGATTTAGTGTTGCAAACCCAGCTTTGCCATTTATCTGTGTTTTGGCTCCTGGTGGGAAACCATCCGCTGTGGCCAGTTAATTCATGTGAGTTTCTTTATGAAAGAGGAATCTTGATTATACCTATTTCATAGCACTAAATGTTAAATGAATTATTAGAGAACAACTTAGAACAGTTCCCGACACATAGTTAGCACTATATAAGCAGCTTTCAAATATATTTTTGAAGAATGTGATACCTAATTTAGGAAATCAGAGAAATCCCTTACACATGAATTTATCTTTAATTAAAAATAAATTACATTTGAATGAATATTAAAAACCACACTAGTGAAGAGGATTTTACTTTATATACTCATGTTGGATACTGGGAAGTTTGTTCTATATTTTGCTCCTGGTGCAGGACTAAAGATTGCTTTTGAACCTGAAATTATCCAAAATTTATATTGATTAAATTTATTGACTGACTGATTCATATCCCAGGTAGATAAAGATATAATAATTAGGCAAGTCATTGTTTTTCATGGAAAGCCAGAATAAGACACATTCTATTTAGAAAGATTATTCCACAGGAGAACAGAAACCTCTCTATCATTTTCCACTCTTTATGTCGTCTTGATAATTCCTTACCTGTCAAAGATTTTAAGCAGTCTTGCAGCTATGGGTTGAATTTCTTTATATCGCACGGTCTTTTATTCTATTTCTATCCAACAATGGCAGGTATAGAACCATGCCATCCATGGCTTGTGATTTATCTCTAGCGAGTCAGGTGAAGAGCATTTATACTAATGGTATAAACATGGTGCTGTTGTTTTAGGAAATAGCGGACCCTGGAAAAAGTGACCAGTAAATGGAAATATACCAGTTGGTAGTTTGGTTTTGATAACGTCATTTAGCTTAGCATGGAAAATTGTTATTTCACACAAGAGGGGATTTCTGATTTTAATTTAGCCTTCCCAAAAAGGTGAGAAGTTTCATTAAAGATATCCCTCTGTTCATTAATTAATTGATAAGCAGTTGTAATAAAGTACTTAGAGGAGTGGCTGTCATTAGGAACTTCTCTAGAGGCAAGATTTTAGGAAGAACAAACTATCAGCTGAGGAATATTCTAAACCGGTGCTTAATATGCACACAGGGAAAGGCCAGAGGATGTTTACATTTCTCGAAAGCTATGAGAAATAAATTTTAAAATCTCAAGATATTTTGAGACTTAAAGCATGATTCCCCTGAATTGTATAAATAGTTTAATAGCGCACAAGAGATACGGGTAATTGTTTAACAGGCATATTTATATTAAATATTTATACATAACTTTATGTATAATTTTAGTACTGTAAATGAAGTAGGTGTTTTATTTTATTTTTTTAATTTAAATTTTAAAATGATTACTGTTTGAGGGGTTTTTTTTTAGTTGAAGTATAGTCAGTTTAATAGTAATTAGAAGTATTCTTTCTTTCACTTTCCTTTTCTTGGTCTCTTACAGGCACAGATTCTGTGATATTCCTTGGTCTTCCTCAGTATATTCCTCACCCACTTCTCAACTCACCTCCCCCTGCGGCCACACACGCAATTTTTCAGTTTTATGGAGCAAGTGGTAATGCTTTTTTTTTTTCAGAACCTGTTCACTTTCTCTACGGTCTGTTGTCCTCGTGCCCAGAGAATTTTGCTATCACTAGGGTTTGTAATGCAGCCAGCAGTCTCACACACACACACACACACACACACACACACACACACACACACACTCTCACACACACACACACACACACACACACACAAGTAAACATGGTACATGACTGTCTTTGGAAGAGCAGAGTGAGGAACACAGAAGATACTCCAACAAACAGCCTTTATCTGGATAAAATTATATTAAGCCTTTCAAGTCTCTAAAAATTTCCAAGGGGTATATACAGCAAGTAGGATACGTTCATTCAAGAAAATGCACTACATTGAAGTAAGAGGAACAAGAGTCTATGGTGTTGGAGCCATGACTAGTTCTTCTGTACAAATTCCTCCATCTCACAGAAACCAGCCCTGGTCCTCTTCTCCAGACAGGTGCAATCAGGAAGACAGGGCTCTCTTTCCCTCCAGTTCAGAGTCTGGCTACATTTTCACTTCTAGTATTTTTCATCTCTTCCAGCCCCCTGTTGCAGTAGCTCTATTCTGGGCAGGCACAGCTGAAATGCCTAGGATAGCCTTCCTCCACCCAGCCCTGAACTGCTGTGCTCAAGGTGTTCTGGCAGGAACACTGGGCCCTGAACACTCACAAACCAGCTAGTCCTTATGGTGGAGGTGCCAAGCAGGAGGGGCAAGGAAAGAAGTCTAGGAGATGCTCAGCCAGTTCTGGTTCATAGAGCAGGTCTGTCACTCTGGGGGAATGCAGGTGCTATCCTCACCCTCAGCTCTTGGGAAGCAGTGCAAAAGTTCTGCCCAAAAGAGAAGCCATAAGCCTAAGAGCTTTACAGCTCTGCTTGAGGGGATGGATTTCATTTGGAGCAGAGCATGGAAAGTTCCATGCCTTAAGGAGTTGTTCAAAATAATAGAAATAATGAAGGCAGTTTTAGCTCCTTGATATATATACATATATAGAGCTAAAAGTGAAAATTCAGAACAAAAAGAAGTTTATCAAAGAAATTTAAAAAAAAAAAAAAGCCGAGAAGAACCATCCTGAAATCACAGTCGCTCTCTAGGAATGCGAAGGCTGTATGTAATACTAGGCAACATGTTTTCAGGAGCATCCAGTGCAGGGCATGGGCAACATCTGAAAATAGTCCATAAACTTCATGCAGATCAATCAACAGAAAGTGGATTCCTCACTGGAACTAGGGGCTCAAGCACAACCTCTGATCAAACATTGACTAAAAATAACCAACACTGACCCAAGAGCCAGACTTAAAAAATAAAAAAAAAAAATCACATGAATTCTTGAATGTCTAAAAGCTTATGTGAAAACCTAAAGCTGCACCCTTTTGAGAGCGATGAGAGAGAGAAAATTCAAGCTACTAGTCCTTGGTTAAACAAGTGGCAAAAACAAAAATGCAAACTGTGATCGCAACCCCGCCCTCCGCCAACACACACATATACACATCCACTGGTAAAGGGTAGTATTCTAAGCAGCCAACAAGGTTTAAGCACAGCTTTTGTCCAATGAGTGGCTTACACTGACCCAGGGGAGATGCCTGAGTAGTCAGTCTAAAATAGATAAAACACACAAAAATGTGTCTGTGTAGAGACTGCAGAGGCTGCTCACTTCAGGGGAAACAGAATGCATAGAATTATTTTAGGCATGTCACTAATTATAATAAATTACTAAGTAAACAGATCAATATCCAGAGTTGCTACAATATATTACCTAAAATGTCAAGTTTTGAACAAAAATTATGAGATATATTTAAAAAAAAGCAGAGAAAAGTAGAAAAAAAAGAAAAGAAAATTCAATAGAATTTCTTTTGAAGGAATCCAAATATTGGACTTAGCAGAGAAGAAAGCCTCCAAAGCAATTATTATGTTATTATATTTTCATAAATGTGCTCAAAAAACTAGACTATGCCCAAAGAATTAAGCAAGATGTAATTACAGTATCTTATAAAATAAAGACTGTCATTAAAATGGAAAAAATCTATTAAAAAACCACATGGAAACTCTGGAGTTGAAATGTACAGTAACTACACTGAAAAAATTCACTTTAAGTGCTCAGCAAGAGTTTTGAGCTGACAGAAGAAAGATTCAAGAAACTTAATTTATGCTCATTTTATTGTTCATAATCTGGGCATTCCTTCCTATATCTCTAGCTGTAATTTTCTCTTTGTCTGCCAGTACAAAGTAAAGTACTACTACTGCTATTTACCTAGTTTCTGACTTTTGTCCAATTATCTCATTTTATTTTTAGTGTCTATGGAAACTATTAGGCCATAAAGAAGGCATTAAGTTATCTATCACTTTATAGCATTTTCTGTTGATTTATATTTGTTGACTTTTCCCCCCACTGAGACTGTATACTTGTGACCAGGGATTACGTCTTTATGTATTTTGTTTTCTGTGTATATTTTTTTTCTGTTATGTATTTTCTTTCCTTGTGACCAGGAATGATGTCTTTATATATTTTGTTTTCTGTGTCATATTTTGTTTAAACATTTAAACAAATTTTCAAAGCTCATTTAAGTGTTTGGGACGTCCAGGAGTTAAACACACAGAGACACATAGACACACAGACACACAGACACACAGACACAGTACATGAAGGGAACAGAGAACTAAACGAGTATCTCGGTAAAAGAACTATAAAAAAAATCATCTAGCTTGGATGTGGCAATGTACTTGTCTCTAAGTACTTTGAATATCTTATGATCATATAGTTTCTGGTGTGCAGTAGGAAGCAAGTTCACATTTGGTGCATGGCACATAAGCAAAGCCCTACCTGTATAAGTTATCTTAATTTTTTTCCCTCTTAGCAATAAATTTTTTATTTACTCTAATGACATAAGTCACAAGTGAATTTGTTAAAATTCACTCCTATTCTCAGCATTTATAAACATAATAGGCTATTTGACTTATGATAGCAGAAATAATGGAGCTGTGGAAAGGGTCACATGAGGAAGTGTATTCAGTGAAATTAAGAAGGATCTAGATCCATTCATGTATATTCCATTACTTGAAAGGAAGTTAGTAATTCTGAGATTATAGCATTTATCAGGCTTTTTAAAATTATGAAACATTTCAAAGGTTAAAGAAGGTTATTAAATGGTTCTAGGAGTTCATAAATTAGTCAGTATAGATTTTTTTAACAAAGGCACTTTAAAATAAAGCAGAATGATTTGGAATTGTATTGATTTCTTCAGTTAAATGTGCCAATATATATATATAATCCCCTTTTCACTTTTCATTTAGAAATATAACCAAGAAAATGTTAGTCCTAGTGATTGTAATTTTTGATACTAAATTAGAGTATTTAAGTGTATCCTAATTGATTTTTGTCCATGAAGCAAAAGAGTCACTAATAATTGATCTGAAAGGAAATGTGTCTGCCCTCATACATCCAATGCATCTTTTATTCTCATGTATGGCTAAAAAGAAATTCTCAGTAATTCTCCAGCCAATCAACTATATCATAATTGGGAAAATGCTGTAAAATAATATATTTCGTGATAAAGAAATTTCTGGATTTCAAATTTTTGGAGTCAACCGGAATGTGGTAGAAATGCAGAAGACAGAGCTGGAGGTGGGACATGGGAACTGATGGGAAGAGCCATAAGGAGTTGTTTGGTTATTTTATTTTAAAAGTCAAAATCCACTCAGGGAAAGATGTAGCATGTCAAAATCTAAAAGATCAAAAGAGGTGAAAAACGAGAGAATAAACAGTTACTATGTCAAGGCAGGGTGGAACAAGGGAGCAACCTTGACCCGTTAAAGCTTTTTTTCAGCATGTGCTTGTGAATAGCAAACATGTCTCAGAGTGACTCTTTCATCCAGTGCTCGGTAGTGTGCACTGTAAAGAGGGGTTTGGCAGATGGTGACGTTACATCACTAACACTGCCTGACTAGTATGGGAACGTGCGAAAGCAACCAGTTTAAATGCGTATGGCTAACTGCCCCAGTAATGATCTCCTTTGGGAAGCAAGGGCCATTTATTTTTCCCATATCCTCCCAAGGTAACTGCTGAAATTCTGTTCCCATCGAAACTTTTTCCTTAGGTAGTAAGAGCCTTTAGTCTGAGACCCCCTGAACCTTAGCTCAATACACAGTAAGATTAAAAAAAAAATTCTACCCCAACTACAATAACCAATTTTTGATAAACTTTTCCTATGGCAAGTCTTCATTTCTGCCCTTTCTACTTATGCTTGCAGAGTCTTGTGTCCGTCCAATGTCTAAATGTCTGTGTAATGCTCCAGGTTCAACTTCACAAATTCTTCCTCACCTGATGGGGCCTGGATGCATGTTTTCAGGTTAAACAGCATTATGCCTCCACTGACAGTGGAATCACATCTACCACACTGTCCAAAGATAATGTAAAAACAACACATAAAATTAGAACACGAGTGGAGCCTATTGTTACAGTTTCAAACTGGAGAAGATAAGAGAAGTTTAGAATAAATGTCTACAGTGAGGAAGTCTACATGGTATGTGTGGTAAGACTCCATCTTTTCTTAAAAAGACACTGTCAAGAAACTGGAAACTTGTTTCCTTTAAATAATATATTAAATGCTGAGACAGATCTACATCTTTTGTGATATTTTGTATAGTTTTCATCTTAACTGATAGTCACTATACTATAAAGTCTTTTTTTTCAGAAAAATGCCATACGATATCACTTATATGTAGAATCTAAAAAATGACACAAATGAACTTCTTTACAGAACAGAGAAAGACTCAAAAATGTAGGAAACAAACTTATGTCACCAGGGGAGAAAGCAGGAGTAGAGGGAAAAATTGGGGGTTGGGGATTTGCAGATACTAACTACTATATGTAAAATAGTAAACAGCAAGGTCCTACTGTATAGCACAGGGAACTAGACTGAATATCTTGTAATGGCCTATAGTGAAAAATAATATGAAAAGAAATATATATAAATATAAATGAATCAAGGAATAAATATCTATCTATATATAGATAGATAGATAGATAGGTAGATAGATAGATAGATCGATCGATCGATCGATAGATAGATCTGAATCACTATGCTGTAAACCAGGAATTAACACAACATTGTAAACTGACTATACTTCGATAAATAGTCTTTTAGGGGGAGGGAGATAGCTCAGTGGTAGAGCGTGTGCTTGGCATGCATGAGGTCCAGGGTTCAATTCCCAGTACCTCGTCTAAATAAATAAAAATAAATTACCTCCCTCCACCCCAAAAAAATATTTAAAAAGTCTTTTATTTCAGAAGTGCTGTGCAATAACCCTATTTTGAAAGCAAGCACACCTGTTTTAAAAAAGTACTTTTTCTTTGGTTTTAACTTTTATTTCTAGAATTTCATATGCACTGATGTTAAAAAAAAAATCAGTTTTTACTCACCCATACAAATTGTGGTAACATGAAATTTAAATCCCAATGAAAGGAAATCATGATATACAGACTTATTCTGAGCACATTAATTTGTATCACAATCTGTACGGTGAACTGCCGGTAAGACAAAGTATATACACAGTGTTCAACATACGGGCAGGTACGAAACCTGCCCTAAGGGGTTATGCCACTAATCATCATGCAAACTGCGTCCACCTACAGATCATCTGTGCCCAGACTTATACGTATATCCATGCATATTATCTAACATGTAAATCTCTGTGCTTTTCTGTCTTTCTCCACGGAGCTCTGAACCATCTTTTCTTTCTGCTATTCAGATTAAAATACTATCAAACAGGCATGATCGTCCATCATTTTTTTATTATGGTAACATTTACCTTCATCTGAACAGTCATGGGCCACAAATCTTCAGACGTGTGATAGTGCCTCCTTTCTGATATATAACAATATATAGAATTCTCAACAGAATGCATATAATTCAGAATTATGTAACTGAAATGAGCATTAGATTTGTAAAAGAGTTACTTAAAAGAAATCAAAGAAAAATAAAATCAGCATATACCATTTCTAAATTACCAGTATGAAACCTTAGACTGTTCATGAACAAACTTAATTCTGCTTTGCTGACAAATAAAGCCAAGCAAAATGCAATGATTTTCATCTGTTTAGTAGTACCGTAGCACACAAATGTCATTCTCTGGAACCCATATCTATCAGATTAAATGACTGAATTCACATCAGCTATTTGATGGAATAAAATAAAGTCATTTTAAGAGGACATACCCAGTGGATCAATGTTTCTTGCTTTGGAAATGAACATGTTAGTTTTCCCTAGACATTTATGTGGGAACAAGAGATCATTATTCTATGACAGTGTTTCATCCTGCTGACATTTCTAAACAGAGAATGCTTCTTTCCAGGTGGGTCTATGAATTTGTTCACAAATAATATGTGTATCATTGGGGTAGGAGAAAATCCATCCTTTTGAAAAATGTGTGTTTTAACTAATACTAAGTCTGATTTGTCGAGTTTTAACTATTCGTTTTTCATAAGCGAAGCACCACTGAAAAGGTATATTAACTCTTTTAGGAGACAAGGATATTCTTATTGACTAAGTGACTGAACTGATTCATTAAATAGTGCTTTACCAGCCTAAAGAAGTAAATGCAACTTCAAAAGGTGCCAAACATGCAGCCATGGAGCATCTCTAGCACTAAAGTAATCGATATAACTATTTCATTTTCCATTTTGTGAAGGATTTTATGGCCATACAGTAGAGTACCTAAACGTTGTTTTTAGATTTTTTTTTCTTTCAGAGGTATTCCATGTACCTGAGTGATACAGCTTGTGAAGAAAAAAAAAAAACAATAATAACTGCTATATTTAGGGTTCAGGTTGGAATGAAACAAAGTGGCCTATTATAAGCAATGTTTTAAAAAATCTCAGAAAGTCACTGTTATGTAGAAATCATAGTGGCCTAAGGCAGTCAGAAATCTGATTCTTCTTTTTGTGCCATAACTTACAGCCAAATCTAAACCAAAATAGAGGCCCTATATAAAAGTTTTTTTTCCTATGAGTTTCAAGGACCATGTGCTGAAAGTATATTAGTAGATAAGCCACAGGAAGCTGTATGTAACAGCATGTTATTATTGGACACAACATATAGACATGACAACATATGATTATCCCACATTATTAATAAGGTATGTCATTCATCCACTCAGAAATTTTTTATCAATGTGATCTACATGAAATGCTAGGAATACAGAATTGAGTTAAGCTTACTTCTGATGAATTCACAGTCTGATAAGGGAAAGAAATTAACAGTCAAGTTATGATGTAATGAACACCTAACCACAACTATCATTTCATTCCCACAACTTTAGCCTCTGCAGTATTGACCATCTTCCAAGATGTACCCACATATAGCACAGAGAACTATATTCAATGTCTTGTAATAACCTTTAATGAAAAGGAATATGAAAATGAATATATGCATGTATATTCATGACTGAGACATGATGCTGTACACCAGAAATTGACACATTGTAACTGACTGTACTTCAATAAAAAAAAAATTTAAAAAAGAATCTTAGATTGTGTCTGCTATTTATTGGCCTCTGTAGCACATACATTTTCTATGATGCCATGAAGACCCCAGTCTAAACCCCATGCTCCCACATGTATACACAACCAAGTCCCTGCTCTGGTAATGATTCTGTCTCGAACTTACAGTCAAATTAATAAAAGAATATCTGTGAACTGCTTGTTTTATGGCCCCACCCCTAGAATGACCCTTCTCTCTGCTTCTTTACCTACATGTTCTACCTTTTCTTCTTTTAAGACAGTTCAAGAGTTTTTGTTTCTTACAAAGACCAATCTTTCCATTTGTTTGAAGAATCTCTTCTCTAATCTACACAGAATTTTTGGTCCTACATTTATCTCCTTTCCTGTTTCACTGAAATATGAGAGAAATGGAGTTCTGCCTTGTTTAATTCACTATTGTTTGAAGCCTCTGTTAAAAGCAGCTGAACTTAGTATTTGCTAATACACTGAACTTCCTGATTCTCCGGGTCTGGAATTGATCTATTTAATTTTACACTTTGTATACATTAGGTAAAAGGAGAACTTCAGTGAGAACAGATCTTCATCAGATATATTCAGGGGTGTGAAAACGTACTGTCTAAAAGGCAGTAGACAATGGTGTTAAAATAGAGAAGGCACAAAGTCTATCTGCATACTGTTTATAAGTAATTTATCTCAAGGTTCTCTCCTTTCTCCAGTCATGAATCTGAAGGCAAATAATCAGTCTTTCTTCTTTCATCCAGTTGTTACGCCTGGTGCATTAAGGCCTTATCTATGCACTGAGAAAACACAATTAACAGAGGAAACAACTCAGACATAGAAATTTTGTAGACACCTTTAGATTTTTTGATTCTTCTTTACTAGTGGAAAGATTAGGACTGTAACTTTGTTTTGTCCTAATCTACAGTGTAATTCTGACTAAATCACTAAAATATCCTTGCTATCAGTTTAATTCACTTCTGTAGTAAGTAAATTGGACTAGAAGATCCACCAATAAAATTCATTTCAGCTCCAAACTCCTATGATTTTATGTCTGTATATTAGCTGATGGAAATCAAGGAAAATCCATATTAGAAGGAATGTTACTAAAATTAAAAGTTCCAGCTTAGACATTTAGGCAATTTGAATACAACAGTAGTAAATAGACCATGTATTAATTGCCATAATTTCCAGTAAGACCATGTCCAATTAAGGTTTTAAAGTCTAGTCTTTTGCAATAAATTTCCATATGGTAATTACCAAAATACATGATGAAAATAATCAAGTTTGAATTTTATTCTCTTAAAAAACTTTGAAGTCTCTCCAGGAGCTGAACATAGAGAAACGTTTGAGCATTTGAAAACATCTTAATCTTTTCAGTTCTGAAACTTACATGACATATTCTGTTGCTTTAGTGTTTTATTTTCTTTACATATTTTCATATTTGGTTATCTGATTTATCTTAGGATGTTTATCTTAAAATGTCTATGGAATGTATATTTTCTCTTTTCAAACTTAAAAACAAAATGAAATAATGACCTTAATCTCCCCTATCTGACAACTGGTAAGATACCAGCATCAATATTCACATCACACATCTGCACCCAGCTGGTTACGGCTGCTTTAGAAACAGCAGCCACCAGTATATATCTGCCCAGAAAAAATGTCTCTCCCTAAAAATAAGGAAGACAAGGAAGATATGGGTTCCTATTCAGTTTCAACTATAAATCATGGTTTCTACAAATCTTGGGAAAAGACACCAGTGTCAGTAATTGCTATCCTTAGAATCTAATAGTAAAAGGTTTTTTCATCCATTAGGCATGACACTAATCTGCTCATTGGTCCATATATTCAGTTTTTCGTTATGTTTTATCAGATATGCCTCTTTATTAAAAAGTGCTTCCCCACTTTTAGAGCTTTCAGGCTTTTTTTAAAAAAACGCATTATGCTTCTGAGCTAGTTCCCCTTTTCTGCAATTAAATGCAGGTACCTGTGAGTTAAGATCTGGAATTTTCTAATTGATTTGCAACCAAGTTCTGTTTATATTCTCACAAAATTCTTCTTAAGTAAGTGAAATTATTGTCCTCATCTTACAGTTGAGGAAACCAGAGCTTAGAATGGTTACAGAGTCTGTCCAGGGGCTATTTAGTAAGTGGAAGTACTAATATCTTAATAAAGATCAGTTTGATTGAAGTCTGTGATTTAACTGCTAAAATATACCACCAGAGTGCAATTTTAAGCCAATTAAAAGCGTGTAAGAAAGATGGAAATAGATCTTTAAATATAATGGGTAGAATACATGGAAACTCATCCACAATAGGGTGGTAATATAATTCTGTGTATGGACTGTTGTCAGTTTCACCCTTAAACTCCATGATCTTCAACAACCTCGTATATGTAAGCTCACATTCGCTATCAGTACAAGATGAAGGAAAGTAGGAATTCAAACATTAATCTTCCTGTTGCAAAGAATAAAATAATTATTTCTCTCCATTTGCTGATCGTAACTGGTGGGACAAAAGCTTAATTTCAGAATTTAGAATGTAAGTGTTTGAATAGTATTCTTGAGCAATGACTGTCTCAAAAATTGTTGTTTTCAACTTTTCTTGTTTTCTGAAATCTGGCTGAAGCCTCAGGGTGGGAGCATGAGAAAAAAAAAATGGTACCCTCTTCTCATGATATATAAGAGGACTTATAAAATTTTAGGTACTAAATGGGCAAGTAACTATCAGTTATTTGCAGCTTATGCAGTATAGTAAGCTATTTAATTAATTATTTATTATTATTCTTATTCTTTAGATGACTGTCAAGACTTTTAATTTCAATATTCACTTTAAAATATATAAATCTTTTTAAAATATTTTTTTGTGAGGAATTAATTCTGGAACCACTTTTTCACTCTATTCTTTAAATTAAAACTCATATTCAAATCCATGAGCTCCCATTGTTGTTTTATTGGTCTGATACAATTTCAACAGTTTTTCTTTCTCCCTTCCTTTCTTCCTTCCTTCCTTTCTTTCTTTCTTTCTTTCTTTCTTTCTTTCTGTCTGTCTTTCTTTCTTTCTTTCCTTCTTTCTTTCTGTCTAATACTTATAGAAAAAGGTGATCTTCATATATTATATGGCACACTTTTCATATTTAGACAAAACAGTTTAGATTTAGTTAAATAATTTTAAATCAAATATACTATTTTCTAATTAAATTTTAGGAATTTATTTTATAATTTAGGTAAGAGTACAATAATTGAGAGTCTACATTTTTTAAGAGAATTTCCTTTGCCAGGCCAGGAACACAAGGTGAAAAAAAACGGTTCCAAGTTTTGATAAAAGAAAAGACATAGTATATAATAATTACAAGCATGTGTTTCACAGTAACAAGAAAAATGCTTTAAGAGAAAAGAAGGTAGCTTAATTTGAGTAGGCTATAAAGTAAGGTTGGGATGGCAAGTGTTTTAAGAGAAAAAAAGGTAGCTTAATTTGAGTAGGCTATAAAGTAAGGTTTGGATGGCAAGTTGGAATGACATTGGTATCAATTCTTAAAGCTGGGAGGTTTAGCTTAGTTTTAAAGGCAACAATTAATTGATGACAGTAAAAAAAAGTCACAGAAACTTTCTCCATTAATCTTGCAAAACTTCTTACGTGCCTGCTATATATAACTATTACCAAGGGTTTAAAACAAAGTAAAACCTGCTTCACGTTCTTGTGTCTCTGGCCTTTAGGACCCAAACTCATCATCTATATAAGCTTCTAGAGTAAACACAAAGCAGACGTGTCATATATTAATGGATACTCATAAAAAATGAATGAAAGTATTTTAAAACATATTTGAGCTATTATGAATCATGATGGTCTCTAAGGTTTCTAGAAAACAGAAACTCTTTGGGACTGGTAACAAGATATCTGCCCATCCCTCTCCTTTCCCCATTCCACCCTAAGTATGGTTTTCTTAACAGCACAGAGACAAAGTTTTCTTTCCACAATCTTAGATACATTTTATAAAAAAAGTATGTGTACTATTACCAACATCAAACTACTTGCTTTTACTAAGTACATGTGTGCTACTAAGTACATCCTTTGCACTGTTATTCACTGTTACATATTCCAGAAGACTCAGCTTTAATATCTATAATTATTGTTAATATTTAGATACATTTTCACTCACAATTTGATGTGGAATCAGGTGATGGAATAAGCCTTCAATTTAAAATGCATGTTAGATTGTCAATTTGGGGAAGCTTGTCACTGGGCATAGATGAGAACTACAGTGGTAAGGCCCCGCCCTACCATGACCCTAGGCTGTAATCTTGTCACCTTTCCTTAGATAACTCACCTTTTTCATCCACTTATGGCCAACACCTTCATGCTCACAATTGCCACAACTAGCAGGCAATATTAAAGCAAGTCGGAGGACTGAAAGCCTCCTCCCTGAGCAGCTGGAATATCCAAGTTCCATTGTGAATACCTAGATTCCCAAGATTCTAAACTTTAAATCTCTGGAGGCCATTTTTTTTTTCTCTCTCTGCTGCAACAAATTTCCTGGGACTCACCCCATGTCCTAGCACAGTTCTTCATATCTGTAGATTGACATCTGTATTGAAATATGACATATTCCAGTCACAAGTGACATTATCTACTCTTTCACTTCCAGTAACTTGAACTGATACTTCATCATGACTTTATACAAATAAAATTAGGTCAGAGTAAAACTAGAGGAAATCTTGAAGAAGAATATCAATCATAATAAGGTAAGAAGCATTCAGAAGTCTGCGCAGAATTGGAATGCCTTATCTTGTGATGGTACATGGGTTGGTAGACTACATGTATTCATGTGTGTGAGGTCAAGAATTTTTATTTGTTTGTTAATTTCACTTTAGCATTATTTACCAGAATTACTTCTCTTAACAAGACGGATTGCCTTACCAAGTCACTAGTCAATATTTAATCATCAAGGTAGCAATAGAATCATTCAATTCTTGGACCTGGGCCATGGGCTATATCTGAAGGTGGCTTTAGGTATCACACACAGAACTCTATGTGTCACATAATCCCAAAATAATTCCATACATTTTAGGTAAGACATAGTTGAATGAACCATATATCACTAACTGGCTTTAGTCTTAAAGACACACACACAAGATTAGCACATTCTTAGATTTTGATTTGTAACTCAAAGTGGATAAGCACTCCAGAAGAGTTCAATATGGATATCATTAATTATCATGCCTTTAATTAGGCAAGAAATTTTTCATTTTAAAGTTGTCATTAAGCAATCACTTTTAACTGTATATCTTTCCAAATACCACAGTACTTAGTGTCATGGTTAGAATTGCCTTGAAAGATGTGTAGCTGCCAGTACAAAGTTTTCTAAGAGTCATAGACTGTTTTCTTTACTTCAGGGTAAAAATCTTGGCCCACTCAATAAAACGTGGATCTCTAAATTTATGTGTTTTAATTCTTATTTTACTTAATTCCTATGTTTTGTGCTTACATAGCATCACTTATGTCTTTGCAAATTTTGCAGGTAATAATTGTCTGAAATGTTTGAAACTAATGGATATTTAACCAATTTGCAATTCTCTCACTTCTGAGAAAGAATCAAAAATAAAATATTTATCAAAAGGTAAAATATATGTTTATGTTTATTCTGCTTCTTTTTTATTTGTATTTAATTTTAGCATTCCATTCCACCTGCAGACAATGTGCACCACTTACGGACATCAGTGTGATATTCCGTGATTGCCCACATTTTTTGACATAAAAAGTGTCATTTGTGTTTTACAACAGGTATCATTCAATCAAAATTTTCAATTTGGAGAAACCTAAAGCAAGTTATTCATTTTCTGAGTCTTTTACTCTAATCTGAAAAACTACCAGAAACATTTTATCTTCTTATACTTTATAAATAAATTTAAAATGAAACGCTTTTTATAAATGAATTTCTCCCTGTGCCTGGAGATTGTTGAGCCTTAACAAATATTACCACCCTTTCCTCTTTGAGCTTTATTTGAAGTTTCTTCTTCACATTTCTATACATATTTCTACATACATCTTTGGGGATATATCTTTGATCAAGAATTTTATGATGAGAAACTAATCAAAAATTTTATGTTACTGGTGGAGATTTTTTTTCTAGGATTTTAATCTATGTTACTTGGAAGTAGAGTCTGGATACATATCAACAAGTTGGCAAAAAGACAACATTCAGTGAGAAAATCTGCCCAACACTATAATAAAATAATAACACAAATAATAAACTCTATACTAAAACTCATTACTCAGACATTACTAACATTTTTAGCTTTGCTTTGTGCATGACCAAGGCAGCTACAGAGAAGATAATTTGGGTGAGAGATAAAGTGGATGGTCAACATTCTTGAAAGAATAAAGTATATTTATTTACATCTAATTATCCTTACATGAATCCATGTGTGAATAATTTTTACTTTGCTTTGAATTTAAGAATACATATATTGCATATGTATACACTATATATGTATGAATGAAATAGTTTCCATAGTACATAGACAGGTTACATAATTGGAATCATTTTATATTTTTAGTTTTTATGTGGAAATATACAGGTGCTTACAAAATAATTTGGGAATATCATTTTCAAAGGTTCATTTGAAAAAATTTAAAATCTACTAGAAAAGGAGATAATTCAAATTACAGTTTCCTTGAAAACTCAGCAGGATTTTGGTTCAAGTGTCTTTGAAATATCTGTCTAATATGAAACTTTTGCATGCTTGTGATAGAACAGTGTGTTTGCTCTAATAAGTCCAAGATGTGTTTTCCAAGATGTGTTTCTCAGAATGTACAATGTACAGAGTACAGTGTCAGCTAGCAAAATTTGTAGAGGCCGTGCTGACACAAATGGTTTGTCCAGGTAATAAGTAATCATTATGTCCAGGGTCCATCTCCTATATGTTCACACACAGACACAATCTCAGACAAACCGTTTCAATAGCAGCATGACAGTTTTGTGGTCTCTCTTAGAGATATATTCTTTCACTCTAAATATTGACTCTGAATAATGAGAATTGTTTTACTTCATTTCTTCATACCAATATTGTATTTTTTCCTGTATAGTTACTGTAAACTAATGCCTTCAAATGGGAAAAAAAAAAAGAAAAGTGATAGGAAGATGGGGTTAGCGATAAGATTGGCACTGGTTTGGGGAGATGGATGGACAATTACAATGACAAATATAGATTTTTCACATGTTCCACTTCTTCTAATTAATTAAGATGAGTAGTACAATGAAAATATAAATCTAGATGTATTTTGGAAATGTTTTCTGTTTTTTTAATATAAAAATCAATATAAACACAAATTGAAGAGAAGAAAACACTGTGCAAATCAAACTACTCTATTTAAAATTTTTCTATATTACTTTTTATGGTAGATGTAATATTAATGTGTTTTTCACCTTCCTATACACATTTAATGTTATGTCAGGGGTCTTTGTTTATGTAACTGCATTTATAATGATGGTTACAAAATATCCCATCAAGGAAATTATCAAAAGAATTGTTATTGTTTCAGACCTAGTATTTTCTCTTTGTCCTAACATTAATTAATTACTAATCATAGTGCCTGATGTGACATTAAAAATTTCTGTGTTTTAACTTATGTGAGAATTATTTCCAATGATCCCTCATATTAAATAAGGTTACAGTGAAAACAATATGCTTGTACTATTTTACATTTTCTGTATATTTTGAGGTTGAATTCCCAGAAGCAGAATTACCATGATAAAAGTTCTAAACATGTCTTTTCTCTGAGTATATAGTGTATACTTATTGTACAAAACAGTTATAGCAAGTTCCACACACCAAGCAAGTCGTGCTGAGTTATAATACTGCTTTATATGAAAAGACTTCTTTCGGCATCTCAACTTTTTAACCCACATGTTTAGCAAGTTCAAAATTAAAGTTCTATAACTCTGTGAACAATTCAGATCATATTTTCAATTAAATTACCTAAGTCACTGAAGGAAAGATACAATTTACTGAAACTGTTGTAAAATTAAATCCTTTTTGCGATTACTAACATTTTTCAGAGATTGCACATTGAGTACCATCATGAACAAGCACTGTGCAGTATGCAGGAAACACTAAAACAGTTAACAAAGGCTGACCAGATAATCATGTCTCTCTTATGCTAAATCTCCTAATGCACTTCACTGTTTCATTCTCACCATAGCCATTTTGTTATGTGGATCTTCTCTAATAAAGAAACTTGGAATAAAAAATAAGTAACATGCTAAATATCACATAGCTAATAAATACAGGATCTAGAATCCAAGCCAGGGAATATATGATTTCACACCTCTATATTAATATGTAATTTAAACTGTATGAAGTAGGTGAAAAACTAACTTAATTTTTAATTTTTAATGCATTTACTAAGTCTACATGATTTAGAACATGATTATATCAAATGATCACATCAAGTATTAAGAGTATTTGGTTCTTATAATTAATAAATTTAGCATAAATATATAATTATAAATATTTATAAAAATTGCATTTAAAACAACTTTCTTTATATGTTGTTATATTTTATCTAAATTACAGAGAAACAAATGCTTGGCAATCATATTTTAGAGATGATAACTTTCTATTTTTATTATATAAGAGTGATATTTCTATGCAGCAAATGGTCCAAGATCCCAAACAAGAAATATCAAAAGGGATAAAAGTACCTATTTGTGGTTTCAGATTCTGTTTCCTTTGAATTTCTGTTATAATAAGTTGAAAATATTAACCACAAGCCTTTTTAGAAACTCTGTACTTACACATCACTTTTTCCTTCACCTTTGAAAGTGTGACAACTAACATTTAAGAAAAAAACCGAAAAAAAACAGATATTTTAACAGAATTATATTTTTGCGAGTGCTTGATAAGAATGTGGTTTTCAACTGCCTTGTGAAATTTTAATATGGTTAGGAAGAATTTTGTTATGTTTTTTTAAATAAGCCACATATCATATATTTTATTCTTTCATTACTGCATAATGCAAAGACCAAAATCCTGTTCTCTCTGCTATCAGTTAATAAAACATTTCCTGAATTATTTAACTTCCTTACAAATTCAAACCATTTTTATGTTTTTATCATTTTTTCTGTCAACAGTCAAATTCCAAAGGGAAACACTATTTATGTTCATGTTTGCTTTTATTTAAAATTGTTTGATTTTAAAAGGTGTAGCATGAGCAGCACTGTTTGCTCGACTCTGGCTGTTATACGTTATTATGGGTTGACTTTGAGTAAATTGCCATCTTGTTTGCTTAGAAAAAGAAAGATAGAGCTAATTGAATGAAAACATCATACAAAGGATTACAACAGCCCATTTTCTTTATTTGAAATATGTCAACCCTGAAATATGAATTTAAAAGTACTATATGGAAAATATAGCAAAGATTAAAATAGCTCTGGAAGATATCTTTTGTTCAAAATATGGTAATTTACATGCAAGAAGTCATATTAATTTTCAGTGCCATGTATATTTTATAGCTCAGAAGACTATTATTGACAATATTCATAGAGGCATTTTTGTTGTTTTAAATTGTTGCTATGGCATGTTCATGTTTTCTTTATATTAATCAGAAGCTTGCATAATATACATGTTTACTATCAAATGTCCTCAGAGTTAATAAAGTAATATTTTTCTACAGTAAATTAGGAAATATTTCTTAATGCTATAATTTCTCGTTTAAGATTTGTTAATTTTTTTCACAGAAATTTAAAAATAAGTGATAAAGTGATAAAAAAAAGATGTCTGGGATTTTTAAAAGATGTACATACAATACTGAGAAAAATAAGCAATATCTGTAATGGTCTCTATACTATTATCCTTTTTCAGTCTGTATAGCAAAATGCATCAATTTAAATGATATCCCACATTAATTGTTTTAAATAACACATTTTTGGGGTGAATACTTACCTTGTTCTTTTAAATAAAAGGACATTTTAAACTGATACTGTAGCTATTTTTCAAAATGAAGAATTTGAAGAAGCAATGAGTAATTTGCACTGCAAAATACTTCAAATTTTATGATTATTTTTTTCCCACCCATTGGGTTCTCTGTACTAACTAAATGATCCCACCAACAAAGGAAACTGCTGTTTATCTGAATTGTACAAGCTTGAGATTCAACCCAAAAGTTGCCTGTTTGGTT
Organism: Vicugna pacos; assembly: GCF_048564905.1. Taxonomy (NCBI): domain Eukaryota; kingdom Metazoa; phylum Chordata; class Mammalia; order Artiodactyla; family Camelidae; genus Vicugna; species Vicugna pacos. The sequence continues at coordinate 43,284,402 of NC_133000.1, forward strand.
TGTAGACACAGATTACGAATAAGCATTGTTGCCCTAGACAAAAGTGGTTCCCTGAATGACATTTCTCCTCATCTTCCTCTGTCTCCTCCAGTACTCATCTTCTTTAGGGGGGATTTAATTTTTTTTCCTCCCATTCTTTCTAGCCTTGATTTAGTGGAAAATTCTATTGGAATTTATTTTATTTGGAATTTATTGTTTTTAACCTGATAAATTTTTCTTTGTGTTTCTAAATGTTAGTGTTTGTAATAGATTATTATATCATTTGAAACCATGACATATTTGCCCTAATATGTATTTGCATTCATCCCTTTCCTACTCCTTGCGTAAATCAAGGTAAACTGTGAGGAGGAGTACTTGGAGACTGGAGACTCCTTCATCACTGTCCCCCATACCCCACCCTCAGGTACTTAGGGGCATTGGTACTGCCGTTGGGCATCTCTAGTTTCCAGGAGTGTTGTAGGACAGAAATCAGAATGTACTATGGGAGACCCTCAAAATAGAAACTTGACCGTAATGAAGACCCTCCCACGTCATGTCTTATCATATGCTCTCTCCGCTCACACATTTTCTGCTTTAAATAACATGTTAGGTATAGACAGAGCCTGTGCAGAGCATTAAAAAAAGATCTTGATCTTCAGGGTTTATAATAATGAGTAAGAAAGCCCAATGTTTCTTTGAAACATATTCTGTAAACTAGAGGCATATTTTTGGACACCCCTGGTCAAATTCCTCCTTAGAGATGTAAAGTATTCTAACACTCACTGTACAACCAGAAACAGATGAGATTAACCCAAGCACAGCATGTGAAAATCTGTGTACTCAGATCTCCCAATTGACAAATTTCACATATTGCAATAAACTAATATATTTTTCAATGTTCCTATGAACAGTTCCTCTGCCCAGAAATTTGATTTACTTAAGAAGGAAGCAGGGTCTGCTGTTCTAGCCTCTCAGTGCCTCATGTCACAAAATACCATCCTGAACAAAAGTCTATACAGAGGGTTACTGACTTGTGTGGCCATACAGCTGGTAAGACAGACATTAAATTCAAATCCGCCTGACTCAAGCTTTAAGGGTTTAATTACTGTCTTTGGATGAATGGTCAAATGGATGGGCTGAAGGATAATCAGATGACTATATGTTAGTGTATAGACTACGTACACATCTACGTATACACGCTCTTTGAACACTTGGGTGTATAAATGGGCTTATGGATATACAGCATGTTTATGTATTTATATATTTGGGGCATAAGGTAATACCATAAGGAATAATTTCTGAAGCCATAAATTAGATTTAAGATATTTGAAGTCTGGTGTTTAAATTTCCATTCATATTATTGAAGTCTAATACCTTGAGTAGATGAGATGGTAGAGAGAATGTGAGCAAATAATTGTTTAATTGAAATGTTTAAGCTCTTCTCATTATAGGGGCTTGTGACCTCCCTGAAGGCAGGATGAAGTTTTAGCATTCTTTCTGACTCTAATGCACAGCACAGTCAAAGGCATATAACAGGAAATTAGAGGATATTTGGACTCGCATACAATGGTGATTGTATTGTCTATTGAAACACTTTGGAACAAATTCTACAAGCCAATTAGTAATTTTGAACTGAATATTCTAAAGGGAACACCAATTAATAGTTTACTTTTATAGGCTATATGAAAATGTGAGCAGAAAGTGAGTTCATACAATCCTCCACTTGCCAAGGATTTTGGTGAGTACGGAAGCATTTCTATGAGAAAAGCCAATAAATTTAATGTAATGCCAGTCTTTTCCTGACTGCTTAATTCACATTTCTTTTAAATATTTATTGTTTAATTCAAATATTTATTGGTATAAGTGAGAAACTAAGTTTTAGATGATGAAACTACATTTAATGACACTATTTTTACAATCTTGGTGTCAGGCAGTTAACATCACAGTTCATATTACATTATGTGAAACAAAAGGTTTCTCATTTCCAGGGATTGTTCTTGAATAACTGAAGTGGTAAATATGACTTTGGTAACTCTCCAATAGTTTTTAAAGACTATTCAACCATAGGATTGTGTGAATATATATGGTCTCAAATGCCTATTTTATCATTTGGTGATCATGAATTAATGCATTTTATAGTCATCCATTCCAAAGGTTATTACTGAATGTACTGACTATAGAACTCTTTTCAAGGCAAGATTGTTATAGACTTATTTTAAAAAGATATTCTAGTGACTGACAAAGGTCATAGTTGCATTTAAAAACAAAACTAAACAAACAAACAAAAAGAGATAGACAATATTGCTAATTATCAGAGAAATGCAAATCAAAACAACAAGGTATCACCTCCTACCAATCAGATTGGCCATCATTAAAAAGTCCACAAATGATAAATGCTGGAGACGGCGTGGTGAAAAGGGAACCCTCCTACACTGTTGGTGGGAATGTAGTTTGGTGCAGCCAATATTGAAAACAGTATGAAGATATCTCAAAAACTAAAAATAGACTTACCATATGATCCAGTAATCCTACTCCCGGGCATACATCTGGAGAAAATTCCAATTTGAAAAGATCCATGCACCCCAATGTTCACAGCAGCACTATACACAATAGCTAAGACATGGAAACAAACTAAATGTCCATAGACAGATGATTGGATAAAGAAGCTGTGGTATATTTATACAATGGAAATAGGCCATAAAATAAGAAGAAAATAATGACATTTGCAGCAACATGGATGGCCCTGGAGAATGTCATTCTAAGTGAAGTAAGTCAAAAAGAGAAAGAAAAATGCAATATGATATCACTCATATATAGAATCTAAACAAAGAAGAAAGAAGACACTAATGAACTTATCTACAAAACAGAAACAGACTCACATAGTAAACGATCTTATGGTTACAGGGGAGAAGGGGTAGGAAGGGATAAATTAGGAGTTTGAGATTTGCAAATATTAACTACTATACATAAAATACATAAACAGCAAGTTTCTTCTGTATAGCACAGGGAACTATATTCAATATTTTGTAGTAACCTATAATGAGAAAGAATATGAAAACGAATATATGTATGTATATGTATGACTGTAACATTATGTTGTACACCAGAACATTATAAACTGACTATACTTTGTTTTAATTTTTTTAAACTTACCTTATTTTTTTTATTTTTTAAGGGGAAAGTAGTTAGGTTTACTTATTTATTTTTAGAGGAGGTACTGGGGGTTGAACCCAGGACCTTGTGCATGCTAAGCACATGCTCTACCAATTGAGCTATACCCTCTGCAAATACTGACTATACTTCAATAAAACAAACAAACAAACAAGAAACCGAAGAACCAGAATAAGGAAAAGGAGAACAACCTGCAATCATGCAGAAGACAGATACATCAGACTGTACTGTCATATTTCAGCTCCAGATCAACTAGGCTGCAGGAAATCACCATAAATAGCTGACATGTTTCGGTTAAAGCAAATGTTTGCACATGACAATGGCTGGGAAGTAACAGCTCACTGTGTACACGTACAGCCCAACTTTTATTCACAGCATTGTCATAATTATATTAGAATTACTGTGATATTCTTAAAGAAGGAAATATTACATCTTAAATTGGAGTTCAAAGATTTATTTAGATAGCACACATTCAAGTAATGAGATGAAGAAAACATGCTTACAACAAAGGGGATTACTTTTTTCAGCTTAATTTTACAAGATAAACATTTGTTTAGTTAAGCATTTTCATAATGAAATATGTTTTAAAGATTTGAGTATTTTGTGAACAAGTGTTTTCCTCCTTGAATATTGTGAGCCCAGATAGAGGCAACAAATAGAAAGATTAGCAGTGTAAGTAAAATTCTACAGTGTCAGCACATAGAAAAGGTTCTGATATCCAGCTTGCATGAGAGTTCTACAAAGGTGTATTTCTTTGAATACTGAGCTTCTTTGAGAGAAGTTTGTGAGGGGATTTACGTTCATTTTTAAAGATCTCCTTTAAAAAGAGAGAGAGAGATTGTTGAAGACTATAAATGTCTTTATTGGAATTATGCTCTTACTCTCATTTATTTTAACAAGATTTGTAATGCATTCTGGCCTTTGATCTCCTCGTTTGAAACACTGCCTGTTGTTCCATTATTTCTCCCCTCCATTTGCAGATAACAATACATCAGAACCTTTTTCTTGCAACAGAAACAATGCCCTTTATTTGAGAAAGGACATTGTTTTGACAGATAAAGGAGGCATTTGATAAATTGAAACAGGTTCTGAATTATTTTGAGGGAAATGTGTGCTACAACTGTCTGCTGATTTTCCACTGAAGTCGTGCTTAACTTTCTTGTCTGTTTGTGATTTATTGAGCTACAGAAAAGGTTAGGAAAATTTCATGCCTCTTCTCCTATAATTTGTAAGTGAATCAAACAGCATTTGTTAATGTTTATGATACTTAAAAGGCAAAATTACTCCTAAACACTTGTTCACAATAGATAGTGTAGTGACAACTAAAACAAAAGGTAACAGCAAGCAGATTATTACTTCTCCATTAGTAAATTACATGCTGGAAAAAAAATGAAACACCGAGGTAAAACTATCATCCCAGACTAGTCATCTGAAATAGTATGGAATTTCAAATTAGATCTCATGTTAATAATTTACTCTTGGAATAATTTAGACAGAGCAAACTATGAGAAAAACGCTAAATGCCACCAGGAGTGACCTCTCAGATAAATTTTAAGAGCTTTGTAGAAAAATTAGATGAATAGTTTATATTCCTTTTTTACTTAAGGAGTTTCTACCTCTCAGAATTTTTCCTTTAATAATAATGTTAATAACATTGAATAATAAGAAGAATATTAAAGATTCCTCTTGAAAGGATAATTGTAGTCAAAGACAAACAACTTCCCAATGAAAAAATTATTTAAAGTGTGCAACATTCCACAGATCACAAAATTGTATAGCTCAGTATAACTGTATGCTCACGAACTTTACTACAAAGCATTCCAAACGTAAATGTCTATATTTTGAAAAATTATTTTTGAAACTAGTTATCCATTCAGTCTTTGAGTTAATGACAGAATTATCATACACATTCATCAGATGAAAACATTGAGGGTTAAAGAAATAAACGTCATAGAGTCTTGCTGAGGTTCTGTGCTGACAGACTCCTGATCTTCCTTCTTTCAGGGGACACAGTGCCAGGAGCTTCAACCTAAACCTTAAGAATTAGGTAATTTAGAGGGAGGGGATAGCTCAGTGGTAGAGCACATGCCTAGCATGCATGAGGTCCTGGGTTCAATCCCCAGTACCTCCATTAAAGAAAAAAATAAATAAATAAGTAAACGTAATTACCTCCCTTCTGCCAATAAAAATAATAATAATAATAATAATAATAATAATAATAATAATAATAATACTCTCTAAATGGAGACTCCATAAGAATTGTTAAATGCTTGATATGCAAAGAACATCATTGTTTATATATAGGCCAAAAACAAATAAACAACACGTAGCATGCTAATTGTTCTGGCTCATAGAATAATATTATGGATTTTAGATCTACTCTTCCCTTTCTGATTATATATTTTTTTTGGCAAGAAGCCTATAATTAATACACAAAAATATCAAACACTTAATTTATTTAGTTATGTGAAACCTCAAAGTATATCCTACTTTTCAAGAAATAAGCAGGCTAAGATTACAAATAGTCTTATAAGAAGAAATATTTCATAGAAACTTGTACTTTAAGACAAAGCTGAGGAATTAGAGAATAAGTTAATTGCTGTGATAAGATCTCTCCAATGTGTATATCCAAAACGTGTATTTTTAAAATCCCTAATCCAATATACAACAGCATTCCCATGGAGTGTACTTAGTAACAGAAAGAAAGAAGGTGATATTTCCTACTGCTTCTTATGTCTTATCATCTTATCTCCATTTCTCTTATCAGAGCATAACTTTATGACTTCTTTCTCTCCCCCTCTCTCTTTCTCCGTCCTTCCCTCCCTCCAACACACACATAAACACACACACACACACACACACACACACATGCTTCTGAAAATCCCATAGGCATAGATTGACTGAAGTAATTTATCCCAAAGATCTAGGCATGAATAAATTGTTGTTTATTTTCATATTATTTTTGAACCACTGCTAAATAATGTAACTTAATTTATAATGAATACATGTGTGATCCAAATAGGCAGTCATCAGGGGTATTAGCACTGGTTCTTAGGTTCCCTTTTCTTAACCCCAACAAAACTCCTGTATGATACAGAAGGGCAGGAAGTTGGGTGAGAGTAGGTTATTCAGTCAATGGATGAATATTTATTGAGCCCTGACATGTATCAGACATACTTCTAGATACTGAGAATTCAACAGTGGTCAAAAGACTAAAAAACTTGCCCTCATAGAGCTTAATTTTGAGCTTTGAACAGATAAAATCTCTCCATTTCCCCCTTCCTTCCTTCCTTCTTCTCTTCTTCATTTTCACTCCTCTCCTCTCTTGTTTTATTTATTCCCTTACATATTTATACAAACAGCCACTCAATAAGTACTAGCCAGGCACTGTGAAAGACACTAAGTTAAGAAATAGTACCAGTGAAGGTAACTAGCAGTCTGTTAAGTACAGATGTCACAGATAGGATCTACTTCCTTTTCATTTTATAGGTTAAAATGTAATCTCTCTTTCCCACCTGCCGCCTCTTTATCTGGGGCCAAATCGAAATTCATCAGACCAGCTTCGTCTAAAACTGCATGTTGTGAAGCAGGAGTAGGCGTTATCATGGAATATATTTCTGATAAAATTAAATAAAATTTGAATAAGTGCACACATATACACACACCCACACACATCCCTCTACTGAATTTTTGACCCAAAATAATGTACTACATATTATTACTCCTCCATTAGTTTCTTTATGTTTTAATTCATGCTCCCACTTTACTGAACTGTTAATGCATCAGTTAACTTTTGTTTCTTCAAAGTAGATGAATTAAAGACTCAATCTTATTTTAATATTCTACTACTGTACCAAAACTTCTGTCCTTTGCAGAAACATAGATGTGTCTATATTAAAATCTATGCTGCCAGAGAACACAGGCTCTTTCTTCCTTTCCATAATTCAGTGGAAACTCTCGCTCCATCTGTCCCTAATCCTTCTGAGATCTAGCAATTTGTATTTTCATAAGCCAGTAGAATTTTTTTCCTCCATGTATTTATTCCCTTTACCTAAAATGCCTTTAACCCTTGGTTTCTCGGTCTTGGTACCATGGATAGTTCAGGACAGATAATTCGTTCTATTGGGAGTGGAGGTAAATGGAGCTGTTTAACAGCATCCCTGGTCTCTACCTGGTGGATAAGAGTAGTAATTTGACAATTAAAAATGTCGCCAGACAACGCCAAGTATCTTCTGAAATGCCAGATTCGCAGCTGGTTGAGAATCACTGTTTTAATCCATCCTGGGCCGCCTGGGCAGCTACTCATTCTTTAAGATGCACCATAAGTACAAATTCTTTGAAGCACTTTCTGGTCTTCCAACTACAGATGAAGACTCCAGGCTTTGGGCTTCCGATGTAAAAATTTTTGCTTTCCCTTACTTCACTTATTTATTTAAATTGTACCCTAAACTAGATTACAAGTTTCTCAAGATAACGCATATTTTCTTTTTTAGTTTAGCATCCCCAAGCCTGTTAGCTAGTAAATGTTCATTGCTCAAATTCATGAATAAGACCAGTAAAAAAGAATGAATGGGATTTAAAGATGTAGATTGATTAGGAATAAACAATGCTGTAAACAACGTTTATCTAAGTCCTTGAGTCCCTGGATATACTATTTTTAGACAACAAGTGAGATAAGACTTTGAAAACTGTAAAGTTCTCTACAAAAGAAAGCAATCAGTACTATGTACCTACCAATGTCCCTTCATGGACTATTTGTTACGGAACCAAAAATATTCAACCAACTTTTAATTGTGTTTTGTTGGAAGAAAAGTTTTCCGATCTCTAGGCTACCTAAAGTATTATCATCATTTGTGGAAACACTCAAATGGTCTTAAAATGTGTGCGTGCGCCTGTGTGTGTACAAGCAATAAAAATGGCCGCTGTAAACATTTAAAGGGTTTGTTGCTATTTAGCTCAGAAGTTTGAATTGATTAGACTATGAACATGTATCTGATCATGTACTTTCCAGCTTAACTACTATTTACATGAGCCACAGTGACCTGTGTTTCTGTGATACACCTGTTAAAGGAAATAATACTTCTCTGGTACTATATTTCCATCAGGCATAAAAGACAAATACGAACTATCAACTTATGAAAACTAATTTCAAACGATTTTCTGCTCAAAATAATGTGGATCTACGGTTGTAATTATAAATTACTTATAACTATGAGGACTCTTGGCTTTAATCTTATATATTTCCTGTAAAATACATCATCATTTTTAAATGATTTTTATATATTTTGAACACATATCTCTACAGCATTATCTTTCAATTAATTTTCCAGTATTTTTCTTTTATTTTCAAAAAGCAATGTCATTTTAGCAATAACTTACAAAGCTTTTGTCTCTCACACAGAAAGTCAAATGACTAAATTCTATTTCTAAACAGTATGATTTTATAAGAAAGTTACTATTATTCCCTCAAACTTTAAAAATTATAATCATGTTTTGTGCCTCAACATTTTAAGGAAAGCTTCTATAATTGGCTTATGTTCAAAGGGTATAAAAATGCATTCATTAAGATGTCAATTAAATTTCAGAAATAATTTTAGAAGTGGAAAACAGAACAAGCAAGAATTTTGAAAAATGTAATTAGAAACAATGGCCCAAATTGTTGCTGAATGAGATGTCAAGCCGAATTCTCAAAGATGGCAAGTGGTTTAAATGTTAAATTAGGTATGAAACATTGTAAAGAATAAATACGTACATAACTTAGGATGAATCAAACTATTCAGGTTTTATAATTCATTCAAGCAAATTTTAGTAATTAATCTTGAACTTTCCCTAAGGATAATATTATAGAAACTATCAAAGTAAGCACTTAGCTCTGTCATTGTTTTGAAGATTGATCACTCGCAGTCAAAAGCAAACAAAAAAAATGTTTTAAAAAATTTGGAAAACTCAGTATTCTTTATTTTATTTTAGGGTGTAGGTAATTAGGTTTATTTATTTACTTTTTAATGGAGGTACTGGGGATTGAACCCAGGATCTCATGCATGCTAGGCATGCACTCTACCACTGAGCCATACCCTCCCTGCTATGCTCAGTATTCTTAATGAAAGAGTTTTCCTCGTGTACTTCTCATTTTACTGAGAAGCAGAGATTGAATTTAATAACTTTACACTGATTACATTACATTGATTGAATGGCCACCAGCTCTTTCAGTCAACCAGAATATTTAGTACAATTTTTTCTGGAAATTGCCATTTTCTGGAAGTAGCTTATAGCATAGACAGGTGGTTTCAGTCGTACCTACACCTGCGTACAAAATTACAAAAGTTTGTGCACTCTTAGGTGGTACTCCTTCTGATAAGAAAAACATAAATGAACATGCCAAAATAATCTAGAATTGTTAAGGATGCTGCAGACATTTTGTGCAATCTCCCATTTCAGGTAAAAATCCTGTTTCCAACATTCTTATACTCAGAGATTGCAAAGCAATTTATTAAATTACTGGACAATTTTAACTGTTAGAAGAAACACCTGTGTTTAAAATAATCTTTCATATGCCTTCTACTCACTGATCTTGGGTCTTTCTTGCAGAACATTGATGATATCACTAAAATTACTGTTTTTAATCTTAATTCCAAATAACAATTGCAACTGATTTTTTATTTACTTCATCTTTCCCTTTAGCCTGACCAGATTTATTATTATTTTTTTAAGTATGACAGGCAAGGACACATTATTGTGCATTAGGGCAAAATGCCAGAAGGATGCTAATTGTGCAGTGTTATTATGGTTCTTACCATCTCAGTTGAGTTGTTCACATGTTTAATTCAAAGGAGGTAGGACTTTTTACTTTCAGGTGCAGAAGATTGATCTGGACCAGTTTTTAAAATAACACTGTTGGTTTCAAATTACTCCATTTTGCTTCATGTGAGATCTAGATCCACTCTGATTACTGTGGAGAAATGTTGAGTTTTCTTAACCTTCCTCCTCAATAATCTTGCTATTTTAGGGTAATAGATCAGGGGCCCGTGTTAACTCTGACTTGCACCATACTTGAGTAATGTGGAGCCAATATAAAAAATACTCTAGAATGAAAACTTGAACTAAGAGTTCAAGTGGCTGGGGACTATTTTCCATGCTTTTCCTGAGGACAGTTTTGGCAGCTGATCCAGGGTTTTACAATTTTGGAAGGTGACTCTTTTGGGGTATATATCCTTACTAGCTGTGTGAAATTCATTAAATTATCAGATTTCACTTTCCTTATCTAGGAAAATAGGATTAGAGGCAACAGTTCCTTAGGACATAAACTAAAACTTGAGAGGATATAGATATTAATAGGCCCTTACTACAAGATAACATGCAAAGATACTTTATATTTCAAAAGTAAGTAAATGTGAAAAGAGATGTGAGAGTGGGATCCACAATCTTCAGCATTTTACTCTTCAAGGGTCTACAAGAAAATGTCCCTAGCCAGCTTCCCAAAGCTCTTTGAAATTACTTGGAAAGCTTTGAACTTCTGGTTGGTCATCTACATTACTCATCCATGTCTTTACCAATGTCTTGTCTACACTACTCACCCATGTCTTGACCAATGTCTACACTACTCACCCATGTCTTGACCAATGGCATCACTGTGTTTCTTATCTGCTGTACTTCCCTTTCTCCTTCCAAAGATACACTCAGATGCTGAAATAAAGTCATTGTAAAAGTCCACCCAGAGTAAACGCAGTTCCCGTATGTTCTAAGGAGGTCCTATCCACACCTCTTGGATCCAAGGATCCTTGAACAGGAGGATGTCTTCTCCCAAAATTCTGAAACATTAAGCCAGATGTAGACATAATATTTTAGCTTTATGCTAAATACCCAAAGAGCTGTTCTACTTACTTCTCAGATAGTCAGCATAATCAAACACAATCACTGATGCACTAAACACATCAAGGATGCAAAGAGGGGCTCTCTTAGGCCCTATATCTGTCGTACATTCATTTCTCTGTCCCCAGACACTGCCAGCATGTTTCCTCAAGAATTCACACTGCTTCTTCCTCTACTTAGAGTATGTGTTTCTCAAAAATGTATAATCTTTTAGTGACATTCTTTTTCAGTGATATGCAGAATAAAATTCCCAAAGTCATGCCAGAATTTTGGGTCCACCTTAGGGATGAGATCCTGGGAGGTGGCTTCTAATTCTGTGTGAGAACACCTGACTAAAATCATCATAACTTCCAGGAGGCTTTGATGTCTCCTTCCAGGCATGAGGATATTTATTCTGAAGAAGACTTTATAAAGGAAACTGATTTTTTAACTCCACATTCATGGGAAACTAATTTAAAAAAAGTTCAACTCTGGTTATGAAGCAGCAACTAAAGTAAATTTATTGATTTATTAATGTAACTGGGATTTTCAAAAGAAGGATCTGGCTGTAAAAAGCCCTCAAAGTATGTCTTCAAGTATCTGTGATATTCTCTCTCTTTCCCCCTCTCTCCATTTACTCTGCTTTCTTCTCTGATATCTTTATTCTTAAGCAAGTTCTCTTGTTTCAATAGCTAATATGATCAGCTGCAGATCTAAATTTATCTTTTTCTTCCAACTAGTAGCCTCAGATAAAAAAAACTGTCTTTTTTTTTTTTTTGATAGTTTGAGGAAAAGTCTTGGGTATGACTTTGTTGAGCTCATCTTGGGTTATGTCCTCATGACTGAGATTCTACATTTTAACTGTTTTAGGTGATTGTGATGAAGTGGGATAATAATATAGAGAGGGATAATTGTAATAATAATTAATAATAATAATAATTAATAATAATAATAATGGTGGTGATGTTTGCCATTTGTATGTGCTTTTCATTTTTCAGAGATTTTTGAATGTACATACATTATTTGAACCTAAAATGACATTACCAGTACGTAGGCTAATTATTATATCTTCAGCAAGGATAAGGAAACTGTCAGTAAGAGGAGTTACGTCATTTGTCCCTGGCCACATAATTGATTAGTAGGACAGTCTGGATTGAAATGTTGTTTCTTAATAATAATCCGAGCTGACAGGAGACCATTGCTTAGTGTGGAGGCCAGGATGTAAGCAGTTGTTGTCATTTGCATTTAATGGTGTTACTTCTGAATTATTTACGCAAGTCTGATTGTGTTGCTAAGTAGGAAGTTGGGGGAAATTAAGAATGCACAGACTAGAGGACCCTGGACAAATGGATTGCTACCCCCTTCTTCAAAGTGAGCACTCCTCAGCTTGTGATTTTTAGTATTAGATTTAAGAAGTGAGTGCTAGATGACTATAAGGTAGAAACAGCCTTCATTTTTCCTATAAAGCATTCATTATTCTTTTGTTTTATGTGTTTTTTGACAGGTTGATTTGTATTTCCAGTTGAATAGAGTAGCTTGGGCATCACCAGATGATCACTCTTTCAAGACTGATCAGAGTGGCAGTAGAAGGTGAGTGTGGATGTAAAATTTGTAAATAGTAATGTATGTGGATGACTTGATTCTTTTTCTGAGGATTTTAAATGAACTTGAGAAAAAGGGGTTAAAATGGTCACTTGATGAAGTACGTGGGCACGTCTTTTCTCAACCTCTTCTCCTGGTATATGTCCCATGATCTAAATAGAATGACAAATATCTTTGGATTTCAAGGATATTAGAGATGGTTCCTCAAGTCCATAGTGCTTTGATTCCAAGGTACTTGACCAAATATGGTTGAAGTGGCGCTCTGGCTGAGGGATCAGTCAGATTTGGCAGATTGATGCTAATATATTGGCTTTTGCAGTCTCCATCAAACCATTTAAATTAATAATTGGTGCCAGTTTGGAAATCTGGATGGAGGGCAATATGATATCAGAAGGACTTAAGAAAAAAAAAACCCTGTGATATTTATTGCTCATCAGAACTTTGAGAATTCAATCCTGTCTTAGAAGTACTGACTCATTATGGTCAAGGACTCTGGGAAGAGTATGGAATCTAGATATTTCAGAAAAAATAAAATACCTACTTTTACCTAATGTCCGCATTTTATTGCCAACCAAGTGACTAATTTATAGTCAACTAAAAACTTCAGACCTCCAGTATTAGTATACGTTGACTGGCTCTTAGAATAAAGACCTGGGCAATCTTCTAATGGGATAGATGCTTTCAATCACAATGCTCAATAATATTTTCCCTGGCATCAAAAAGCCTAAACAATGAATAATTGGTAACATTTCCCCATTTAGAGTGTATTCAAATATATTTGAAACAAGAGAGAGTCAATTTCTATGAAAGTACTTTAATAGACAAGAATAAATAACAAAAAGTCTTTCTCTTTCACTATTTAAAAGAAACTGAACCTCCTAAATTTAACAGTATTATTAAATATGCTGAGAACTCTATGCCTAGAAAAGAAACATTGAAACCGACCCAATATATACTGGTATATGCACTTAAGGGACACTACCATGTTCCTCCTTTTCATTTGATATTCAAGATGGTACCTCGGATTTAATGCCATTTGTCTAGGAGTTGGCCATAAAGAGAAGGCCAGTACATTGTCACATAATATATTCAAATTAAAATAACTCAGATCATGGCCAAAAAATATTAGTTGAATAATTTAACACCATCATATTTCTTTTCATTTTGTTTAAAGAAAATAATCCTGCTTTGTCTTTAGACAACTGTAAGTATTTTAGATGATTATTTTTTAACCTGAGACCTAATTACACCAAAATATTACTTCACCTAGTATTGATATTTAAATCATTGAACATATTTCTCATTGTGGAATCAAAGATTGTCCTCATTGATTAAAGTAACCTAAGAGAATCTGAAAAATAAAACTTATTTTCACTGGTTATCCTCAAGAAAAATTAAAATAAAAGAGATCATTGGCATGCACAAAAAATACTCTAAGTGAATACAAGCCAAAATACAATAAGCAAAATTTAAAACTTCCAGAAGAAACTATAGGTTAGTATTGGTTTTGGCCTTAAGATAAGGATTTCATAAACAAAATCTCAAAAGCACCATCCCTTGTCTCAGCACTCCCAATCACTAGTATCCTTTATAATATGTATTTCCCATGGCGTTTGACAAATTGTTTACTACCAAATGTCCTTTTTCATTATCTTTGTTGTTTGCTGTCCCTTTCCTTATGCTAGAATTCAAGCTCCAGGTTGAAAGGACTGTCTGTTTTATGCTATGATGAATTCTCAGTGCCCAAAATTGTAAGGGTCTGTAATATTTGTATCTATTACAGGTTTACAAACTAACTTGTAGTGAAAGACACAAGACTGTAATGCTAGGGACAAAAGACTATTCTCCTAGCATTACGAACACCACAAGCATCAATGTATTTGTTTATGTCAGTTTCCTCTTACTCCCAAGTCCCATTAGGGTGATGTGATACAGGCCCAGGTAGATCCTGCAACACACAGTGGGTCTGCACTGAAATGAAGAAAGAGCTTAGGAAATTTGCCTCGTTTATAATGAGTGTAAGTGAGCCTGCATTCTGTCTAGAGGAAAACATTACCACATCCCTCAGAGTTGCTTACTACAAGCACAACCCTGAGGAAGGCTTATGTAAAGAGTAACAAAGGTCTTGTATTTTTGGTATACAAGAATACACATTAAGAACGTGCAGTGATGTTCAGAAACCAGAGTGCCTTGTCCAACAGATCTATGTGTAGAATGCAGCAGAAACTAAGCAAGTAGTCACTGAAAATATAAGATTTTAAAACATACAAAAGAAGTGCAAATATTATTTGTAAATGCTTGTGTGCATGATAAAAGTATATAATATCCAAAAAAGTGATAAATAAGGGAAGTTGTTATATTGAAAGCTGAAGAAAGATGAATAGAAGTGATTTGGGATAATTAAAAGTTATTTTTAAATTCCTAATGTTAAAAAAATTAGAAACAAACCAAAAAAGTTATATTTTTACAAATGCAAATAAAAGCTGGACAACCTATATACTTTGTCTGTGCACTAAAATGTTTCATTGTAAAAGGAAAGCTAGGTATCAATTTGTAGGTGAAGATGTGAAATCATCACTTGACATAAAACAGATTGAATCCTTTCAGTGTGACGTGATGTGGTAATAGAGCAGACCAGACATGTTCTGTGTGCAAAGATAATTCTGTTCTTCTCTTGAGAAGTTAAGATCCCTTGACTCTGGCTGCCAAAGGCTTGGTATCCAGAGCCATCTGGGGACAAGATCTTGACTCAGTGGCTGTCCTCCAGTGATCATCTTGCTGCTCCAGATAATAGACTCTGAAAGCAGACCACCTGGATTGGAATCCCAAGTCCTCCTTCCCTCAGCTCTTTAAGGGTCGTATGGCTCAGCTCACATGGTTATAAGATGGTAACAGTAATCAAAGGATCTGGAATTGGATAAGCGCCTGGTCAACCTCCATTCATGACTTTGACCACTTTCTTTGTTTCCAGTTTTGTTCAAGAATCCACTCCCTCCCAAAATTACTCAGAGGAAGGTGAGCCCATTCCCAGCTCTTGGTACGGATACTGGTCATTCTAAGTCAATCTATGATATTCCTGTAGGTCCTGATACTCATCCACAAGTGAGCCTGTGGCCTAAGCAGACCAGGCCACACTGAAGGATGCCTTATAGTACAGCTGACCCTTGAACAAGGAGGAAGATAGGGGCGCAGATCTTCCAAGTAGTGGAAAATCCACATGTAATTTATAATCGCCCTCCATATACTGCAGTTCTTCCACATCCATGGTCTACATCTGCAGACTCAACCATCCAGGGATTGTGTAGCACAGTAATATTAACTATTGAAAAAAATCCACCTGTAAGTGAACCCGTGCAGTTCAAACCTGTGTTTTTCAAAGGTCAGCCATACATGCTTGACTTCCTCCCTTGCTTCCTGCATAGAGTCATTTACCTACCATTTCCATCAGTGATCTCCTTGTATCACGAAAGAAATTAGACTGAAGCAAGAGGAAGGGTTAACAAAGCAGAGCACAGGGGCAGAAAGATTGTGAGTTGGGGATGATATAAGTAAGCCCCAGACAGAACTGCACCCAAAGCCTGCCTTATCTCTGAAATTCCAATTATGGTGAGATATTAAATTTCTTTAATATTTAAACCAATTTGACTTAGTGTTTTCTGCTACTTGCAGAAGAACACAATAACTGATACACTATCTCATATATTGAACTGAAAAAGTAAATGAGAAGAAATTTATAATGCACCTAGCATGTACTCAGTGAAGGGCTATTTTTAGCTGAACAGGTTGGTCCTCATGTCTCCTTTGTCAACACTTTACTTCTGCATTTTTGGTAAGTAACTTCTATCAGTTAATTTCTTCTTCCTGTAATCCTTGCCTCTTTTCTCAGTTTTAACTTTCATAAGTATTCTGTTTTACAAACAACAATGTTATTGATATGCAGTTAGTGTATATTTTACAATTCAGTGGTTGAAATATTATTGCACACAAGGAAAGCATTCAATATATATTTTCAAATGAATGGACTTACTCTCCTGACCCCGAGAACACATAACAATAATATTCATGATATTTCTTTATCTGGCTAAGTCCCCTCCATGGAAACATGTCCTTTATACATAGTAACTTATATAGGAAATAAAAGAAATGGATAATTAATTGTGTATTTACAGATATGAAAGCTTTCACATGCTAATCACACAAACTTTGAAACTTTGTACAAGTTGTTTCTTTGATTCTGATATGGTCACACACTAAAACTTATCCTCAGAAACCATAGTTTAATGAAAGGTTATTTTCCATTGTTAACTTTTCTTCCCTAATTTAAGATCATAGGTAAACAGGATAATTAGAGACTCAGAAAGGTCTAAGGAAGAAGGATGTCCTGAAAAACTAAATAAATAAATAAACAAGTAAAACTTTAAATATACCAAAGGCAATATTTGGGAGAGTTAATAATAAAATAATCATTCTACCAGCTCTTAATGCCACATCCTAGAAGGAGTTACAAGCCGTCTTTAGGAAAGAAGAAAAAATATGGTATATGCATCTAAAATAAAGTATTGAAAATACTATTTTAATGATAGCAAGCACAAAAACACTTAGCATGTTCACTCAAACACAAATGTTTAATCCCCCTGAATTCTTTAAATCTCTGATCTCTTTGGGGAATGAAATAACTTCAGGGCTCAATTTGTACTGGTAGCTTAATGATTAAAGATGAAAAAAGTCTTTGCCTATGCATCTGATTTTTATATGCCTTGTTTTACTGCAAATCCTATTAAAATAAATTCTGCTTTTAGTTGCTTTGAGTAATTGGAGCCAGTACTTCACAGTTGAAAAATGTTGGCTTCCAATTTTAATCTTTGTTACTAAAAGGATGACACTAGAAAACAAGAGTGTTGTAAGTAATGTATAAGATCCAACTATCAAAATAAAATGTAAAAATAGTCCATTCAGTTTGTAAAGTGTATGTGGCTATGGGTTAGGAATGACTCAAATTCATGTCCAATCATATGTTTTTGGTTTGGTGTAAATAAAATGAACGCTGGTAGCTCACGGAGAAAAAAATGTGACAATGAATATATATATGTTCATGTATAACTGGAAAATTGTGCTCTACACTGGAATTTGATACAACATTATAAAATGATTAAAAATCAATAAAAATGTTAAAAAAAATAAAATGAACACTGCCCCCTTTCTAGTTAATTTTCTGTCACTAAAGTAACAAGATGTTTTTAGATCCCAAATAAGGAACCTAATGCTGACCTTTATGTTCTGTTTCACACGATAACACACAGCCTGATGTAAACATAATTCTGTGTGGTTTGTGTATGTCAGTACATGTGTTGGTGTGGAGGAGAGAAAGAAAGGAGATATTGTACCAAAAGTGGAGGGAAAAAATGCTACCCTGATTGTGCTGACTGGGCACTGAGATTTGGTATTTTCAATGATTTTTTTTTTGCCAGAATTCTTCTGAAGAGAACAACAACATTTATTTAAAATGACCACGCACATGCTCTGTAAGGAGAAATACATGCAGGTCCCCCTGTACCAAATTCTAAGTGATACACAGGTGGTTCTGACAGCCTTCCAGTAAGCGAGCAGGGGCCAGTCCCTATAGCCTCAATTCAACCTTTCTAGGAAAGCCCAAGGTTCTTCTTTCTTTCTGATACTATGGTAAATGTCTACTATGGCATATTTTTCTGATATGACCAGTATTAATATTTATAAGATACAAGATACAATTGTACAGAATTACATTTTTTTTCACTTCTTCATGATGCTCCATATCCTGTGCTTCCATCAGTGAATATAAACTTGGGTTGGTCACATCCTGGGTTTTATCAGTCTCTTCTCCCATTGGCTCCTTCCCTCCTGTACCAAGGTTATCAAGTGGAAAAGATAAGGAATCTTGATGGCCCACCATTTTCTAAATTAGGGACTTTAATGAAGGCTCTCAGGATTTTGTTGACTCTAATTTCTGCTCTGGAGAGTGGAGTTTGGGTTGGGAGCTGAGCTTTGTCTCTTGAAACTAGAATCATCTGTTTGTTTTTGTTTTTGTTTTTCTACCGTTGCCTTGGAAGTGCTGTGTCATGAGGCTGTACCAGTCTTCATTTGGATAGTGTTGCTGGTCTTTCTTTTTCTCTTTAGTCTTGTTTTAAATTTATTCTGGGGGGTGGGTATAGCTCATGTGGTAGAGCACATGCTTAGCATGCATGGGGTCCTGGGTTCAATCCTCAGTACCTCCTCTAAAAATAAATAAACCTAATTACCTCCCCCAGCCAAAAAAAAAATTCATTCTGTTAGATGTTGGAGCCAGAAATATTTATGGCCAATGTATTCTTCTGCTTTTCTAGAAAATTTCCTCTCAAACTGCAAATTAACACTTAATTTTTGAAAGCTTAACTTCAGTTTGATATAAAGTATAATTTCTGACCATCTTTTCTTTTTTAACTGTGGGAATGACTTTGTCATTGGCTCTCCAGTTAGAATGCTCCATGACTCCTAGATATTACATCGTTGTCCAGTTGACGTTCTGGTGGAATCCATTTCATCTATGGATTAATATTATGAGGGACTGGAGAAAGACTAATTTCCAAACTTCTTTGGTAAAAGACTACTTTCTCCTCTAGTTTGGAATATAAACCAACAAAGCAGATTTTTTCATTATCCCAGCACCAATAATTATAATAATAACACAGTATGTAACCACTTTATATAACAAAGACTGTGGGTTTTGCACGTACACTCACAATGACATGCACAATTAGGTAATGCTCTATATAATGCTTTGGGCCTGCAATGCTCAGGTTTAGTTATCAACAATACTCAAATTCCTAATCTAAATATTTAATACACTGACAATTCATTTTGTTGAGTGTTGACACATTTTCAGGATCTAGGAAAATATTTGGATGGAGAAGCATATGGGTGACTTTCCTAAGACTGAAAATTAAAATCCTGTTCAATGTTTTAAATATAAGCTGGCTTTTGAAGTAATGAAATTACTTTGAACAGATTTAATATGCTTGTTCATTTTAATGTGATAAGGAAGGGTATTATATATTTTGTGAAATCAATGTAGAATAAGTTTAAAAATAAATATACACGGTCCATTTACAACACTGCAGTGAAATACAAGGGTGTTTCACTACATGTTTCACTGACAAAAAATAATCACATAAATCTTCCACACACAGCTGCAATTTAGTGAAATATGCAGTTTTCTGTTTTCTATTACTGTATACAGTATAAATTCTTCTGCTGGAAGACAGATTGTGACAAATTTGCAAACAGCATCTGTATTCATACATTTGAAACATTAATTTATCCAGCAATAAAACCTTTGATTTCCCAAAAGGAGAGTCATGTCTGAGAACTAATGCCTATTTTTGAGACTTAACTGAGTTTTCAATGTTAGTCATTTTCTCATGAGTTACGTGCTCCCACGGAAAAATATACAACTTAACAGCAAGTACAGAGACTTAAAAGGGTCACACAAAACATAAATCTGTATGCCTAGTTTATGTATGTGTATAATTCATATAAATAAATTTTTGGCTACCTACACGTTCCATTGTGGAAAATGCTTTTGTTAGCGCCGATATCAAAGGAATAACAAGGAAAGCTCTATAATATATTCACTAAATTAAATGCTTACATACTGCATTTTTTGAAACGATAAATATTGCTCTGGGTGTAATAGTGAAACGCCTTGAAAGTGAAGAATAAAGCCTCTGTGTGTTGGCCAGTTGCATGGTTTATTTTGAGATACAGTATTTTCAAAAGAACCATGCAGTGATAGTTTTTTAAGGTGCTTTTTTAAAAACAAAATTCCTTGGAAACTTATCTATCATTCAACAAGAGCCACTTGCAAACTCCCAGCTTTATAAATAATGCCACAGTGTACAGTCTCACAATAAAGAAAACAATACTTTCAATCAATTTCTGTTTATTTTGCTGTGTTTGTTGTTTCTGTGTCTTCTTCCTCAGTATCAGTTACGTACATAGTTCACTCCTAAGACCTCCTGGAGACTGTGTGATTTCTTACCAATTTCTTTTCATTCAATACCTGATTTACAAAGAAACCAAGACATTTTATTAGGTTATTGAAAGCCATTTTAAGAAGACTTGCTAATCGTAATTTTCTCAGAAAACCACCAATCTCACCAAAACCTAAGCAAACCAACCCCTAACATCTCTCTCCAGTGTAACGTACAAAGACCAGCCTTACCCTGGGTTTTTCTTGCTCTACTGTGATCTCACATGCATTGATCAAATCACATTTAAATACATGCAAAAAATATTTTTTAAATGACATACTATGAGCTTTTAAAATTCAAACAGTTTTCTCAGCTATTTGAATAGTGACGACCTGAAAGCTGCATCCATGCTGCTTTTTTAATTAAAATTTTACCCAAAGGAAAACAGTATTTAACAGTTTGTGAGCTTCCTCTCTCTAGAAATTGTGTAGTGAATTGTTTGCTCATACCATAAGGTACTCCAGCGTCTTGGGCTTTTGCTTTACTGTCTGATCTTTTTTTTTTTTTTCTTTCCCACTGCTGTTACACTTTTGACCTAATTTAATTGACATGGGCAACAGCATTCACATTGTTCTCTGACTGATTACCTGAACAGGTAGTGAAGAAAAGGCAAGCCACAACGCTGGCTGGGACAATCATCTCCATCACTCTAAGTTGGCAGAGAGGGAGTGAACTTGAGGAAACTTTATTTTGCAGGAAGGCAATGACCCTGGAGAATTCGTCAACCTCTAGGTTTATGAATTTCTATTTTTAATTAATTTCTTCTTTCAAGTCAATACATTTTCATATATCACTGTCTCAGGGCTGCTGTAGGAATAGAAAAATCTGGACTGCTTCACTGTTAAATGTATCTGGCGTTCACCTTCTCCAGGAGGAGAACGTAATGTTAGTGTCTCATTTTAAGAACTTATCACTCATATCTTTATGTTGATTTCTACTTACTCTAGAAATCAAGGAAGGAATCGGGAGGAGTTTATTTTGGTTAATTTAGTTTTGGTTTTCTTTTCTTTCTTTCTTTTTTAATATTATTTTTCTGGCTTTTTTTTTTCAGCCACAAAGAGAACTAGAAAATAAACCAAGGTTTACAGGTTCTTCTTAAAATTCCAGTTTGTCATTTACAGTTACCTGAATTCAATGTATTATTTAGCTCTCTTAAATTTCCTTAACTAGGGGAAACAAGAAAATTTCCTTCCATAATTTGCATTTCATCATTCTTCCAAGAAATAAAACATGAGAAAAATACATATATTACAAGCTAAATGCACTTTCTTATTTTAATGATGGAGGGAATTCTGATTGAATGCATTGCTTGAATTAAGGCTGGTTTATGCATGGATTGAGTTATGGACTTTAGGCGTCTTTAGAAAAGTGGTATTTTTCCTAACACCTGTCCCCGACTTGAACTATTTCTTAGTGTACTCTGAGCTGAGCAAGAGGTTACAGTGTCTGGGATCCATGTGTTAGAGGACCTTGCTCTGGCCTTCCACTGACTGCACCATTCACCCTGGAAAGAAGAATTTACAGGAACAAAAGGCTGTACCTACTCAGTGGCAACCCAGTCCCATCTCCACCACTCTGAGCACCTAGAACTCCAGAATTTCTACCAGATGTCTTCAAGCCCACATCCAGGGTGGGTACAGACTTTTTCTGTGGGCCTATACTACCAAAGACAGACTGTACCAACACCCCTAGACCATAAGAGGGACCAAGGCATCACTGTGAGAAAGGCAGGACAGGGATTGAACTGAAGGCAGGGAGTCTCTACACATCTTCATGAAGCTGCTCATGGTTCAGGATTAGCCACAAGGGAGAAGCAAAGGGGAGTGTCCGTGGCCAGAAACTAGTGATATGGAAGAGGGACAGGGGGTGTCAAGAGCCCGCTTGATGGATAACTTTATAACTTGACCTATAACCTGAAAATATTTAGACACTTAGTCCATTGGCCTCCATTTATACCCTAATCTAGGTGAACATTAGGGGAGAGTTGCCTGAAAGCCTATCTCTCTATTTGCATTAAGTCAATTGCTCTAATTGTGTCAGGATGACATAATGGGGAAGAAAAGAGTCATTTTAGCATGAAGTGGATTTGAGTTCAAATATTTTCCTTATACTTCATACTATCTGTGTAAGGTATGAAAAGTCAGGGAAGTCCAGATGAGGGAATTCATATAAATAGAAAAGAGATCAGTGGTTGCAGGGCTGGGAGAGGAGAGAATGGGGCATGACCACTGATTAGGGAGCATTGCTGGAGGGGTGATGAGATATTCTAAAGTTAAATAGTGGTGATTATTGCACAGCCCTATGAATAAAACAAAAACATTAAATTGAATGATTAAAAGAGTAAATTACATGTGAATTATAGCTCAATAAAGGTTTTTTTTAATAACTTCAAAAAAACAGATTGAATCTTGATAGAAAATTCAATTTAAGTTCACTTTGTGAAATAAATATATTGCCATGGGGACAGTCCCTTTCCTTCTGACTGTGTAGCACAGTGCTGTTTGGATCCTTTACTATAAGGTGGTATCTCCTATTCCTTCTTCCTGAAGATTCTAGACAAATCCCAAATGCATCACCTCCTTACAAAACCTGTGATCATTTACTCATTCTGAGCCTAGTGGGTCTATCTTGTAATACAGGAAAAGAAGCAGTGGGTCTGTGGATATATTTTTTTTCCTGGCCAGCTACTGAGCCTTGCACCATCAATTTCTTCTGATGCAACATAGCCAAGTCACAGGTTACTAATACCTACTGATTAGTAGGTATGGCTCAAGTGGTAGAGCAGATGCTTAGCATGCATGATGTCCTGGGTTCAACTCTCAGTACCTCCTCTAAAAATAAACAAACAAACAAACCTAATTACCACCCCCTTCCCTCCCGAAATAAAGACTGACTTAAAAAAATCAATCAATCCAGGTATTACCTGTCCTAAATGGACTGTAGAATCAATTTATTGGAATAGCACCCATTCATCATTATTATAGAAGTCTATCTATATAATGTTATATAAATATTCCTTGTTTTAGAGTATCCACGAATTCCCATATCTTCCTGATAAGGCAATTTTCAACATTAGAATTTACTTTTTAATCTAAATGCCTATAAAAATACAAATGCCCCTCTAATGGTGCCAGTATCTTTTAAGTCTTATTAACATGACAACAAAATGCAATTCGTTTTTTCTCTCTTCTTGCGATGCCTAACTGCTGTCCTTTTGTGTTGTTAAAATATTTCTCATATATGTATTTTTCTTGTTTTCTTGTCCATATTAACAAGTCCATGCCTGCATTCACTAATATCTGTTATTGTTAGTTTAGTTGATTTCTCTGCTTCCAGTCTTCTATTCTTCGACTCATCCAACATTCCACAGTTGTAGTAACCCAATCATGAAAGCATAACCCCTGTATTGCTAACTTGCATCAAATCCAAATTCCTCTTCCAGATCTTATAGTCCTAAAGCCAAGTTCCAATAGTACATAATAAGTATATCTCCCTTTAATCTCCAACAGAAACTATCTCATTCAATTCCCAACTACAATATATTCATTCTATTGGGCTTATATTCTTTCATTGAAATATGTCTGTTATTATTAACAAAAGAAAAATAGAAAGGCTTTAGGGAATAGGGTAGATTCTGACGTGCTACCCAGACCCACTTTTAGGAATGAAGTCTCCACCTGCTATGACTGTGACAGCAAATGGCTCTCAGATTCGGCTCACTTCGAGAAGTCCCTCAGCTAAAAATCTTCCTTATCCAAAGTCATACCTCTTTTCATGGGCCAGTGGTATCCACCAATGATCAGCATAGGTGCTCTCTCCAACTTAGGACAACCCTGAAGGGCCATCCCAAGTTCAAGCTGCCTGTCTGCTGGAAGCCAACCTGTACAGTTGGCTGAGTCATCACTGGGAATGCCTCAAGCTCAACTTATTTTTCTGCCAAATCCAACTTCCTTCCTTGCCTGTCCACAGGTGTTGATTCCAAAGGCATTTCCTAAAAATGCCCTGCATTCTAATCTCTATCTTAGAGACGGCTTATATAGGAGACCAAGTACAACAGAGCTATTAATCAGTATGTACAGTTGACATTGAACAACAAAGGTTTGAACCATATAGGTCCATTTACACATGGATTTCTCAATAAATACACAAAAATATATGTATAGAACATTGTGTGCAAGACTTGCATTGCAGTGGATAACCTATCTTTCCATAGACATAAGGTGAGCGATATTTAAGATAAAATTAATAATGGGTTAGTTTTCTTATTGTTTTATAACTTTCCTTTCAAAGAATTACATGACCTTATAGTATGCCTTTCTCTCTTGTATTTGGAGAAACTGTGTGAGCCTCTCATTACAGGTGCTTTTTTTAATGTAACAATGTTTCCAGCACTGTATTATAAATATGACTGTAATACTACATGCCATTAAAATTTTACAAAGTTTCATTCATCAGTGTATAGGCTAGGCTACCATGAAACAATTGTATGAATTATACTGGGCTAACATAAGCCATCACATTGCTGCGTCTTTGTTATCCATTCATGAATTGTTAAACCTGTAAACAAATATGAATTTCTTTTTCACACATCTTTTCACTTTTAATTGTTAGTAATATATCTACAATATTTCATATCAGTAAGACAGTATTGATGTAGGTAATGACAGATGATTCATCCTGTCAACAGACAACATAAATTACTTATCAGTAAATACAGTATGGTACTGTAAATGTATTTTCTCTTCTTTATAATTTGCCAAGCAACATTTTCTCTTCTCTAGCTTACTTGATTGTAAGAATACAGTATATCATACATATAACATACAAAATATGTGTTAATGACTGTTTATGTTATTGGTAAGGCTTCTGGACCACAGTAGGCTACTAGTAGTTAAGTTTTGGGGGAGTCAAAAGTTATAAGCAGATTTTCAACTGGGGTGGGGATCAGTGCTCCTAGCCCTGCATTGTTCAAGGTCACCTGTTTTTATTCCATGACCTTGAGTGTGCTTTCCTCTCTACAGACATTCTTTCCCCTTCATTCCTCTCACATTTAACTCTACTTACCCTTCGTCAGCCACTTCCAGTTATATCTCTTTCTTACTCCCTCCAATCTTTTTAGTTCATGCTAATCTTTGTCCTTTTAGATTATTATTGTGTGTTGAGTTAGGACCTCTGACTTATTGAACAATGACATCATAAGTTTGAAGTGCTTTATAAACATCAAATGAACCAATGTCAAGTGTAATCACCCTAGTGTGGTCTTGCTTGCCGTGATACCAGGAACCATGCTTCTCATTTCCTTTCCTCTCTCACCTCTGCCCCTCCA
This sequence comes from Vicugna pacos, assembly GCF_048564905.1. Lineage (NCBI taxonomy): Eukaryota > Metazoa > Chordata > Mammalia > Artiodactyla > Camelidae > Vicugna > Vicugna pacos. The sequence continues at coordinate 43,310,373 of NC_133000.1, forward strand.
CTCCACCTGCATATTGTGGTACAATTGAAAGACAAACTATATTTTAGATAGATTTTCTTAAAAACAAAGAATTTATGTCTTACTGAATATAGGTAGTTTTAAAATAAAGATGATAACCAAAGTAAAATATGGAGAATGATTAATTTTGGAGTATTTGGTTGATGATGTCTTCACATTATGTGTAGATATAACATGAAGATACTGAGCATTTGGGCAATTTCTGAACCATACATTAGAAGCAGTGCTGATTGTACACAGTCACTTCCTAAATGTAATCAGCATGGCATATCCCATAATTTTGGAGAGTAAATACAGTTATAGCTGTCTATTTTTCTAATGATAGCCAGTAAATGCACCACTTTCCCTGCTTTTTGTTGCCATTTGTTATTATTATGAAATAAAAAGAAGGAAGGAAATAAGGAACAAAGTAAATAAAGAAGAAAAGAAAAATTACATAATGAAATCTGCTCCTTAACTGACCAGCCAATGATGTCTGATCTGTGATGACAGCATAAGACTATCTCCCGAATGAGCCACTGATCTTTGAGGAAGAACAATGCGCCCCTCAAATCCAAGCTCAATGTAGGCAAGTCTATACTTGGGATTTTTTAAAAACTGATGTTCTTGTGGTTGTCCATTGTTCCAAAGAGCATAGCCTAGTATTGGACTGAATTTGTATGTCTGTGCCCATGTCCCTGGGTCTTTAGGCCCTGGTTTGAACTTAAGTGAGCAAATTTACTTTAAAAGAAATCAATTTCACAGGCTCATTTGTTTGTATTTACAACTGTTCATTGATACAGAGCGCTCTGGCACATCATTGTCCGAGGGTGACAAAATCGAGGGCACTGACCCCTGTGATCCACATTTCCTCCAGCTTTGCAACTTAGGGGCATCAAGGAAGGCAGCCTGAATTAAACGTAAAAGATCTGATGATTGTCTAATTCTAGAACAATGACTGTTTATTTACCCTATGTTTATCTTAGAAGTTTACATAAATGTTTCAGACATTTAAATTCTGTCTCTTTGGATTAAAACATCAAACAAATCTGTGCCTTGAAAAATATAATTTAATTCTTAACACAAACTGATGAGAATGCTTATCTCCATTTTACAGAGGAGAAAACTGAGAATTGAAAAGACTGAATAATTTACTCAACATCACTTAGTTGGGATGGAGCATCGGACTATCTCACACCAAAATATTAGTTCCTTATATGACTGTATGCATAAAAAAAAGTCAAGGGATACTGTAGTATTTGGAATTGGCTGTCAGTATTAGTGTAGTTGACGTTTGAGTGCTTGTTTTATGATTCTCAAAAAATAAGAGTTTATTAAGTTAAAGATTTCCATGGAATAAGGTCGTAATTTGTGTTTATTGGAAAAAGACAGAGATGTTTTAACTTCTCTGCCTACAAATTGCTTTCTGAGAGATAACTCCTCTTCCCTTACAAGACAAACTCAGTGTGAAGGAAAAAGGATGTGTGGATGCTTTCTATCTAACATTTCATTTCCTTTAGGCAGCTCTTGGAATTCTGTCATTAGGCTGTCATCATATTGTGCTTGTTTTATCCTGATACCAAGATCTACGTGTCTATAAAGAAAGCCAGGGAACTATTCAGCTGAATAAGAATGCCTTCAAAATTAGAAGTGGCATCAAGGTTTATTTTTTAACAAGGAAACACATAGCAATTAATCGATAAAATGGCACTGGATGAACAGAGGAACAAAAGAATTCAATAATTAAAGTATTGTTCTAATCTTTTTAAGTGAGAAGGGAAATACTTCATCTGCTGTCAATAAGAAACACAACTTCCTCCTTAATTTTTTTAAAAGAATATTTTAAGAAGAAAAATAAAAAAGGAGGAAAGGGAGGGAAGGAGGAAGATAAAGGGTCTCTCTTCCAACTGTTACTGGACAGCATGCCCATTCTCAGTGGGACATGGATGGTAAAGGAAGGATTCAGGTTGGTGTAATGGACAGTGTGACAGAAAATTGGCACCTCCGTGTCCACTGTGGTGTGCTGTTCGGATCCTCCCTCAGGATCAAGGCACTTATTCTTCAGCTGCAGAGGTCTTGGCCGGTGAGGCTTGACCGCTGGTCTTCATTCCAGAAATTTCCTTTATAATAAAGAACTGCTTCATCCCAAAGTATGCCCTGTTCCTGGGGCAACCTGCCCTATCGGCCTCCTGGTACAATATCCGATGATTATCGGCTTAGCTTATCTCTCTCCCTCAGTCTCCTGCTTTCTCTCTTTCTCTGTCTCTCTCGAAAAATACACACACACACACACACGCAAACACACAGCAAATATGTAACCATCTTGCAATAAATTATTGGAAAACCTAAATTTAAAGTGAAGAAATATTTAAATGAGTTGTATCTTATGAGTGCATTTAATTCAACTTTTTTTTCCTATTTAAGAGCTATACTTGCTCTACGTATATTTTCTGATTTTCTTTCTTTTCTCTCAACTTTAGAGATTGAGTGAATTATGCTCTTCAGTCATTACAGACTAATGTCATCAAGTATAGCAGCAGTTAGCATATCCTCAAGAAGATAAACCCCTTTCTAGATATTTTACACATTTAATACAAGGATTTGGTTGCAAAGCAGGTGGGAGGACTTCAAAAGCTTAAGGTAGAAAGGGCTGGTAGAAACAACAGAAGCTGCCGACGCCCCTGGAGGGAAGCCTGGAGCCGGATCCTGCCCTTGTGCTGATGGCAATACTGTTACTGTCAGTTTTGGTCATCGCATCCTTTCCTCCCTTCCAACTGCTATAATGTGGCTGATCTACATTCTTTTCTTTAATTTTTTTTTGGGGGGGTGAGGTTATTAGACCATTTATTCATATATTATTTATTTTAATGGAGGTACTGGGGTTTGAACCCAGGACCTTATGCATGTTAAGCATGCACTCTACCACTGAGCTATACCCTCCCCTACTATACTCTTAAATACACGTGTGTCTTTGTAAAATAAGTAGTGTGCATTTTTAATGTGCACGCACTAAAATTGTATTTCAGTTATGTTCATACTTCGTTTTCAGCATTCATTTCTATAATCTCTCTAGTTTGCCTGATATATAGCTAATTTGTGATTTGTAACTAATTCATAGGATTCTGTGGTGCAGATCTGTATATTTTATTCATCCGTCCCCCTTTAGTCATTAACTAAGTCTCTTCCAATCTCTTGCTAGCTCAAACAATACTGTGACTAATATGTGCATATGCACCTCCTCTTGGGAAGACTATCAAGGCAAGGGATCACTGAGCCATGATGGTAAACATACTAACTTTACAGGGAACTGGCAGACTACATCCCCAAAAGGCTATACCAGTTTACACTCCTTAATAGTGCATGAGGAAGGTTCCCCTCTCAACATCGTCAAACCATGGTGACACCCAACTTTCGAATTTTGTCAATCTCTTGCATGGAAAGTTTAATTTCATAGTAGTTTTAATCTGTGATATTCTAGTGAATTTGAACATCTCTTCTTACATTTGTTAACCACTTGAATTTACTCTCTGTGAAGAACCTGTTCATTTTTCTGTTGGATTGCTCATCTTTATCTGGTTGCTTTTCAGAACGAGAATGAATTTTACAATTTTATTTTCACATATCCATTCATTAGTTCATTCACTAATTAGATTTCTATTGACACTTACCCTGTGGTAGGTATTTCTTTAAGCACTGAGGATACATTGGTGAATGATAGATTGATGACAAAAAAAAAATCTTAACCTGAAGCTTGCATTCTAGTTAGCAGTGGTGGGGGATGGTGGTATGTAGAAAACAAGGAAGTTAAATGAATGAGAATGAAATAGTATGTATGTTAGAAGGTGATAAGTAGAGGTGTTAGGAAAAAGAGGAAAAGTAGAACAGGATAAAGGAATTGGGAGAAGGGTGATTAGCATAGAAGTCTTCCAACAGGTGACATTTAAATAAGGACTGGGAGAAATCATGAGTATTATCTGTGAAGGTATCTGGAGGAAACCTTCAAGAGAGAAGCTAACCAAAGACTTAAGATGTGCATATAATGCAAGTGTTTGAGGAACAGCATGAAAGCTAGAGGGAAGACACATGGTAGTAGGAAGTCTAATCAGACAAGAGACAGAAATTTTATTTCACTCTGAGTGAGGTTGGCTGGCAGTGGCCATTGTTGAGCAGAGGAATGACATGCTCTGGTGTATGATTTATAAAAAAGCATTCTGGTGGCTGTGTTGAAAAGAGACAGTCCATGGGCAGGTGTAGAAGCAGGCAGACCAGTCAAGAAGCTACGGTAGCATCCAGGCGAGAGAGGATGATGGCTTGAATTTGATATTAACGAAAGAGATGGTGAGAAGCAGTGAGATTCTGGACATATTTTGAAGGTAGCATCAATGGATATTAATTCCTTGTGGGTTTATGATGCTGTATATAACACCTACCAATCTGTCATCTGACTCCAGTGTTTATTCATAATATCCTTTACTCAACAGAAGTCCTTAATTTCAATGTAATTAAATCTATCTAATTTTCACATTAGAGACTCTGCTGTTTTTGTCAATTTAAGATCTTTCCAGCACCAATCTCTTATATTTCTTTGTATTAGCTTTAGAGTTTGACATTTTATATTTTGGGTTTTAATTGTTTAATCATTCATCTTTGTACAATATGAACTAATAATCCAACTTTATATTTTATCTCCAGATAGTAAATCAGTTTTTCCCAAAACAGCCCTTATTTTCCCTGTTGATTTGTGGTATCGCCCAGATTTTATTTCACGTCCCCACAAATACATGCACCTTAGTAAGCTATAATTAGCCTCTGTGTTGCATAATATCTCAATTGGAATTAATTATCTATTGACCAAAAGTTCTTAACTTTTGTACAAAAAAGTGTAAATACTATACAACTGATTTAAACATCTGGCACCACTAGGACCAAGAAATCCGAACCAATGTTTTCTACAGAGCTCAGAATGTTTGAGTTATCCCACGCTTTTTAAATCCTCTGAAAAATAATCTAAGTCAGAAGACTGAGTCTTGGAACACATATATAAAAGAGTCCACACCATTCCAGTTTTTACAAGTCAGGTTAATAATATGCTTTTTTCTTCTTAAGAAGGAGAACTTATTAGAGACTTTAAAAATCAGTAATTTCACCAATCTTACATGATTAGCCACCACGTAAACCTGTGTAACGGGGATATGTCTGAGGTCTTATGATCTTCGATTGTCTTCCCTGTACGAAGGAAATAAAAATGCCCACGACTCCTTTTTGATATGAGGGCTAAGACAACAATGAGGAGAAGCTGTAATTGATTAAGTTGTCAAAATAAGAAATGGTGATTCAGTGGTGACTCAGTCCTAGGACAAGCGGTCTGTTTTATCTTTTCTCTGTTAGTTATCCTCCACGTGGGAGCTCCACTGTGACACAATTCACAGTAGACCCGTCTGTAAACGACAAAGCTGATGTCTCAATAGTAGCTTTTCTCTTTAAGAGCAGACCACAATCTCCTGCCAAGCTCTGAGGAAGAAGATATTATTTGACTGACTTCCTTACTGTTTTTGGCAGTATTACAGAACCATATTATCATATGAAAAAACATTGCCTAAGTGTTTTTCTCTAAGGTACAACATAAAATAAATATGGTGTTCTGCATCACAAATTTGTAAAAAGTATGTTTACAAATATTCCTATTACAGTGTTTTATTTTTGGTTTTTGTTTTAAGAAAACTCCTTGGGTGCTGAAGAAAGAATAAAATTATTCATGATTTCTTGTTCTTGTTTTCAGAAATCTGTACTTAATTGTTCAATGGATGATCAGTTAAGGTATATTTACCAAATTTCTATGTCCCTTAAGTTGTAGTGACTATAACAATCCCCCACATATAATTGTTGAGTAGCTTTTCTTCAATATTGTTTCATACAATAGTAAGTGTATGCTAACCTTCCCCCGCCACACATGCACAAACTTCATTGTATTTCTATTGTGGATTTCTGGGGATCTATTTAATGCTAACCCTGAGCAGATGTTTGGAGTCTAGGTTGATGGCTTAACAGCTCCTGACATAAGCATGACCTTCATAAAATTAAAGCATGGGTTGTCTAATATGGTATAAGTGGCCTTTTATTTAAATCTGAGTTGGAGGTACAGAGTCAATAATCACTGAGTATGAACCAAGTGTAATAACCCAAAGATGATGAGATGGTATTTGCCCTTTATCCGCATAAGGTTAAAACGGCTGTCAAGGTGATAGACGCTAATCAGTGAGACCTGAACAATTATGCCCAATAATCATTAAATGAAGGCAGGGAACTAGACTCCTGGGAGATCACCAGCCTTTGGCAAAACAAGATGTGCTTTTATTAAGAGAATCACAGAATTTGGAGCTGAACGTAGTGTGGAATTCAAAATGAAGTCCAATTTCTCAGTGCTGCCCTGTAGGATTCTAGAGGAAATGGCTATGTGTGATACTTTTATAAAACTTGCTACAGAAAATGTACGTACATTAGGAAAGCTAATAACCCCATAGTCCTCTGGAGAGGAATGAATGCACATTATTTTGGAACACACTTTATCATAAGCACAGTACTGACTCTGCATTTCATAGTATGTTCTTTTTCATAAGTTGATCTTTGCAACACAGCGTCTCACTAGAGAAAATCCATAATTGCTATTTATCTATTTAAAGTAGGATATAAAATGAAAAGAAAAGTGCTAAATCAGAGCAAAATATGCTATTTTTAATTTCCCTCTAAGTGACCCTTATGACTGTAAAATGGGATTAAAAAATAGAATTCTGCTGCTACAGGCACTCATCATCAGAGGTGTGGTAGAGAAATCATTTGATCTGACTACAATATTTTGTATAATGGAATAATAGGAACTATTCAATAACATGAAATATTCTTTAGTTGTGCAAAGTTATATTGGAAAGAAAGCTTTCTTTCAAGTAATTAGTCTGGATTACCTTCTGGAATATCTTGTATGAAAGTAGAAGGTGATTTTCCTTCAAGTATCCACTGATTGATTTCTGGGATGATATCATTTTATATCACTGATTACCTGAACTTTGATCATTCTGGGGGGAAATGTTGGAAAAGAAAAGAGAAATTCTTCTGCTATGATGTACTGTATGTATTTTTCTCTTCCTCAAGTGGATTAGAAAATTTTATTTTTCTCAATTGGTGGCAACCTTTGTAGCTATGCTAGATAATAAAACAGTGGAAAAGGATTAACATTAGAAATATAAAAGTCATTAGCAAATTCTGGGCAGAAATTAAGCCCTTTAAATGTATTATTATGATATTTTTTGTAGAGGAATAGGAAGAGTATTATACTAGTGAAACCTGTAGCAAAGTAGGATTAATATTTTTGCCCTTATCCATTATTTTCACATAGTATATGAAGAATAGTTTTATACATTATAAGTTGTCATTAAATACTTCTGATTGATGAAACAGAGTACATTCCCATTCAGTTAATATTTTGTGTCTATGTGAAATCTAGATGTTTTTAATTTTATGTTGTAGCAGCACACCTGATTACATTCTAGAGTATCTTTGTCTCCATTCTCTAACCCAGCATAGCCATCTGACATAAAACCAACATCATCTCTCAGCTTCCTAACTGGCCTCCCAGTATCCATGTTTTCTCCACAAGGGAACAACAATGGTCCTTCTAGAATGCCAAATGTAACAGAAACAGACTCGCAGACATAGTAGACAATCTTATGGTTATTGGGGGAAAGTGAGTGGGAAGGGATAAGTTTGGGAATTAAAGTTTTCAAATGTTAAACACTATATATAAAAACAGATGAAAATCAAATTTCTCCTGTGTAGCACAAGGAACTATATTCAATATCTTGTAATAATCCTTAATGAAAAAGAATACAAAAATGAATATATGTATATGTATATATGTATGACTGGGATGTTATGCTGTACAACAGAAACTGACACATTGTAACTGAATAAGAAAAAGTAAAGTGCCAAATATGATTATGAGTGTTCTGGCTTAAACTTCAAAATTTTATTGCTTTTAGGAAACAATTCCAGCACTTAATGTTCTATAAGGCTCAACACATCAGAGTCTTCGCCTTACTGAGTTCCAGCCCCAGGGCCCTGGCATATGCTTCCCCTCGACTCTGTAATGATAGTTTTCCACTTCTTACCCAAAATGCTATTCTCACCCTCATACCTGCTTTTTTCATAGCATTAAACATCCCTTCTTGAGAGAAGTCACTACTGACCCCCCAGCCTAGATGGATCACCCGTTTGACACACCCTGCACACCACACATTTCCTCCATTGAACTTAACACAACTTTAATTAAAAATTTATCTAGATGGTTTTGTTGGATATTTTATTAGCATACCATATGGTGGATGAGCACAGGCCTTTTCTATTTTGTCCATTATTGTGTACAGAGTACCTAACACACAGGAGTCTCAAAAACCTATTACTTGAATTGGCAAACGCTTCTGCTGCTGGCGCTTTGTATTACTTACCATTTGCTGCTTACAAATTACCCCAAAACGTAGTATCTTAAGACAAGAAACATTTATTGTCTCATAGTTTCTGTGGGTCAGAAATCCAGGCCCAATTCTGACCTCCTACTCTGAGTCTCACAGGCTGTGGTCAGGGTGTCCACCAGGACTGCCATCCTCTCAGGTCTTCCCTGCAGAGGAACTCATTTCCCAAATTCATGCACATGGTGGTTCACATTCAGCTCCTTATGAGCTGAGGGGCTTAGTTCTTCGCTGGCTGTTGAGCTAACTGTAGATTTTTGCCACATGGGCCTCTGCATAGGGCACCTTGTAGCACTGCAGCTGCTTTAGCGGTACGAGCAAGGGCGATGAGCCTGAGCGAACAGTCCAGCATGGTGGAAGTTAGCCTTTTGTGCATGGATCTCGGAAGTGATGCCTCATCTATGCTTTTGGATAGGAACGTACCACTAGATCCAGCCCACCCTCAATGGGGAGGAATTATGCAATGGTAACTCCAAGAAGGAATCGCAATTACAACATCGTGTAATTCCAAGGTGAAAACACTCTAGAAGCTGCCTACCACGGGTCACTCCATCTTAAGAGAATTTTTTCATTTAGCACTTTAAAAGGAATGTTGACTGGAGAGTAAAATGCCCATTTTATGCTCACTTTATACTAGAATTATTACAAACATACAACCCTTCATATTCAGATCTAAATTTCCTGAAGGCAATATGGACCTGCACAGCAACTAGCTCAGTTCCTTGAACATAAAATGTACTCAACAAATATTTATTGAATGAGTGAATGAATGAATACATGGAACTGAAAGATTTTGTCCTATTTTTTTAAAAAGGGAGAAACATAGAAAATCCCTTTTCCATCCGTTTTTAAATTTTAAAATATTTTATTTCCTAATATGAAGACTATGAGGTTGTTATCTCCTATTATACCCAACTGCAATACACACACACACACACACACGTATACATATGTGCATACACACACATACACACATATATATGTATACCAGACACTCACATGTTCCAAAGATTTGCAGGGAAGAGAATGTCATCTTTGGAGAAGATTTGGATTTTACCGATTGTGTGAAAGAACATAAATATTTAATTTTTCAGACTTCTTATCAAACTCCTCATGGAATGAGGTTTCTTGGAATGAAGATTTGTTTACAGCAATGATAATCATGCCAGTAAACTGTACTTTCAGGTTGAGAAACAGAAAGCAGTATTTGTGAGGCCATGAGGCTTACTGCATAACTGTTTAAAAATCTAATCAGTCCTGCAAATTCTCAAATCTATTCCTCTAAGGGAAAAACATGCTCAAATTTTGCATAACAGTTGCCAATTCTTAAAAGGCTAAATTAGCGTTAATAAAGAAAACAGTGGGGAGGAAGCACCACTGCCCCCTGGAGGAGACAGATGTGGAGGCATCCTCTGTCCTGCCTGCTCCTGCCTTCCGAGAGCAAGCGCCACATTAGTCGGTGATGAAGATGTGTCTTCGCCTACGGAACTCAAGCAGTGGCAGATCATCTTTATAAACTCTGAATAATTCTCTAAAGAAAGAACCAAAGCAGTTGGCATGTTATTAGCTGTCTCAGAGCAAAATGCATGAAATCAAATTATACTGTATTCCGATGATCATCTCTACATGAGAACAAAAGTGAGGCCATAGGACAGTATTCCAGGGAGGTTCTCATAACTTGCATACCTGCCATTAACTGGCTTAGTGACGAGAGAATGATAATAATAAGGAACAGAGTACCTGGCAATTATTACATGTGAAACAATTATATTATTTTGAAAATAACTGTTTCATAATTTCTAGTCCTGCTCAAATATTCAAAACAGCCTAATGCTCCTAATACATTATTTTTCAAAACTGTTCATTCAAATACTTTTTTAATGAGTAGCTACTATGTTATAGGTCAAGGTCACGGCACACAAGATTCTCTGTATCAGACTAGTCTCACTGCTGGTTGTTGTATTTCCCTTTAACTTGTCTTGAAATACACCAAAGTATATTTTTTTTAGTATCCTGGCAGGATACTAAATGAAATGAATTTATATACTATAGTTTTAGTGTAGTATGCTTGGTGTTTGGAAAATTTATAATTTTATGATATTATGATTTTGTACGAGAATGTGTTGCAGGTTTCTATTTGTTCTTATATTGATTTTTGTCTTTCAGTCACTACAGTTTTATGTTACCTAGGTCCTGTGTTTTTCTTGTTAACTTTTGCCAAGGAGATTTTGTCCCTGTGGTTGGTTTTGTTTTTAACATTTTGTTATTGATTTATAATCATTTTACAATGTTGTGTCAAATTTCAGTGCACAGCACAATTTTTCAGTTATACGTGAACATATATATATCCTGTGGTTGTTGCTATTATGCATAGAATACTTTCCACATTTGAGTGTTTACTGTTTATTACTTATGATAGCAGCTAATTATTTTAGTATTGTTTTATATTCACCTTAGTGAATTTTAGTAGGTTTCCTATTCCCCTGGAGTATTTTAGGCGATTTTAAAGTAGAGTAGTATTCACCAGGAATGGACTTTCTTTATTTTTTCCTCATTTTAATTTAATAAAATATAATGTCCTTATTAATATTATATATTTTGAATTGGATATGTTAATATACATTTATATTTCATTATGCAAATGTTTATTATGTTTTTACTGCTGTAAAAATAATAGTGGCTCTAACAAAAGTTCTGATCTAGTCCCTGATATTAATGCAAATAAATTTAGAATTTTTTAGTTTTGAATGATGCTTGCAGGTCAGTAGATTGATCTTTTTGTCTCTATTATTTGGTGTAATTTATTCAGGTCCATTAAACAAATCAGGTTGCTTTGTAGCATTTTCCATATTTGAAATAGTATATTTCAAAAATTTCACATAGATTTCCAGCTGTGAAATTATATTATTCTAGTGTATTCTAACGGATAGACTTTAAATCAACTTTTCCAATTTTTACATTTTCTAATTATCCTTGTGTAAATGTTGCTGTTCTTAGTTCATTAATAAATTGGATTATCATAAATATTCAAATATTTTCAGTATAGAGTTTTGTTTTTAATTATAATCTTTATCTGTGGTTATACCTATTTTAATTTCCCTTAACATTTATATTTTTCCTTCTTTTATTTTTTGCTTCAAAGTCTCACAAATCCTCTAAATGACATTCTCATCGTTAGAAAACCAGTACTTGTATTTATTTTTGATCTTTTCTTATTTATTCAACTTTAACTCATCTTTATAAAATCTCCTCTTTCTACTTTCTCTAAAAAAATTAAAATAATGTATTGATTTCTTCACTTTTTTCTTTGATTTAATAAAGAAAGCAATTAAATCTTCACATATTCTTCTGAATACCATGTTGCTAATCATAGGTGGTTTGGCATGAAATTTGGCTCATTGATGCTTAGATAATTTGTAATATCAGTTTTGATGTTTTTCTTTTTTAATTCCAGGGGTTACATACTAATATTTTCTTACTTTAAAGCACTTAATATGTTTATGATCACCCTTTTGTTATTTGTTTTTAATTTTGTCAAAATATTTGGCTTTAAAATCTTTAAGGTTCTGAAAATTTAGCACTACTTGTAGATAATTAGATGTAGAAATGTATGTACAAATGTATTTATGTATATGTACGTGAATGTATAGGTATTTATATGTGTATTCTGGAATTATTCAATTCCTTGTGTTGTTAATATTTGTTTCTAATAAACTCCTCTGCAATTAACAGCATCAATAAATGCTCCATTATAATTATTTATTCTATTTATTAAAAAAGCAAATTTGAATGCCTCGTATCACAAGTCCTGTTTTAGGTATTGTGAAGACATCAATAAATACACAAAATATTGAAACAGACCACTCTATGCCTTTCTAATAGTTTTTGCTCCATTGCCTGTGTTATTTGTTCCATGCAGAATTAGGACTATCACATATTCATAAATTTTGCCTTGTATTATTATATAATGTGTCCTTTTAATGACTTTAGTCTTCTAAATATTCAATGTCAGGCTGTTTCATAAGTAAGTCCTACTTAGGTTTAGTTTGCACTTTCTTTATGTGTTTCCCTTTTTATTTTGAGCCTCTTTTTATCACACTGTTTCATACAAGTTTCTTTTAATCAGGACATACCTCCGTCTTTCCTAGTTTTTACATATTTTTAATGAAGCATGTTATACATACAATAGTGTATGTAATGTATACACACAGTGTGAACATTCTTTAGGGCCCTCTACCTGACACATGGTATCTCAATTAGTAATTTTCCTATGTACCTCATTTCCTCTCCTCATGATCTTTATTTCCCTCCTTTCCTCCAAAGAGCATCTTTTTTTTCACTAATTTTGTCATGATTTACTTTCATTATTTTTTTCTCTTCATGTTTTTTAATTGAAGTATAGTCAATTACAATGTGTCAATTTCTGGTGCACAGCATAATGTTTCAGTTATACAAATAAATACATATATTTGTTTTCATATTCTTTTTCAGTATACATTACTACAAGATATTGAATATAGCTCCCTGTGCTATACAGAAGAAATTTATTTTTTAATCTATTTTACATATGGTAGTTAATATTTGCAAATCTCAAACTCCCAATTTATGCCTTCCCATCGTCTTTCCCCCCAGCAACCATAAGTTTGTTTACTATGTCTGTAGACCTGTTTCTGTTTTGCAGATAAGTTCATTATTTTTAAAAGCAGTGTGTGTTTTTACCATTGAATAATAAATTATTAATTCTTGTCAGTTTTCTTCGTATAAAAGATCTCATTATGTTGATTTCTTTAGTGACTTTCTATGACACCTAATGTTTATAAGGTTTATCCCTATAGATATGACTTCCATGTAAAGCAATGTCATCATATTTTCTACTACTGTTACAATCCTTTTTTCTCCCCCTAATGTTACGCTATCACAAACATTTTATCACTTGTCTTCTGATGAAATTATTCAAGAGATTCTATTAGGAATGGAACAGTTGAGTTATACAGTATAGATACTCAGTGTTACTAGATAACAACAAAATGGTTTTCAGAGCTGTTGAACAAATGCACACTTTCACTAGGAGTGTCAGGGTTTTCCTTGCTATACACCATTGCCAGGTACTGTAAATATTTTAATTTTTGTGAGTGTGAAACAGCATCTTTTTCTGATTTTCAGTCTTTTGAAATGTGTTGTGACTCGATTTATCACTTAACAGATGAACAATTCATGTTCATATTCTACATACAGGTGGAAAAGAATGCGATTCTCTCTTTCCTCTTATGTTAGAAGAACCACATTTTCAGTTGAGACTTGCCAGAATAAAAAGTAATTTAGGGGTGGGTCTTCCTTGCATTGCATATTATATAACCATAGACTAGATAAAAATAATAATAATAATTTTTTAGACCCACAACTGAGTCAGCTGGAAGGGTTTTCTTTTCCTTTTCTGCCTTTTTTCTTCTTCCGACAGACTACTTGGAGGTGATAGCGGGGCTTCAGTGGCCCTTGAGGAACTTGAGGTGATCTCAGAGAAGGAAACCACATGCCTGGAAGTGCAAAAGGAGGGTGGCAACCTGCCGCTGGAGGCGCTGTGGAGCCACTGAGCTATCTTGGGTCACGTCCCTCCTGACGCTTTTCCACGAGACAGAAATACACTTTTATTTTTTTTTTAAGCCACAACAATTATTTCTCCTTGTTATGTGTAGCTGAACCAGCTGATAGAATTATAAGTATTAAATATTGAATTAAAGATTTTAAATCGAATTCATTAAGCTTTTAATTTGAATGAAAGCCTAGAAGTTGAAAACTCACGGTTAACTTGAGCAAACTTAACTGCTTTCCACTGTGTAGAAAGCAAAAAGCAAACTGTGTCATTTGACAAGAGGGATATGTCTGTTAGCAATTAGGGATTATAGACCACTGTTCTGCAGTGTGTGGCTTGTATCACAGTCCCTCAGGTTGCATGAATAGAAATGTCTTCATGTCATGAATGTTGGCAGGTAGAATAATTTATCTTTACTCTGAGAACTGGCTACCACCTAATGCATAATGTACACTTCTAAGCTCCATCTTTTAATAGGAATATGAACATACTGTAAAATATTTGAAAGAGATCAATCATAAATGTACCGGGATGTAGGTGATACTAATATCTCTTTGTGTATTGAAAGATCTTTCAATGGGAAGGGAGAATTAGTGATGGTTATTGAAGCTCAGTGTATTAGGCACTAATGGGCAGAATTGAAATCAATTGTTAGGAGTTTCAGATAGATCAGTTCGAGCTTAACATATAGAGAGTCTATGCAGTAATCAGAGCTGAACAGGAGTAAAATGAATTTCCTCTGGACATACTGTGTTTCCCGTCACTGGTGGTGATTTAGGCCAAATAACCACATGGTGGAGATGTTGCAGAGGGAATTCCAGCATGAGATGGCTTGTGGGAGTAGAGGACATTTAAGGTTACTTCCAAATTCTGGAATCTGTAAACTAATGGGTCAAATATTTAGGGAAGAAAAGTCACAAATTTATCATTAATGTGGTATTCAAATTCTTGTATCTCAAAATTTTTGTCCCTCAGCTTAATTAAATTAAAAAAACTCCATACTGAATATATTCACTGTAGAAGCTTTTTATTATGCTGGACACTGGCTTAATTTTTTAAATTATGTATTCTTGTACATTATATGTACCTGTCATGCAAAAGCCCTAGAATCAGCATTAGGAGAGTGCTTTAATTTTACAAATGTATAAAAATACATAGAGCTAAAATTGTATTGAAGATAAATATTACAGAGAGAACAAAATAACCCAAAAATGGGTCAGCACAAACTATCCAATTGATTAGATGCCTGCAGAAAACCACAGCAAATGGCAAAATCAATTCACCAATCAGCTTTGCAGTGTTTTATTCTAAACTCAGCCAGCTGGGCAATTAGGCATATACTCGGTGTTTTTATATCTTTCATTGAAGAAAGCATCATTTTCCTTTGGAAGCAGATGGTTAATAACTATAGACGGGGTCAAAGTTCACTAAGGTTACTCGCCTACGAACAGAGTAAATTGACGTGGTAGAATATGTTATTTGTAATCTTTTGAATGATTCAAAACTGAGACAGGCACCTTCATGAGTTGCTATTTGGTTCTAGGTTTTTTCGGCTAAGGAATTAGTCAGTAATATTTTAATGCTATGATTCTCTATTGTTATTTATATAATGTTCCACTGAATTTGTTTTTTCTTTAAATAGGTTAATAACTCAATTAAGAAGTAGAATTCAAGAAGCAGAATTTCAGATGACTCTTGTTTTAGTTTTGGTTAAGATAAAAACAAAAGAAAGAAAGAAGACTTCATTACCATTTTTTCGAAAATCAGCCTTCAAAAATTTTTGTGCTGAGGTCAAATTCTGTTGTTTCAACTCGGCTATTCAATAATCAGTGACATCAGATGAAAGTTTAAAACAGCCAACTATCACAGTATTCTAGAACTGAGAGTGAAATTGTAGAGCACTTATTCTAACTCCTTTATACAAATAAAGACTCTCATTCCTGAGCTTTCAAAGATCACTGGAGACAACATTACATGTACAGTGCAAAATCTCACCAGATCTTCAGGTAATACTTAAATCTTGCACAACTGTCCATCCCTACATAAGGTAAAAATATTGTCAAATTACTAATTTCACTATGATTAAGAGAGTTAAAACAGTTCATTAAAACCACAGCTCACCGAAGAGAAACTACACCAAGTAATAGAACTTCTATAACATTAAAAAGGTTTTCCCTTGATCTTGTCATCAATTTTGCTTGGATACTAGTCTAAAGAAAACACCACTTTACTGCCTGATAACTTTATAGTTATAGTTCAAATATTTTTGAAAGACTTCTTTTTATTAGATATTTTGGTGACTTTATCTAGCATTCTGTCATCAAAACTTAATTTTGAATATGAGTATGAGGTTAGATTCATAGGAATACAGAAATCAAGAAGTAGAAACTACTGTTTCGCTGCCTTTGACACACTTAAGGTCCAAGCCTTAAACATATTTGTATGGCCATAGCCCACACATAACAAGAGTTTCCTTCGTGTCTGTGAATGAGTGAAAGACTGTAGAGATGAAAAGAAAGAATTCAATACCCTACTGACTCTAGCCAAAAATATCACATGTAAAATACCTACCATTTGCTAACTCCCATTTAGGCTAAATGTTAAAGTCCAAATGGACTAAATGTTTTGAAGCAAAATGAAATCATAAAAGTACTAGATGAAAACATGGGGAAATTGTTTTATATGCTCAGATTGAAAAATATCTTTCAAAACACAGACAAAATCCAGAGGTATGGACTGAAAGATTGGTATAGTTGATGATATCAAAACAAATAGAAAAAAAGAAACAAAAACCTTCTGAGTGGTAGGAAAAATCAAAGACAAATGAAAAAGATTGCAAATTTGTTAGGAGGGTTGACAAATATACCACAAGAGACTAATTTTATTAATTTGTAAATAGCTCTTAGAGAAAAAAACAACAGCTGATCAGCATAATAGAAAAATGCAAAAATAATGTCAATACAATGACTCTTCAAGTTATAAAAACTTGTTCAACCTTACTCAATAATGAGAGAATTTATAAGTAAAATGATAGTTAGCATCCATTTTCCATCTGTAAATCTGAAAAGTTAAAAGTCACATTTAATAAAACACTCTTCTGGCCAGCTGTGCGAGAAAAAGTAGTTCTATGTATTGCTTTTAGGAAGTGACCTGATGATATCAGTCAAGATTACATTTAAATATTCTCTTTGATTCTGCAACCATTTTATTCCAAAGATGCACTCTTAAATGTGTAAAATGTTCTACGTAAAGATTTTTATTACATTATTACTTGTACTAGCACAAGATTGGAAACATTTATAAATATACCCCAATGTGGAATGAATTAATTAAATTATACTACATCTATGCAAATACTATGCCAATTGTGATAGTGAGGAAACTATGTATTCTTATGGGAAATTTTCTAAAAACAGAAAAGTGTCAAGCAATTAGCAAAAGAAATTGTGATATTCTAACTAGCAAATATGGAAAGAATGTATACGTTGATTTGAAGCCAGACTTTCTGAGTTTATTCTGGCTCTATCATTTAACTATCTGAGGGATCTTGTGCAGGATGCTAGGACTTCTGTGCTTACTTGTCTCATTAGTGAAAAGCAGATAGTATTAGCATCAATACACCGAGGATTAGACAGACCCTTAACACAGTTCCTGGCATATAATAAGAGCTATGTAAGTGTTGGTCTTAGTAAAATAATTATTATTTGCTGTAATTATATAATATTTTATTATTTTTATTTAATAACTATGTAATATTTTATTATTATGTAATACTTATACACAAAAAATAGTAGAACTCTTACTAGAACAAGAGGAATGGGGGTGAGGGGAGTGAGAAGGGACAAACTAGGAATTCGAGATTGACAGATACTGACAGCTATACATAGAATAGATAAACAAGTCTATGCTGTATAGCACAGGGAAATATATTCAAGATCTTGTAGTAGCTCACTATGAAAAAGAACATGAAAATGAATATATGTGTATTCATGTATGACTGAAAAATTGTGCTGTACACCAGAAATTGACACAACATTATAAAAACTGACTATAACTCAATTTAAAAAAAAAAGAGGAATAGATAACAGGCAAACATCAACACAATTCCACTACACAAGGCTCATACATTCCTGTCTGATACACTCTGTCTCTGGGTTATTTTACTCCTACCCACAGGTGAGGGAGAAGGTTTATTCAGTATCTTAAAACTATCATCTCACACAAGCAACATCTATAGATTTTTCCTACCATCTCATTCCGACAAATTTAATTTTAGCAGAGTACTTTCAAGGTGGTTCCAAACATTTCAGAAGAGTGTCTCCCTACTGACATTCAATTAAACTTCTTAATCAATGGCTTTCCTTCTGATCTGCTACTCCTTTCTTCTGAATTATTTTATTCTCCTTTCCTGAGGTCTCTGAAAAGGTGATTCTCGAACCTCAAGTTCATTAAGCTTTAAAGTGTGGTTCAAGATGAACCATTCTAATTCAGTGAAAGACAAAGTTCTTATTTAATCTCCAATTCCCATTCTCTGTTCAACGTAAATTTGCAGATAACACCATCTGGTTCTCCAACTTACCATTTAACCCTTGGTCTTCAGACTTTTCCCTCTACTCTTTGTTCTGTTTTCCATTGTGAGGTACAGTCATTCTGGGTTTTCATTTGTCCTTAACTCATATTTTTGTTTGCAATTATCTTCTGACTTTAATAAGATAACTTGGGCCCATTTTGACTCCTTGCTTAGGCTACGGCAATCTAGTCTATGAAAGCAAGTCTTTTAGTGTAAATTGCATAGAAGATGGATTTATCATTCCATACTTATCAGATGGTAATACCATGGTGCATGCAATGGTCCTGACACGTTGAAACAGAAGTTGAGTTTTGTATTAGGTACACCAGACTGTACTGAAGTGAAGATGCAAGACTATTTGCTCAATTTGATGTTATTTTTCCTTGATGTTTGAACTACTTCACAATTAGTTAAATTTAATCAGAGGGGAGAAAAAGCATTTGAAAATTCCGAGTTTGTAGTTCCAGAAGTCCTTAAACGTAGGTTGGTTTAAATGGTTCATGAAGAAATTTAGTGAAAGCTTGCCTGCATATTGCAATTTTGAAAGAACAAGCAGATAAGTTCACAGTCAACTGAACAAAAATGAGGATTTCAAAGCATCTGAGGACTTTCAAGATGTGAGTGCTGTCGTGGGATAAGTAAATCGATACTGGAGATGAATCTCATTTTAGCTACTGCAAACCTGCTGGACCATTTCCTGAGACATTGTATAAAGCAATTGAAGATGGCGTGGTGTAATGTTGAACAGTTATACTCAAGCACTCTCTATTGTAAAGAATTTTCAGAAAAGTAACAGATAAAAATTTTGTCCTGAGTATATATGGTATGATCCTCCTGATTTGCTCTTGTAACAAGATCTCCATGGATACTTATTTTCTTTAAAAATGAGTCTGGAGTAAAGAAGTAGAATGTTTCCTTTCTGAAAGGAATGAAAATAAAGGGGAAAAAAGAAAACTTTTTTTTAAATTTCTAAATGAATGCTGACATAGTAGACGATACGTAACATGAGTTTAAATTAAGGAGTGTAACATTATAATGTATATCTACATATTTTTAAATACCCAATCATTTTGAAAGCATCTTACTCCCTGGAAAATTCAAATTTTAATTTTGTTTTTTTAAATATTATTTTGAGCCACTTGGAATAAGGGTTTCTGTAATCTGTAAATATAGCCATAAAATGTTATCCTTTTCTGATTGATTTTGAATGGAGTGGACTAGTTTGAAGATTTACTTTTTAATCTACTCTGGTAACTTACAGGGTTGTATTTTGGTAGAGGGGGTCAAACAAGCCTTTCTATTGCTCAATTTGCCATGGACAAGTGCAGGATTAAAATTGTAGAATGGCTTTCTTTGGGGGTCACTGATTTAACTAAAAGGAGTATTTATTCTGGCACATTTAAATTCTTCACATGTAAATCTGAAAAGCAGGGTAGCTGGATAGGGGAGAGGGACACTCAATCACTGGTAACAGGAAGCATCCAAGTGGCCAACTCACAGAACAGGTATCAATTAAACTTTTTCTTTAAAACACAAACCAGAGAAGAAAGAAGGGCAGACTGTTTATAAAATCGAAGCCAAAATCGGCTACAACAGTAGTTCAGAGGTTCAGTGTATAAGGAACCCAAGGTGGGCTACTGACGACAGTTTCCCAGGGATCCCAGCTGAGCTGGGGAACAGCCACAGCTTTTGTTTTGCCCTCCTTATTGTTTTGGGTATGACTGGAAGTTTAATGATGTTGGCACACGGCCTGAAATGCAATTTGCTATTTTTATTACTCTGTCAATATGGTGCATTAAGGTCCTCAATACTCTTCAACAAATGTAAAAGAAAAAAAAAAGAACCTTTTTTATATAAAGCTCTGTAGAAATTAAAACAGAAAAGTCTAATGTGCGTTCCTCAATATCACAGTCTAGATTGAAGCTTTCCAGTTAGTCTAATTTATTTATTTAAAATTATGGTGAAACCCTGTACTGGACAGAGATACATGGTTTCTAAGATCACTTCCAAGGCAACTTCCAGCCAGGACCCTTTTTTTCTGTATCTGTATTGTAAAGGTAAAAATCAGAAGCAGAAACAAGGTCTAAGTGGAGGGTATAGCTCAAGTGATACAGTGAAGACCTAGCATGCAGGGGGGCCTGGGTTCAATCCCTGGTACTTCCTCTAAAAATTAATTAATTAAAAAAAAAAAAGATAGATCTAAATGTTCTCACCCAGAAAGCACTTGCTGCTTTGTTTCTGGCTGGAGATAAACAAAATTTAGTTAACTAACAATCAGAGGTCAAGGAAAAATAAAACGATAAGATAAAAATGAAAAGGGGTAAAATAATTTACAGATACCACCACCTCTGGCTTCTCTTCCTTAACTCTGGCACATTAAAAAATACTAATATTTATTAAAGACCAAGATTTACTTACCTTGGACATTACACCACAGATCCCTTCAAGTTTAAAGCATGGTATTTTTTCCAGAAATTTTCTTTCCTCTTTTAATCTCAGAAATTACCATATGATACCATGCAAAGCGATTTGGAAAATTGCTTGTAATTGAGGAAAATGAGTGGCTTTTGCCCAAATTTTCCACATAATTACTCAAATTCTTCACTTGGCTTTTCCCTAAAACACCAACATAACAAGCAGTATTTTAGGGTATGTTTCTGTGGGGGAAAAAAAAAAAGCCTTGAAGCTTTGGAAATTAATATAAACAGTGTCTCAGATTTTGTTAAACCAGTGAAGTTTACCAGTAATTTAAATGCATGGTTATTATGAATTAGAGTTACCAAAGAAGCAGTACTGCCATTAGGTTATGCTGTTTGCTGTTGCAGAAAATCTGAACTCTTCCTGTCAAAACTCAACGAGAGTCCATCTCCCTTCATATGCTAACCCTATCAGTTTACTCTTGTCCTTGGAAATTTCAGATGATTTAATTGCGTTCTGTTTTTGTATGCTTGCTTGCTTGATTGTTCAGTTTCCATAACTTCGGTCTCTGTGTTTTGACAGCAGGAGTTCATAAACTCTTAGTAAAAAGGGGCCCAACAGTAAATATGTCATATTTTGTACACCATAGGGTCTCTGATGCAACTTTCAACTCTGCTGTCATATGGCAAAAAGCAGTCACAGACAATCCACAAAAGAATGAGTGTGTATGTGTCTAATAAAACTTTATTTATAAAAATAGACAGCAGGCTGCTTTTGACCTACAAGTCTCAGTTTTCTGAAAACCGTTTTAGCTTTTGTGAACTTCAGGGGAGGTTTTTACAACTTTTTTTTTTTTAAACTCCATCACTTAATAGAGTACATGGACCTTGTACTTTATTGGTAGAAATAAAGTTAATGATATGTGTGTTTATATGAGTGATCTTATTCTATGTGAAATAACTTGAATGAAAACCAAATATTATTATGGATGTTAAATTAACTATGAATATAATCTGAAAGAAGAATACTGTTCTTCTTTATATTCAAGTAAATGTTTTCCAAGTTTAATGAATTATGCTTTTATTTAGAAAACTGGATCCTTGAGAGTGTGTCATACATTACAAATACACCCCAATATCTATTTTTCTCTATTTCTGGCTATCAGAGAGGTTAAAATTCCCCATCCATCTGAAATTAGCTATAACCATTTGCCAAGCTCTGGCCAATAAAATGTACATACTGTCAATGGAAATAATAATAATCCCTGACCTACGTTTTGTATTATATGCCAAACACTACGTAAGCAACACGCAAGTATTTTCTCTTTACTCGTTTCAGCATAAAAAGAAACATATATGAAATTGGTTGACCAAAGCATAACAGACTACCTGAAAACTGCATTTATCACTATTTTTGACTATGGAAAAATAATAATTGTGGTAGTAATGATAATTCACAAATATATAGTGCTAGCCACATGTGTTAGTTCTTTTCTGAGCCCTTTATATAAATTAATTATATACTAACAGAAAACTTATGAGGTAAATACTACTATTAAATCAATTTTACTGAAGGAGTAGTTGAACTAGAAATTCCCTCAAGTCACATATTTGATAAATGTCAGGGTCAGGTGTGAAAAGAGCATCCTCACAGCAGAACCCAGACTTCTCACTATGAAAATATATTCACTAATATTGTCTCCCATTCTGTAGGTTGTCATTTTGTTTTACTTACGGTTTCCTTTGCCACTATATATAAAAATAGATAACAGACAAGTTTCTTCTGTATAGCACAGGGAAATATATTCAATATCTTGTATCTTATAATGAAAAATAATATGAAAATGAACATATATATATATATACATGACTAGGACATTATGCTGTACACTAGAAACTGACACACTGTAAGTGGTTATACTTCAATTTAAAAAATATATTCAAAATATTGTTACACACTTTCTGTCATAGCCATGGGGATTTATAACAAAAGTCTTTATTGTGGTTTTCATTATTTGACATTAAAATGTTAAAGATTAACATGTATTGAGAATCAAAAACTTAAAGTAAGTATAATATTGCTTATACAGGCAATAGCTTCATTAATATGATGTTGGAAATAAATGTTCAGTAGCAGGGATTAACTATACATAGCATGCTTTTTCTAAGATGAAATACTATGAAACCATTAAAAATACCATAGCAGCAGAACATGGGCACAGGAAAACTACTCACTATCTATTGCAAAATGGAACAAATAACTTAACAAAAATACATTGTTTCATATGTATAAAAGCTATACCCTGGCTGTGTGCTACTAAGTGATTCAAAATTGGCTCCCTGGGAGGAAACAGATTTTGACGTTGTAAATACACCCTGGCTGATTTCAAGTTACCTGTGTGAAAATCTGCGAAGCTGTCAGTCTGGGAAGAGAACACACACTTAGGTCTTGCAAGCCAGCATGAGCTGGTGTTAGCACACATGGAATGTGGAGCAGGGGAAGTTTCTGGATGGTGGGATAATAGGTGTGCACACTTAGGTCCTCTAAGACAAAGTTGCCTAGATGAGTTTAAAATAGGAAAGACTCAGTGAGGGGGAAGTCTGTGAAGGATAAAGGTGGAGGGACCTGGAGAAGGTAAGGAGAAAATCTTGAGACCTTGAGGTAGGTCTACCTGTGAAAAGAGAGAGGGATGAACGGATTGGGTAGGAAGAGCATCAGACCTCAGAACTTAGCATAGGTCTGGAAAACATTCTTCCAAGACCGGGTGGGTGGAGGGGGGGGGCTGAAGCAAAAGCTGCCCTTGAGAGGAGTTCTGTGTCACCTGGGAACCCCAGTACTAGCAATCTGGCTGTGCTCAGGCCTTGGCTGGGAGCATCTAGGCTAAGTGCGGCTCCCCTGGGGTGAATGTGATGGAAAGTCCCAAAGGGACTGTAAGTGGGGCTGTCAACTCTTCTCCCACACAGTTTCTCTTGAGAGCAAACTGAGAAGCTTACATCCACAGCCTCCACAACAGATGTCTACTTTTTCCTATTGTCTTTCCATTGTTTTTGCTCCCTTTTTCTACAAACTATTGATTTTACAATGGAGGAAAAAATTTAATTGATAAATAATCAACTTATGTTTGGATTCCACCATTCACTTATTTACTATTAATTTAGTACTGACCAGACATCATACACTGTACTAATAACGAACGACTGTCTGAGCCTTCAAAGTTTACAAAGAATTTCCTTATGTACTATACTCATATAAATGTAACATATTCATATAACATGATAAAGTAATATATTTAGATTTCCTTTAATAATTTTAATAAATGGGTAATTATTGCTTCCCATATTTGTACTAAAATCTGAAATCTGAAAAGGTGTGACTCTTCTAGGACTTCCCAGCTAATGATAATGGAGCCAATATTCAAGCATAAGAAGCCAGATCCTACATACCTTGATTTTTTTTCCATGTCTTTAAAATAATGAGAAGGACCATAGTGGCTTCCATTGGTTTTATGTACATTACTGTGATTCCAGTATGAGTCATGAGAGGCAGCCCTATGTAAAATTAATTGCCTGGCCTCCGGAGCCAGGCTGCCTGGTTTTGAAGCCTACTTCTGTAATTTACTAACTATGTGACTTTAGGCTAAGCCACAAAATCTCTCTGGGCCTCAGTAATCACATCCTTCACATGATGATGCTGGTAATAACTACCTCATAATGTTGGTGCAAGCATCAGATTGTTACAAATACTTGCAAAGCACTTACTCTTGTAAAACTGTTACCTGTAAAACACTTCAAAAAATGCCTGGTACAGAGTAACTGTTTGTGTGTAACAGTATCTGTTAATAAAACTATCTCATAATAGATAAGAAAACTAAGCTTAAGAAATATTCAGTAATTCTTCTACAGTGAAGGAAATGGATATGTTAATTATGGTTTTAGAAAAGAGAAAATCAACAAATGTAGCTTCGTAGGTACAGAAAGCCAATGAGTCATACACCTTCGGCCAAGGCTCTCTTCCCCGGCTAGACTTTCCTTTCCTCCTCTGTGCAATCGTATGTCTGTACTGGACAGTTCCCAGGGTTCCTCCTAGGTCTATGGTTTTATGGCTTCTAAGAATTTAATTTGATAACATTAAACACTGAGAAAAAAGATTTCAGTGTGATTTTGTTTCAGGGAAAAACAATCTATAAAATATTTAATATAAAATTCCAAAAGATCAAAATTATCAACTGTGTATTCAATTATTACATTTCTAAAAGCCACAGTGTAAAAGAAACTTAGTTCAAGTTAGTATAAAAGATTGCCTAATATGAAAAATAATTTTACTTTTTAAATTAACATAAATGAATTAACGTGTACAGTATTTACCATCTAAGAAAAATATGTTCAGGGATTTTATTTAGGAACTTTGCAATTGAATGCTGTTGGAAATTGTTGGAAATGGTAGCACTTACAGTCGAACATTAAGTAGGATAATTCCTGTAGGAAAAGCTTTGTGACTTTTTCCCTTTGCTATGCTTTGGGTGTCAAGTTCAAAAGCAGTGGTCCACATATTGATATTGACCAGGAGTCATAGGAAAAAATCATTGCCACTTGCTATTAAAAATTCTAGTATTCATTAGTTAATTCTGGTGTTAATATATTGACGTATTAAATTATTTCCTGTTTAGGTTAAATTGTTTAGCGCATGCTATAGTTAAGACTAAATTTCTGAATTCATAGCTTGATAATAATAAACAAGTGATAATCTATTTAAAAAAATTTTTTTTGGTCAGGGAAGGTAATATTTTATTTATTTTTAGAGGATTGAACCAACAAATGATAATGTTTATTAAATATGAAAATATGAATGTCATAATTTAATAGCCTGTAACTGGGGGTCAGATAGTGTAACTGGGTTTAGATACTACATGTATTCTGTCACTGAAGCCAAACAGAGGATCTCTGAAATAAGGCCTGCTGTTCTTTCCATTTACCAGAGGAGGATACAAAGGAATCTGTGAAACCACACTAAAAGCTACCTTTTATTTATTCCTTCTCTGTATCCTGTTAAACATTGTGTAGTACAATGAAGGCTGGTGCTCTCAGTGATACCTGCCCTCTCTGAGATACTCAGATCAGACTTCTATCAGTGTCTTTTTGCCTTGGACCTTTTCTGGGATCAGAGCTCACTCAGATGGAAATAAATTGCCTGAGAATTAACATCCTTCCTTCCTCCGCATGCCTACCCACATCCTCTGGTGTTCCTCAGGTGACACCTTGACTCCTCACTCTCCAGATGGAATGACTCTGAAGATCCCTCTCAGTACAGCAGGATTGAGCTCCAGCTACCATCAGTGATATTTTCTATTTAATGTAAATCTAATTGACTGCCTTTCCCTCTCTGTTTCACTTCATTTATCCCCTTGTTTCTTATACCAGAGTTTTCTGCAAGTACACCCAAATTAATTTCTTGTGTTAGAATCCTTGTTTCAGACTGTACTTCAGGTGGAACCCATACCAAGACATCATGTTACTCAATTCTTATGACTCTGAGGAGTAGCTATTATTTCAATTTTACGGAAGTAGAAATAAGGCTTAAGGAAGTTAAATGATTGTATTCAAGTTTACATATCTGTTTGAAGCCAGACTCTGGTCTTACCTTTGCTTAATTTGTAGAATCTAAGCTTGTAAACGCTCTCTTACTTGCCCCCTTTTCAAATAAATGCACTGAGCTCTAAATATGGAATAGGACAAATAAATCACCAGTACTGCAGAAAAACCATTCATAACGCAGCTGAGATACATTGAGCTGACTTCAAAACAAAGGGAAACAGATTTAATAGTACATAAAGTCAATATATCTTTGGTTAATCTGTGACTATTAATTACAGTTGGCCAATGATCAGTGTTCTTCATAGAATAATACACACTTATTCTCATTTGCTGGCAAAATTTCAGGTAACAGCAATATTTTTCTTAAATATTATGGAAGACTGGTATATATTCTCTCCTCAAAACATATTATGCAACTGAAGAAATTGAAAATTATGAACCTTTTTCTTTAAAGTGGAAACTATTTGAAGTCTAAGAAATGTAAGTACCAAAGAAAAATAAAACCACAAAAATACTGTAGGATTCTTGATACCACTTTTCAGTATTTTCACTAAGATCAAGCTAAGAATTTTGGAGAAAATCTCATCTTTTCCTTCCTTGTCAAGACACCAAAAGTCTCAAAAATAATGAACAAAAAATATATTATTTCTTTTGCTATGTTCACTAACTTGTATTTTTTACATTCCACATATACATACACATACACACATACACACCACTTTTTATCTATTCGTCTGATGGATGCTTAGTTTGTTTCCTTGTCTTGGCTTTTGTAAATAGTACTGCTATGAACATTGGGGTACATGTATCTTTTCAAATAAGTGTTTTTGTTTTATGCGGATTTATACCCAGGAGTAGAATTGTTGGGTTGTATGGCAGTTCTATTTTCAGTTTTTTGAGAAATCTCCATACTATTTTCCAAAAAGCTGCAACAATTTACACTCCCACCAAGAGTGTACAAGGATTCCTTTTTCTCCACATCCTCTCCCAACATTTTAATTTTGTTATTTTTGATAATAGCCATTCTGACGAGTATGAGGTGATATCTCATTGTGGTTTTGATTTGCATTTCCCTGATGATAAGCAGTGCTGAGCATCTTTTCATGTCCCTGTTGGTCATCTGTAATTGCTCTGGAAAAAATGTCTATTGAGTTCTGCTCATTTTTTAATAGTGTTCTTTGTTTTATGATGTTGAGTTATATATTGGATGTTAACTCCTTATCAATCATATCATTTGCAAATATCTTCTCCCATTCAGTAGGTTGTCGTCTAGTTTTATCCATAATTTCCTTTGCTAGCCAAAATCTTTTAAGTTTAATTAGGTCCCACTTGTTTATTTTTACTTTTAATTACCTTGTTGTAAGAGATGGATCAAAAAATATTGCTATGATTTCTGTCAAAGAGTGTTCTGACTATGTTTTCCTCTAGGAGTTTAATATTATCTGGTCTTATATTTAGGCTTTTAATCCATTTGGAGTTTATTTTTGTAAGTGGTGTTAGAGAATGTTCTAATTCATTCTTTTACCTGTAACTGTCCAGTTTTTCCCAGCACCAGTTAATGAAGAGACTGCCTCTTCTCTTTGTATATTCTTGCCTTTTTTTGTCATCAATTAATTGACCATAAGTGTGTGGGATTATTTCTGGCCTCTCTATCCTGCTCCATTAATCTATGTGTCTGCTTTTGTGCCAGTACCATGCTGTTTTGATTCCTGTAGCTTTGTAGTATAGTCTGATGTCAGGGAATGTTATTCCTCCAGCTCTGTTCTTCTTTCTCAAGATTGTTTTGGCTATATGGGGTCTTTTTTGTTTCCATACAAATTTTAAAATTATTTGTTCTAGTTGTGTGAAAAATACCATTGGTATTTTGATAGAGATTCATTGAATCTGTAGATTGCCTTGAGTAGTATGGTCATTTTAACAATATTATTTTCTTCAATTCAAGAACACAGTGTATCTTTTTATCTGTTTGTGTTGTCTTCAGTTTTTTTCATCAGTGTCTTAAGGTTTTTTGAGTACAGATCTTTTACCTCCTTAGATATATTTATTCCTAAGTATTTTATTCTTTTTGAGGGAATGTTAAATAAGTTTGTTTCCTTATTTTCTCCTTCTGATATTTCACTGTTAGTGTATAGAAATATCACTATAATTTTTGAATTTTATAGAGGGTTTGTTTATATTATATTTTCAAACATAATCTAAGTAGTATGGAAATTAGTTGTATCAAAAAAGTCATATTTATATTTATATCATAATACATAGTAGTATTATATTAAAATAGTTATATTAGAAGTATTAATAAATACCTAGACCTTTGAAACTCATACTCTATGATTTTTACAGAAGATTGGCATGCAATAAACTATACATATTTATACTGAGCAGTTTGATAAATTTTCATATATGTACACTTATGAAACACTTATGTATACACATCTGTATATACTCATGAAACCACCACCACAATCAAGGTTATGAAATCAGAGATCACAGCAAAATGTTTATCAGACAGCATAGGATTCCACCCATCCTCAAATCTTTCTTAGTCATCACATAAACACGACCACTATTTGTTACTAAAGATAGTTTTCATTTTCTAGCATTTTTCAGAGTTGTGTTTATTTGGAATCATACAATATGTATACAATCTTTTTAATTGGATTATTTTACTCAGCATAATTATGTAGGGATTAATTCAAATTGTGATTAATGATGTGTTATGTATCAACAGTACATTTCCTTTTATTGTTGAGTACAATTCCTTTGTGGGATATATTACAATTTGTGTATTCTTTCACTTGTTGATGGGCATTTATGTTGTTTTGGTTAATAGAAATAAGAGTAATATGAATATTTGTATTTATTTTTCGTATAGATATCCGCTTTTGTTTAACTTGAGTGAATACTTGAGATTGCATTGACTGGTCTGTGTGGTAACTACACGATCAACTTTGTAAGAAATGCCAAAACATTTTACAAAGTGTATGTGCAATTTTATATTTGCACCAGCAGTTGAGATTCTTACTTTTGAATTTTGGTGCTCATTTCTGTTTCTCTAATGAGCAACAGTATTTAGCATATTTATATATGCCAATGCACTATATGTATATAAAGCATTTTCCATACAAATATTTTGACCATTTTTTACATTGGTTACTTTATTTTAATATTGATTTATTTGATTTTAAAAATATATTCTAGATACAAATCCTTTGTCAGTTGTTCTTACTGTGTAATCTGATCTGATCTGTGTCTTTTAATTATAGTACTTATATCACTTAAATATAATGTTATTATTTATATAATTGGCCTTAAATCTATTATATTACATGTTTCCTATTTGACCCATAATTTAGTTCTCTTTCCAACTTTTATGGCTCACTAGATTAATTTAATAACTAATTAATTCAATAATTTTAAAAGATTAGATTAATAATTTTATAATTTCTATTTTATCTGCCTTGTTGGCTTTTTATCTGTAACTCTTTATTTTTAATTATTACTTTAGGATTTATAGCACACATCTTCAATTTATCACAAGTAATTTTGTATCACTTTACATATAGAATAACAGCCTTACAATAATACTTGCATTTCCACTTCTATGCAATTATGCTGTATTTGTCATATATTTTATTTCAAACGTTATAAATCTCAATCTGTAGTGTTATTATTTTTTCTTTAAACAGTTAATTTCAAAACAAAGAATCGTTTACATTTATATTCCAGTGTTCTTCATTCCTTTGTGTAATTCAGATTTCTATCAAATGATTCCTTTTTACAAGAAATAAATGATAAATATTTACTATAATCCACATGGGTTGGAGTGAATTCATTCCTTTTTTTATGTTTGAAGAAAGTCTTCAGATCACTTTTGTTTTTGAAACATATTTTTCTTGGGCATAGAATTTTATATTGCATGGGGTTTCTTATTGTCATTTTTTTTTTCACTGAGCACTTTAAAGATGTTGCTGCACTATCTTCTAGCTTGCACTTTTAGTATAAGAAGTCTCATCATTTTATCTTCATTCATCTGTACATAATTTCTTTTGTCTGATACACTTAAAATTTACTATCTTTTTTTATTGAAGTAAAGTCAGTTTATAACTTTGTGTCGATTTCTGATGAATGGCATAATAGTTCAGTCATACATCTACCTATATATTCATTTTCACATTCATTTTCATTATAGTTACTATAAGATACTGAATATAGTTCTTGTTGTTTATCCTGTTTTGTGAGGATTCTCCTTGTATTTCTGATGTAAGAAATATTCTGCCAAAGTTCAGTAGGTATTCTGTGCAAATTGTTTTTGTTGTATTCCTGGGATTGGGTGAGCACTGCATCCTTCTGCTCCACCATCTTCTTCTCTAGATCTTTGATTTTAATCTTTGGTGTGGTTCACTTCACATATGTTATGTTTGGAATCCATTGAGCTTGTTTGATCTATGGGTTTATGGTTTTTAACAAATATGGAAAAATTCTAGCCTTTATCTTTCAAATACTTTTGCTGCTCCTTCAATTTCCCTGAATTCTAATTGCATTTATTACAAACTTTGAACATGGCCCCCAGTTTACTGATGTCCTTGTGCTTTTTTTTTCAGTATCTTCCCTCAGTGTTTTATTTTGGGATGTTTCTATCACTATTCAAATTCTGTAATCTTTCTGTACATAATCTGTTAATATCACACAATGTATTTTTTATCTCAGTCATGGTACAAATCTAATTTAATTTTTTTTTTTACATCTTCCATGTCCTCTTCTTTACATGCTCAATCTTTGATTTGTCTTCTTGAGTATGTGGAACATATTTATAACAATTGTTTTTATGCCTAAAACTATTACTTGTATATGTTTCATTTTTTGTGTGTCTTTCAGTTGTTTTTTATCCCTATTATGAGTTATATTGTCCTACTCCTTTGCATACCTGATAACTTTTACGTAGATCCCAGGCATAATGAACTTTACCTTGATGGCATGCTAGTTAGTTTTGTACTGCTATAAATATTCCTGAGCTTTGTTCTTGGATGCAGTTTAGTTTTTTGGAGAGAGTTTAATGTTTAGATGAATGATCCTCAACTAGAGGTAATTATGTACATCAGTGAATTTCTAGAAACTTTTTTGGTTGTCATAACTGAGAGAAGCTGCTCACTACAGGAATCTAGTGGGTAGAGGCCAGAGATGCTGCTAAACATCCTACTGTTACCGAGTCCAAACTCGTTCTGCTCACCACACAACAGGCCAGTAAATCGGGAGACAAGGTGCTGGGGCAAGGAATAGTGGCTTTATTTGGTAAGCTGGCAGACCAAGAGGATGGTCTTGGAGAACCATTCTACTCCAGTCAGAATACACAATCCAAAAACCAGGGGAGGGGGTGTGGTTGGTTGTTGCAAACTTCTTGCTGCAGGAATTCTTTGTTCTTGCAGCCGTTCAAGTGGGTCAGGCCATGATGTCCTTGTAAACCTCCAAAAAAACAAAGGTTATTCTCTATTTTGCAACTTGCCATCTCTACAGAAGTGCTAACATCCTTAAGGGTCAGAGCCCAGAGAATAGGCTGTCCTGTATATTTCAGACTAAAGGGAACATCAACACTGTTTTACAAAAGGTGCAGCACTAGCAAGACTGAGCTTAGAAAACAGGGCACAGTGGTCAAAGCTAAAGGAACAGATCCAATATAGAGTCAGATTTGTTCTTCTCTATTTCACTACAAAGCACAAGGCAGCCCCACAGAGAAGAATTATCCAGCCCAAATGTCAATAGAGCCACTGATGAGTAACAGTGCTTTGAGAAGCTTGGCTTTTTGTTTTTGTTTTTGTTTTTTTAAAGTTTTCTTACACTGGACCAGAGTAACCACAATTCTAGGTCTAATTTTGCCCCTCCAAATGAGGCAATGCCCTTAGGAGTGTTCTACCTGGTATTTCAAAATAATCAGGTGTTTAAAATATGGCTGATGCATAACAGATTATGTGTGTGACATTCAGTGACTGCTTCTCAGTTCCATTCACGTGGCTCTTTACCCCTCCCCCACTCCACTGTTTCCTTACTCCAATGTCCTAAAAGTATGTAGCTGAAGACTCAAGAGGGACCCTCTGGAGATTTCACTTTGCGCAGCTCTCTCCTCTGTTATTTTTTCTTGTGAGCTATAACCTCCCTGTCCTCAAGGTCTCCCAGTTCTAATTTCTGAACTCAGAGAGATCATCATGCTCCACTTGCTTTCCTTGTGGTTTGGAAATTTCTCCAGGAAATAAACTGGGGCAGTGCAGGCTCACACGGCTTGCCTCTCCTCTCAGAGATCACTGTTCTGCACGGCCAGTTTTCCCGTGTCTGGAGAGCATAGTGTCATCTATTTTGTCAGATTTTTCCAGTTGTGTAAGCAGTAGGGGGAATTCAGTCCCTGTTACTCAATCTTGATCAGAAACCTCTTTTTATTTGATTTTAAGATCGTGATATTCCAAATTGAACTAGAAACATACACTTTCTTAGGGAAATTGGATTGTATCCATAAATTTTCATACATTTTTCTGAAGATGAACACGATATATTTTAGAGAGAATATTTCTTATACATAAATTCAGATTAATTGTTAAGTTTCCCAAACAATTAATTTGATTATAGGTAAGTCTCTAACACAGAATTTTAACAGATGTTTTTGTTCTCCAATGGTATTTGAATTTTATATACATACTAAGAGATGAGCCTACAAATTTACACACAGGAAAGGCAAATTTGGTTGCTTTATGAAACATATACATTTGTTTCTTTTAGGTCAAAACTTATATACTTACCAACTATTACAAAATAACAGGTAAGCAAAACATATATCTTCTTTTTAAGCTGTAGCTTATAGATTTATATAGTGCTTCAAAACCCTTTAGAATACTGTAAGAAAAGTTTTTTTTTTTTAATTGGCTTGTCGGTATATCTGAACTCATAAAATTTTCTTATAGCTAAAACACTAGGATTTATCTGCAGGGTTGCAGAGGGATAATCCTGCCTTAAATAGACTGAAACAAAAACAAACAAAACCAGCCAACCGATGTTACACTTGATATTAAAATCTATTTTTCCCCATTTCTTTCTCTTTTCTCTTACTACGCACACTGTGCCTTTATTTTATGAGCTCCAGGTTTTTTTTTTTAATTTAGTCACAAACAATTCAATTCTAAAGACTGAATTTAAGACCCTTTCATTCTTAGATTAAAAGTCCCATACTTAAAAATAATCTGTTTATCCAGAAAAGTATATTGAAATCATGCTGCTGAGCCTCCATTTTCTCTGAAGTTTTGGTTCAGTATTCTTTTATTGTAAAACAAAAACTAACATTTAAAAATTCAATGATGTATATTTAAAGCCAATGAACTGTTTCATTAATAATAAATATATATAATATTATTATATATTACAATAGAGCTTTAAAGCAGGTTACTGTTTATGTGGTGGGAGGAACAGACAATACAGAGGCAGAAGTTGTGAGTAAAGACTCCCATTCTTTTCTCATGAGTTTCAAAATCTGGGACCACCGATCTGTGAGCTGCAGCTGGTGGATGTAGAGGACACTGAGGAGAGTGTCGTAATGAGGGAATGAGATGATGACTATGACAGAGGCTTATAAAAACTTCACAGTAAGTGAATTACTATAAAACAGTACTCAGCGACTGTAGGTCTCAGTTTTCTTATCTCCAAATGCAGATGCTACTGTTAATAGATAATATTTGGTGAATGCTTACTTGGTGAAAGGCCCATTGTATAGGTTATCTGATATTTATAAGATAGCTGCTATGATTATTTCTGTTTCACATGTGTAGAAACAGAGGCACAAAGGAACAATCTTAGTTCCAGGAAGAACAAGTAACAGCTTTTAGCAGCAGAGCCAAGACTATGTCCTCTAATTTCTACTTAACACTCTTTTCAAATAGGAGTAGTAAGAACAATGGTTTATACTTCTGTCTCCCTTGACCAAAAAGGTGACCTCAAGGACTTCTGCAAAGGAAGATACATTTCAACAAGCAAATAAATTCTATCATGTTATACAGCGATAAGAGTTTAATTGATCTAGAATGGGGAAAAAAAACTGGTTTTGAGTTAAAATTTATGGATTTAAATATTTATTATGTTGTTAATTCATTCCATCTAAATCTATGTCTATCTACCTATAGATATATATACATATTTACAACTTTATATATCTGTAGGTATCTATCTATCTACAGATATAGATATATATCTATATATATCCCAGTTATATGTCAGTTAGTTTGATGTCATTTTAATTCAAAGAGTTTATTAATCTCCTTCCTTAATTCAGTTTAACTGAACAAAAATACTGACCCTTACGAATTAGCATATTCTGTTGTCTTCTTCAGATAACTAATGGTGGATGTTTAATTTAACTTAATGAAGAGGACTGATTTTATTTCATAACATCCATCATGTGAAACTTAGACCAAAACCATCCTCTTTATATTTTTCCTGGATGATCCCTCCAGACATTGTCTCAAGCCTTTTAACTGGAAATTTACTCTGGAAGAGATAAACAGAATGAAATCTACTATATCCTATAGAATTGTAGCTTGTAGAAAGTTAGCTTTCATTCAGTTATAAAGCAACAACTATAACTCTTCTACACACTTCAGAAAACACCAAAACAATGCTTTAGGACTGCCTCTGAATTTACTTTATTTGTGTTTTGGGAAAATATATTTAAAAAATAACAAAAAACTTACCTGAAGTGATATTATTTCAGTAATTTTTCTCACAGGTATACTTTGCTATATATTACAAGGTCCTGATTTTTCCTAAAGCCACTTCGTAGTGTGACATATCAATGCTGTCATGCACTGGGTTACTGCAAGCTGAATGTATTTTCTAATTCTGTTAGCTATCATGTCAGCAATTCTTAGAAAATAGATCCAAAACAGCAGATGGCTGAGAATTTAAGTTCCCTGTATTTAAACTAGTAGTAAAGATGTCATTACTAATACACAGACCCACGTGAATCTTTGAATTCCTCAACAGAATGTTTCTATATATCGCTTAATTATTTTCCAGACTTGCAGGTTCAAGGTAATCTGACTCTTAACTACTGAATATTAATCTGTCATGACATATAGCTTATGGGATTTTTTTCATGGATTGATTTACAAAGAAGCATTTTTATTGACACAGAGTTAAATCTTTTTTATGTCTCTGATTCTCTGGGCAAAAGGAAAACACATATAAGTGCACTAAATCAGTAAAGAATTATAATTTTAGATAAAATTTATCTGTAAAATAATCATATTCAGTTGATAGAACCAAATTTGACCTCCAACTGAGAAGTGAAAGCTTACATTATAAATCTATATCTACCAATACTCACTGTTATTCTTTGTAATTTCAGTTGTGTTTAATATTGTTTTAAATAGAGTTATCAATAAATTCTCAAATTAGATTCTGGAGAGAAAGAATTTCAACTGTATTTGTAATGAGCATTTATAGAATATTTATCAATATACTGTGATAGATTTGATTTTGGATGTTGAAAGATAAAACTACAGTCATGAATCTTTCCATTACATTGATGTTAATAAAGATTGATTAATATACATGATATAAACCTTTTTTAGCCTCAGGAATAAGTTAAAGAAACAGCAGTGAGACTGATTATTTTTTATGTAACAATGAAGAAAAATGTAAGAAAGTTATGAGAACATTTAAAAAGTCTTACACATTTCTAAACATAATGCAAGCTCAAATAGTTCTTGAAAATGAGGAAAAAATCTGGTCATTGCTCAATAAATGTTCATGAACGACTCTCAAAGGGTAGGATGCTAAGCTGTTATGAAATTTGAAAATATATTCTAGATTGGGTTCTTCCATTTCAAATAAATATGTACAAATTTGCATACATGGACACACACACACAGTCTCAATAATTATACTTAAGGGTCTTATCATTGAAGCATTAGCCATCAAAGTGATCAAAATAAAGTGACTGGGACTTCTGGGAAGTTTTACAGGATTGACTACAACAGTCTGTCAGAATGTTGGAAAATGTCACAATTTCTGATACTTAACAAATTAATGTAAGAAACGGTAAATGATGCAATTGATGTAAGAAATTGTAAACCTCAGATACATTTACTTAAGTGTAAATAAATAAATAAAAACAGAATTTGGATTTCAAATTTCCCCATGCAAGAAATGAATGACCCCTATATAAGAACACTGATTGAGATTCTATGCGTATATTATGAACAAATACACAAGTCAGGGTTACTCTGAGTTGAGTATTACTCATAATTTACAAATGAAGAAACAAAGGTGTAGTGAATTAACTAACCTGCCCTAGTCACAGTTAGTAAGTGACAGAATCAAGGATTTCATCCCACATTTCTGACTTCAACATTCAGATTCTTCCCAGTACTACCTTATATTGCCAGAAATAAGAATCCATCGGCAGGGTAGAGTTGAAATAATTTTACAAAAATGTACTTTATTAGAATACCAGCATGCTGGAGAGAAAAGGACAAAGAAACAAGGAAAACAATATTACATGAAAAAATAAACTATTATGTAAATAAGCAGCATAATTTTCAAATATAATAATATATTCATAATTATTCCAATTTTGGAATAAAAACCATGTAACATACTGTAGACAAGCACTTTCTGAAGTTTGTAGCCAGTCTATACTGCCTTTTATAAATACTAAGTGCATGCATCTATATTATAAAAGCAGGATTGGTATAGGTAACAGAACTTGGTCAGTATAAAACAGATACTTCTAACAATTAGAGATGTATACATAATTGCACTGGCTGCCTCAAAATTTAGTGAACCACTTGTCATCAGATTTGCTAGAAAACTGGCTGGATCACAATGATAGACCCTACCAATCTTTATGTGTCTGTCAACTGGTTGATATCAATAACAAATGAATAAATAAAAAGTAAAATGAGTGGGTGCTAAAGAGGCTACCAACATCAAAAGAATTTCAGGGTGTCAACTTTTCTTAAAAATTGTAAACTCTTAATTATAAATTGACTTATCAATTATATTATCATTAAAGATTTGGTCACCAATTATAGAATGTGGAAGGGGTTTCCCCACACCAAACAAGTCTCTGACACCAGGGGTGTCCTACAATTCAACTAAACTCTGACTCCATCTATCTGGGGAGAGCCTCAGACTCCACAGGTCAAGGGCTCAGGGCCACAGGTCCACTCCCCCAACCCCAGCCCTACTTCAGACACCAGTTGTAAGTCCAGGTTGTCATCTGTGGTTTCTTACCAACCTGCTATAGAGCAGGGATTTCAGTGAGCCCCTCCTCAGGTTTGACTGATTTGCTGGAGCAGCTCAAAGAACTCAGAAAAAAAACATTTTACTTACTACGCCAGTGGTTTATTGTAAAAGAACTGAGCTCAGGGACAGCTTGATGGAAAAGATGTGTAGGGCAAGAAACTTCTCATTTGTCAAAGAGAAATGGGCTTGAGATCTAGGCCTTGTCGATTATGACCTGTGAAACCTTGAACAGATTATTTTCTCTCTCAGAGATTCAACCAACTGATCTTAAAAAAACCAGGAAAGATAACAATAACCATTTCTTAAGGTTGTTATGAAGATGAATTACAATACTACAAGACACACTGAGGCACAGTAAGCACTCAAAAGTGTCAACAGGTATTATTTAAATTTTGTCAAACTAATTAAATTGAGTATGATATGAATTTGAACTATGGAGAGCTGGCTGGTCATGTCCCCAGAAGCTGACTGTCTCTATAGTGATTGAATGCCTTTGATTGATGGCAGCTGCCACAAAGAATTGGGACACTAAGTCTCACAAAGGTGAAAAAAATCTTAAAAATTAACTTTCCTTTTGTATTATTGAGGAAATATCTTCAAAGAGCTAACATGACTTTAGTAAGGTCACTGAATAAGTTGGTGAAAAACATGGCGAGCCCAGGTCTCGTCTCTCAGGTGTCTCTTTGTCAGATACACTAGTCAGCCTTTCAGGTATTGATGGTTGCTGTATTGATTGCTTAATGTTTAGATTATCTTTCAAACAAATAAACATTTTGTTAAAAAGAGCCATAAGTATAAAATAACTTAAGAATACAGATACATATGCATTTGAACCATTTTTAACAGGAACAAAACCTAGTATAACACCACATGTTCCATGTTACATCTTTCATTGTCCACCTTCTGGCCCCTTGTCAATTTCAATCCCCTGAATGGCGGGGCAACCAGGCACTGGTTCTTTTTAATACTGTGTATAAAAGTATACCAGCTCCCAATAAATAAAGAAGCAT
Organism: Vicugna pacos; assembly: GCF_048564905.1. NCBI lineage: Eukaryota > Metazoa > Chordata > Mammalia > Artiodactyla > Camelidae > Vicugna > Vicugna pacos. The sequence continues at coordinate 43,349,348 of NC_133000.1, forward strand.
GATCGAATTTTATTTAGTAACTAAAAAATAGCTATGTGGGGGCACAATCATAATCATCTTATTCAAATGCAGCAGTACTAATGACTAATGATAAGGTAGCATGGTTTTTGTGAATCAAGATTTTCATTAGGTTGAGTAAAATACTGTATTGAGTCTTCCCTTGTCATGTATTTAGTAAAACATTTAATCCCATCATATCTTAGCTCTTCTTTCAGCAAAAAGTTTAATAATAATGCAGTTAAAATATAAATTACCAGAAAACATTAACAATCAGTGTTTCTTGTCTTTTTCTCCCCCCTTTAACTACTAACATTACTAAATCTTCTCTTTAAAAAGGAGACAAAGGGTACTATGATACTACGGATTTGTTTGAATCACATGGTATTTTGTAGGTTCGATATAAATTTAGCAAAATTACTAACGCTTTCTATAGCAGCAATGCTCAACTGTAAATTATTTCTCAAAAATGTGTTCTCAAGAGAACTTCCAAAACACACTGTCTTTTTTTAAAATGCAGATTAAAGGACTCAATGACATAGCACCAGAGTTAGAAGCCCCAAGGCTGCATTTTTAGCAAGTTCCTGTGGCATTTCTGAAGCTTCTTAAAAGGAAAGAAGCTCTAGTATTCTGGCCCTTTAAGAGCTTGAGTCTTCACAAAATGATGTTCTATTCAACAAAGCCTTAATATTGAGTACAATATCTAATATTCTCCTTAAAAGTTTTCCTATTTGTTGAACATACATCCTCAAAAATTCTGACTAATGAAATTAATATAACTACCTAGATGGAAATTATTTCTAGTACAAAAATTTCAGAGGTAGACATATTCAGATTTATATACCTCTGTATATCAGCTATATCTCTAAACATCAGCTGCTTGAATATTTTTGATTGAACCACTATTTTCTAATTTAGACTTCGTATTCTATTGCCAAAGGCCAAATGTAGTAAAAATTATTGATCGTATTATATCTCAGACATTCATTAAGTTATGGTATTATTTTTTAATTTTACAAACTGTACATTGCATTTTTATATGCCACGTATTGTTTAAGGAACGGTCAAAATATTAAATCGTATAGTCTTTATTAGAGTCCTTAGAATTAGGTGATATTACTATCTCCTTTACAGGTGAGGAAACTGAGTCACAGAGAGGCTGTATAATTTACTCAAGACCTTGCAGATAGCCCGAGGTGATGAAGTCAGATCTTAAACCGAATTTATACTTTTAAATTCTGCTGCCTCTAATACAAGATTGATACATTTCTTTGAGGTCAAAAGTTGGATGCCTTGATTTTATTGGGCTTTTTGCCTAATTCTCTCTATAGTAAGTGGGAGAGAAGCTAATTTTCAAAAAGTCTGTTTGAACAAGCCGTATTAGAAATAACGCCTTTTGGCAAGCTTCTCTACAACAATGTCTTATTTTATTTTGCAGGATTTGCAATTGAAAATTATTTCATCCAAAATTTAATATTCCAACTTAGTACCATGAAGCCTGACATTTTTATTCCTCTTGTAAAATCAGTCACTAAACAAAAAAAGGAATTGCACGGGGTTTGTAGTTGTGTGTTTTGACTTCACTATTTCTATTACAGAAGCTCTTCATCACCATGGACTTGAATGTGAAGAAAAAAAATTAATATGGTTTATAGCAGTAATCCTCTTAAATGCTTGAGACTTTGCCAGCTTTCAACTAACAAGCCAGGTTATTAACGGCTGCGGTCTTCCAACACTCAGGGATTATTGTCTAGGTCTGCTGACGAGGCATTGCTAGTGACCAGTTTGTAAAATGCAATCTGTTATTTTATATCACAATCTGATCAATGATTAAAACTGCTGGAGGTACAAAAATCTGCCTTCCCAACCAGCTGATGATTTTTGCAATACATAGAATTGAATGGCTCTTTTTATCTGTGATTAAAGGTTCTGATTATTACCTGTGTAAGTTATCTGGCAGCTTTTTTTTTTGGCTTCTGGTTTGATCAAGTAAACTTGAAAAGAACATCAAGATTTAAAAAAAAAATTAACATTACCTTTAACTAAAAAAAAAAATGACAGGTCTGTCAGAAGACTGTCTCCCCTCACCTGATTCTTAATATGGAATTCCTGACAAGTATACAGATTTGCCTTAATTATTTATTCATTTCATTGAAACCGTCTTCATCTGTTTTAAATTTCTAATAAGTCTATTTAAATAAAGAGAATCCTATTTGAATGTTGATTTTACACTTTAAAAATCATGAAAGTGCCTGTATTTGTACAGAAGAGGTATGAAGCAATGGTAATCGTGGTATCAGTAAGTGGCCAAAATAAAACTGTTAATTGCATTAGGTAAGGATATGATAGCATTTAAACCAATTAGTGTAAAATGTGTACAGATATCAATGGATTACACAACAATAAGAAAGCACTATTGTTCCTAGGAAATATGAAAGTTGTCATCTGAAAAGCAGAAAGAAAAGGGAAAAAATTCCATATTTCCTTACCTTCAGAAATTGAACAAGCTGGGGCAAATTGAACAATTTCCTTTGGTACAGTAAATAGGGCAACTGTCGTGTTTTCTGTGCCTAAAGCCTGGCTTCTGGTTTTGACATGATTTTATTTGTTTTGTTTAGTTTGATTGGGTTGGGTAGATTTCACTGACTTATTAAGAACCCAGTTAGCTCTGATCTAAAGCACTTTTTTCCCCACTCTTGGCATCTAGATCATGTCCTTGCAAATTTGCTTTTCATAAGTATCCAAATTTAGTATGATCTTGCCTACTGTCCCCTATCCCTGCAAAAGTCACTCTTTCCACTAAAGCATGAATAAGGAAAATATGAAGTCCTCGGATTGAAACAGGAAAATCATCTGAAAAGTCTCCCCAGGGAGACTCTGGGGATCATGGACATTTCATTTCCAGTTTAGTTCTACGGATATTTTCCCACCTTCTTTTAAATAGCGACGGAACAGAGGTAGGTAGGAAGCTTTTTTTCCCCTCCTCCTTCATACGGGCAGAGACAGATGCAAGTATAAACGCAATAGACTAGTCTTATAGGTGGGAGAATAAAAGTCAAGGCAAAATGTTTGAAAAAAGAAACTAGGCCCTAGGTAATTACCCCAACCTGGATTTTTCACTCATAATCTCGGTAAGAATATGTCCTACAGGGGCCTCTACCTGACAGGGTGCAAAATTCTATTTTTGTGAGAAAGGTTATGGAAAATTTTCTTCTTGCTTTATATGTTTGAAAATACTACCATTTTACTTAATGGCTTAGCTTTCTGGAAATGGAACTGGAAATCTGAGATAATTTTCTTTCTGAATTTTAAGGTAACATATGTTGCAAATTTTTTGATACTATTGAGCAATTCGGTACCATTCTACATATCTTAAATATAAATCAAATAAAATGTTTTGCCCCTGTCTGGAAGCTTTTATGACCTCATCACTAAACATGGTATTCTGACATTTCAAGTTGATACGCTGCATTTTGTCCTATCATCATTTTTGTGGGAACTTACTGAACTATCGCAATCTGCAAATACAGAAAAAATTTAGTAAGAATTAAATCTCAAAAGACAAAACAGCCATAGCTCTCAAGAAGCATTAGTTTTTGCCCCTACACCAATTTATCTCACCCCATGTAGTGATTAAATTGTAATCAGACTGTACAAATGCTAACCACTGATCCAGGGCAACAAGTTTAAGTTTTTGATCCCTTTTAATGTGCGAATCTCCCTAAGAAAGTTTTCATCAATAATTTATGTCAGTGTGATAAAGTTTCATACATGTCTTTTTTAAGGAATTTTTGAAGGGAGGTGATAAGAATACAGAACTCAATTGAAGTGAGAAGTTTCTACAAAAAGAGAAAGAAGTTTCTACAAAAAGAGAAAAAAGTTTAAAAAAGTTTAAAGATTGGCTTCGGTGAGGACACAGTTGTGGAGAAAAAGTAAGATATTTCATCTTTTATTATTTGGCCTAAATTAAGAATTTAGCTCTTAAAATCTTCATTACAGTTCTGGATTGTTAAATGTAGTATAATTTGCTATAGATATAACCATTGGCCCAAACTGATACTTTATAAAATTACATATGAATTCAGGTAACCTTTTTATTTATTTCATTCAAAAGAAGCCTAATTTTGCATGTAAAGTTTCAAGTGTTTGGGCTAATAGTATATACCTAATTGTATTCAAATATTATTTCTCAATTTAAAAAACACACATATTTGGACCTTTGTAATGATGGGTTAGAAAAGGAAGAGTTGGATCTGAATCTCCAAATCCTAGTTGTCAAAAATGGGGATATTTTCTGAGTCTATGCAATTATTCGTAGCTTCTTCTCCATCAGAAAAAAATATATATACACATATAAAAATGAAGCAATCAGCACAAAAATGTATTCATGGATTATTCATATGGAAACTTTGAGATGTATAGAATGGCAGTGAAGTTTGTAGAATATAGAAAGTTAATTTTCTTTAATATTCTATAATTAATCATATATAGATATATTGCTGTATAAAATCATACACATCTCCCAAATTAGAGCAAGATAGTAAGATGTTGGATTCTTTTCGCACCTTGCTCCTGAAATGCTGAAGAAATTTTCGCATCCATTATCTCATTTGTTTACCCAACATTCCTGTGAGGTGGGAGCAGTTATCATACTGTGACATCTCTTTCAGAGGTAGTATTTTTTGAGATTTCACTTTCAGCTACAGTATGGCTCATTCAATGACAGAAGGCAATTTTAGGGGAAATTGTAGATATACCACTGTGGATACCATCTGCTTAAAAACATTCTCCACAACATATTCATCAGCATTGTCTACCATGTAACTTGGTTGCAGAGCTCTTTTTAAAGTTTCTTACCACACAATTATATAATAATTCCCTCCAAAATCTGAGCAAATCGGGTTAAGCCTATGGAGAGTAACAATAACAAAATTGGTAATGGAAATTAAGGCAGTAGGAAAAAGGTAGAGCAAATTCAATACAATTCCTGATATTCAGGAGGATTTCTATAAAATGCCTGGGTTTCAATACACAACACTGAAGAATGGGGTCTTTGTTCTTTATTTTCCAGATGGGAAAGAAAAGAACGCTGAAGGTTTTACATGACCCTTCAGTGAGACACTTCTGACAAGTGATCAAATCATTGAACACTCCTTCCTGAAAAATAATGTTCAGATGTAGTCTAAGTATACGCCCTGTGACAGCATGAACATCCTTTCCTCTGTGTTGACGTTAGTTCTATATAATAGAAAATGTAGACAGACTACCTGACACCCCCGCCAAACCCAGAAAGACTATGACTTTATGTCTCCGATATAAAATCCCTACTAAAGGAAATATTCTCATTGATTAAAAATGGCTTTGACACTGCCTTTATACTTTTGATTGTATGTTACCAAAACATAAAGAATGTGGTAGAAATAGAATGTGACTTAAGAAGCATTGGTATTATTCAATAAATTGTAAATGTTACCTAGTAAGATAATGGCCTCCTCTGGTATATTGATATTTATTGATATCGTTTTAGAAAAAATATACATAAATAGCTTTTCAGTGTTTCTAGAAATAAAGGTACTTTAAAAAGTCATTAACTTATTAAGGAAGTTTTTCATCGCAATAAAGTAGAAAGAATGGCAAAAAGGCTTTTCATGTCTTCATCACCTACTGCCAATCTTCCTTCATCTAGATCGTACACAATTAACCACCTGCCAAAGCACACAGGACATTTTAAATGAAATTCCAAGCAAATTTATCAGCAAATCTTTCATGTGTATCACTGAGAGATATAGAATCATTCCTTAAAACATAAACTCAGTATTACCAAACCTTTGGAATATAAGCAACAATTTATTTACTATCATCAGCTATCGAGTTCATTTCCTAGATTTCCCTAATTGCCTATTTTTTGAATTGTTTGTTCCTATTAAGCCCATACAATGCAATCAGTTGATAACTTACATCTCTTTTAATGTGTACATTTACCCCGCTTTCCACTTTCTATTCCTTGCAACTTAGTTTTTAAAGTAGCCCAATCATTGTCATGTCACTCATTTTCTTATTGCACAGCTGTAGAATCACTTTCAAGTTCCCACTATCCTTATTATTTTCTCTAAATGGATAGTGAGTTAGCTAGATATATGACTCCTCGTTGATCACATTCAGATTTGATTCTTTTGACAATACTATCTGTTTTCTCCTCATCGTAAGACTCCAAATTTTTGTAATGAAGTATCAGTGAAAAAATATGAACTTTAGCCACAAATGATAAATGCTGGAGAGGGTGTGAAGAAAAGGGAACCCTCCTAGTGTAGTGGTGGGAATGCAGTTTGGTGCAGCTGACATGGAAAATAGTATGGAGGTTCCTCAAAAGACTAAAAATAGACTTACCATATGATCCAGTAATTCCACTCTTGGGCATATATCCAGAGGAAACCTTAATTCAAAAAGATACATGCACCTCAATATTCATAGAAGCACTATTTACAATAACCAAGATATGGAAACAACCTAAATGTCCATCAACAGATGACTGGATAAAGAAGTTGTGGTATATTTATATAATGGAATACTACTCAGCCATAGAAAAGAATAAAATAATGCATTTGCAGCAACATGGATGGATCTGGAGATTGTCATTCTAAGTGAAGTAAGCCAGAAAGAAAAAGAAAAATATCATATGATGTCACTTATATGTGGAATCTAAAAAACAAAAAAAGATAAACTTATTTATAAAACAGAAATAGACTCACAGACATAGAAAACAAATTTATGGTCACCAGAGGGGAAAGTGGATGGGAAGGGATAAATTGGGAGTTCGAGATTTGCAGATACTAACATATATATATATATATATATAATAGATAAATAACAAGTTTCTTCTGTATAGCACAGGGAACTATATTCAATATCTTGTAGTAACTTGTAGTTAAAAAGAGTATGAAAACAAATATATGTATATGTATGACTGAAGCATTGTGCTGTGCACCAGAAAATGACACAACATTGTAAACTGACTTATACTTCAATAAAATATATACATATATATTCACAAAAATAAAATAAAAACAAAAACAAAAAGGAAAAAATACGGACTTTAGGACTAATGAAATCTGGATTGAATTTCAGTTCTGCCACTTACTAGCTTAAGGGTCTGAACCTTGGCAATTACATACACTATTTGTGACTTAGTTTCCAAAAATACGCTTCTAGTGTTTTTTTTTTTTCATTTTAGTGCACATGTTCAATTTGTTATTATTGAAACAGACTTTTCTTCTGTAATTTTTCTGGTGGGATGGAGGGATAATTCAGTTTCAAAATTATTGGCAGGCAAAGTTTCTTAAAATCTTTGGCTATATGATAATTCAGTTATGTTACAGGGGTAGGGGAACTTGGCAAACCTTATTTTTTCTGACAGCTGAAAGTACACTCACAGATAAGAGTTAAAAGTTCCATCATTAATTTTATTTTAATAATTTATAGGAAGGATAGATGTTAGAACAGAAAAATCATTGATCATCAATTAAAAAAAAATTCAACAAAGATTTGGCCAAGTCAAAAGACAATTCTAAAACTCCTGTCTGATTAGTCATGTGATTGAATTAAATGTTGTTAATCTAGCAGGCAGTACAAAGATGGTTTTCACAGCGTCTGATGCCAGAGGAGTTACTGCTTTGGAGAGCCAAGCTCTTTGGGGCAAAATTTAAAAAAAAATTAAGATTAATCTATTCAGAATTAACAGCAATTGACTAGAGAGAGAATTAATTTTTTTCTTTTAATTTTTGCATATTTATATTATTACACATTATTCATATCTGATCTAGAGAATATTAGCTAAGAATTGCTGCTAATTTTAATGAAGAATCTGTCATTTTAAGCAGTGTCTGAATCCTATTACAATAATCTTTTAAAAGGAAGTGATTTTGAATTTTTCTTTAAATACATATATCCTATATAAATTCTGGCTGTGTAACTTATCATGCTATGCTTCAGAGACCATCAAAATACTTCTAAAAGAGAGCCCTGGCTAACTCTATTTCAGTGAAACAACTGTCACCTAAAATATAGTATATGATTAAGGTTAACTGAGTGTAGAAAAAGCCAAATGGAATGACAAAAGTCCTGAAAATTTTATCATTCCAAAGTTACTGAAGGAATTGGATATATTTAAACCAAACACTAAGGCTTGGGCTGAACCAAATTCTTAGCTCACAAAATAAGTTGCCTTCTTAGATTTGAAGAGGTAGATAGTGAATAATGAAGTACAATTACATCAACTAAATGTGAGACAATTGGGCAAGTAGGAAAAGGTTAAAAAGCAGACATTTTACTTTATATGTGAAAGAATTTTACAATCACCTGAGTTGACTGAAAACAAAATAGCTTCTCTTCAGCTGTAGAGCTGACTGGGGATCAACCACTGAGATTGCTCATGTGTCAATTTCTCCATGACTTTGGGTCAACATACTTCTGAGTATCACTGATAATACTACACTCTTCACAAACTTTAGACAACAAATAAAATCCAAGTGACAAAAGTACATTTATTGGGATATTTCAATAGAGGAATGAAATTAGACTGGATAATTCAGTGAAAAATATATATAAGACTAAAATTGACTATTTTACTTTCTATTTTGATTTTAAAAAATACAATCACTAACCTTTCCTACTGTGTTCTGTTAGGAAATCTACTATGAGAAATAAATGTTGGCAAGCCATCAATTGGTATATGCGAACAGGGAGCTAAAGGATAGATATTATCAATTTGGAGAAATCGTTCTGTAAACCACTGGGTACATTTTATTTATTTATTTATGCTATGGCTAGAAGTCAGATGCTTAATAATTACTTGTTAAGGCAACTAAAGCTAACTGTTAATTTCGGTGAAGACTGTAGATTAGGATGGCCTAGAGTTTTGCATAATTTATGCCTAAAAATTCAATATGTAATTTACATAATCAATACACAGTATGTATAATGTATAATTTCATACTTACATATAATAATACATGAAATGAAATGAAATATAGACACTGAAAAGCATATTGTAAACTCGTATTTCATGTTAGGAGAAAGTTTTGATACTCCAACTGCATTTTCAGTTAGAAAATAGATGTATTTTGAATGGTTAAAATGTATGTGTGTTTGTACATTTATTTATTTTTAATACAGTGAACATGTGTTTATTTTATAATAAAATATTCCAATTTATATTAAATTGACAAAGTAATGAATATTCCCCTTGGAGGAGAGGAGGGAGCACTAGAAAGAGCATCACTAGTAGAATTCTGAAATATTATGATCTCAGATTTCTTTTCAAAACTAAAATCATCTATTTACATCATAACTGTTCTGTTAGACCATTATTTAAATGATAGTTGGGATTACCATGTCAGGCAGACAACTCTTCTGCATAACTTAGAATCCAAAAGCTTAAATGACAATTTTCTTGGCATGATTCTTTCACATTGGGGCATATTACTCGGGGGAAAAAAACATATTAACTTCTATATGTTATACATCTGTATGTTATATTGATACACTGACATCTATATGTTATATCGATATGAAGCAATTGTATGAAGCAACTAAAATGTAAGATCTGCCATTCACTCATTTTATGATTTTGAAGCCCATCACTTCAGCCCATTTTTCATTTTCAACAACAAATAAGCTCTCATTTTATCATGTCTAAAATCTTTTTAATTCCTAAAATTCTATGTTTAACATATGGAAAAAATTCACTAGACATCAGAATACGGCAATCAGGAAAATCTCTGAGCCATAGTTGAGAGGCATTGCTCAGAAGATGATTGTGCAGTGGACAAAATTCAAAGGACTGAAGATGTGGAAAGAGAGGGGTGTCTGATCGAGATAGAGACAGTGATCTTCAAGATTATAAATTAAAATTTTATTTTGCAAAGTTAAGAAAGATCATATTGTATTAAATGCTTAATAACAAGGAAAGGGAAGGAAGAAAGAATTAATATTACTTGAAATGCTGAAGACACATTAAACAAGCCATGTACTATAACTCATTTAATTCTTACAAAATTGGGGGCAAAATGTGCAATTAGCCCCCTTTTATCACCAGGGAAACAAGGTAAGAGAAGTTAAGAAATATACTGTCAAAGAACATATAGAGGCAAACGTGGAAGCTAGATTTTCAAACCATATCTAACTCCACAGTCCATTTTCCTCCTACTGTATTCTAACATGCATTTGCTAGTGTTTTTACTGGATCTCAAGATAGAAGATTAGGTATGAAGGAGTTTGCATTTCTGTCCTGCAAATCTATGCTAAAAAGACAATCAAAGTTAGTAATTTGTGAAAATCAAACCCAGTAAAAACAAAACATTTGTAAATCCTTCTCTTTCTCTACCTCAACATCAACCTTAAACCACTATCGGAATAAGAAATATATTTAACACAATTTTTGTCTACATGTGTATGTAGTATGTTATTATCTGGAAATTCGCCTTCAAAGACATTGAAAGCTGGCTATTAAAAATACATCTTTAACCATAATGCCTTAGCTTAGTTCACTATAGAAATGACCTATGTTTTTAAATGGTTAATTAAACATTTAAGATTACCAAGTCAGAAAAAAAATCTGTCGTGTGTAGTTTATGTGTTAGGCTGCCTTATAAACTAACACATATATTTTAGGATGAGAAAATGGGTAGATGGATGTAATAAGCCTACTCAAATATCATGAAAGCAGTTAAACATTTATAGACCATGTCTCATGAAACCAAAATACAACTCTTTTTTTTTCTTTCCAGGAGATGACTTTATTGTAAATAATGTAGTTAATATTGTACATTCATCATATTCTGTACTAATTGTTTTTTGTCCCTTTCCAGGATTTGTGAAATAGTTTTAAGTAGCAAAATCAACAACTGTTAACATGATTAAAACTATATGCTTAATAAGAATTTTATTCTGACTTGTATTAATGTTTATTTTAAAATGTTCCTGTATTGTGACACCATCTGTTTCTTGCCTGTTATGGTATCCAGGTTCTGTAATCATAGTACTCAAGGGAGGTTATAATTTTTCTTCATGATATAGGAGGCATTCTACATTTTACTCAAAAGAAATAGTTTGACTCAAGCTCTAAAGTAACTGGGAAGAAACTGTTGATAAAATTAAAAACTTGAGGCTTCTCTTTATGAGCTAATTTTTTTTTTCTGATTATCTATATTCACAGTGAGTTCAACATGAGTGACTAGGTTATAAATTTCTTTGTCTTGACAGGGAAAAAAGATCTTAAGTCAGTCAATGAGTCCCATTTTTGAACTTCTCAAATTCCCACTAAAACAGCAGCAATATTCTTTTGAATATATGACTTTCAAATCACCTTTTGAGCATATTGAAATCAATTAAACAATAAGTATATTCTCATTTACAAAAGAAATCAATCAGCTGTCATTTTTGATTGATTATTCTTAGTTGGAGTGGTATTTAATCTATGAATTTATTACACATTTTTCAACTGCTATAAAATGGCATATGAATTAGAAATGATGTCACATGGTAAATGGACAAAAAAAATCCAGCTCTCTCCCAGCATGTGTTGTGAAGTCTTCCTTGAACCATGTGATCCTCTGTTATTGAAGAAGGTGGATACATTTTTGTTAAGTGTAACACTATAATGCCTGCTATGCTATCAAGAACATAAACATTAGCAAAAATTGAACCTAAAATATGTGCCCAGAGCAAACTAATTTACCTATATTGTATGATTTATTAGCATGATTCACATGATTTTTTTTAAACTTATTTGCTATTTTTCGCTATAAACTATGCTGCATGGACCTAAGTAATTTTTGTGGTTAAGGTCATCTGACTTCTACCCCAGTTAACACTATAGGTCACTGACTACTCTCATTGTTCTAAATATAGATTAAAAAATACTTTATACATCCATATTTTGAGATTATGTAATTGCAACCAACTTTAAGTGGCATAGTGCACGCCCAGATTGAAGAGTTTATCACTGAAATTGTTTATAATTATTAAAGTATGGTTATGATAAAATATAGGTAACACTTGGTGGGTGTTATTGTTGCTTTTAAATTTTCTATTGACAATGCACTCTCTTATTGCTTGTACTAGGGAGACTGCTTTCTCCCACCCCATTCTTGATACACCACTGCTTACTGTGTCTTTTATCAGTTTCCAAAACGTAAAATCTTACTCTCTCCTTAGAAAAATAATGTAACTATCTCATTGCCATTAAAAATGCAGCTAAGGAGGAAATTTACTTTGTCCGTTGGCAGTCTCCTTCACTGCTGCTTTATTTTTTTTTCAAAGACAATGCTTCTCCATCGTGCATTTAGCATTGCAGCTTTGTCTCAGGGAAGAAGAGCAGAAACAAGAATTGCATGACAGTCAGAGGATGAGAATAAAAAAAATGAGCTTTTACTGAATTTATGAGTTTTCTTTTCATAAAAGAAAGTAACACTTTATTAAATACATTTTATTCAGTTTATAGAGAGCAAGGGTTGTTGAAACTGGCAAGGAAATGACACATGGTCACAGTATCCGTTTCTATGTTCATGGGAAGAGCGGGAAATTGAGTTGTGTTAAGTTAATATTAAAGTTATAATTAAGCAAAAAGATGTTTAAAATGAGAGAAGGGAGCAGTGTTTATTTAGCCTCTAATTTGTGTCATGGTTTGCTGTCTGCATGTCCATACATTATATCACATAATGTTCTAATTATTCTCCAAAGTATTCATCATTATCTCCATTTTATCACCATTTTAAAGGTAGGTAAACTAGAGATCAGAAAATTTAAATGACTTGTGAAAATTTCCATACCTAGTAAGTAGCATACAGGATTCATATCAAGATCAGCCTGACAAAAAGTTTATCTCTCAATTACACCGAAAATGCAAAGATTAGATGAAATATACATATGAGAGTTGAGACTGAGCTCCTAAAACTATCCTCATGGGAAATCTAAAGCAATAACACAAACGGTAATTTTTCTATATATCCATTGTATTTTAGTTTGTAGTGAAAAGAATTACTGTCTCTAAGTAAAGTAGGGAAAATGGTGAACTCAGGAATTCACAACTCACCTCAATTAACTGTTATCACCAGAGAACCAAATGATCCACCCAACCTAAGTGTATTCATTGTGTGTGTGTATTCATTGTGTGTGTATGTTCATTGTGTGTATTCATTTTGTGTGTGTGTGTGTGTGTGTGTGAGTTACACTGAACTGGATAGAAAAATCTTTCCAAAAACTATGTAAATTGGTAATGCAAAGTCAGAATGAAGAACATTTATTTTTGTTATAAAGCAATTAAACCATAGGAATCTGCAGATTTTATTACATTTCATAATTCTGTGATTACACACTTTACATGTCTGTTCTCATTGCACCCTACGCTTTTTGAGGAGAATAGCCAAGATTAAATGCGTGATAGTGTCTGACGTTAAAAAAATGCAGAGTAAATGGAAGAGCAACAACAGATAATAATGTAACACAGAGTTTAGAGGACTGAACCAGAGATCTCATCCTTTAATAATAATTCCATCAGAAGTATCTCCATCAATATCTCAGTATTACAGATATGTTTGGCAATAGAAATTCAGATACTTGGTCATTCAATTTTATTTTCCTGTGTTGTGTTTTACAATAAAACATATACCTCTCTGAAATACTATAACAAGATAAGGAAAGCCATCAGATCAGGCTTTATCAAAATACTCTAAGTTACATTAATAAAATCATATACTTACCTAAACAGTATACTAATTAAATACTGAATAGCCTCTCATAAAATCAACAAGGGAGAGAGACTATGTTTACATTCTCCTGTGGTAGAAGTTGTTTTGTAATTTCTTGTGGGAAATGCTTCTCCCAAGCCATATGCATATTTGGAAGAGACAGAAAACAAGAACAAGCAATATTTTTAGAACACATGGTAAATTTAAGAACATGCTACTCTAATCACATTATCCAAATATTTGTTATTTTGTGTAAATCTCATCTTTTTAAAAAAGTCTTGACTCAAACCTTCAAAAGGTCATCAGAAAGTTATTGACCACTTCAACTCTATTCCAATTATAATATGAAAAATGTATTCATTTAAAATCTAAGAGAGGACAAATAGCCCCGTGCTTAACTAAATTTTTTTGTCATAACCAGAACTTAGACAAATCACAGAGGAATAGTTAAATACAGTTTGATCCAACTATATCTGCTGGCATGGAAACACATTTGCCAACAATGAACTTGACAACTAAGTTTTTTATAAAGTTCGCAGACTGTAATAAAATGCTGTACTGTAAATCCAAAATGACCTGCAAAACTCAGGGGGAAAGTGAATATGATCTCTTTCCAGTTATTCTAGCAGAGACAATATAATTTTTGAACTTCTTGACAGCTCTATTGCTTTCTCTACCATGAGCTGGCAATGTGTTACCGGTGCTTTCATCAAGAAATGTTCTTTCACCTAACACTACAAAGTCAAGATATCACCCATCGTCTTTTTGTGACAGTGTAGCTTGAAAAAGACACCGAGCAAAATGAATTAAGCTGAAAATGGGCAAGAATTAAAGGTAGCAAATTAGCATTCTCTTCATTCTCTTTTTTTTATGTCTACAACAGTGCTATTTTTAAAACCCTCTCTGATGAAAACATTTTCATTTTTAAATAGAAACAAATAGTGCTGCATATGCAAAGATACGTAGGATATTTAAATTTAGTCTTCATGGAAGTAGGCAAACGTATTTAATACTTTAAAACTTAACACTGATGGTTGGTTAAGAGACAGTCAATGGGCAGAACACTCCCGTTTGTTTACTTTTCATCATCTTTTGACAATTTAAAACATATGGCGGAAAATAACAGGAAATTAATTTCTTCCCTTCATGAACCAAGAAAATAATGACATTTCTAGAGCTTTAAAAGGACACTTAAAAGACTCTGGCAAAAATAGTTTTTTATTATAATTGCAAATGCCATGCTCTGTATTAAATGTTGTACGAATTATTGTCCCAAGTGTGCACGTGATATTCTGCTTCAGTTCAAGGTATACAAAAATAAATTTTAAAAAAGTTTGATTGTAATTTATGTCAAGTGTTTTGTTTGGAGAGTGTACTATCCAGAACAATTAACTTAAAAAGATGGAGTCCATGAGGAAAGGAGAGACTATCAGAGGAGAATGCAAGGAAGGAAATGTTTTGCAGATGTACTGCATTTAAATTAATAAAATCTCATTAGGTTTTATGTTTGCCAATAACGGCTGGAAAAGTTACCATACATTGTAGGAACAATTACCCAAATCTTCACTGTCTCATTAGGTTTGTCATACTGTTTTCATTATAATACATTAGAACTTGCAAGTGAGCCTTCAGTAATGACATATTGTTCCAATTCTCCTTTCAGCAGGCTCTGAGATATTTTAGTATTTGTGCTATAAGCCAGCAGGTGTCTTCACTTTGCTTTTTCTGAATCAGTTTTATACACAGACCACCAGACACAGAATGGAATGTAAAAGGGCTTTCAACAACCACATAAAACTGAGTCAGATTAGAGTAAAGCAATACACACTATTTTTATGATTTTATGGTAATTCGAGACACTAAAAATGTGCACCTTTAGAGTATATGTCTGCTCTGGTAAGACCTGTTAGTGAAAGCTGTATTAATGTAGATAAACCATGCAGTATATAAAGTTTAAAGATTTGCATAACAAATGGAAGACATAGAGCTGATTTGAATATCTAAAGCATTATAAACTTCAATAAGAACAACCAACACTGTTTGAGCTTTCAAGGCACTTGCATTCAAATGAGAAAGATTTAAAAAGGATACGATTTTTAAAAATGCTTTGAAGCTTCCTATTAAAGGTCTTAGGCAGCTCAAGGTTAAAATAAATATTGGATTTAAGGTGGGTGAGAAAAGATTTAGAAGCAATTTAAAGTAGAAATCACTTAGCAGTGAAATAGAATGAATGTTTATAGTTAGTATAATTGTCACCTGACCTTCAAAAAACAAAGGACCACTCTACACCAGTCACAAAAATGAAATAAACTTTAGCAGAGAAAGGTGTCCAAATTTTTGCTCTCCTCATACCTTATGATTAAATTAGGACTCCAAAAATATTTTTCCTAGAAAAATAAATGCCCCCCTCAAAGTGTAGCTGAATTTAAACAGCAGAAACATAAAGATCTAAGT
Source organism: Vicugna pacos (assembly GCF_048564905.1). Lineage (NCBI taxonomy): Eukaryota > Metazoa > Chordata > Mammalia > Artiodactyla > Camelidae > Vicugna > Vicugna pacos. Next base: position 43,365,544 of record NC_133000.1, read on the forward strand.
ACTTGCTGATGCATTAAGCTATGATTATAGTGAAATAGTATTACATGAAGTGTCCTTTTTAAAGCAGGCGATAGCTCATCCCATTTGTATCAAATAGGGGAACAAAAGCTATCATTAAATATGTTAAAATTGTCTCAATAGGTCTGATATACCGATTGGTGGGTTTTGGGCAGTTTTTTCATCTTATGTATGGTGAAAAAGTGAAGACTAAAATAATAATCTCGTATCAAAAGTATTTTTTAAATTATCTAAAACTCCTCGACATTAATGAAGGAAGAATATTACTTTGTGAGATATATATGCATAAACTCATTTATAAGCTCTTATATGTTGCACTATACATAATTTACAATACAACTACCAAAAAAACAGGTAAGTAAAAAGACATATTGTGCAGAAAGAAACAAAATACTGTGCAGAAAGAAATAAGAGAAAGAAAAGTTTTTGTTTTCTCAGACAAAAGAGTAATAGTTTAACCAAAATCCTTTGATTAAAAATTACTTTACCTATAGTTCTATAGAAAGGATGAGAAGTCATTCAGGCAGGGCTCATCTCCCACAGAAAGTCATTGGTAACCCTCCCACTCACCATATGAGGACTACTGTTGAGACAGAAGGGAAGGGGGCAGGGCACAACCACTGAAGGAATGACACACCAATTGAGGACAAACTGATTGGAACCAAGATCATGGAAGATTTGACTTCCAGTGGACCTTGAGCTTCACAGCACACCCACAGGGGCCATGACAATTCCTAGGCTGACCATAAAAGGTCAAAAGATGGGCAGAGGCCCATTTCCTGGAGATCCCCATTCCTTCCCCAAAATAGTTGGAATAATCTTCCTACTCGTTAGCATGTGAAATTACTGAACCCATAAAAACTAACAGCTCCTCACCTCGTGGCTGCTCTTTCTCTCTTGCCTCCTGAGACAGCCCATGCTCTGTCTAGGGAGTTTGTGTCTACTTTTACCTTAAACTAAACAGCCTCGCACCTCATGGCTTCTCTCCCTCTTGCCTTTTGAGATGGCCCTCATTCTGCCTATGGAATGTGTATCTCCTAAGCCACCCTCCCTTCTGAGTGAGACAGCCCACGTGCTGTCTATGGAGTGTGTATCTCTCTAAATAAACTTGCTTTCACTTTACTACACTTCGCACTTGGATTCTTTCCTGTGCGACACAAGCACCTAGAATCTAGTAACATTGTGAGGTGTATGGATCAATTTATTTTACTTAGGATCTGCTGCACCAGGGCACCATTTCGTTAGTAACCTAACAAGCATGCCAATTGCACAATAAAGCATCTGCAAAACCTTTTCATTGCTAGGCTGGATATATTAAAGAAACACTTTGATTACTACTAGCTAATAGGTGAAAAAAGATTTTCTTCCAAGTATTTGTGCTTAATCTGTTTTCAAATACCAGTGTGTGCTTCTGTGTGCACGTTGGTTATTATTCATAACATTTGAAACATAATTTATTTTCCAAGGAAGTATGCTTGTTTTTGACAGGATCCATCTAAAAGTGGGAATCTTTGAGATGAACGAAAAATGATGGAAAATACCTTAGAAAAGTCAAAGAAATATGAGTAAGACTAACAGGACAGATTGGAAGATATTTGTGAAGCCTATTGTCTTGGAGAACTTAATTTAATAGGTTACAAAGAATGAGAAAATTCAGACCTAAGAACAGAGGTTTGTTACCTCTTAACCTGTCACTTCTTGTACATGTTCCATCTGTAATTCATAAATATCTTGAGGGAACTGAATGCCTTTTTACTGACTGCTTTATCCATATGTTTGGATATTAAACATAGGTGACTAAGTGTCAGATGCTTTCTCACATCCTTTATCTGTATTAACCCTTTTATTTCAGTAAATTTAGGAAGAAGGAAATATTATTTTCATCATCATTCCTATTGATGGCTGAGAAAACAAAGACACAAAGAGGCTAAGAATCTTGAACAAGGTCAGATTGCTTGTGATTGTTTGAAATAGGATTTGAAACCAGATGACATGGCTTTGGAGACCTTATTCTTGACCGTTGAACATACAGTCTTCTCAAGAATATGTTTATGGTCAATATGGGTCATTTCATAAAAGGATTTTTGAATCCTATTTCCAAGCTTTCTCTGTCTCTCTCTGTGTCTTTTTCTCTCTCTCTGTCTGCATGCACACACTCATGCATACACGTAACTTATTGATACTCATTTAGCAACAGCTTTTTCCTCTACTTGTCACATGAATGGGACTATATGTTCATGAACTATTATCTGCTTTTGAAAACACCTACTGACACCACAACCAAGTGAGATTTATCTAAGGCATGCAAGGCTAGTACACTATTCAAAAAGTCAGTAGTATAGTCCATCTCATTAATAGGCTGAAGAAGAAAAAGTGATTATATCAATAGATGCAGGAGAAGCATTTAATAAAAATCAACACCCATTCATGGTTAGAAACTCTCAACAACCTAAAGATTTTATAGATAATATTATACTTAACGAGAATCTTAGAGCTTTCTCACTAAGATCAGGAGCAAGGCAAGGATGTCCCCTCTCACCAACACTTTTCAATAACATACATAAAGCCCTAGCTAATACAATAAAAAAGAAGAAGAAGAAAAAAAGGTATACAGAATGGGAAGGAAGACATACAACTGTCTTTGCTCACAGATGACATGATCGCTTATATGGAAAATCTGAAAGAATCAACAACAACAAAAATACTCCTGGGACAAATTAACAATTACAGCAAGACTGCAGACCACAAGGTTAATATACAAAAAGCTAATTGCATTCCCATATACCAACAATGAACAAGTAGAATTTGAAATTAAAAACATTAACATCTTTAAAAATAAAAATGAGCAGATATAAATCTAACAAAATATATACTAGATATATATGAAGAAAACTACAATACTCTGATGAAGGAAACCAAAGAATAATGAAATAAATGGAGAAAATATTACATGTTCGTAAATAGGAAGACTCAATATTGTCAAGATGTTTATTCTTTCCAGCTTGATCCATCATGTAAGCAAATTATTTTGTGCCTATCAGTGAACTGATTCTAAAATTTATATAGAGAGTCAGAAGACCCAGAAGAGCCAACACAATATCTAAGGAGAAAAACAAAGTTGGATGACTAATATTACTGAACTTGAACACTTCCTATAAAGTGACAATAACCAACACAGTGTAGTATTGGTCAATAGATCAATGGAACAGAGTAGAGCCCAGAATTAGACCCACATAAATATAGTCAATTGGCTTTTGACAAAGAAGCAAAGGGAATATGATAGAGGTAAGGTAGACTTTTCAGATGGAGCTGTAACAATTGTACATCCCCCAGAAAGGCAGATCTACAAACACATGTATATAGAATTAATCTAGACACAGACTCTTCAAAAGTTAACTCAAAACAGCTCACAAATCTAAATATAAAACATAAAAGTATGAAACTCCTAGAAGATAGTGTCTAAAAAAATCTAGATGACCTTGAGTTTGGTGATGACTTTGTAAGGCACAACACCAAAGACATGATCCATGAAAGAAAGAAATATGCTGGACTTCATTAAAATTAAAAGTTCTGTTCTGTGAAAGGCACATGTCAAGAGAATAAAAATGTGCCACAATTTTGGAGAAAACATTTGCAAAAGACACATCTGAAAAAAGGACTGTTATACAAAATATACAAAGAACACTCGAAACTCAACAATAAGAAAAAACAATCTGATTAAAAAATGGGTAAAATACCTTAATAGGACACCTCACTAAAAAAGATACACAGATGGAAAGATGCTCTGCGTCATATGTCACTTGGAAATGCAAACTGAAACAGTAAGATAGCACTATACACTTAGGAGAATGGCCAAAATCTGGAACAACAACCATAGTAAATGTTGGCAAGGATGTGAAGTAACAGGAACCTTCATTGTTGGTGGGACTGCAATATGGTACAGTCACTTTGGAAAGCATTTGACAGTTTCTTTCAAAACTAAACATAGTTTTACCACACGATCCAGCAATTGTGCTTCCTAGTGTTTATGCACAGAGGTTGAAAGCATGTCCATTCAGAAACCTGCACATGGATGTTTATAGCAGTTTTATTCATAATTGCCAAAATTGGAGGCAATCAAGCTATAGGAGAATGGGCAAATAAACTGTGGTGCATCCAAACAATGGAATATTTTTAGCATTAAAAACAAATGAGCTATCAAGCCACACAAAGACATGATGGAAAATAAATATTATCAAGTGAGAGGCCAGTATGAAAAGGCTTTAAACTGTATGGTTTCAACTATATGACATTCTGGAGAAGTCAAAACTATGAAGACTGAGTGGTTGCCAGGGGTTAGCAGGGAGGGAGATGAAGAGGTAGAGATGGAGGATTTTTAGGGCAGTGAAACAATTCTGTGTGATACTGTAATGGTGGATACCTGTCATTACACATTTGTTCAAAGCCACAGAATACATAACACCAAACACGAACCCTACTGTAAACTATGAACTTTAGGTGATTATGACACATCAACATAGGTTCCTCAGTTGTAGCAAGTGCACCACTCTCATTACCAAGTTCAAAGTCATGCTTCTCGCTGCTACAACAGACCAATAAATTGGGAGACCAGGTGTTGGGGCAAGGAATAATGACTTTATTCAGAAAGCCAGCACATTGACAAAATGGCAGACAAATGTCCTGGAGAACCATCTTACCCAAATCAGAATTCAGTTTCTTTTTATACTAAAAAGGGTAGAAGGGAATGGTTGGTTGTTGCTAACTTCTTGTTAGCAGCAAGATATTTTGTTCTCACAGCTGTCCATGTAGGTCAGGTCATGATATTCCTGTAAACCTCCAACAAGACAAATGTCATTCTCTGTTCTGCAACTTTTTATCTCTGTATGAATGGAAAAGTGTTACACTCTCAAAGGGCAGAGACTTGAGAATGGGCTCTCCTGTATATTTCAGGCTTTAGGCAACATTCTTTTACAAAAGATGCAGAACCAGCCTGACTAAGCACAGGAAATAGAGCACAGGGTTAGAGCTAAAGGAACAGCTCGAATATGGAGTCAGATTTGTTCTTCCCTATTACACAGTGGTGAGGGATGTTCATAATAAGGAAGGCTATGTATGTGTAGCGACAGGAGGAACATGAATAATCTCTCTAGCTTCCTCTCAATTTTGCTGTGAACCTAATCTTCCTTAAGAAGTAGTCTATGAAAAGACAAAGACAAAATATCTACCTCTACCTCTCTGTGTGTGTGTGTGTGTGTGTGCGCGCATGTGTGCGTGCGTGTAATGAAGAGACCATAAAGAATTCAGTTATTTGTTGATCTCCATTCTTTAACTGCTATGGACTAATGTTTGTGCTCCCCACCCCACCCCACTGCCTCACCCCCACATTTATATGTTGAAACCTAATGGTCAAGGTGATGGTATTAGGAGGTGGGGACTTTGGGAGTTACCAAGGTCATAAGGCTCCATCCTCATGGAAGGGATTAGTGCTCTTATAAAAGAGATCTCACAGAGCTAAGTTGCCCCCTCCACCATGTGAAGCTACAAGAAGTCTCCAGCCTGGAAAAGGGCCCTTACCCAACCGTGTTGTCACCCTAATCTCAGATTTCCAGCCTCCAGAATTGAGAGAAATACATCTCTGTGTTTATAACCCAACCAGTTTATGGTATTTATGTTACTATAGCCGAAGGGACTAAGGCATTAGCCTATGATAGGAATGGCATAAAAGTTCCAGCATTCTTGTAGACCCATCTGTACAGTTATCCTCTCTTCAAATCTAAGATATTTGCAACAGCTGGGACAACTTCTTGGCAAAATAGTATGTTTAAGATATATTACTGCTTCTTCAGTTTTGTTGTGGAGACATGACAAGAAGGATGTATATATCGGAATGGATGTATTTTCCCAACTACTTTTTGTTTCCCTATTACAAGTATCAAAATTTCTAAGTAAGGCTAGTATAAAGTATACAGAAATACAAGGTAATTGATAGAAATGGCATGTATGTTCATAAAGAATAAAGGAGTTACTCTGTACCCTTGGTAACATCCTATAGCAGCTTGAAACAATTCTCCCAGTAAAAAAAGCTTAGCTTTGGGTACTACTACCAGCACCACCACCACTGCTACTACTACTACTAATAATAAGTAATGGGCTTACATTGGCACAATGATCAGCCTTACTTTTAGACTGAAGAAATGAGGCAAATTTGGATATAAGATTCAAGACATTCCTTGATGATTTTTTTGCACAAATATGCATGCACACACATACACATGGCTTAGATACTAAATTTCCCTTCTTTTAAAATTGAAGTATAGTCAGTTACAGTGTGTCCATTTCTCATGTATAACACAATGTCCCACTCATGCACATACATATATATATTTGTTTTCTTATTTTTTTCATTAAAGGTTATTACAAGATATTTAATATAGTTCCCTGTGCTATACAGAATAAATTTTCAATTAGTGACCTGTAAGCAATAAATACAAAATGTGAAAAATTTTGGTTGAGCAACAGTTGAAGAAATAGGGTCTTTTTCATACTACAGTATAAGACAAAACAGATCACAGGAATGTAACAGGAAGTCTAATCTCATTGCTGCTATGAAGAGTATCTGTAACCTCTGCCAAGTTACATTAACCTCTTTGGGTCTCCTTTCTAGTTTTAATATTCTAGGTTTAACCACTCTCAATTCTAAAATTATTAATAACTTTGCTTTACACTCTTTAAAAAAATATTTCTTTATAAATTGTTCCTATTTATAGCCTGCTCTATGCACTTTTTGTGTGATGTCTATTAGTCATTATTCCAAATTAGAGTGAGAGACTCTCTGAAAACAAGACTAAATTGCCCACATAATCTAAGACCTTGAAGATATTTTATAACTGATTATTGTTACCTTCCCTGCTTTGCCCCCTAAAGATTAAATGTGCCTAATATTCTTAGTTTATCCACATATAAACTATTTTCCTTATAGTCATTATCTTGGTATAACTTTTAATGGAGTATGATCTATAACAGTACTGAATCACTATTCTGTACACCTGAAACTAATATAATATTGTAAATCAACCATACTTCAATAAACAATTAAATAAAATATCTCTCTCTAGATCCAGGACTGACTGGACTTTGAAGATGATTTAAGTGACTGAATTTGTACTCAGAGGTACTTCCAGGTGAAGGCATATTCCACTTTAACTTCATTTCTTAAAAATAATAAAAAACCTTTCCTTCATTTTATTTTGCTTTTAAAATCATTAGAAAAAATATTTGTTCAAGCCAGTATTCAGCTGGCTTCTATATATATTTGTTTCTTTACTTGTTTTAAATAAGAGGACAAAAGAGGTAAGAAAAAGAATCAATAAGGCTTGCCGCCTTATTGTGAAAACAACTTATTTCTCTTGTAGTTGGGTTCTTAGCATTTACTGGAGAGTATCCTTGTTCATCTGCCTTTATAATGCTTCCCTTACCTCTCTTTTGGGTTCCTCAGCATCTCATTAAATTGTTTAGTTTCATATTGCACTTATAATGAATTACTCCTTAATGTAAACTTACCAAAATTCAGAAACAAAGACAAAAATTGAAAGTAACGAAATTGTGATGAGAGGGAAAGCACCTCTAATGTTTTTTTTCCTGCTTATTTACAAATATACTCCCCATTATAAAACTTCTTTAACTTTTAAAGAAATCAATTTTAGATCTGTCAATTTCTATGACATGGATGTTTATCTGTTCTTCTTGATTGCAGCTGAGCTCTTAGGAGGAAAACTAGTTTTCTCCAGGGATTTCAACTATTTTATTTTAATTAGGTCTTTTTTTTTAATGGACTTTTGCTTTTGGAATTAGCAATGTAAGTGCTTTAAAAATGTTAACATATAAATTCCATCATCTATCAATTACTCAGAGGAAAGAGAGAAGTTGTATAGAAATTCCAGTAAAGGAGAAAATCCAACAATAGTTACTTTCGACTTTGAAATAGACTATGTTATATTGTTCCGAGGCAGGAAAGCCGTTGAATTATACTTTTTTTCCAGCTTCATGTAAACTTGTTTTTAAATTGTTGAATGTACATTGGAGCTAGTGTGGGCAGGAACCATTTCTACATGTGGTGAATGTATATTATAGCTGGAATCTCATGTGTAGCCTCCACCACACAGGTAATCATAAATAGGAATAACAAAACACCCATGTTTAATCAAGGAGTTACTGCTTTTAGGTCTTAAAAATGTTGGTTTCATTATAGGACTGTAAGTGACAAAATGTTGAATTCTTTCAAGAACACTTTTATTCATTAAGCTAAATAATTTGTTTCTCATAAAAATAATTTACACTTCTTTTTCAAGAGGGATACATTTTAGCATTTAATGAATTTCTCCATTCTTTTCTGTCTGTTTCACTCTACGGCAAAGCTTGCTAAAAGCCATAATACAGTAGAGAGGCAAATTCAACCAAAAGCAATCTTGTTTTACTATGTCCAAAGGAAAAAAAATAAATAAAACCCACTTTTAATACAACTTGGGTTTTGGAATCAGTTCCAACAAACGCAATTTTCTACAGGGCTAATGTTCAGAAAGATGAACCACATATATACACATCTGGCCACCTGAAAAGAGAATCCAGGAAAATTTGAAGATACTCCCACAGAAACAACATTTGATGAATAGAGCTTTTTATCATCTTCTCTATACTCCTACCAAAATGAAAGGGCAAAACATCTCAGAAAATTTGTAGAGCAGTCACATATTCATTGCAAACCACCACCAGAGATGCTTAACAGAACACTATATCCTACCAACTTGTGATTGCAAACAAGTCAAAGGCTTATATTATGAACAATATCACCAGAAAACAGTAAACTTCATGATATAAATGTCAGCTTGACATGATGTATTAGTGTGCCACCCCCAAATATTATTCTTTAGATGTTGTGGCAGAGAATGCTCACTTCAGCAAAATATATAGGGACTTATGACCTTTTGAATTTAACATACCACCGGGGACACTACCCAGGAACTATGAAAAAAAAATTAACAAATTCTGGATTAGAGATCCAATACTAAAAAGGCATTAAATAAATGAAATTGCCCAAGGTTTTGGTGAGTTACAAGTTTTGGAGGCTCTGGATGAGAACTGTAACATAACTCATTATAGCTTCGGGCACTAATAAGTTATGAGGCGCTCACATGTATGAGATAAACCCCATAACTTACTGGAGTCTATATCATCCCTTCATTATATCTAGGGACATATGAAATGGCTGAAATTCCGCTCAAAACCCCGAAGTTCAGTAATAAAAGTGAATAGATCAGCACATCTATTGATTTTGCTGTCTTTTTTGTGCTTTTTGTTATCCTATTTCCCTTTAACATCTGAAAGATTCCAGCATTTTTCTTCTGAGTTTCTTCCATGTTGGCATTTTAGATATGCTGGCAAACATCAAAATAAACTAGGTTTCTGCTTTGCTCTGCTCTCAAGAGTAATTATATTAGTCAGTCAAAAATCTTGGGTACTTTCTTCTTCTAACAAATAAAATGTATAACTTGACTCCAAAGGCAGAACTGGGGAGACAAATTCAAAATCCATACTCATATCATAACATACAGTGACAAAAAAGGAGAAGTATGAGAAAATGATGCAGTGTATTTTAATAAAGGTATAAAGGCTGAATGGGTTTTTTTGATTAACAAGAAACTTAAGAAATACAATAATAGAAACCAACCATTTACAAAAACGTCCTGTATTGCTCATTTCTGAAATATGCACACTTGCATAGACCCAGGACTTAAAATAATCAGAATGATTGTAGACTGTCCTTAAAAATCTCTATTTATAGAATTTAATGTGAATTTGCATATATGAGCAGAAGGCAACATAGGGGATACTTCTAACAGAATTCAGATGAGAAAATTCTGTTGTAAAATAATTTATTAATCTAATAAAAGACATCTTAATGTAAGAATCATAAACATAGCATAGAGGAAATTTGAATTTTCACATAAGAAAAAGATCAAAAGTGTGTAACTCAAAGAGACAGTGCAAATTATTCAAGCTTACACATTTTATCCTTTAGTTTCATTCCTAATAAAGTCAAGCTAAATAGAGGTATTTGCCTTTCTCACAAGTCTTCTTCATACAGGACTCAACAACATCAAAATATGCATAGCAGAAGTTTACAGATTTAGTGGAGAACCAAGATCATGAGAAAGATGGGCAGAGATGTTATCACTGGATAACTGGTTGTGTGTGTGTGTGTATATGGTAGGGGTAGGGGTTAATCAGTGGTTGCTTAGAGTCAGAAGCTTGTCAGGACTTAAAGACTGTGAGCCCAACTCATGGACCAGGAAGTCCAACATACTGTGTTTAAAAATAAGACGAGGGTCTGGGGACCAAAATGCTAAAGTAGATTATAATAGGAACCTGTGTTAAATATACATCTATGGAAGCACAGCCATGAGGAAAAAGTTGAAGATATTATATATTTTTTCATTATTTCATAAACAGAAACTATATCTACCCCTAATAATTAAGATTATTAATATCTACCCCTAATTAATAAATACATCTACCCTATAATTAAGGTTTCAGTGAATTCAGATGTTCATCTGAAAAAGTGCTTCATTTGAGTATGTTGTAGGCATTAACATTTTGGGGACTTTTTTTATTGAATTATAGTCAGTTTACAATGTGTCAATTTCTGGTGTACAGCATAATGTTTCAGTCATACATACACATACATTTATTTGTCTTTATATTCCTTTTCATTATATGTTGCTACAAGATATTGAATTTAGTTCCCTGTGCTATACAGAAGAAATTTGTGTATCTATTTTATATACAATAGTTAGTATCTGCAAATCTTGAACTCCTAATTTATCCCTTTCCATCCCCTTTCACCCCTGGTAACTGTAAGTTTGTTTTCTATGTCTCTGAGTCTGTTTCTGTTAGACATTAACATTTAATATGACAAAGAAATCATCTCAATGAATTTGGAGCAAAAAGAATGGATTCCTTCCAGATGTTGAAATAGCATTAGAAAATATAGCCTTAAACTTAAAATGGAGTGGTCTTCTTGATGTTTGAAATTGAAAACTTTTTTTTTTCCTGGAAACTCCTTTAAAAATGATTACTTTTTTTGACATGCTTATAAAAACCATTTAACTCATTTGATAGTAGTTGCACTATACTATTTCATGTTCTAACAGAAAAAGATAAGAAAATGGAGGGTCAGTATCCTCAGCCATGACCAGAGGAAATAAGCATAAAATCTGCAGAAGAAACTCCCTTACCTCAGAGAACAAAACTAAACTACATAAACACATTCATTTACACTCTGTTCTTAGTGGACTAGGATTAGACACAAGGGAAAGGGTTCACGGGTTAGGAGGTGGGATTGGACATTAGGATGGCTGGTAACTATGGCAGCTTTCAGGGACTGGGTTCTCCACTCTAAGAGGACAGACCTTAGATTTCCTTCCAAGTTGCTTTGATTGGTAGTTTAGCAAGGATTCTGATGAGAGTAAGATGAACTTGTAACTCCTGTAGAAAAGAATGTACTCCAAGTGGGGAAGAACACCAGCATTAGTTCCTTATGGATTTATTTAAGCAGGAAAGGTAGTATGAAGAGCTTCAGCTCCCAGAGCACAAGGGCTGGGATCTTTCCAAAGAAGACTACAATCTTTGATACTTAACAAAGGCCTGCTAAGGAAAAATCATTGCTAAGGTAGAGGTCAACTTTTATCAATGTTGACATGGACAAAACTGCAAAGATGAGAGTTTGTTAGGCATTAACCACTCATAATTGTTTATCCTTGGTGATGATCGGATAGTTTTATATGTCTCAATGATTGTTTAAAATGCCACAGACATATTTGAGTTCAGCAAGATTCTTATGTATGTCACTCTAGATATTAAAGGAGAATAATAGTATAGAAACAAATGCATTTGGCAGGATGACCATACACTCCAGTTTTCCTGGGGCAGTCTCAGTTTAAACCTATTGCCTTGACATAATTATTAACTGCACCCCTTTCACTTCAAAAGTGTCCTAATTTGGATGGAAAACTATGTGATCTTACTAACTGGTAGATCCTAAAAGACGCTAAACTAACAGATGTTGAAGATCTCCAGTTACCTTCAATTCATACTTTTGGTCTACTTATGTGCTTTGGCTAGAAATTAATGTTTCCTCACTTTCACTCAAATAATCCAGCACAAAATGTTATTTGTATCATGTTTCATTAGTTTTTGCCAGGATCAAGATAGTGTCACAAACATTTAGAAATGGAAGGGCAAAAAATAAGAGAAGTCATTACAATTCTTAATCAAATAGTGAAACTGCATTTCAGTTCTCAGGTTATGTCGCAGCCTAATCTTATCATTTGTACTCATCTAGTCACTGTTCTTAGAAAGGTTTGTGTATCGCTACGAAGATAATGAAGAAGTGGATCTAATTGAAATTCTGGTATTTAATGAAAACAGCAGCTAAATAAAGTAAGCTCTCATAACAATATCTACCCTGCCTATTTGCAAGGGATGGGACTCATCCTTTTGTGGCTTTCCTTTCTGCAGTGCAACATAATATACTGTAGTAATATAGGATATTGACACACAATAAATCATACATAAAAGGAAGGAAAATTTCGATCACATAGAACATAATAAGATAATCTTCATGGTGTCCAACACATTTGAAATAATGTCTGTTTTTCATTGGCTGTTTTATTTTGCTAACAGACCACTGAAAAAGATGGTGGTTGAGGGGCTCTGTTTATTTTAATAATAAACAGAAGAATGTCATGTCTAGTTTCTTGCTTTTTGTTATACATTTTTTGATTAAATTCTTCTAGGCTTTTATTATTACCAAGAGTACTTATGAAGGTCCCACCCTATATGCATAATGCAACTTAAAAAATCACTCTTCTACGTAAAAACTTGTACTAGATCCCTGTTATGGACTGGATGTTTTTGTCTCTCCCAAATTCATATTTGATATTATTGATATTATTAGGAGGTGGGGACTTGGGGGTCAGCAGGTCATGAGAGCAGAGACCTCATAAGTGGGATTAATACTCCTATAAAAGAAGCCCTGAGGAGATCCCTGTCACTTCCACCAAGGGAGGACACAGCTGGAAGGCCCCATCTACAAGGAAGATGGCCCTCACCAGATACTGAATCTACTGGGTCCTAGATCTCAGACTTCCTAGTCTCCAGAACATTGGAAACTGTTGTTAGAAGCCATCTGGTCTCTGGTATTAGAGTAGTTGGCAGGAACTAAGGCATTCCTCATTCACTTGAATTATGGAGACTAAACAGTGGCTATCACATGGCTTACAAGGGACTTAAAAACTTGTTCAACTATTGATAAATTAGCCACACTGAGCTACTTTAAGCCATGCTCTCTCAAAAATCATTGCCTGTGAACAGGATACTCCCTGTGCCTGGAAGTCTGTCCTCCCTGCAACTCTTCCTTACCCAGAGAACTAATTTCCTTCTGTTCAATATGAAATCAAATGTCAGCTCCCCAGAATAGTTTCCACAACCAATTCCCCATATTCTTCCCCATCTAGATCTTTTAATTGTACCTCTGCTGAAGCAACTTTCCACATCTTCTGTGTGTGTATGTGTGTCTGGCTCTGACTGTCTCATCCTGGATAGTATGTTTCTTAAGGAAAGGGACTAAGCCATCCACCAATGTATCTCCATCTTCCAACACAAAGCAAAGCACACAACAGATGCTCAATTAATAGCGATTCATTAATGATTGAGTAGACAGAGAAATGAAGTATAAATAGAAATGTTACAGAATTAAAGAGATTTATTCATTCATTCATCTCAAAATCATAGTTTGGGTACCTACCATGTTCCAGAAAACATCCCAGCAGTTTCTAGGGAAATTATTGCGATAAGAATCAGTTTCTGTCTGTAAGTTTACCACCTAGTGAAGTAACTCACAGTCTAGATTTTGCTTCATGTGATTTAAAATTTAAGCAAAAGAGAAAATGTTAAAAGGCAGGTTAGAAAACTGTCACTTCCAAAAATAAAAAGCCCAAAACCTTACATCTCTTAATGTCAAAATTTAAAACACAAGTGTTTATCTTCACTTTTTGATACAGGGAGGAGACTGAATACTTAATATACCACTGTACTGTACAGAAGCTAGTGTATTTGGTACTCACAAAAGTCCTTAGGGTATATTTCCAAGATGTGACCCCAAGTGTGAGTTTATGCTCTTAGCCACCTAACTGTACTCATTCCAGAGTTTTAGGTTACAAATTATTAAATGCTTAAATGATTGTATATATCATGCTGTTTACCCCAACACTAACATCCTGAAGTATAGTATTACCACAATGACACAGATGGAAATGACTTGCCCAGTGTCATGCATTTCAAATGCTAGACTTTGGATCTCACACTCTCCTATGGATTTGCTGCTTTTATTTGTAGACATTTTACCTATTTTATTTATAATAATCTGTCTATATGCAATATTTCTTATTTATAATTTCCAGTTTTGGAGAATTTAAATTTCTGTCAGGGCAACTGACAAAATTTTCTCTTTCTAAATATATGAGTCACTCTCTCAAGAGATAATTTGAAATAAAACAATAAATTATTTGTTGGGAGTAGAAAAGGAAAATTAAACTTATAAAACAGAAATAGATATATTTTTCTTTTTGTTTATTGTATTCTACATAGAACTTTGGAAAACATAAGGTAATTTTCAGCAGCAGTCCTGAATCTTAGAAATCCTAAATTAGAAAGGACTAAAGAAATGAGACAAAAAAAGGAAAACTTATATATCATAATTTACTCATGTGTTCTGTAATTTTCAAAGAAAAGAGTAATTTTGTTAAACAGTCCTTCTTTATGCTCTTCAGCTTGAATATACAAACCTTTCCTGTGTCCAGAACAATGTAGAAAAAGAAAGAAAATAGAAAAATGGCATTTAGAGAAACATGCATTATGTCAGTTAAACAGTATATTCTAAAATTATTTGACATTTGTTGTCTGCAGCAAATATATGATGCCTAGTCTTGCTTATTCTTTTGTTTTAACTCAGATATTGTAGCCACCCAGTTATTTTCTATTCACTTACATTAGGAACATAGATGCAGGGGCTTCCATGACAGTTAAATGGATGAGTTACAATATCAGTAAGAAAAATATCTGGACATTATAATAAATGCTTTTGTAATTCCTCAGTTAAAGGAAATAATTTACCCTCTGAACAATATCCTTATTACCCTAGGGTTGCTTGAATATAGGTGGGAACTATGGTCAATTACCTTACTTTCCATGGATCTCGAGTCTACTGATTGACAGATGTAAATTTCTTTATAAACGTGAAACAATAAGAGACTGGTAAATGGTGCGCAATTGTTGGAAGTTCATTTATAATGCAATGATTGGGCAAGTGGAAAGAAACTGTACATCTAGCAGAAATATTATTTGTACTTGTTAGAGCTATATAAAATATAGATTGAATAAGACTAAGCTGGCAAGGGGGGACTACATTCTGTTTCTATTTTTTCAAGAAAAATATAGTAATAATATTACACATTACTATACTCAGGTGTGGAATAAAATATAAATAAGTTGAAGCAGGGCTTTTACACAGATGTTATCCTTTGTTTCGCACAGGGGCCTGAGGAGTAACTGTGAATAGAATATTCTTTATCTAACCACCTCATTCTTTCTTCCCTAAAGCTACCTTTATATGTTACGAGATCCTTGGAATATTTTTGCTATTTTTTTAAAGTTTATCATATTCACAATGATAATGAGTCCCACATCCTTAGGGATGCCAGTGTCCTTATGTTGCTTCAGAAGGTATGTTCATAAAGAGGCAAATATAGGTGAAAGACGTCCATCTGTAGAGAACTCTCTTCTGATCGTAGCTTGGTATAGAATTCGGTTTTGAAAATTTTTAATCCTTTAACTTCCTATGTGTCATTTTAAATATCCCAGACTCAAAATCAGTAGCATTCTTCAATACTACTATACTAGAATGAAAATCATCTCTGATATCTACAAGAGAATTCATTCATTCAAAAATTTCAATATTCATTCAAAAATATTAGTCACATTCTTGCTTTCAAATTTATAATAATCTCTGTATAAATGCATTTTATTTCTTTATGCAACGAGATGGAAAATATATGACTGGTGGCACTATTTTTTTCAGAGTTGTACAGAAATAGCAGAAGAAACTCATGCTAATTTTGTCTTCATTAAAGATATTAGTAAATAGCAGTACTTTCTTCTAAATAACTTCAGAACTATCTGATTCAGGATACATTAATGTTTCAAATGGGTCACAGTGGTACTGAAATATTCAAACCCTTGAACTACTGGAGTGCCACTGACCTCAGTGTTCTTATCCACCTCCTTCAATGTTCTGTAAAAAATGATATCTTTCTTGCGAGCCATGATATTAAAAAGGTTGGGAAAAACTGAAAACCATCAAAAAAATCATGCCACATGACAAGCATCAGAGGAATGAAATTCGCAACTGAAGAGTACATATTTTTAAATTATTACTTGTACCATAGTCCAGTGATTCTAATGGCATGATCATTTTTTGGTGGTAAGGTGTTCAATTCCTCCTTTGATATGACTGATTTTACACAAAATGTGTTTCATATACACCTTTTTTATTCCAGTTACTGTTATTTTATGATTATGACTTTAACATAATAATTGTTTTATGTTTTAACTAGTAATTTATTATGGGTTAAGAAATCAGCTAATCGAGCCTATTTAGAAAGGTATATAAAATAAAATTAAGGACTTTTGGGGCATGGATTGGGTGCTGTATGTTTTGGTTTTATGTGTGTGTTTTTTTAAATTGTTGTTGATAGTGTTACTTTTAATTTAACTATTTTCTTTTTATCTTTACTTTTTGCCCATTTTACTTACACTATCAATTGATGAATTGGACTCAGTTATTTCCAGGGTGCAGAAAATAAAGTGTAACCATTTGGTAAATGTTTGAAAAGTAAGTTGCCTTAAATTTTACTTACTTTATATAGAAGATTTTTTCAAAATATGAATTTAATTTTGCATTATTATCATGATTCAATTCAATTATCGATTCAACTGTTCAATATAGAATGTCACAATGTCAATAAGAAGTGTCACAAACTGGTTATAATACTGTACTTAATTCTCATTATGATTATTTTATAGATTTTGGCATAATTTTAATCTGTGTATTTTAACTTTGAGAACATTGGTTATTATAAAGAAGCTGATATATTTATGTTATTGCTATTTTTATAGAGTTGCTTGGGACTTAAGAATTGTTCTCTATATTGCCTCTTCTATTTTAGAGAGGGACTTTTGGCGAACCTCTTTTCCCTATTTCCTTTAATTTCCTCAATACAGTTTGATGAGACTCATGGATTAAGGACTCAAGGTCATGTGATGTAGACTGCACATTGCCTGGAAATCAGAATGATCTAGCTGGGTGACTTTGAACAAGTGATCTTGCCAAGTTGGCCTCAGTTTCCTCAGGTGTAAAGTTAGCCATTGTAAGTAGATTTCCTTTAGTTGACAAGATTTGAAATTATACGAAAAATTAAAAATAATGACATTTAGTATGTATTTGGTGTTTCTTCCACATCTTTCTAACAGCTGCATTTCATTTATCATCCATCCAACTAGCCATTCAACATTTAACCAGCAAATGTTATTGAGTATCTGCCATATACTAGACTCTGTACAACACACTAGAAATCAAAACATAATAACCAATTGTTCTGCCTTTAGGGGATTCAATTAATGAATAATCACTTAATCACTACTGCGTGCTATGCACTGGGCAAAATACTAAAAATTCAAAAGTAAATAGGACAAACTGTTAAACTCTAACAGTTAGATAAAGAACTACATTATAATAGGATAAGCAGTGTGTGCTTACAACACACTATAGAAGCACAATGGGGAAAGTAATGAACTCTGAAGAAGTCCATGAAGTTTTTGAAAAAATAACATTTGAGATGATCATTGTACCCTAATTGACACTCTTATAATCAATGGGTAGATATAGTTAAGATATCCTATAAGTAGTGTTTAATTTCATCCTCCAAAAACTTTTAATGACCATCTTAATCAAACATTTACTACACACTTTCCATGTAAAAAGCACAGACAGTATGGACTGTGTCCATAGATAAGTTAGTAACTCCACATAAACAGTGCAGACAGTAAATTCTCTAGAAATTTAGGGTAGGGCAAAATCACCATAAGCTGAGACACTGGAAAAGATCTCAACAGAAGAGATGATACATGAATGTGGCTCTGGAGAGGTAGAATCCAGAATTTGAAAAAGGAAGCCTTTTTTATAACACCATAGAATCACAATTTTACAATGTCTTCCTAGTCCATTGAGCTGAAGTAAAATATTTCTGTAAAGAACAGTCAACATGTAATTTGCAGTGTATCAAAGGGTTTTATTGTGAGACGTCTTTATAAGTGGAAGAAACTCGCATCGCCATGGGGAGCTATGGAAAGGTTTCAGCTGTGGGTAACAAGTGATCACATATACCTTACAGAGCATAAGTTCTAGAACAATCATCCTCCTTTCCTTCCTTATAGGGGCACTTGGGAATCAACTGGTATTTCTCCTTTTAAAGTAATTTCCCTTGGGATTCTTCTTTGCTCCTTATTGCTAGTAGTGGTTCTGAGGGTAAATCAAGGCAAAATAAAAAATGAGGCAGTATCTCCTATGGATAATTTACATTTAAAACATCATCATACCAAGTAATGTCCAAGTGCATGGGTCTCTGGTTCGAGGAGTCTCTAGTGTGTCATTATTTCTTCATATCAGAATAGGTTTGCCCAAGTGAATGCAACTTAAACATTGTGACTAGGCAGGCTCACCCAAGAATAGTTATCCAGCTAATTGTATATGTGTGAATTTATATTTATGACTGACTTCTGATTTCTTCACAGATCCTATATTTCTCACCTTGATTTATTCAGCTTTCCTGCCTGGTAATGACTCATTAGAAAGAATGTGACACTTGGTTCCTTTCAACTCATACTTGAACTGCATATTTGGGCTGTTTGCTTAATTTACAAGGCATTTATCTTTACCTTATTTTCTGGCGTGATTAGTATGATCAACTTGCTTTTCTGCTCTGTCTTTAAACACCTGTGTTTCTTTTCTTTGCTTGTTAACGGGGAATTTTTTTCCAATTGTAGAATTACATTTTTAGTATTGCATTTCATTTTTGATGTCAAGAATTTCCTATGTTTAAACAGCAATGTGACACTTAAGAAAAACATTACAATGCACCCCTTTTCCATGTGTTTATTCTTTAAGAGAGTTCAAAGCTTGTTTTCTCTCTTTAACAGACTACAAGTTTGTTTAAACACTCTTTATTAAGGGGTCACTGTGTTAAAAGGCTGCCAAGAGCCATAAAGAGAAACCAACAAAATTATTGCATTTGTTCTTTTGGGTCTTGCATAGGCAGAGAACAAATCTTGATTTTGAATACAGAAAAGGGGACCCATGCAATCATAAGCATATTTAGAGCAAAGACCATCACACAATATATAAAAAGTAACATTTTGTGATAAGAATTGTTATATAAGACATGAACTCTTTTGTTTTTGTTGAAATTGAATAATAATAATTGAAATATTTTTCTAGAGCAGATAAGATAGCAGGGGATTTCTGAAACAGAGGTTATCTCTGACCTCTCTTTCTGAAATATGTTTTAAAAGTCTATGATTAAATGGAATAGAGAGATAGCCCAGGAGACTTTTAATCCAAAATGACTAAATACTGATATGCCTAACTTTCCACTGAGTCGAACACTCTCAGAAGGACACTAGAGATGAAAATATATATTGTTTTAATGTCCTTAACAATAACACAACCTATAAAACCTGCACAAAGCATATCATTAAGTACAAAAATAGCCTATCAATAACTTGATTTTTGTTTTTATTTCTCTGTGATGCCTAGAAATTGGAGGATGACTCTTACTGTGGAATTTTTTTAATAAGCACAGTGCCTCTGTTGAAAATCCATAGGGAAAATTCTTTGTCATGGAGATTTTTGTTCTTGGGTTAAAGACTATGGCAGCATTGTATAAATGCTGACTGTAATGCATGCAGGTGTAGACACTCAGGTTTGGTTTCCTGAAGTTGTACTTTTGTATGAATGTGATTTAAAAAAAAAATCCACTGGCACACCATCTCCCAGGTGTCCATGTTCATCTGTATGTGACTTCATTTGTAAAAACAACAAATCAGTGGATGTCTCTACTAAAGCAGATTAAAAAAAAACAACTCAGAACAGGATCTTTTGCCTACTAAAGCATGAGATATTTGAAAAATATACAAAAATTTTTAAAAAATTTGGAGAATAATAAATACTTTTGAGATATTTTAGATACCCTCAGTCCAATGGTGGTTCTCACAGCAGCATTAATATGGACCAATTATCTAAAGCCATTTTGAAAGGCTGTTTTTCACCATGTTTCTTCAGTTCTTCAGGCTGCAGTGATGACCAGCATCAGATACTATTAAGAAGTCTTCAAGCGTGTAAAATAATATGATTTCACAATGATTACATATTCAGTCTACAGCTGGCTGAGTTTTTACATCTCCATTTGTCATTGACGATTGTGTCCAATTAAATGATTAGCTTTTAAAAACTGCTGCACATTATGAGAGTGAACTTGTGTTCCACTGCACTGAGTGATGCAGAAACAAACTCATTACAGCATGTAATTCACCCATATTAAATAACAAACAGATGGCTGCTGTAAATGAGAGCTCCTTTTTCTCTTCAAAAGTGCCAGGAAAAAGGTGTTTTTATTTATCTTTGTTTCCAGCTTCTTTCTGTTTTCTTGACAAGTGGGCAGCTGGTTGCTGAGGTTTTCAATTGGTGCAGAAGAATGAAAAGCCTGTTTCCATTAATTTCCCCATAAAATAAGTCTTTGAATCATTTCTGTTATAAATGCAAGTGCAGTAGCAAGCTGCTGCTTGATTAATTCACTTATTATGAAGATTTCATCTTTTATAAGAGGGCCTGCAGGTAATTTATCTTGTTTAGTAAGATTAGAAAAATGTAATTATCTTGATACCTTTGGACCCCTCTCATGTTAATTGTGTTCCCATAAATTTCAAACATAAAGATGGGAATATTTTTGTGCACAAATGTTCCAACATGTGGTCGAAAAATGTGCAGTAAGATCTGCATAAAAATTTATCAAGTAAAATACATTAAGATTGTACTATTACAGGAATGCACACAAATAAAGCTACCACACAATTATACTAGTGTATACAAACAAAAATCTGCATTGCTGGTTCCCTAGTCACCTAACAGCTGGGGTGAGGTAAAGGGTTCGGGGATTTGTTAAAAAGGCTCTTTTTTTTTTTTTTATCAAGCATAAATGTCTCTAGAGAAATGAAGAAATCTGTTATATTTACACTAATAAAATTAAAATTGTGTTTGTCTTCAAATGTTCCAAACCCAAATGAATTGACTTCTGAGTGTCTATTTCATGTCCTCTCCACATCACTTGCATTACATCTCTTAGCATCCTTGGGAATTTGGATATATCTCTGATTTTAAAATGGCTATGTAATTTGATTTACTGTTTAAAAATACTCTCTAAAAATGGAAAGCAAGAGAAGTGTGTATCCCATTCCTTGTCTATATGTAACATGCTCTCAGGCTTGGCAGAAATACCTCCCTTTCTCTGATCTCTCCTTCAGTTCTCTTGGAATTAGTATTTATGAATAGTATTTAATGTGCTTTTGCTAGATTTTAAACTATATCATTGTTATCTATGTAATTACCTATTATTGCTGTAAGTTTGTATTTTTCTCAGCCTAAACTGATTGCCCTTGGAAGAAGAAAATCAGAAATATTATATAACATGACTGTATTCTTTCAGCATTTCCTTAGTCTTTACCCCTGGCTTTAGACAGGAAAGCATTTCATCCTTTGTGGCCCACTGAATGGTACTAAACAGGTCAAGCAATTGTTTTGGTAAATTCTATGAGATCTAAGCTCAGTCAGGCATGCGACAAGATATAATTGGGGTACACTGAGGTTTCCTATATTAGGAGCAGACTGTGTAATTAAAATGATGTATAGTTAGAGCTCTATCATAGATTTCCACTTATAGAACACCTTACCACGTATTTCAATAAAACTGTACAGCTTGTAAATGTGAACTGAAATAACATGGTAGAAACACAGATGTTACTGGGACAAATAATTGCATATATGTATATTCATCTTTTACCTTTGTGATTCACTCTACTTTCTGGGTATAGTTGCTGCCTCTAAATGTATCTGCCTCTAGGGCTCTGTGTCAAAAAATGATGGACTGTGAATATTTGTATATCATTCTCTTACACATTTTATGATTACATGCTAAAGCTGGATTATGCATAAGACAGTTTAGGGATGAGGATGCTCCTCAAGTTATTAAACATATGGTCTCCTCTGCCTCATTCTCTGGGTCTCTGGTACCTTAGTTTCAGATGCCGTCCTGCCCACTCAATGGAGTTTTTGTGATTATCAAAGAAAGCACGTTGATGAATGTATCAATATAATTATCTTTTCACTCTCAAGATTCTCCAAATTCTCTACCAAATATTCAGTGTTAAATAAACTTTTAAAATGTTGTTTTTCATGGTTATACTCTTCATTATTATTCACAAAATTGATAGCAAGACAAAGGAACTAAGCAGTTTACTAAAGGGTCCATATGTCAGGCTAATACATCTGCTATAATTCATTAGCCTGTTTCAGTAATAATGGAATTGCAATTTCAATAAGTATTTTATCCCCTGTTTTGATAATTGGTAGAGATGAAGTGGTATCTTAGCATTTTCCTCTAATTTCTCCCTCAGTGCTGGGCTCTATCTGTGTCTCTGCCTGTCTTCTTTCATTGTTACCAAAAGCTGGTTACTATCCTTTCATGATTTCATTCAGAAATTTCTATGATGGCATTGGAATGTTCTCAAGACTCCCTGAAATTCTTTTTTGACTGAGGTAGAAATAGGTAAAAGAATACTTCTGAGATTCAATCTTAACTTGGAGCAGGCAAGTCTCAGGGAAAAAACATACCAGAACGATTTCTTGCCTAAAATGCAAATTTGGTCATGACCCTCCTCTATCTTTAGATTACTGCACAAAGTAAAATAACATTTTATGGATAATGATGGAGAAAGTTATATCATCGAGGAAATGATTTGAACAAAGCTTCCACTAGCTTTTGAATGTTTCTAATATCTCAATGAGACAAAATTGCAAATTGTCACTATATTCAAAATCTTAAATTGGTTTTGCATTTGAGCTAATGAGGTTGGAATACATTTCTGTACGCTTTAAAAATAAGTAAATAAAAGGTGAGCACAGAAAAAAAAACGAAGCAAACAATAATTACATACACAACAAATGTCCACTAAAATAAAATCTAGAATGCTTAATGAAACTTCATTCATGCTAAGAGCCTGTCTGTTGACAGTCTTTCATTTCCAGTTTGAACATGGAATCATAAAGGCAAACTTTTATCAATCTCTTAAAAAATCTAAAAGTAACAACAACAACAACAACAACAACAACAACAACAACAACAACAACAACAGTATGAGAAAGCACAGCTTAATTTTCTTAAAAAACCCTGGGCTCTAAAGTAGATGTAACAGCTGCTAAAATCAGCAGAGATGCAATCAGAATAGGAAGATGCTACACAGGGGGAAATGGCACGGAAATATCACCAAAAGACAAACACGTAATGAAAGGAGCTAACAGTTGCAGCTGTGGAACACAAAAATTATTCTTGTCAAAAGTAACTCTCAGAACTGAGGTCCAAAAGCTATATTTAGTGTTTCTAATAGCAGGAGAAGTGACTGGAGAGGTGCCCTGCAACTGATTTGGTTCTCTGTTACAGTATGGCTCTAAATAAGCCAATCTACAATATGACAGCTCACATAAATGATACTTAATTATTTCTCATGATTATGTGGGGTGAATTGGCTTCTCTATTAGGTGGTGTCAGATGCTTGATAGTTGGAGAGTCCAAAATGGTCTCATTCTCCTGGCTTGCCACTGGTGCTGCCATGGCCTTTTTTTTTTTCTTTTTTTTTTTAACAGGGCCTCTTAACAGGGCTCTTTGGGCTTCCTCATAGAACAATGGATTCAGGGTAGCAAGATCTCTGACATGAGGGTTAGACTGCAAGAACTCAAATGTGAATGGTGGCAGGCCTTCTTAATGCTTTAGCCTGGAATTGTCACATTGTAACTTTTGCCTCATTTCACTGGTTAAAGCAAAGTCAGCCCAGATTTAAGACGAAGGGAGTACAGAAAAGCAAAAATAATGGGATGGATGGTTCTTGGGGAGTCCAGAGTAAATCTACCACAACAGGCTGGACAAAGAATATTACCATCAGGCGATATTTTCAGGAAGCATTCTGCTTATTGCAATGGTGTAAATGGGAATGTCTAAAGAAGAAAAAAACATATTCTCTGTCTTCAATGGCTAGGGAATAACAAACACTATAGGAACACATACAAACTATTATTTTGTAAGAAAAGTCTTACCTAATTTAGAGGAGAGCCTAATTTATAGAAGAACAGTACTGCCACCAACAAACCAAACCAAATACACATTACTGCAAACAGCTGAAGAAATCTGTATCTTTCAGTGGTGAATCACAAAAAAGAAGCCAATATAGTACCTATATCAAGATACTACATAGAAAATTTGGAGAGGAGTGGGGTTGGAAGGAAGAAACTAAGACAAAAAATAATAATTATAAAGAACCTTCATCAGCAAGAAAAATTATAGGGTGTGAATGAAATTTATGACCAAATTTAAACCATGATTACCAAAATAAAACAAAGAAAATCCCTCAAAAAGCAATCATTCCTATCAAGTTCACAAAGCAGAAATACAAGAACTCAAAGAATTAATAGTAATTTAGTGGAAGAAAATGAAACATGGAAATGCATATTAAAGCATGAATAGCATCCATCAAATAAATAAATGAAAATATAAATACACAGATTGTGATAAACTTGGTGAGAGATCTAGAGGTTATAAAAGAAAAATATTCAAATCAAAATAACAAAAAAAATGAGATAGAAAATGGTAGCACAAGGAGATAAACCACGACTTTGAGAGACTGGAGAAAAGACAATTGAAATAAAGGAAAATTTAAAACAAAGAAGTGTATAATTCAAAATATTTGCTAAAAATTTTAAACAAAAAACATATTATAAACTACGGATGTCACATTGTATGCTAGAGTAAATCAGATGACAGATATTGATTTAGACCTAGTAATATTTCTGGAATTAAATTGTGAAGACAAAAATAATACCACTTCTATGGGAAAAATTTTATTGTATAGCTCAGACTAAAATATACAGAATTCTCATGGAAAGAAAATGTAATTTTATTCCTCTTACTCAGATTTAATAGCAATAACAGTTTTAAACAAACAAGAATATAGGGAATATTATCACTATGAGACATTATTGAGAAATCTACTAGAGAACAAACTTCAAAAATGGAAATATGATTGTAAAAACTATAACAGACGAATGGACAGTAAGAATGAGTATGTTTAATGGCTCAACTAAAACTAAACCTAGTAAGTAATTAACATTTTACCAAAAATAATCTGAGTTTTATATATCTTGACGGTACAAAATTACAAAGATCTTTTCTCTAATCCCACTCTCTTAAATACAGTATTTTTATTAAATTATGTAGGTAACATTTTGAGAGTGATAACTGTATCCTGTAGTATTCCTGTTGTCAAAACTCAGAGAAATATGCAGAGCTTTTATGCTTATATTAATACTAAATGTTAATTAAAATAAATAGAATAATCATCCAAGTCAACTAGCTAGAAAAATAAAAATCAAAGGGAACAAAGTTTACAAAGAAAAAAAATGTATTTTAGAAGATACCAGAATTTATAAGTAAGTTCCAAAGACCCTGTTTTTAAAAAAGAATAATAAAACAGGTAAGCCAATAGCTAAAGTAATTGAAGAAAGAAAAGTTTTGAAAAGACACAAACAAAAATCCTTAAGGGAAGCTATCCATAGATACAAAAAAATTATAAGACTAATAAGATACTTTTTTTGCTAAGCTTTTAAATGAACATAAAAAATCTGTATGAAACGTAGTTTTCTAGAAAAATATAATGTATCAAGTGACTCGAGAACAGTTAGCAAACTTAATCAAACAAATTTTCCAAAAAGAATTAGAGAAAAGCTTGAAGATTAACATTTTCCCATTTCCTCACCAACCCCCTCAGAAGCATTAAGCACAGATGTTTTCCTTGGGGAATTCTATCAAAAATTTAAAAGTCATATCAATTCAATGACGTTTATCTACCTATAAATCATATAAAAAAGAAAATAATAACATTCCAGATCCTTTTAAGCAAAAATAATCAATGCTAAAACCTTGCAAGTTTAAACGAAACAAAAAAAGCTACAATGTCTAATTCCCAATTTAAATATTTATGTGGAAATTGTTGGTAAAATAGTCACAAAGAGAACACACATATTTAAAGTATAGTAAAACATGAGCAAATAGTGTTTATTTTATAAAAATAAGGATGTGTCAGTATCAGGATAAATCTTATCACATTATTGTGTATTATATATGATTATATAACTATCTTCATATATAATATCAGATCTAGAACTATCATCATAATTATCTTAGAAAAAACAGTTTACTTTCATAAAACATGACCAGGCATTTGGAAAAATTTTAAATCCATTATTGATAAATAAGTCCTCAATAGAAGAATACTTTTTTAAAGGCGAATGTCAATGGACCTTAGTACAAGAATGAATAGCATACATGAAACGTGGAGCCTACCCACTACATAGTATCCTTTCTGGAAGCCAGCAGAAATAAAACCTCTTCTGTGACCTCATAAGTTCATCCACAACCCACCTGCAGTGTAACTTGGACTATTATTAATTTATAGGTCAAACTTCTCAAAGGCAGTTATGTCATCTTACTTATCTTTTCACTTTGGAGTCTTACCTGGGTTTCCAGGCCATATGCACCAAGAACTATGAAGGATTTAGGATTTGATATGCTACCCTACTTACAAGCCACCGACTTATATTACCTTACTCACAAGTTAGGCCAACAGAGTTTCATGGAGACTGGCATAAGGCACAAATCTCCGGAAGAGGAGACTCATGGCTCATAGGAAGTAGCATGAGATCAGCTTGTTGGTGTCAGTTACACTGGCTCCCAGGTTCCACAGCAGCCACATGTATGGACCAAATGGATGTCTGCACACACAGTGGGTTGCACTGCAGGACAAAAAATTTGAGTTTAGGAAACTGAAATCTTTAGACTGGTCCATAAGCATGTGCTCCCTTTGGCCTAGAGGAAGGCATTATGTTTATTACACTGGACTGTAAGCATGTCTGGCTTTTGCACTGGAGGGAGAGAGTATCTCTATCATCCAAAGATGTTTACTAAACAATTTTTTTTAAAGATAGCCTGTAAAAAAGAGCAGTCAATATTTCGTGCCATAAGATGAACAGAAGTACATGAGACTCATGGAGAAATGAAGCAATAACACAGTTAAATATTCACTGAGTAAGTGAATTATAACTGGTGAAAGAAAGTCTTATAATGCCCATTTAAAATGTTATTGCCCCCACTTAAGAGGGCATAACTAAAACTTGGGTTCTTTTAGGTTCAATATAGACATGGAGAATGTGGCAAAGGAAACATCTAGCCAACCAGCTCTCCTTGCTCCCTGCCCTTGAGGGGCATCTTTACCTGAAGTTTAAGAACCCCAGAGCAGCTATCAACATGGGCAAGGGAATCTTATATCTATCAAAAAAATCATATTTTAGGCCAAACATCTGGAAAAAAAGATACATTAGATCAAAGTGTATTTTTTCACATAAACAAGTAATTAATTTATCATTTATTCTTTTTTATTGAAGTATAATTAATTTACAATGTTGTGTTAGTTTCTGGTGTACAGCATGGTGATTCAGTTATATGCATATATATATATATATTCTTTCTCATATTATTTTTCATTATAGGCCATTACAAGGTATTGAATACAGTTCCCTCTGCTATACAGCAAGAGCTTGTTGTTTGTCTATTTTATATATAGTAGTTTGCATAACTGCATATCCTGAACTCCTTATTTGTCACTCCTCCCCCTCCCCCTTTGGTAACCATAAGTTTATTTTCTGTGACTGTGAATCTGTTCCTGTTTTATAATTAAGTTCATTTGTGTCATTTTTGTAGATTTTACATATAAATGAGAACATATGATATTTGTCTTTCTCTTCTCATCATTTATTCTTATAGTATGAATTGATTTCCTATTTATGACAGAATATCACCCAATCATCTCTATTTTCCCATTAGCGGGTCTGCTACTAATGGACAGAGGTCAGTTATTAAGCTCTCACATTCAATCTTTTAAAATTGATTTTGCTGGTTTCTGGAAGTTCGAGAAAGTATCTTTGATAAGACATGATCCTAATGGAGCTTGTTTTATTTTTATATATATTTTATATACATTTATTACATATATTTTATATACATATTTATATATATATACAACATGTTTTATTAGACATTTTCAATAAGAACTATGTTGGTTAAATTTTGCTTTACTTTTATTTTACATTTTACTTTAATACATAAGGGAAACACAGTTAAGAACACTTAGTTTCAACAATTAGAATTAATCCATTCGTGCTGTGAAATTCTTATTCTAGAAAAAGGTACCCTTAAACAGAAATTTTTCCTCTAGAATGCTCAATTATCTGTGCTCAAAAGTACTGGGTGAAATCTCTGGTAGATGTTGTTAAACATTTAAGGTTTTCCAAAACATAAATCTAATAAAAAGGATGAAGGACAACAATGTTAATACATTTAGAAAAGGCCTCATAAAAATGCCAAGTTAAAGTTGTCTCTGATGATTTAAGCAAAACAGTAAATTCGGGAGTAAAAAAATAGCTCCATGCTGCCTCATACCATCAAAAGGGGTAATTTTTTGAAACTTTAAGAAATGGCAGGTTTTCCCTAATTGGAAATAAATCAATAATATAAGTCAAAACAAGTAGGCTATTTATAACGTGGGCATAGTGCACAGTAGGTTTTCAAAACTGACTATGTATGCATGTATGAACGAATGAATTTAGGGATAAAGAGTTACTGATATATAAATCTTCAGGTTGCCCTGGGTCTCTTGGCTAATAAAATAAATATGGACTAGTGGTTCAATCCATCTTCCCCCTTATATCAAAAATACACATTGATCAAACAAAACAAAAAGATAAGAAAGATGATAGCTTCAGAAGTCCTTGCAGAATAACATGAAAACGAGAACTCAGCTCAAACTACCTCTCCCCAACCTAATGCAAATTTCACTGGGAATCAGCATAGCCTATAAACTTTAAGCCCCTCTTCCATGCTTTTGATTCTTAACAGCTGTAACTGACATAAGCAAACTCTTTTAAAGTGACTTCTGGCAATTTTCTGCAGCAAAGTTTTAGAGAACTAGGCAGATGGCTGAGTGTGCAAATTTGGACGTTCTGATTTTGCGTGCTCATTCTGGGTTGATCATAGTTTTGGTTGCCAGTAACTTTTGTGACAATTAAAAGGACAGCCCAGTAGTCATTCATTTATGCAGGGTATGATGTCACTCAAGTCTAAGAAATAATGTCAGAAATAAGTCCATTTTGATCTATACTGAGTTGTACTCCTCCCATAAACAAACAAACATTTAAATATTGTGTAGATGTTAGTTGAATTCTTTCAAAGTATTCCATAGAAGCAAATCATTTGTCTCAAAGCTAAATGGTAACATTAACCCTCGGGATCTGATACGATGATTGTAAAATTTTAGGTAATATGTACATAAATTATTGTATGCTATATTCAAAAAATACCAGAGCTGGATCTTTATACACACTGAGTTTCCAAAGGCTAGAATTCACCCTCCTATTCTCAGTGGATGGAAGTAACCATTTCTCAAAGTCGTTAAGAGTGTTAACGATTTGAAAATGGGAGTACGAGTGCCTTTTCTCCTCTCTTCTTTTGATTTTGCTTTATTTTCCATTTTTATGATTGTTATTTGTATGTTAATAGCAGAAATTATGGATTTTATATAGTTCAAATGTGTAGCAATGATTTAAAAATACATTTTAAAATCTCATTTAAACATTTAATGAGATTTTAATGTTTTGTGTGGTAGCTCAGTTAAGTTTTTAACTTAGAATTTATATTACTCATGGTTGGGCAATTTGAAGCAATCTTTTAACAGGAAAAGAATTTATAACTCATCTGAATCCATATAACCATAGAATTTTCTCAGTATTCTTTTTTTACTACAGATGATAGATTTTTAAGGCACATCTTTGAAATGTGAGAAGCCTATTTTATTGTAAATTCCAGTTTAATGTAATGATGGCTTTCCCCTTTACAGTCCATTTTCAGATTAAAATAAGTTCCAGTTAGAAAATTCAAAGACTTTATTTAAAATGGAATTGAATAGTGTAGATTTTATTATTTTCAGTAAAATGTAGATGGCTATAGTTAAGATATTTCTGTATTTCAGAAATGTCTGTATTCTTGAAACTAAGCATATTAAATAAAAGTTTAAGCAGCATTTTCTCCTAAAAATGAAAATTTATCAGTATTTTTTAAATTAAACAAAGAAAAAATACGTTGTGATAGGCAGCAGAATGACCTTCATTCAGCCTGTACCACAGAAATGTACACAATTGAATGTTAATATTGGATTATTCAGTGGGAATTTTATCACACCCCTTGACCCTTTTAGAAGTTACCTTCTGAATATAAATAGGATTAAGGTTTAGGAAGTTATATTACAGTTAAGATGCCAAATACATAATTATTTTCCATCACTCTCTCAAAACCTGCTTTGTAATCAATTGAAGTATTGATCAGAGTCCTTCACTTTACAGAAAAAAATGTGTATGTAATCACTTGCATGAAGAGAGAAAAAAATATGGGCACAAACATATACATGTCAGTATCTATTCTTCCTCTTTCTCTCATCAAAAGCAACACATGGATTTTTCTATTTCATCTGGACTGCAAATGTCTACACTGGTTAAGCTGGATGACCTTTTACATACCACCACCAGAGGGACCTCAACTGTTCAGTTTAGTAACTTTTTTTTTTCTTTTTTCTTGTATAAATTACTATGTTTGGGCCATAACACAGTTTTACCAGCAGGCTTTACTGGATATACAGTTTCTGATCTTTCTGATTTTTAAAACCAAAAAAAAAAAATAAAAGATGTTTGAATGCTTGTGCTCAATACCCTTTAATACCATTTATACCTCATCTGGTCACCAGATGCACACCTAAGCTGCACTTCCTAGCAAAGAGGTTGTTGAGCCATTTGATATGTTGGCTATTAGGTTTGTTCATATAACTACTCAGCATGACTCACCCTTCATAGTACTGTGCTTCATGACATTTGAAATTTGCAGACATGCATTAATTATCTCACTTGATCATCTCCAGAACCCTGTGAGGAGGCAAAACTGGTGTCAAACTCCACACATTTTGCAGATGTTGAAACTGAAATCCAGTGAGGAAGTGACTTATGGAGGAGACACACAGTTAAGCTGAGATTAAGAACTCATGTTTCACGAGTCTTAGTCTAACACTCTTCCCCCTGAAATCATTCTTGAAAAAGCTTTGTAGCTACCACCTCCCATTTTGTAGTCATGTGGCTCCAAGACCTCCCTAAATTATACAAGGCCATTGCTTAGCTGATGCTGATCCAACCGATGGACACATTCACTCGATCTAGGGGTATGACTGAATACCCTAACACTAAACGAAGACATGGATAAATGTATAATAATGTACATACATACATATACATTGTGGGCTTCCCATAATGATAGTATCCTAACATCTAAAGGTTATCAAGCATTTATTATGCACCTGGCACTGTACTAAGTATTTAAAACAAACAATATATATGTATCCCCTACTGAATTGGTTAGATATCGTCATTCTCATTTTACAGATGATAAAATGAGGGTCAAAGACTTCAAGTAAATTTTCCAAGGGTGCACAAGTAAGGGTTGCAGTCACCATTTGAACCTACTTCTACTGAATTTATAGCTTACTGATTTTACTGCATTTATTTTATCAACATAATTAGTCTTTATATGTGCAAAGCACTATTCTAAATAGTTGATAAATATTAACTAATGTAATCATTGTACTACTCCTGTGTCATATTCCAAATGCTGGTGATTTTTATTATTTGTATTTTATGACATGCATGAAATGTGCACTCCTTTACAGTTCATTTAAAATGTTTTCATACATCCCATGTTTCTTTTGGTCAAAAGCATATGCAAAACACAGTTTTTAAAATGTACAACCATTTTATGGTTTTTTTAAAATGTACTTCTCTTTAGAATACATTAATTTTTTAAAACTTTAACATAATGTGAATAGATAACATAATTGTCTCAACTGATCCACTCACATGTCTGTAATTGTAGTTAAATTTTTCACATGCTACTCAAATTTGTAGTATAAAACTGAATATCCATAAAATTCTTACACAAGTGATTTTCGTTGATTACTTACTGAGATAACTATACCAGATAAAATTATCCCCATACTGTGCTGTAAACAGTAAAATGTGATCACTGTACCAGGTAAAATGTGCCTGTTTTATACTATAAACAGCAGAGTTTGTTTACTATTAGCAGACGAAATAGTGCTTATGTTGTATTAGTAGAGGATGTGAAAAACTTAGTATTTGCAGACCTCATTTGAGGTTTTAATAACTTAGCTAGTTCTTAGATTAGTCACGATACTTTGTAAGAGTCTTCAATCGTTAAAATTAAAATATTAGAATAAGCTTTGTCTATGCATACATAAAATCTTGCTGGCATTTTGATAGGAATTGCTTTAAACCTATAGATCAATTTGGGGAAAATTAACATATTTTCCATGTGAGACTTCCAACCCATGAACACATATCTCTCTCTATTTAAGTGATCTTTAGTGTCTATAATGAGCATTTTGTAATTTTCAACATACAGATCTTGTACATATTTTTAAATGTATATGTAAGTACTTAATTTTCTTTATGGTGAATCTAAACATTATTGAGCTGTTAATTTTGTTTGCTGCATTGTTATTATATAGAAATTCCGTGGGCGGGGGGTGTGATGATCTTGTATTTTGCAGTGTTACTAAGTCGCTTATAGGATATTTTTGAAAATTCCTTGGGAATTTCTAAGTATGTAATGAAATAAGGACAGTTTTATTTATTCCTTCCTTTTTAATCTGAAGAAATTTTCTTTCCTTCCTTTCTTTCTCTCTCTTTCTTTCTCTCTTCTTTCTTTCTCTCTTCTTTCTTTCTCTCTTTCTTTCTTTCTTTCTTCCTTTCTTTCTTTTCTTTCTTTCTTTCTTTCTTTCTTTCTTTCTTTCTTTCTTTCTTTCTTTCTTTCTTTCTTTCTTTCTTTCTTTTTCTTTCTTTCTTTCTTTCCCTCTCTCTCTCTTTCTTTCCTTCCTTCCTTCCTTCTTCTTTCTTTCTTTCACTTATTACAGTGATTGGAACTTCTACGGTAATTGAATAAGAGTAGTGACAGCAGACATCCTGGCTTTCCTATAATCTTAAGTAGCAATGATTTCAGCCTTTCACCATAAAGTATGATATTAGCTGTATGTTTTTTTTTTCAGATGTACCTTTTTAAGTTGAAATAATTCCCTTTTATTCTTAATTTGTCGAGAATTTTTATCAGGAATAAATAGGTGCTCTCAGAAGTTAAAAAGGGAGAGTCTGGGGGTGCATCTTTGAGGTGGTTAGAAGGGAAATGTGTACTATTTACTATCTTGACTATCATGGTAGAGACAGGGACCTACACAGGTTATACAATTGTATAGAACTTGATAAAAACACAAATATAAATGAGTACGAGTAAAATTGGGGAAATCCAAAAAGGCAGGTGTATAGTATCACTGTCAATATCCTTGTTGTGGTATTATACCAGAGGTTTACGAGATACTACCACTGTGAAAAAAAATGGACAAAATGCGCAAGGATCTCTCTGTGTTATTTGTTACAACTGCATGTGATTCTATAATTATCGCAATACAACTTTCAGTTTAAAAACTGGAGCTGTTAACTATTTTTTGATAGAACTTTGATCTTTTGAAAAAGGATCACCAATGGAATTAAATACAGATGTGAACATGTCTTATGTGTTTTATTTAGATTCAGTTGCTTCATTAAATAACAGGTAAAATTTGCTGCATATATACATTTAAATTGTCTTAATAATATAAAGTATGTTCAGCAATTAAAATTGTGTGTCTATTTCTAATGTTTCGTGTAATTAGCCATTAGGCATGATTATTTTTATTGATAATTGAGACTGACCTGAGAACTTACATAAGATGCATTCATGGATAGTGAAAGCAGCTAAAGAATAAATTCATTAGCAACCAGAGTATTGCATATGCACATGTATTTTGTGAGTTTCTGCCATTTCTATTTCTCCTTGAGATTGGTCACTAGGGTTACTGCAGTATAGTATGAGAATGGAGAGATTTCATCCCAATACACATTTTGGTAGTTAAACTGTAAAACATACTTCAACTAATTTATAAATTAATTTAAGTTAAAAAACAAAAAAAAAGAGCCTCAGTGAGAACACCTCTCTTTTCTGGGAAAAGGTCAAACATAAATTTAGTGTTCCCCTGAGAGTACCTCAGAGCCAAGAGACTACTTACTATTCTTTGACACACCTCTCTGATCAGATGCTCACTAATGACCAACGCTGGGAAGAAAATCTGGAGCTATTTTCATGGGAAAAGAGGAATTAGACTACTGCAGACTTACGAATTCTGCTTAGTTAATTTGGAGAATTAACTACTATGAATTTCTCAATATGAGTAGTTTACTGTAACTTTGACTTGATTCTCATGTTATAATCCACATTTCTGTAAAAATCTGTAGTCTGATCTGTGATGTATTTATGTACACAAATCAGATGGAATCTAGAATTTACTGAACAATGGTCTCCCATCACAATACCAATCATTGTGAATATATGTAAGATATACAGAAATAGATCATGTCTATTGGAAGAAATGGAGAATTAAATAATAATTTTAACTGATATGTGCTTTCTCTCTCATATCTATAGAGCAAAACAAAGGGACTAAAGGGATTAATATTGGTAGTATTAAGTAAAAACCAGACTTACGTAGAAAATACTACTCCAGGATGGCAAAACATTGGAGGATGCTGATTTGAACTGCTATTGATGTAGTTAGTACACATGGGAATGAATTGGGAAGGAAGGAAGAAAGGGCAAGAGGGAAGGAGTTAGGACTGAAGAAAGGAAGGAAAGAAAGAAAATGGGGGAGGGGAGCAGGGAGGGAGGGAAGGATAAAGGGAGAAAGAAAAGAAGAAGGAAAAAAGAGAATCTGGCATTAGAAAAAGTCATGCATGCAGTGACATGCCTTGCCAACACATTTAACACATTTCAAACAACAGAAAATGAATAGAAAAGAATAATTTACATGGTTAAAAATATAAAAAGACCTTTGCATAGATATACATGCAAAGATTGCATGAATAATCTTTGTAGAGAGAATTCCTAGTTCCCAGTGGGTGTTTCAAGCTCTTAAGAGTCCTCATTTTATACTTTTAAATTAAAATGGGAAAAAAAGAAAGACATATGCAATGAAAGAACTGTAGCATACCTAAAGTTTGACCTGACAACCGTTTCCAGATATACAATAAGAATGTTAACTGAACACTGTTAAGACTTGGTTTGGTTTATATTTACATAAGATGTATAATGCAATAGGAGTTGTAAGCAAGACAAGAAAAGATCTTGAAATGGACAGCAAACCGTGGTTTTTGACATAAATAAAATTGAAATTAATTCTGCATTTTCTATACTTATGTGGTTATAAACAGTTGTTTGCTATTGAAGACGTGACAAGATTTACCAGCATACTTAACAGATCCAGGCGTATTACTGAACTTTAGAAGTAATTAACTTTTTTTGAGAGAATTTATTTTTCTAATCAAAGAAATAGCATATGAAATATGTAACCAAAATGTCATTTCAATAAAAAATAATTAAGAAAGTAAGAATAAAGAAGCAAAAATATTTGAATGAATATAAAGGGACATGTAGTAATATTACTGAAAGTAATTTCTGTAGATTCCAACACTGGCCATTGTAGATCAAGGTATCATTTCCATTGGTGGGAGATTTGAACAAATTTTGCAATATATTATCATTATTAGTTGTGTCTATAATTTCCCAGCTTTGAAAAATTTGAAATAAGTATACATTTAAGATTTTTATATGGATATACATTTTGCTTTAAATTAGTTTTTATAGATATGATGAAAAGACATCACAGTTATATAATACTATTAAAATATTTTTAAAACTGTAATCAGTAATAATTATTACAATTAACAATTATAATTTAATTACAATGTTTGAACGTACTATATAAAACTCATGGTTTATTCCTCAATGTAAATATTGCTTTAAGAAATGTTCTTGACAGTTCTTGTCGCTACTGCTTCAGTAGTGAAAAACCCCTCAAAAGGGACTAATCAGTCTATCAAATTTGGCATTTCTGTTACTAGCACACAAAAATCATGTGAACATCTTGATTAAAATAGCATAATCAGTGATTTTGCTGAAATGAAATCCAGTAAAAATTATGGAATAAACATATAATAATGTAAGAATTATATGCCTCTATTCGATTACTCATCTTAAGTAAACAGCCCATAAGTAAATATTCACACATGGATAATAATAATTAAACAATTTTTCTATTTTGCCAACTTTCACTTAAACACAGACACACATATATGTATAAAACAGCCTTACATGTATGTGCATATGAAGAATCCTAACAAAGTTATATAAGTCAGGAAGCTAAAACATATTCTCAGACAGCTTGAATTACACCTATTAACATTCAGTCTTATTTGTATCTTGGTCTCCATGTTTACTCTTGCTATGGGTCCCACAAGTGAAAGGGACAGTCCTGGTTCACAAATGAGTTATGGAGTCAGAGGGGTATTGGAATGAACACATTATGTTTCGCTCTTTAAGGTGCAAGAAGGATTTTGGCTTTTTCTGAGAGTGAAATGTGAAGCCATTAGCAGGTTTTAAGATGAGAGGCAACACAATCTGACAACTCTTTTTAAAAGGTCACTTTTATTTTTGAGGTGAATAGAGAGTCTGTTGCCTTAGCTTTTGAATTTAGTGTTTGGTTTATTTCTTCCCCACTTCTGGTAAATGTTGGTTGATTTTATATTTTATTTGCTTCTTGAAATCTAAGTTATATGACAAGTCAGTTACTTCTTCTCATCTTACAGGAAAATGTGGATTAAAAGAATTTAATGAGAAGTTGGTCCATTCACTCATATGTATTAGAACTGGTGTTGAGTAAAAATCTAAAAAAATCTTTTCTAATCTGCCTTTTTTCCCCATGTAACAAGAAGTCTGGAATTAGGCAGCTTTGAACATCTGTGCAAGGGTGAGATAAAGAAGTCAGACTTCTATCTCTCTGCTGCACCATCTTCATGGTTAACATGTGGCTTCTCAAGCAATGTCATGGGGGAGGCCGACGTGACACAACAGTGGTCACTTTCATCTCTGCTCCCTGCACCAGGAGATCTGCACTGTCATCACTGTCACAACAGTAAAGGTAGACAACAAATAAAAGGGATGGGGACTACATGCTATATCCCTATCTGCATGCATAGCATAAAAGAAAACAACTATAATCAGCTGGTTTTCTTTTAAGATAAAAATAGTTTGTGCTTTGTATTTTGTGTGTTGTGTATGTGTGAGTATGTATGTATGAGAGAAAGGATAAATGAATACATGAAAGAAATACCAAATGCTTCTCAGTCCCATTTGCATCAAGATGGGGAGGTAGTCTGTTTTCCTAAAGGGAAACATCAAAATTGTGCCAATGGAATAAGTACTCTTTGATAGGATGAGATTGGATTGTGTTTTGTTCTCTCGTAATAGTAGATGCAAGATGTGGTGACTCCATTTTAAGGGCTGTCTTTTCTAATCATTTCTTTCTGGTAAAGTGTCCCGTCCCACCAACATGTAAGATATGACCCATTGAACCAATGCTCTTTTGGGAATGTAACTCCTGAGTGAGTCTCACAGGGGTGAAATGTGGTTGGACTTGACACATCTGTTGAGTGAGATATAGACAGAACACTCTTGAGTTAAAGTTTTCAAATCCCAAGAATTCCTATTATTCCTATCTTTCCCAGCACTGCTTTTTTTAAGACATGCCTAGATAGTGTGAGCTATAGCATTTCTAGCACTCCCCTTAGTTTTTCTTTTTTGGGGAGCAGAAGTTTTTCTGAGCTGATTTCTTTTTGTTGCAACTGAGAGACTTCAGTGAGTTATTCATAATGCAAAGGAAATTGACTACTTTGTGTGTGGAGACTGACATTGACTTGGAAGACTCCTTCAATATTTGTTCAAATGTAAGTAACCCAGTCTTCTAAAGATGGTGACATTGAGCACCTTGTTAAAATTTAGTTCATTTCTTAAGGAAGGAGGGTGGGTCATGACTTCCATAAGAAAAGGCTTAGGAAGGTAATTTGTATATGACAGATGTCTCAAAGTTGTAGAGGAGACATTAGATCTGGCATGGAGGTCATGGCCATGGAGAATGTGCTTTCTTTTTATTGATACCAGAGAATATCTAAGGTAATTAGGATTTCAATCTTGTGCCTCCTGTAGTGTACCCCTTTATATACCATAAAACCTTTCTGTTTTCTTGACTATTCCAAAACATCTTTGTATAAATCCATAGTGGTAATTCACCATGTTGGTCTTGTATATGCCTAATGGGATGTTCAGATGAGGGAAGAACTATATTTCTACATCTCATTTTCATTTTTTGATTCAAGAAAAGAAAGTACTGGAGGGTGTAAATCTTCTCTCAGGTACTAAAATTTTTCAAAAAATGTATGGATTGCTATCATCAGCAATGAGATTGAAGAGAGGTCCACGATTTAGAACTCACTGAGTAAGACAACAATGTTCAGTAGGATTATACTTCCTAATTGCCTCATATGTTACCAAAGGCTACTTTTGACAATTCCAGTAAGTAATTTAAACAATTAGTTAATGTTTTTTAATGAAAAGGTAAGTAAAATATCACAATAGGAATACTACAAGTATTAGGATAATACAAGAAACCAGCTAAGTATCCAACAGACTATCAGGGCTTTTCTGAACAAAACTTCTCTGAATGCAAACAGTTATTGTTTGTGAGCCAAACAAATATCTATAGTGCAAAGAAGAAAGGAAGATGAAAAGGACATCTCCTGAGATGGCATTAAATCTATAATCTTTGACCTGATTTCTTCATCTGATTTATTTATTTTCCAGCACCAGAAGGCCATGTGAACTGACCACAAACAAGTACTATTTATCTCAAAATATTTCTTAATGTAATTGATTTTTTTCCATCTACACTGTTAATTTATTAATGTAAGTTGTTATAGAATTCTCTGATTACAGTTTTAATGTTTATATGGTCTGCAACGATGTACCCTCACTTATTCTTAATATTTGTCATTTGAATCACTACTCTTTAATTAGCCTTTCTGAAGTTTATCAAGTCTATTAATGATTTCAAGTATCAAATTATGACTGTTGATTTTTAAAATTTTGTCTATTTTCTGTTACTGATTTTCAGTCTTATTTCCTTCCATACTATTTCCTTCATTCTACTTACGTTGTGTTCTATTTATTCTCCGTAGTTTCTTAAAGTATGTCCTTAGATCAGTGATTTTAAATCTTCATTCTCACAATATAAGGATATAGATTTAGTAACTGCTATAGCTGCTTCCACAAATTTTGTTACGTGGTGTTTTCACTGTTATCCAGTTAGAATATTTCCTTTTGGTCTATGATTTTTTTCCCTTGCTTCAGGGGTTATTTAGAAGTATATCAGTTAATTTCTAAGACTGTGGGGATGTTCCATACATATTTGTATTATAGATTTATAATTCACTTCTGTTATAAACGAGAAACCTTACCTGTGTAATTGCTCAGAAATTTTTAAGACCTATTTATGGTACAGCATTTGGTCTATTTTCCAGTAAGTTTGAAAACGTATTTATTTAGTCATTGTTGAGTATATTGATCTGTAATGTTAATTAATTTTAGTTTGTTGATAGTATTCTTCAAATCTTCTATATCCTCTCTGATTTTTTGATTAACTGTATTCAGCATCAAAAGTAGAATATTACACTCCTCAGCTGAACTGTGGTTTCATCTTTTGCCTAAGTCCTATGAATTCATGCTTCATGTATTTTAAACATGTGATGATAGTTGCATACACAATTTGAATTACTTTATCTCCTTGGTGAATTAACAATTTCATTTTTATAAAATGTCCTTCTTTTCCTAGTAATATTCTTTCCTCACATTAGCTTTCTCATAATTAGATTTTTACAGGATATATCTTGGTCCCAATCTTTTAGTTTTAAGCTGGCTCTTTGTATTTAAAATGCTTTTTGGAATGTTTCCACACATCTTTTTGATATTTATTTCTAATTTAATATCCTTTTTTTATCATACTTTGGAAGATATATATCCTTTAAATATCCAGGTTTGTTTTATGTCCCAGCGTTTGGTCAATCATGTGCATTTAAAAATCAGGAATATTTTGAAATGATTGATTGTACTGTAGGTCAATGTAGTTGACAGTGGTTTCAATAATCTACATGTTTTGTGACATTTTCAATGTGTTCTATCAATTACTGACAGATGGGTTTATAATATCTAACAGTCATTATGGCATTATCTATTATTTCCTTTAATTCTGTCCATTTTTGCAGATATATTGAAGTTCTATAATTAGTTATAGGCACATATATGATTGCCATGTCTTCCTGATGTGCATTGACTTATTTATCATCATGAAGTGTCCTTTTTTGATGTTAATAACCTTTGTCTTTCCATATGTGTTGCCCCCTTTAACATAACGACTCCAGTCTTCTTATGCCTACTGTAAACATAATACATCTTTTAATATAAATTTACTTTTATTATTGTTTTTATTTAATACATTTTCTTTGTATTTCCTTTATTTTTTGTCTGCTCTTTTCTAATATATTTTAGTTTATTAAATATATTTTGTATTATTTTAATTTTCATATTGTTTTAAATTATGTGTTCTGTATTATTTGGTTTAGTGTTTGTTCAAAAGATTAAAATATATATTACCCATTAATGCTTTAGTTCCTTGGATTTTATACTGTAATAATTCATATAAATGTAGAAACTTTGTAATCATATATGTGTATATACTCCCCTGGTCATCTTCTATATTGTAACTGTCATATCTATTTAAATTATACACAACACAAGTAAAAGTTATATCTTTTCTTGAAACTCTCATATATATCTTAAAGAAATCAAGCATAAAATAGCTATTTATAGTCACCTACATATTTACCATTCCTGATGTTCTTTTTCTCCTAAAAATCCAGGTTTCCATTTGCTGTCACTTCTCTTCAGGATAAAGAATATGTTTTATCTTTTCTTATAGCACCAATCTGCTCATGATAAGTTACATTTGCTTTCTTTTATCTGAATATATTTTAAGCTGGATATAGAATTTTTCACAGGAATTTTATATTTTCTTTAAGCAATTTTTAGATTTCCCTTTCTTCTCCATTTCTTCTAGCATCCATGTAGCTTTATATGAGATGTCCATCATACTTGAATTCTCTCCATCTCTCTATCTATGAATGATGTGTTACTTTTCTTTCTGCTTTCAAAAATGTCTTCTCTACCTTTGATTTTTCAGTCATTTAACTCTGATCTGCTTAGGTTTGGTTTTATTCACATTTATTCTGCTTTATCATTTTATTGATTCTAATAGATATCATTCCTATTGTCTTCTGACTTGTTTCTGATGAGAAGTCAGTCATCAATATTATTTTGCTCCCTGCTATTTCTCTTTTCTTTTAGAATTTCTCATTAATTTTAGTTTTCAGAAAGTTGACTGAAATATAGCTGGATGTGTTTTCTCTATTCACCTCTCATGGTTTTTCTTTTGTGCTGAAGCTGGACTGGTTGTAGTTGTTAACTTCTTGAAACTGTTG
This sequence comes from Vicugna pacos, assembly GCF_048564905.1. Classification (NCBI taxonomy): domain Eukaryota; kingdom Metazoa; phylum Chordata; class Mammalia; order Artiodactyla; family Camelidae; genus Vicugna; species Vicugna pacos. The sequence continues at coordinate 43,407,785 of NC_133000.1, forward strand.
GATGCTGTTTTAAATCAAACCTGGAAAAGTTTTGGCTGGCTTTTCCTCAGATATTTTTCCTATTCCTCCATTTCTCTCCTCTTCTCTGAGATTTCAGGTAGTGCTGATCTCTTTCACAGCTCATTGATGCATCTCTTTGCTTTGGTTAAAATAAATTCTATTGAGCTACCTTCAAATTCTATGACACTTTTCTTTGCAGGCCCAATATGCTATTAATTCCCATCAATGAATTCATGTTTTCAGAAATTGTACTTTATTCAACTTATTCCTCTTACACTTTCCATTTCTTTTTCACCTCTTAAGCATATAATTATTTAACATAATTATAGTTGTTTTGAAATCTTTGCTTGCTTGCTGTCAGCTTCCCCAAAATTAATATGTTGAAGCCCTAATCCCCAGGGTGGCTGTACTTGGAGATGAGACCTTTAAGAAAATAATTAAAGTTAACTGAGACCTAAAGGAGGGGGGTTGGTCCAATAGGATTAGTGTCCTTATAAAAAGGGATACCAGAGAGCTCTTTCTCTCTCTCTCTGCAAAAGGATGTGATGAGGAAAGACCGTGTGAGGATCATAGCAAGAAGATGGCTGTGTGCATGACAGGAAGACAGACTTCACCAGAAACCAAATTAGCTAGGAACGTCATCTTGGTTTACCAGCCTCCAGAACTGTGAGAAAATAAATCCCTATTGTTTAAGCCACCCAGTCTATGGTATTTTGTTGTAGCAGCCTGAGCAGACTAACACATCTACAGTCAGTCTCCATAACTAATTTATCTGTGTGTCTGCTTCTGTTGGGTGATTTTTATTTTTAATCAGTTACAATTTTCCTCTGATTTCATATCTCAAAATGTATTAGCATATTTAGAACACAATGGAGAAAGTTTGGTTCTGTTTTTCCTACATTGAGGAATTTCCTCTTTCTGGGATTAGGATGAGAAACTGACCATTCAGCTTCTTAAGTTCTCAAGTTCAAATTGAGCTAGAGTTAAGCTATGGTTTTCGTTGGATTGGGTACAACAATGACTACTCCAACCTCAATCTGTTGAATTGCTGGTGCTGCTACCTTTTTGATTATGTCAGTAATTGACCTGGGCTTTCAATTCAGATGTTTTTAATTTACAGGTTCCCATCTATGTGCAGTTTCATCAGGGGCCCATATGCTAAACACTATCAGAATATGTGTGACTATGTGATTACTCTTTTCTTGTTATCTGCTTTCTTGACAAAATCAAGGGCATGACATGAAGAGGACAACTGTGAGGCAAAAATTTATCCTGCATTTGGGCATTTCCCTATTACATTCACACTATCAACCTAAAGACTTGACAAGATTCTTCTCCTTCCTAGAACGTTTCCACAGGACAAGGTGACATTTTTTTTTTCCAGTTCATATCTAGACTATACACCTGCCCCTGGCATGGAAGCTGCCCTGGCTCCTTGTTTACCTGTGACTGTTTTCTGTCAAAGTTATCTTAAAATGCAGATCTTGTTATCTTATACTAATTCCCTATTCTTTAATATTTACCAAGAAATACTGAGAAAAATCTTTGAAGGAAATTCTCAACCATGACACTAATGCTATATAAAGATAAGACAAGGGGAAGGTGAGCAAGAACGAGAAAAATCTGTCAGTAGGCAATGTTTGGTGAGATCCTCAAAAGAGAAGTTGAGGCCTGGGAGTGAAGGTCAGACTGCAAGAGATTCAAGAGTGAGTTGAAAGTCAGAACCTCATGCATAGTCCCTGTAAATGGCTTATGCTTGACAAGCCAATAATGGAATCCACCCCTTCTATGGGGAGCTGCTGTGATTTTAGCTGTCTTATAAACCACACAGCTTTCAGGAAACCTTGTTATAGAACTAAGTTTAGCATATATACCATCCTAAGGTTAGCATATATACCATTTATCCTTGCGTCAGATTATCATTATGGATTTGGTCAAACAAAATGATATCTAAATTGGATAAATGATACTCTCTCTGCCAAGGAATTGAAATTTAAAGGAAAGTCACAGTTGATGGTCTGCATAAGAAGCAAAGAAGATACACAGAGACCATAATACAATGGATAACCTGAAAGCTTTTGAATGAGTCTAAGTTGTCAGTATGTTGAAGTTAAGCTTGAGCAGGGTCTGTGATAACTCAAAGTTCTAGAAGGAAAAGAAACATCTACAGAGTAGTCAGGAGTACCTTTGTAGCAAATGATAAAAATTAAAATCAAAAGTAGTGCAAACAAAAGAGGCAATTTAATAATTCACATAAAAAACATCAAATTTGTCATTAAAATGAGAAAAGTGGCACAGGTAAATGAAGGAAAGTTCATTTTAACATATTATCATCAATTCTGTCAATTGTGTGAAAGAAGTCTAATTTTTACACATCACAGAATATTAGAATCATCAAGTTAGGACCTTGATATACATCTAATAGAGTCATCTTGGTGATAAATAGAACAGTGTCTGAGTGATTAGAAAAAAGGACACAGACGGACAACTGTTTTCTTTAACTGCCCACGTGGCCTACTTGCCTAGTTGGGTCTTCCTGTGAAAGGTTATTGCCAGTACTGTGTTCTGCAAGTTGCTGTTAGTGTTTCTATAGTGTGGAACTGTGATAGTCTGGCCTGATCAAGGTAGCAGTTATGATGTTCAGTTGGTTTTCACTGTTTTCTTTAATCCTTTCTAATCAATAACAAGCATGGATGGCCCCTGGTAGCCAGGGGTTCTGCATCTGTGGATTTGAATCTGTTGATTTGGAACCTATGGACACTGAGGGCTGACTGTACAATGCCATTTTATATGAGACTTGGGCATCCATGAATGTTGATATCCAGGGTGGGTCCTAGAACCAGTCCCCTTCAGATACTGAGGGACCCCTGTATGTGAATTATTATTATTAAATGTTATTAAAATAGTGAAAGAAAAATACTTAGTTTATCTAACACACAAGTAAAAAATATTTATGTGTGTGAATGTGTAAAATCTGGCCCCTGTATTTAAATTTAAAATATTTCCTCATTTCATATTCATTAAACATTTCCTCTTTCATATTTCTATCTTTCATTTTCATGAATTTCATTCATTTGCATGATACATTTTCACTTTATAGCTAAATATTAATCTAGAATTTTAAGTATATGACAAGAAGGAATAAACTGAAATACTAATATTTATTTACTAATATTTATTTCTATTTATTTTTTTCTGTTCTTAATTACTTTTCTAGGCTTGTTATTTTTAACAGTTTATTCAGTAATTCTCCTACTGCCTCTTCCTGGCTATATCTGTGCTGAATTACCTAATATTTGTCTTATAAATGCAATTTTATTTCACGAAGGATTTATTCATTTAATTATCCAAAGGATTCATTACAGAGATGTTTGAAATCAACTGTGAAAGAAAGATTGTCAATTAGTTTCACTGGTTACTATACATGAATAGTTGAGTTTATTTTACTAACAACTGTTAAAATAACTTCTCCAATTAGGAAAGGTTATCAGAGAGTAACTTAAAGATGTTATAAACAAAGGAGAAGACGTTTACTGCCCAAGTGAATCAGAGAGAGAACAGAATTGCAGATTATGGTAAAATGTTTTAATGTAGTACATAAATTCAGAACACTTAAGGAAACAGCATGTACTATTTAAAAATAAGCTTATTATATTGTGATCCTATTTTGTCAGTAAAATTGCCATCAATAACTCCCTCTCCTGAGTGCTTCTGTACAACTAGTTTGTTCTCAGACCCTAGGTTTTCATTTCTTCTCTTTTTTTTTTCTTAGTAGTATAGTGTCATTTGGGGTTATTTCTAGCAATGCCAATTGAAATGAAAACAATGTATTTATTTTCTTGTCTCTTAGGTGATCTTCTTTCTGTGTAGAGCCAGAGATTCAACAAACACGCAAACAAACCGAGAAGCAGAAGAGTAAAATTGTTACGGTGCTGTCATCATTTTTGCTTTTATCTTCCAGTGGCAAGTCCACTCTCTACATCAGCAATAACTCATATACATACTTGTTAAATTGCCAGATCTGCTCAAAACTGCCATCTGTAAACATGACTGATAACTCTTCATTAACTTCTCCAAAGCCTTATACACAGCTTTTAAAATCAAGGGCTCTGGAGTCAGATGACCTGGGTTTAAATCCTGTCTTGGTCCTAGTTGTAAGACTCAAACACATTTTTTATCTTTCTGTGCCTTAGTTTCCTCATGCAAAGTAATGCTTGGTTCAAAGATTCAATGAGTTAATATTTTAAAAGTGGTTCAAAAAGTGGTTGACACATAGTAAACATTACACAAAGGGTAGCAAAGAGTTTCACGTGTTCTGTTTATGTGGTCATGCAATTTTTTTTCTGAAATTTTCCCTATCCTTTCGGAAATCATGCCTGATCACATAAATATGTGCTTCCTGTGTAAATAGAAAGACGTTTTACTTGTTCTTTTGCAGTGGCATGTGTGCATAAATCTATTCCTAGCACTGTAGGACCTACTTTATTATCTGTACACTTGTAAGTAATTGAACAACACGTGTTATAGACACTGTTTTTCAGAGGTACTGTAGTCCTTTCTAAATTTGGCTGATACTGACAATGATCTATTCCCCTACATGCAATTCAGAGTTAGCTGGGGCTCCGGGCTAGGTGGAGATTGGGAAAAACCTGACTATCTCCAAATTCACAGTTTAACAGTCCTGATACTGTTATTTCACGACAGCTGTTTCTTCACAACCTACTAGCTTCTTGTTCTGCATTCTCATTTCCAAGATCAGTTCTTTTCCACATTAACCTAAATTCAATCATGTCTCAAAAATGTTCACTCAGTTTATGTATCTAATGAGCGTTGGACTTTATTGAAGATTTATTTGTTATGAGGAAGGTGCTTCTGCCATTTGCAGCATTCCACTATCTTCTATCTCCTAGTCCTATTTTCCCGTCTCCCTCCCTTTTCTCTGATGCAGCAAAACGAATCCTCTCTTGATTCACGCACAGCAGCTCCAGGCCCTGTGAAGAGCTGGAATTCTACTCTAGTTAATCTTTGCATAGAAAGTTTTCAGCTAAGGCAGGCCTCTCCTTCTGAAGAAATTTTATACTTACTGCTAAGAGAAACAAACAAACAAATAAAACTTTTTTTCCTGAACTGTTCTATAAATGAATGCTACTTTTCATTTCAGAAACTGTGATGTACCTTTTCACAGGTATGGCATATCTTTCAAATGACCAGTCTTATTGGACATGTAATAAGGAAGAACAAATTTGACTCCATAGTAGGTCTGCTCCTTAAGCTCTAATCCTGTACTCTGTGTCCTGTGCTTAGTCAGGCTGGTTCTGCACCTTTTGTAAAAGAATGTTGCCTACAGCCTGAAATTTACAGGAGAGCCCATTCTCAGGACTCTGACCTTTAAGGATACAACACTTTTCCATCCATATAGAGATAAAAGTTGCAGAACAGAGAAAAACATTTGTCTTGGTGGAGGATTACAAGAACATCATGAATTGACCTATGTGGACAGCTGTAAGAACAAAATATTCTGACACCAAGAAATTCACAACCAACCATACCTCATCCCTTTTCTGGTATAAAAGGAGCCTGAATTCTGACTTGGGTAAGATGGTTCTCTAGGACATTAGACTACCATCTTCTTGGTCTGCTGGCTTTCTGAATAAAGTCATTATTCCTTTCGTCAACACCTTGTCTCCTGATTTATTGGCCTGTTGTGCAGTGAGCAGAACAAGTTTGGACATGGTAACAGATACACTGGATTTTGCAACTTTGCTAGTAAAGTAAATGGATGTAAAGATTTGTCAGGATCCTCCAGAAGGTCTTGCCAACTAAAGGCTACAAGAAATCTCAATCCTATGGCAGAAAATTGCATCCAAAGAACAAAGAGGCAGGTGATTTAAGCCAAGAGCCAATAGATATTGTGAGGCAACAGAGTGTCCCACCAAATAATGAGAAGAGATGAGAAAAATGATTTGTACTTTTCTGTCAGAAAAGACTCTGAATTTCAGAAAGTCAGTACATGATGTTTGGTGCTCAGAAACCAAGACAACAGTGATGAAAGAGAAAAGGAAGAGTCCAAAGTTGAGAAGGGCTGGTCCTAGAGGATTTCTGTTGCAGGTGGATTACTCTGATTGAGATTACAGTTCCAGGGAAAAGAGCAGGAGCTTAATCAATCAAGGAAGCCTTAGAATTGCGTGCTGAAAAAGGTAGTTGAAATAAGGTAGCAATGGTAAATCCCAAAACACTGTATTAAGCTTTCTCAGATGTCCTCTGTCACAAACTAAGAAGAGTGTGTCAAGCAGAGAACTGTGCACTGACTATTGATCCTGGGGCAAGACTCCAAACCTTTCTGCCCACTGCATCTTGGTATCAGAGTTACCAGAAAAAAACAATGCAGTCAATCACTAAGTGGAAAAACACTTTGTTCATGCAGGGAAGAGACAGTGAAAAAGCAGCTCCCATAGTTAGCAACCTATGACCAATGGTTCTCTCTTTGCAGCTAAGACAGGGCAGTTGGTCTACGTGTATCTCTCTTGTGATGCAGTGGAAAGACCATGTTTCCTCTCTGCACAGAACAGGTATAACAGTGCAGTTGGCCAGGTGTGATATGGTGCACATGCTTTAAGCAAAGCCAAAAGAGGCTCACTGAGCCTAACCAAGGAAAGTTACTTCCACACAAGGTGATCAGCCTGGCACTGGCTATGTGGCTTCTTTACCTCTTGGTAAGGAAATGCTTCAGGCCGAGGCCTATTCTTTTGTGGCTGAGTGGAGATAAAAAGACTATGTACATGAGACTGCCATTCTCAACAGAGTGCTCAGAGAACTGGAAGAATTTTGAGAGCTCTTAGCCACATTATTGTATAGTCCAGATCATGATTCTAGAATGAAATAGACAGAAATACGAATCCTACCTTCATCAGGTATTAACTGCAAGTTACTTTACCCTACTAAAGCTTGGTTTTCTCAACTGGAAAAGTGTGAAATGCTACGCATCTGGTTGGAGTTTTGTGAAGTTTAAGTGATAAGAATGTCACCCAGGAAAATGGCTGGAACAAAGGAAGCAGCCTCAATGTGGCACATGAGGGGCCAGGAGAAAGGAGGGCAGGTAAAGTCTTGCTTCACCATTAAGGACAATAGAAATTCAGATATTAAAGATAAAGACTTAATAATCACATACAGAACTGAGTATATGACTTGGTGTATGTTTGTGTTGTTACATTCTTAGGCTCTAACAATTAGATTTGGTTCAAAATGAAACTAAATTGGTTGCATGTAACTGATCTTCAGCTAAGTGTTCAGGGTTCAATGAACTAATATTTTCCTGAGAAATGAACCTAGAATTTCTAGGGGAAAACCATGCCTTTTCCATCTTCTAGAAGCAGAAATCCATTCCTTGTCTCACGGTTCATTGTCTTCTTCAAAGTGCATTACTCCAGTCTCTAGTTCTATGTCCACATCATTTTCTTCTTTGATCTTCCTGCCTCTCCTTTATAAGGACTCTTCTTGTAACTGAGCAGGACCCTACTGTCACTGGTGACCATATAGTATTTGTAACTGCTTAATTATATAATAGTTTAGATGGCTTTTCTCATGCTGTTGCTGACCAGGATTGGGCTACAGGCAGGGGGATGGGGCTTGGGTGGTCTGCCAAATACCCTGGTAGTGCTGTGTGTGGAGATCATGTGCAGTGCCCTTCTTTTGCTCCCAGTACCTCAGAAATGGCAGTTGGTTTTCTGTCTTTTTGTACCTTGTTCATATCTCACCCTAACTGCACATGCATACAGTTATTTTTAGTCCCTTATAGTTTCTTTGTATTTTGTTGCTCGAGGTGCAGGTCCCAGCCTGTATAAGTGCTGCATCAAAAGCATATATCAACCTGACTTTAAACTGCACGAGTTTTTCTTTAGAGCACTTTTACACAGACTCTCTTCCTAAACACACTTTGTTCAAGGCACAAGAATATTAAGAGATATGGGTTATTGATTCTCAAGGCTGGAGATAAACAACATGCCCAGCTGAAGGAAAAGGACCACTGCATCTGCAAAAACAAGAACAACTCTGCAACAAATTCTTACCCTGTATGTGATCTCTATGAAACTGCTCTGCCCCTTGAACTCTTGAACTTTTGTTATAAAACCTGTACCTTCTCTTCCCAGGAGGCTCACAGTCATGGAGCCATTAAGTCTACTGTGACCTCTTTTGCCTGGCAAAGAAATAAAGCTGCCTTTTCTGCTTCATTTAAAACTTTGTCTTTGAGTCTCAGTTTGGTAATTGGGGCACAGAGGCTGAGTTTCAGCAACATTCTGATTATATTAGACCCAAATGGATAATCCAGGAGAATCTCTTTATCTCAAGATCAGTAACTTAATTACATCTGCAAAGTTCTTTTTGTCATGTAAGATTCTGGTTATTAGAATGTAGCCATCTTTTGGTGGGGGCTGGGGGGTGTTGGAGGCATTCATCTTATCACACCTTTCTTATCAAAAAGCATTTAATTTGGCTCTGCAAGTTTGTCTTTAGGGAATAGGCATGCTGATGCATAAACTCAGTTTTTTTCATTAATTCAACCAACATGTATTAAGTACCTACTTTGGGCTAAGCACTATAGAAAATAAGTACCATATGAAATAGCAACCTAGGGGAAAACAAAAGAGACAGATAGATGTAGCTATAATGGTAAGTAGAGTGGACAAGTCTCTGATAATAATTAATTCTCTTTTATAGGAACATAGATGACAGATCTATAAATTCAACTGGGGAATCCAGAAAGTGTCCTGCCAAAATTATGTTTTGACCTAAGTTTTCAAGGCCCTGTGGAAATCATCCATATGAAGGGAAGAAAGTGTATCCCATCTCTGACTCCATGTGCAACAGTGAAGAGTAAGGGAGCCTTTTAGCACAAGCAAGCAGTAACACAAGCAGACACCTGAACGAAGGGTACCATTGGAGAGATTACCAGGATGCAATGCTGGGGAAATAACCAGAAGCTAGGTTATCAATGATCTTGCATCCTAAGCAAGAGAGGGTAAAATTTATCTTAAAAGCCTTTGAGATCAAATGGTTACTTCAAAGCAAAGAAATTATATAAATATATTTGCATTAGAACACAGTGTAAGGGTAGGGAGACATGAGGGTGTAATGTAAAGAAACACACTGAAAGTGTGAGAAAGAAAGAAATAAATACATTTGGCATCAAACTGTGAGCTTGGAAGAATGCCCTGGGTCTTGGGGGGAAAACACAACTCTTGCCAAAACCTTAATTTTTAGTCCAATGAAGACCTGAGCTGAGAAACCACCCATGCCATCAGACTTCTGTCCCAAAAAACTGTCAGAAGATATCTTTGTGTTGTTTAAAGCACTAAGTTTGTGGTAATTTGCTGTGGCATTAATAGAAAACTAATACAGTAATAATGTGGGAAATTAATACTCTATTTCTAAATGATATTTCCAATTTGATGCCACTTGTTATTTATTCAAAATGAATGAAATATTGTAGGACAAGTTATTTTCCCATGAAGAGAAAACATTTATTTTGCACCCTGCATTCAATTGGGAATGCACTTTTTCTCCCATTCATTATATATACTGTTCAGTAAATACAGCCACAAAAGGAAGAGCACATGGTCTAGGATGGCCAATTGAACAACCCATTTTTTGTTAGACATGGTGATTTGACCAATCAGAATTCTGTCTAATAATTGCCACTTATCAGTAATGGTATTTTTGTGAGGTTGCCAGTTAATGACTGTAACATTTTCTTCTTTGACTTAAGCAAGACTAAGTTGGATTTTTATTATTTGCAGCTGAAAGATTTTTGATTAATTCCTCCCTCAATTAGAGCTAATAAAAGTCTAAGATATGGTATAATAATATTATAGACTATATTAGCATTCACAGATCTTTTTAAATTTCGTCTTTCATCATGAGTTAAATAAGTATTGTCAAAGTCTACAGCATGGCTCAATGTCTTTAAAAGTATCAGATGTGTGTTCATTACTACTAACAAAGTCAACCAGTAAATGTTATGCTATGTCTCTTAATTAAATGACAGAACAAAATTTCTAATGACAAATGAAGTTAAGTAAATGTTACTTGCAGTGCTATGCAATAGAAATCAATCTGGAGAGAGCTAATTATTTTATATTATATATTGTTATGAATAGCTGAATGACATTTAAAGCACAGAATCCAACAAGTTCATGTATTAAAAAACATATCATGATGCATGGTGAAAAGCAACAGGAGTAGTAAGACAAGAGCTTTACTCTAAAGATTTTAAGTGGGTATTCAGGAAGTAAAGGATTCAGATTCAACTAGTATTCACTGAAGGTCTGATTCAATGATACATCAGCCATATAACAAGAATATATAGTGCTTGTTATCAACCAGATTTAACAAATAAAATTTTAAAAAATTATTGAGGTTTTAAAACACAGCCAAAGTTATACAGCTGGTAGTGAAAACCCTAGAACATAAACCCAAGATCTTTACCTCAAATTTGTACTAATTTCACTCCCGCATTCACCTCCATATTATTTCCTGTTTCCTTGACTGGTGTAGGCTGAAGGATGCTTCAAAGCTTAATAGTCTTATTACAGATTCTTACAGTATAATTAAAAAAACCCTTAATTATTGTATGCATGAATGTAAGGTATTTTGATTTACTACTATGTTCAGAAATTCATAAGTATTTTTGATACAACTTCTGAGTTTTAGATCCAAATATTTTGTTTCTTATGTTATATATATTTTTGCTTCTTTTGTGTACATAGGTGGATATTTATATATAGATTTATATATATAATTTTATAAAGTTTTCTCTGTAGTATCTGTTTTTATTAAAATTTATTTTGTTTCTTTAAATCACTCTAATAATGGGGAAGGGTTTTTAGCCTAAAATAGTGTCAAACACTTTAGCTAAATTGACAAAATAAAACTAATAGATTTTTGTCTATCTGGTCAATAATTTGTAAACAAAGAAGGATTAATAGGATTTATGATTCTTTTCAGCTGCACATAACACAAGCAATACTAATTATATTTTCATTAACCTTTGAGTCTAGATCATATAACAATTTAGTCCTGTTAGAGACCAGTCCATGGTTTTATTGTTAAATACCGTGTAAACAATAATAGGGTCAAAGTACATAAACACATATTCCAGGAAAAAAAACAAAGCAAAGCTTTGTTTCCATGGTTTAAAAATCTCATCACAATGTATCAATGTTGATATTTATTCTGAATTTGCCAAATTCCCTTTGGTTTCAAAATAAACACTGTTTCTAAATAGTAACTGCTTTCTTTGGACCATGCAGGGTGGAGCATCCCAACCTTGCTGAGCTAACCCTTTACTATATAACTCTTACACTTGAAATTCATGTTGTTTTGCTGAATACTTTTCCTTAACAAAAAGGTAAATGAATATATAACTAGCTTCCTCTCCCTTCTTCTGTTTTCTGCACATACACTTCATAGTACTTAAGTATATGAGCAATCAGAAAAAGATAATAGATTCTAGGCTGCCTTGCCTAGATGTGGCCATATAAATGCGTTTTGTGCAATGTAATATGGACAGAAGTGCTGAGCTCAAGTTCTGACTGAAAGTGACAGGTTTCTCTTTATTTTTCTCCCCTTATTTCTGGCTAGAAGGGAGATGTGATGGCAGAAGCTGGTGCATACTTCTCAGAACAGGACAAAGAAATTGATACTGAGGTTGGCATAACAAAGAAACAGAAAATTTTTGGTCCCAATCACTATAGAATAGCTATATCAACTCTTGATGGATTGTGTTAGACTTTTTTGTGAAATATTCTATCTTAATTAAGCCATGGACATTTTGTCCATTATTTACAGCAGCTAAAATGGCAATATAAGTAATGCATATCTTTAACCATTCTCCTTACATATAGCTTTACATCTCTTGTTCCTCTCTACTTAACACATCTCTGCCTATAATACTCATCTCAAATTAAGCCAAAAGGTCCTCCTTTTTGCCTGATGAAGAAAGTCAGAAAACAGGAAATTTTGGATTTATTGTGTTCTTGATTATCATCCTTAAATGGGTGTTCAATATTTCCCTGAAATGTAATGAAATTCTCTTGTAAGTTTTCTCCTTCATTCACTACACCAAATATTTCATTCTCTGCTTTTTAACTTCTGAACCAAGTGCTCATTCTGCACTCATCACCCCCAACTCAGCTACCTTCACATTCTGGTGAGAAAAAAAAAAATACCTATAGGATTCAAACTTCTCATCTTTCCTTTAACAAAGAGACAAAAAATCGTAGTATCTTTTACTATTGTATTCTTCACTCCAGCTGCAGGGAATGAGGAGTCAACTCCTTTCAGTGTCAACACCTTGGCCTACATTGGAATCTTTTCCATTCTCAGAGTGCTTGTCTTTAAACTTTTCTGAATTTCGAAAGCTGTCTTTCTCTCCTGGAAAGTTTTAACTAATATTAAAACTGGCTGTAATCACCTTCACTCTGGTGAGCACACTCTTGCCCTCCAACTTCATTCCATTTGCTTTGTTTTTTCGCTAGCTTTGATTTTAACATGTTTTTTTTTCAACTGTCCAAGTTCATAATCTTCATTTCATTATCTATTCCTTAATGTATATATCAACCCAAGTTATAATGTCTTTAGCAATAATTAGAGTCATTACGGATTATTTAGTTAAGCCCAAGTAACTGGCAGTTCTCTTGTTAATTTCCTGTAAGCACACTCTACCAATATTTTTCTTATTTCTCTCTTATGTCTCTGGTTGTTCCTCCCTAATCTCCTTTAACTGTTTCTTTAACACCTTTTAAATATTGGAGTTACCTTAAGTTCAGCCCTGAAATCTCTTTATTTCCCACTTTCCATGGTCTCAGGTGGAAATTTTGTCCATCCCTACGGGTATAAATTCAAATTTATGCTAGTGGCTCTGAAACTGTATTGCCAGATCAGATCTATGTTCAAATGCTTATTCAACAGTTCCACATTTATATCTCTTACCCACATTTGTATCTTAGCTTCTCCAAAAGTAGAATCTTGATAAGAACTGCCCTTCTCATCTGCCCCACCTTCTGCATTCTCTATTTTTAAGTGACTGTTTCATCCATCCACTTGTCCAAACTAATTAGTAACTTTTTTATTTTCTTTATTCTTTATTTAGTTCTCATAACCAGCTTATTATCAAATTCTGTAATTTCTACCTCCCAAAATATCTAAAGTTTTTTTTTATTTCTCTTCATCTTTCTAGATATAACTCTAATCAAACTTACATAGGCTCCTTTCTCTTCTACTGCACTTTTGCCCCTGCCCTGTTCACTCTCCATCCAGCATTCTGAGTATTTGTTGTTGTTGTTGTGGCTGTTTTAAAATATAAGTCAGATTTTATTATTCATTAGCCAAAATCAGCTCAACAACTTTCTGTTGTCCTGAGAATAAAATCTATATTGCCTACAAGAAACTTCAGAATCCACACCTCTTTCTTTGTTTCTATCTTATCTGTCACCATTATCTCCCTTGTTTTCTACCTTCTAGGCATAGATGCCTTCATACAGTGATTTGAAAGTCAAATTCGAGCTACAGTAATCAAGACAGCATGGTATTGGTTAAAAAAAAACAGGCATATGGACCAATGGAACAGAATACAGAGCCCAGAAATGAACCCACAAACTTTTGGTCAACTCATCTTCGACAAAGGAGGCAAGAATATACAATGGAATAAGACAGTCTCTTCAGCAAATGGTGTTGGGAAAACTGGACAGCAGCATGTAAAGCAATGAAGCTAGAACACTCTCTTACACCATACACAAAAATCAACTTAAGATGGATCAAAGACTTAAACATAAGACAAAATACAATAAACCTCCTAGAGGAAAACATAGGCAAAACATTATCTGACATACATTTCAAAAATTTTCTCCTAGTAGAAATAAAAGCAATAAACAAATGGGACCTAATGAAACTTACAAGCTTCTGCACAGCAAAGGAAACCAGAAATAAAACAAGAAGACAACCTACGGAATGGGAGAAAATTTTTGCAAATAAAACCGACAAAGGCTTGATCTCGAGAATATATTAGCAGCTCATACGACTTAAAAAGAAAAAAATAAACAACCCAATCCACAAATGGGCAGAAGATCTAAACAAGCAGTTCTCCAAGGAAGACATACAAATGATCAAAAGGCACATGAAAAAATGCTCAATATCACTAATTACCAGAGAAATGCAAATCAAAACTACAATGAGGTATCACCTCACACCAGTCAGAATGGCTGTCATTCAAAAATCCACAAATGACAAATGCTGGAGAGGCTGTGGAGAAAGGGGAACCCTCCTACACTGCTGGTGGGAATGCAGTTTGGTGCAGCTACTGTGGAAAACAGTGTGGAGATTCCTCAAAAGACTAGGAATAGACATACCATATGACCCAGGAATCCCACTCCTGGGCTTGTATCCAGAAGGAACCCTACTTCAGGATGACACCTGCACCCCAATATTCATAGCAGCACTATTTACAATAGCCAAAATGTGGAAACAGCCTAAATGTCCATCAACAGGTGACTGGATAAAGAAGTAGTGGTATATTTATACAATGGAATACTACTCAGCCATAAAAACCGACAACATAAAGCCATTTGCAGCAACATGGATGCCCCTGGAGAATGTCATTCTAAGTGAAGTAAGCCAGAAAGAGAAAGAAAAATACCATATGAGATCGCTCATATGTGTAATCTAAAAAAAAAGTTAAAAATGAACATAAATACAAAACAGAAACAGACTGATAGATACAGAATACAAACTTGTGGTTGCCAAGGGGGCAAGGGGTGGAAAGGGACAGACTGGGATTTCAAAATTTGTAGATATGGACTGGCATATGCAGAATAGATAAACAAGATTATACTATATAGCATAGAGAAATATATACAAGATCTTGTGGTAGCTCACAGGGAAAAAATAATGTGGCAACAAATATATGTATGTTCATGTATAACTGAAAAATTGTGCTCTACACTGGAATTTGACACAGCATTGTTAAATGACTATAACTCAACAAAAAATGTTAAAAAAAAAAGAAAATCAAGTTCTCCCCTACATTGAGGTCAGCACACAGTCTTCTATCCTGTATGTGCTTCTTCTAACATCTTTACCTAATTAACCACATTGAGATCTTAGCTTGTATATCATCTTCTCAGAACATACTTCTGAGACAGGAGGGAAATGGGGAGGACACAGCCATTTGAGGAATGATACAGCAATTAACACCAAAGTGGCAGAATATTCAACTCCTAGTAGGCCTTGAGGATCAAGATGGTGGGAGATTTGACTTCTAGTAGAAATTGAGCTTCATTATACACTCATTATAATATATTAGCATGATAAATTACATGCTGACAGGCACCATGACAGTTCCAAGGCTAACCATAAATGATCAAAGAGTAAGCAATGGACCAATTCCTGGGAATCCCAGCCCCTTCCCCAGGGTAGTTGGAATAGTCCTCCCACCTGTAGACATGTGAAGCTACAGAGCCCACAAAAACTGGCACCTTCATGCCTCATGGCCACCTCTCTCACTCCCTCATCTTTGGAGACAGCCCACACTCTGTCTATGGATTGTGTACCTACTTCTACTTTAACCTGAGTACCCAATCCCCACATCTCATGGCCTTTCTCTCGTCTTTTGAAACAGCCTACACTCTATGCAGTATATATCTCTCTAAATAAATCTACCCTTACTCAGCTGTGGCTCACTCTTGAATTCTTTCCCGAGTGAAGCCAAGGACCCACACTTGGCAGGGCGTGTCACAGGGACTCACCTGAGATGTGGGACACAACCTCCCTCATGCCTCACATTTGTTTTTCCTGCATCACTTCCTTTGGACTCCAAGCTACATTATGTTCCCACATTCTATGCTCTCTGAAAACTGTAAGCTTCTTTGCCCCAGACATTTATCTATTTATTTGTTTTTCCACTAGAATGTTAGCTTTCTGATGTCAGGAAACATGCCTATCTCATTTAATGCTGTATCTCCAACACCTGGTACAGTATATAGCACACAGTAGACATACAATAAGTAATGTTTTTAGTTCTTAAATAAATGAGTGTTCACTATATCACTGCTAGATAGCATAGCTTTAAGTGTGTTCTGGGTAGAGGGAGCAGAATATATGATGGCTAAACTAATTCCAACATTTTGTGTTCCCATATATTCTACCGCTCATTATAAGTCAATAAACTTATATTCTGTTTTATATACTTCATGTTTTATGAACTATCCAAACTGAAGAAGTATCTGGGGCATGGTCAACTTTGGGTTAATAACAATTATAATTTTATCAGCCTCAAGATTCAAACTATGGACATGGTGAATTTTCCAATTAGGTGCAACCACATGTGGACTATTCTCAATGGCCAGCTGGCCTTCTAAGAAGAAAGTCAGTCTTCTCATTGAACATTTATTCTAAACTCTATGGTATATTATAGATCAAATAGAATTTTCTTTGCTGGTTTGGGTATATAAATATTACCTAATAGACCATTCTTACAGTAATATGTACTCTCAAATCAGCAAAGAACATTTTAAAACTTGTTAGAATGTAACCTTTTACAGTTCTCAAATCTAAGTATAAAAGGATTTTCCCACAGCCTCTTAGGCAGAAAGAAAAACTTACTAACAAAGGTATTTGCATTAAACTTCTATGTTTTTTCTCTAACTCTAGGAGCTAAATGAGAAGAGAGTGACATCTACCAACTAATGAGAGAAAGGGTCAGAAATCTAAAACTGTATAACCAGTCAAGATAATATTTACCTGTCATTGTGATAAAAGCCTATTGGGCTATATGCAAGAGCATATTTCTTTTGTGCATCTTATCTAAAGAGAATGATTGGAAAAAAGATACTGTCACAAATAAATTTTTTCTGAAACTACAAACTGAGGAAAATAAAGTTTCAAATAATAAAACTTTATCATACATAAATTTATAGTGCACATACGTGCCTATAAATTAAAATTCTACATGTCTATGGAAGGTGCAATGTAATCATTAAATAAAGATTCTTAAGATAAAAATATCACACTGGGAAAAAATTATATCACTACTAAAATACACTAAACAGAAGCAGATCTTTCCAGATATTTCAATAATTATACAACCAAATTCCTTTTGGTGCCTTTAAAAATTATAGCTGTCCTACCAGACACAATAAAATTAAATCTCCTAGGGTTGGGCCAGGCATGTGCGATTTGTCATCTTAGCTCCTGCACTGTACTACCAACCTGCTTTTTTCTCATAAGATTTTCTCACTTCTGTAAATGGACATAAAACCACACTTAGAAACCAGAGATCTAGATGCTTTTCTGTGTGCTCACTGATACTAATAGGTTGGCCTGTCTTTCCAAGTTGCTCCTTGGGGATGATCTGTGTCTGATCTCCTCTTTTGCCATGTGTGTGTCTGGTGGTCCTTGCCTCTCTCATTCTGCAATCACTTGTATAACTCCACAGTTCACGGACTCAGCTGAAGCTCAGCATGTCTCTGGTTGACATTCAGAAGTATTTTTGACACTGCCCAGGGCTCCCATTGCTCTCATTCTCTAATCTGTAGTTTAAGTAGATGTACTGAAAGACATTGATTTCAGAAGTCCTATATTAAGATTCAAGTTTAAAAACTAAAGCAACTTTGGACCATATTCTAAATTACAGAAACTAAGAAAGTGGCAAGGATAATCCAACTATCTTGGCAAACTAGAAAGCTTAATACGGCAGGCTTATCTCTGCTTTCATGCGTTTTTCGTAAGTTTCCACCTGGAGAACGGAAGTTGCTAAGCTATTTTGTGCTGTCTTTGCGCCAAGCTAGGGTTTACCAGATGTCCAGTTAAATTTGCATTTCAGATATCCAACAAATACACTTTTAATATAAGTGTGTCCCAAATACATCCTGTGACATAACTAAAATATTATTTGTTGTTTATCTGAAATACAATTTTAACTGAGTGTCCTATATTTTTATTGGTTAAATCTGGCAATCTATGCCAAGCTCTATTACAAAGCAATATAAGGAAGCAGAGGGAAAACAGAAAAAAAATTTATTTTAGAAGAGTCTATGATCAGAAAAATCAATCTGCATGTCTATTTTGATTGCAATGGTGATAGATGAGGGGATTTTCAGATGTATCTCTGTGTTAATGGGAAGCACACTGCTGTGGCTAAAATTATTGTAATATAAGGGATTTGAAAGGTTAAAATAGAGAAAGGAATTAAGCAAATGGTAAAGAACACATTTTTATAATTATTTCTGTAGAGTCAAAATTAAACTAAGACAAAATGCATCTTGGCCTTTAAAGATTTTCCTGCATCTGTTAGAATAAGTCTACGTCATTATGTATGAGGCCTGTTCCAAGTGATTGGCCATATATTTGAAAGTTTAAAACTGAGACTAAAACTATACTGCAAAGAGTGTTGTGAAACTATTCCTGAATTCATATGGATTAAGACATCTAAGAAAGCTTTTGCAATTTTTTTTTCCATTTTCAATTCTCCAACCTATTCCCCTTTTCAAGGAAAGTGATAGAAATCAAGGCAGAGACAACTCTAGTCAACAATTCTCAAAGCCCACTTCAGGTGCCATTAGAAAGGTACCATGCTTTCACTCTCCCTATTCTGTTGTTTGCTTATCAATACATAGTTAGATTTCATTTTAAAACAGTATGTGTTGGTTCACAAAAGATTAATATTTACAGAGGAGATCTTAAGGCTATCAGAGCCCAGAAATTTAGGTTTAAATAGAAATTAGGTTAAAATTTTAAAAACGACATAGGTAAATATCAGTTCAGCAAAATTCCTTGTATACATCCCAATAAAGCATTCAAAGAATGGCACTGGTTTAAAAATACCTTTTCTTGTCCCAGCATAAAAACACAAGGGAAAGAAGTTCTTCTTCTTCTTTTTTTTTTTTTTTTTTTGCCTGATGCTAAAACTGTAAAGCTTCAGGAAATTTCTTTATTACTTGGTACTGTATGTTCTAATCAAGCATAAAGCAGGAAAGTGACTACTATCAAAGGACCCATAAAAAGAGTTTATGATGTTTCAGAATCAGACAACATAAAAAAGGACATATTCAAATTAGAAACACTATTATAAAGTGTGATTCTATAAGGAATCTCCATAACAGTCTTAATAATGTGATTAAAGAGACAAAGTAATAGCAATATACACAAGTACTAATTAGAACATTGAAACTATTACGCCTCATGTGGGAGACAAGTCATAAAATTCAAAGAATATTTGTAAGAAACACTATCAGACTGGCTTTTAAGTTTTTTAGTGCCTGAGGCTGATTTTGTGAACTTGTGGTATGAGTTGAAAATGTTTAAGAGAATTCAATTGGCCTAATAAAGCATGCTTGTTTCAGAATCTTATCATAATATAAAAATAATTTAGAGAGATATATTCTCTTCTCTGCTAGCGTCAATAGCACAGTTTATGCAAAGTCTAAAAATTGAACCAAATTCTACAAATATTCCAGACAATAAAAGTGCACTTAAAATTTAAAAAGAAAGCTATATGTACCATTACTGTGTGACTATGAGTTCCAGAGTACTAGAGGTGACAATAAATAGAGGTGACAACAAATAGTTCTATAGTTAGAACATGGTTAGAATGATACACTTATTGTATTACCAATTTTTAATTTTTATTTGAAAAATGTATGGAAAATATTCAAGTACATAATATAAAATAAAAGAAAATGCAGTTGAAAACCATTTTTTGAGAAATTCAAAGCAAAGGAACAACAAAAATACAAAACCAGTATTACTATATAATCCTGTAAAGTTCTTAATAACTTAGACTATCTACTTTTGAGCAGTTAGGGTAAAGAAAAATATAATCAGTGAAATGAGTTTCACTAATATTAATTGATACACTGAGAAAAAGAGATAATTCCTTAATCAGGTCAACTTTTATTTTCAATAAACATTATACTCTTCTTTAGGAGGTTCAAATCTCACATAATAAAGGTTTGAAAAACCTGGACAAAAAGTAACCTATATTAACTTTACTTCTTGGTTAAGCCAACTTAGTTCTTAGTGAAAGAGATTTTTTTTTTTCTTTTTTACCCTAAAACACCTATTAACAATACCCAGAAAAGACTTTCCACAAAACGTGTTTGGAAAGCCTGAATGAAATTATTCACAATTACCAGAAGGAGAAACAAACTGGTTATTCAAAAAAGGACAAAATGCAAGGAAAGGAAGAAATTTTTTTTGTAAGTTTATATAAAGATGATCAAATAACATACAGACAGCCCCTGACTTATAATGGTTCAACTTATGAGTTTTTTACTTTACAGTGGTGGGAAGGCTATTCTACGCATTCAGTAGAAACCATGCTCTGGATTCTGAGTTTTGATATCTTCCCAGACTGGCTACTTGCTATATGACACTCTCTCCTGATGCCTGGCAGTAGCTGCAAGCCACAGCCACGCGATCTCAAGGGTAAACAACCAGCGCACTTACAACCGTTCTGTACTCTTACAAACTTTCTGTTTTTCACTTTCAGGATAATAGTCAATACATTACATGAGAGAGTCAACACTTGATTATAAAATATGCTTTGTGTTTGATGAGTCTTCCCAGCTGTAGGCTAATGTAAGTATTCTGAGTGTGTTCAAGGTGGGCTAGGCTAAGCTATCGTATTTGGTAGGTTAGCTGTATTAAATTCATTTTCAACTCACAATATTTTCAATTTATGATGGGTTTATCGGGATGTAACCCTATCTTAAGGAAGAGCTGTATTTAAGAATAGTCTCGAGAAGGTAATTCTAGACTACAGTTGAAGTGGTTTTATAAGGGATGAAATTCTCACAGCATTTGTAATTATAGCAAGGAGTTTCACAGAGTTCTTTTAATAAGAGCTTTCAACATAGGCCAATAATAAAAAGGCTGAGTGCAATTCATCAAAAGCCATATTAAGAGAAGTAAAATAATGAAGGTTACCTTGTAAGGTTTCTGCTGCTCTTTAACAAGGTGGAGAAAAATAACTGTAAGGCACACACAGATTTAAAGCATTCACTGAATGCCGATCAGGCTGACCTCTGTCTACTGTGTTTCCCTAAACCACAGAGATAAATAAAAGTGATCTATGCCCTCAACAGCTAGTGCAGGTGGCTGGTTAATAACAGAGCTATATGCTTTAAAGTCAGCTCATCTGGAGACAGGGCTAATGCTTCATAAACGTAGAGGAGTCTGATAAAAAGTATTGTTTTCTTCTGAAAAGAAACATCACATACTGGCATTCAGACTTCATAACTTAACGTCACTCACCCATAGGGCTGTTGTGATGATTAAATAGTGCTGATGTGTGTGCCTGGCAGGTAGCAGATACTATGAACTTTTTTATGATGATGATAATGATGGTGATGATGACAAGGGTGGTGGTGGTGATGGCAGCAGAGATCAGCATAACCTGGAACACGGACAAGATTTCAACCAGAAAGAATAGTCTAAATAAACTCTCAATTTTATACAAAAAGAAAAAGTATTTTTCATGGATTTGTAGGTGAGTGGTTTGCCACAGCATGGTGGTGACCGTGGATGTCTCCATAGGGGCCATATAAGCAAAGCTCAACTGCAGTCTCACCCCAGACTTGCTGGATGCCCTCTGACTCTCGCAGGAACATGTCAAGATAGGCTATTGTCTGAGATGCTATCCCAGGGCCACTTCACATCTACCTCTGTATCTTGTGGGAGGCTCCTTCTCCTACAAGAGACTACCATGAAGCAATTTCTTGTCCACTTCTGTAGCACTAGTGAGGCGTAGGGATTTACACCTCCCTTATATAACCACTTCACCATAGTCTAGAACTGGCTTCTTGGTGACAGAATAAACCACTGGCTTGTAACACCAACCACCTGTTCCCTCTGGTTCAATATCATCCTTGGTGACATAGGTGATGGACCTTGTGCTGATTTTGCTTATGCTGTCCGTGTAAGTAATAAAATACCCAAAACCATTTGGTCAAGCTGCACCCTTACAGGCTGAATATATGGAAGATTGGCAAAGCCACTTAGCAGCTGCAGGTCACTGATGCATAGGGACTACTTATCTTTTGACAAGTCAAAGATTTCACCCCAACTTAGGACAGCTGTGTAACAAGATGAAAATTCTGTAGTATATTGAGCAAAATGGAAACATGTTGTCTGTATAAATAGCACACCATATACTTACAACAATTACCTAAAAAACAACTAAAATCATTATGTTGATGGAATAATGATGGTCAACAGAATAATGATAGAAACAGTAAAAAGATAGTAGAATATGTAATATTTTCAAAATGCATTCTGCTAAATTCATAATATGCATTACATTATTTAATCACCAACATAATCCCAGAAGTTATTATTAAATGGCATTTTAAAAGATAATCCAGTCAAACAGCTAGCAATTCCCTGGCAGTCTGTGAACCCAAGTTACCTGACTTTATTGTCCTTGAGATTAAACATTATTATTTCATCATCTCCTGGAATGTATAGAGTGATTATTTTGTGTGTGTGATATATATATATATATATATATATATATATATATACAGAAGTATAGTCAGTTTACAATGTGTCAATTTCTGGTGTACAGCATAATGCTTCAGTCACACATGAACCTACATATATTCCTTTTGCATATTCTTTTTCACTGTGAGCTGCTATAAGACATTGAATATAGTTACCTTTGATATACCATTTGAACTTGTTTATCTATTTTATATACATTAGTCAGTATCTGCATATCTCGAACTCCCAATTTATACCTTTCAACCTGCTTCTCTCCTTGATAACCATAAGTTTGTTTTCTATGTCTGTGGGTCTGTTTCTATTTTGTACATGTTTGTCTTTTTCTTTAATTCTACATATAAGTGATATCATACGATATTTTTCTTTCTGTCTTACTTCACTTAGAATGACAATCTCCAAGTCCATCCATGTTGCTGCAAATGGCATTATTTCATTATTTTTTATGGCTGAGTAGTATTCCATTGTGTAAATATATCACAACTTCTTTATCCAGTCATCTGATGAAGGACATTTTGGTTGTTTCCATGTCTTGGCTATTGTAAATAGTGCTGCTATGAACATTGGGGTGCATGTATCTTTTTGAATAAATGTTTCCTCTGGGTGTACGCCCAGGAGTGGGATTGCTGGATCATATGGTAAGTCTATTTTTAGTCTTTTGAGGACTCTCCATACTGTTTTCCATATCGGATGCATCAAACTACATTCCCACCAACAGTTTAGGAGGGTTCCCCTTTCTCCATACCCTCTCCAGTATTTATAGTTTGTGGATATTAAGCAGTTTTAATAAAAATTAATTGAAAAGACCAGTTGCTAAATAACTTCATAATTGTGAAAATTCAAAAAAAAAAAGAATACTAAAACACACTAAGTTTGGGATTAATTGGAACATTTAAACACAATTATTAAACTCTTGGGCTTCATTAAAAATGTACAGATATATACCATATGTCCTGATTTATCATTCATTTCATCACATGTTCTGATCTTCCATCAGAAGAAGCATATGCCACAAAAACTTAAAGAGATCAAACTAGGATTTTCAAACAGAGTTTTTATTTAAATTATAACTTTGGTATACTGCCAAATGACCATCTGCCTTATATACTAATTAGAGCTGTACCATTTAAAATATACAACTTAAGAACATTGTTTGAAAAATAAATTTATGGTTTGAAAATTTGAGATCACATTGCTTTTTCTAATTTGAGAAATATTTTATCACATTAATAATGCTATTTATATCTGCACTGTAGAAAGTGTCAGGATAAGGAAGAAATCTATATGTAAAAAGTTATTAAATGCAGCTTTATTTCCAAGTATGAATTTTAGTTCAAATTAAATAGACAGATGTATCTGGGAGTAGGGATTGATGTGGAAAACTTTCTTCTACAAAGAGTTTCCATTATTTCCAATTAACTGTGAGTGCAGAGGGGTATACCATTAGAAGCATATACTGTGGCAAAATTTGAAGGCAGTTTTATCATCTAAATGTAGAGCTATTTAGATTATCTGCTTCTTCATAAGTAAGCTTTGATAGTTTATGTCTTTCAAGGTATTTAAACATGTCAAATGTCTTCATATAATATCTTAACATTCCTTTATTATTGCTTTCAATATCAGTAAGATGTGTACTGGTATCCCCCTCTACTCCTCTGTCTGACTTTTTGTGTATATCCATTCATATGGCTATAGGTTTATGAGTTTTACTGATTTTTTTAAAAAGAATTATCTCTGATCTCATAGATTTTTCTCTATTGTTTATTTTCTGTTTTACTGATATCTATTCATATCTTTACTTCATTCTGTTTATATTGGGTTTAATGTAATTTTCTTTTTGTTTTAGTTTCTTAAAGTGGATGTTATGATCATTAAATTTAATACTTATAACATAAACTCTTGATATCTATACATTTTTCTTCAGTTCTATCACTTTTTACTGAACTAGTGTTATTAGTTGAATACATATTTAGGACTGTTATGTCTCTTGATGAATTGGTGCTTTTATCATTATGAAATAACCCACTTTATCCCAGATAATATTTAACTGAAGTCTACTTTGGGTGATATTAATATCACCACTCAAAACGTGTTTGAGTTATTATTTTCATGGTAGTTCATTTTTCATCCTTTTTACTTTTAATGTGTATCTTTATATTTAAAGTGAGTTTCTCATAAACAGCATACAGTTCTTATGTATCAATCCAATCAAATATTCATTGCCTTATAATTCCAGTATTTATACCATTTACATTTTCTGGAATTGCTGATACAGTTGACTTTAAGTAAACCACCTTGCCCTTTGTGTTCTAATTGTCCTACTTTTATTTCCTTTGTTTTCTTTTTCTTCATTCTCAGTGATTAACTGATGATTTTTTTGTGATTTGATGTTATTTTTGAAAACTGCCTTTTTAGCTATAAACTTTATTTTAAGCAGTTAGTATATGGTCTGTGAAATACATCTTTGCTTTGTTACAATCTACCTTCAAATAATAAATCACCATTGTTTAAGAATATTAAAAAGTGCACTTGCATTTTTCACTTCTCCCTATCCTTGTGCTTTCACTGTCACATATGTCCTTTCCACATGCATGATGAACACCAAAGTACATTGTTATTATTTTAAGCAGCCAATTATCTCTAAAAGGGATTTAAACATAAGGAAAATGTATTTGCTATTTCTCACATATTTATCATTTTGACATTGTTTATTCTTTTGTATATATTCAAAATTTCTATTTACCATCATGTTCCTTCTGTCTGAAGAATTACTTTGAATTTCTTATAATGAAGGTTTGCTAGTGATTAATTCTCTCAGCTCTTGCTCGTCTGGAAAGGTTTTTATGTCATCTTCATTTGTGTAAAGTATTTCCAGTGAATACAGACACAACTCATTTTATTATCCTTCCCTATACTGCACTTCACAGGTACTGCACTTTTCACAAATTGAATGTTTGTACCAACCCTGCATCAAACAAGTCTATCAGTGCCGTTTTTCCAACAGTTTGCTCACTTCCTGTCTCTATATAACAGTACTTCCATTTTCTATTATTATTTTCAATAAAGATTAATTTTTTTTGAAGCCTAGTTGATTTACAATGCTTCAGGTATACAGCAAAAAGATTCAGTTATACACATATATATATTTTTTCAGATTCTTTGTTGTTATAGGTTATTACAAGATATTGAATATAGTTTCCTATGCTATACCATAGGTCCTTGTTGTTTATCTATTTTGTATATAGTAGTGTGTATCTATTAATTTCAAACTCCTAATTTATCCCTCTCCCCCTTTTCTTCTTTGGTAACCATAAGTTTATTTTCTACATCTGTGAGTTTGTTTCTGTTTTGTAAATAAGTTCACTGGTATCATTTTTTTTTAATTCCACATATTAAGTGACATCATATGGTATCTGCCTTTTTCTGTTTGACTTACTTCATTTGGTATGATAATCTCTAGGTCCGTCCATGTTGCTGCAAATGGCATTGCTTCATTCTTTTTATGATTGAGTAATATTCCATTTTGTGTGTGTGTATGTGTGTGTGTGTGTACATACATACCACATCTTCTTTATTCATTCATCTGTTGATGGACATTTATATTGTTTCTATGTCTTGGTTATTGTAAATAGTGCTTCTATGAACATTGGGGGGGTGCGTGTATCTTTATGAATTAAAGTTTTTTATCTTTTCCAGATACATGATCTGGAGTGGGAATGTTGGATCATATGGTAACTCTATTTTTCATTTTTTAGGGAACTCCATACTGTTCTCCATGATGGATGCACCAATTTACATTCTCACCAACAATGTAGGAAGGTTTCCTTTTCTCCATACCCTCTCCAGCATTTATTATTTGTGGATTTTTTTGATGGTGGCCATTCTGATCTGTGTGAGGTGACACCTCATTGTAGTTTTGATCTGTACTTCTCTAATAATTAGCAATGTTGGGTATTTTTTCATGTGCCTATTGACAACTATATTTCTCCTTTGGAGAAATTTTATTTAGGTATTTTGCTCACTTTTTTTGGTTGTGCCTTCCTTTTGTATTGTTTTTAAATATTGAGCTGTATAAGCTGTTTGTATATTTTGGGAATCCCTGTTGGTAGCATCACTTGCAAAAATGTTCTCCCATACTGTAGGTTGTCTTTTCATTTTGTTTATGCTTTCTTTTGCTGTGCAAAAGCTTTTAAGTGTTATTAAGTCCCATTTTTTAAAATTTTTGCTTTTATTTCCTTTGTTTTAAGGGATGGATCCAAATGTTTTGCTCAGATTTATGTCAAAGAGTGTTCTGCTTATGTTTCCCTTAGTTTTAGAGTATCTGGTCTTAGATTTAGGTCTTTAATCCATTTTGAGTTTATT
Organism: Vicugna pacos; assembly: GCF_048564905.1. NCBI lineage: Eukaryota > Metazoa > Chordata > Mammalia > Artiodactyla > Camelidae > Vicugna > Vicugna pacos. The sequence continues at coordinate 43,434,695 of NC_133000.1, forward strand.
TTTGTATATAGTATTAGAGAATGTTCTAATTTCATTCTTTTACATGTAGCTGTCCAGTTTTCCCAGACCACTTACTGACGAGACTGTCTTTTCTCTATTGCATATTTTTGCCTCCTTTGTCATAGATTAATTGACCATAAGTTCATGGGTTTATTTCTGGACTTTCTATCCTGTTCCATTAATTCATGTGTCTGTTTTTGTGCCAGTACTTTACTGTTTCGATTACTGCAGCTTTGTAGTATAGTCTGATTTCTCCAGCTCCATTCTTCTTTCTCAAGATTGTTTTGGCCGTTTGGGGTCTTTTGTGTTTCAATACAAATTTAAACTTTTTTTGGTTATAGTTCTATGAAAATTGCCATTAATAATTTGATAGGGATTACACTGAATCTGTAGACTGCTTTGGGTAGTATGTTCATTCTAACAATATTGACTTTTTCAATCCTAGAACACATTATATCTTTCCATCTTTTTGTGTTATTTTCAATTTCTTTCATCAGCATCTTACAGTCTTCAGAGTACAGATCTTTTGCCTCCTTAAGTAAGATTATTCCTAGGTAATTTTTTTTCATTCAGTGGCAAATGGGGTTGTTTTCTTAATTTCTCTTTCTGATACTTCATTGTTATATAGAAATAGAACACTGTTTAGAAATGCAACATATTTCTGCATATTAATTTTGTATCCTGCAGCTTTACCAAATTCATTATTATTATATTTGTGCTGGTGAACTATGTTCAGTGATCACTGATGTTACTACTAAGATTCACTGAAGGCTCAGATAATGGTTAACATTCTTTAGCAATAAAGTATTTTTTAATTAAGTATATTCATTTTTTTAGACATAATGCACATTTAATAGACTACATCATAGTGTAAACATAACTGGAAAATCAAAAAAAATGTGTAACTCACTTTATTGTGATATTTGCTTTATTGTGGTGGTCTAGAATTGAACCCACAACATCTCCAAGGTATTTAATTTTACATTAAGAAAGTTTTGTTTTGTTTTTTGTTAGAGCAGGCAGATAGCTAGGTATGAATAGAGAAAGGGGTGCATGGGCCAAATGGCAGGAAACTATACATCATGTAAACAACAGGGGTCCTTGGGCAGACAAAGAAAAGCAGGAACCTCCAGACTGACAGGAACCACACACTTTGAGGTGACTAGTGTCCTGGAGGCAGACAAAAAATGTGGGAAAAGGCAGGAATCTCTAGCATCTGAATGTAACCTTTTGCTCATTATGGCCTCATTACTGTAAAATTAGCCTTGTAGATAAGAAGTATCCCTCATGCACTGATGCCATGACACTTCTGATCAAGACTGACCAAGGACAACCCCCCCCCCCCCGCGAAAGGTGAGGCTGGGATAAAAACCAGGGAATACAACCCCAATCCCTCCCTCCTCAAATAATGTTCCACTCATTCATTTTTACATCCCATATAACCAGCTTCCCAAAGAAACCCAGGGCAGCTACTAACCTGCGCCTACCCACTCTCTCCTTAAGAGCATACTTTCATGTAATAAATCCCTGCTTTGCTTTCTTGACCTCTGCTCCTTGCCTCTGAATTCTTTCTGCAGTGAGGTAAGAATCTACTCTCTGGTAACATTTTCAGTACTGCAAAGACTGTCCTTGGACATATATGTATAATTTCTGATAACATATTTGCTGTAATTTTTTTCTTATTTCTCTGTATGTGGTGGTTCCTTTTGTTCTGTCTTTTTTTAAAAAATGTGTCTCTTCATCAATGTGTTGTCAGCAATTTGCCATGTGCTTTGGTATGTTTTTGATTATATGATCCCTCTGCTTCAGGTTTATTGAGCTTCTTGGATCTCTAAAGATGTTTTGCCTTTTCTATCCCAGATTTGGAGTTCATGCAGCAGAGTTTCTGTTACTTTTTAATAAGAGAAAGAGTTGTTATTTAAACCCAACTTTATCAGACATACAAAGTTCAGTAAAAGACACCAAGATAGAGTTAAAAGAAAATTTAAATATTCATGTTTGTGTATTTAATAATTAGTTATTTACTCTCTCTTAAACTTATGATACTCATCTTTGTAATGTGGATGTTCATTCTGCTGGGTTCAAGATGTAATATTAAACGTTAAAATAGACATTTAGTTATGATTTGCTAACTGTGTTTTTGTAATTCTTTCCCTTCCATTATCCCATCATATTATTGATAATATTTCTGTAAAATTGTAAGTATAGAATGCTTTAGTTTAATCCAGACATATCACATATTTACTGAGGATTCTACAATCAAAAAGAAATATCAGGAGCAGCCCTGGTAGAGATGTCAGATGTAAAGTGAAGAGCAAATGGGTCCTGACATCTGCCTTCATGGAAATTACAGCTGGAAGCATGTATTGATTGGATAATTATTTAAGTAACTTTGATAAGAACTTGAAAGAAAATCATGAGAGCATAGATCAGGGGACATATGACTAAGCCTGGAAATTAGAAAAGTTTCCCTAAGGAAATGATATCTCAGATAAAATGTGTTGGGCAAGTAACAGGCAATCTGGCAAAGTAAGGAGAGATAAACAACTCTTTGCAATTCTTAAAATAGAACATAGGAATGGCTAAAATAAGGTCAATGTGAGTGGTTAGTCAAGAGGGAAAGAGACATATTAGCAAGTATTATGACACAAATAGACAGAAACCAGATCATATAAAACCTTGTAAAAGAAGTAAAATATTTTGATTTTGATAGTAAGATCAGTGAAGTATATTGAAAAGGGAAGAGAATCAATCTGAGCGGAACTTAATTAAAAAGAAAATCTTTGGCTGGAATGTAACTAAGAGATGGAAAGGGGCAAGGATTTTCATCTGAAATTTTTCATACATTATTATCTCATGATGTCATTCCATCTATTATATTTATTACAATAGTATGATATATATTTTATGTAGTATTATGTTTATTATATTATTATATTTTTGTTGTGCAATTATATTTAACAATATTTTGAATGGAAATTTGGATTTTATTTTTAGCTTTAGACATTTGTCACTTTAAAATTCCAACTTTATGAAAATAAACTCACTTCAGTAAGTAAAATTGCACCACCTCATATTATAACATGCCTTTTTGAAGCTTCACGTGAAGTTATATTTGGATTTAGAAGCACTGGCTCTATGCCTGCAGCAGCGGGGAAGAGGAAATATTCTGTCACCACTATAGAGTCACTAAGGCAGTACATAACTTGCCAAGAGATCAATTTCTCTAATGAAAAATGTGTAAGCTCTTCATAAAAAAAAAAAAAGATCATGGTATATCCCTTAACTTCAGAGTTTCATATTAAAAAGTAAATCCTGCTGTAAAATAAATCCATTTTGTCACAAAGTAAAATTTGTATATATTTTCATATGTATCTAATTTCATATGTACCTAATTTGTTACCTTCAATTATCATACAAAGTCTCAAAGAATCCTGTAGTTATCCAATAACCCAGATGACAGCCAAAGGAATAAAGAGAATCTTTAAAAGATTCAAAGCCATTCCAAACATTTCTGCAAGTTTTCACAAAAGTTGTATCATCTCAATCATTTCTGATTCCATTCTGTACCATGAAGATAGTACATGGAAATAGTCCCTTCTTTAAATCCTCGTCACAATGAATGCCATGCAAATAATTTGAGTGCAGTAGAATTTTTTTTTTAAATTATAGAATAGAGAAAGGACAGGCTTAAATCTGAGGAAGGTAAAATAACCATTCGAAAATTAAACATTAGTCAATTCCATAGTTAGAATATACCTGACCACCTCAATTTTAAGAATTTCTACTACTTCATTTTCCCCACTTCTCTTAGGTCTCATGTGACCTCCTTTATTTCTTCTGCATCTTTCCATTTGGAGTGAGCTATTCATTCACTCATTGAAGAAATTCTTATAGGGAGCTCACCAGGCCCCATAATAAGACATGATGACTCAGTATGAATAGAACCTAGTGCCTCACTTCAATGTCATAAGGCCAGCCCAAAGGAGAACAGACAGCCTTAGTGTAAATAGAACTCCTTTCTGCATGCACTCTGATGACTGGGACTTAACAGATCATTTTAGAAACTCTATGTGGTTTAATGGAAAGTGCCTTAATTTTCAAGTCAGTCAGACATAAGTTCAAATTCTAGGTCTTCTTTTTCCTAGACAGGAAATATGAAATAAGTAACAATGTTTTTGTATCATCAGGTAAACATTGGGCAGAATTACCTTTTGCTCATAATTGTGTGTGTGTGTAAATGAAATAAAACTATTCAACTGATACATCGCATGTATCTAATTACTCTGATTGCTATATGGCTAAATATTAAATATTTCAATATTTTAAATGTATATTTCATGAAATGATAATCCAGTGATAAACTTTATGACATAGAAGTTCCATGGACCTACGTATTTTTAGGGTAATAAATTATACGGCTGCCTCAAAATTGTATAATTTACCTACTGTTACTAATGAAAACTCAGAAAAGTTACATAACTTTAAGTTTAAAGTTACAAAGTTTTAAGTAACGTGTCTAAGATTATAACGGTTTGGCCACGGCAAATTTCCTAGACAGCAACAAATTGAGAAATATTACATTGTGTATTTCCCCACTTGGAGATTCATAAAGATTAGACTGACAAAGCTTGGATAAGTTATAAAGTTTTAATACCCATCTTACTTTAACTTTTTGTTAATATATTTGTTGTATTTCATTTGAGTTTTATACAAAGTTATTTGACAATGAATTTGTTTTTTTTTTCTTTTTATAACATCTATCAGATTGTTCACTGAGCAGGATAAAAAATTCTAATGAGTGCCCTATAGGAAAAACCGGTTTATTATTCATCCATAATTTATGGAATGAATAAAATACTAAGCCTCAAGATTTACCTTATATTAAAATAATAATAGCATAAAAGATTAATAGATAATTTGTAATTTTGTACATGGATCTTCAGGAATTAAACAAGAATAAAATACCCTGCAAAGCAGGTATCATTTATTTTTTTACCTCCTTCAACACCTGGTAAACTGCAAGGCTCTTAAATAGAGTTCAACAATTATTTTCCATTACAAATTTAAAATCTGGCAAAACATATAGAACCCAACTAGGGCCTAAATGATTCTGTTTTAATTTATATAATTACTTAATTAATACCATTAACTCTCAGATTTCTTTAGTGTTCATTACTTACCCCAACCATAGAAAGTACTATTTTCTACCATAAGATAAGATTCTGCCATATTTTGTGGTGCATTTCCAATTAATACCCAAGTTCAAGGATACTGCAGGCCACCAGATGTGGATCTCTATTTTTATCTGTGTGTGCTTTCCATATGGCAAGAAAATAAAATATAAATGAGGTTAGCCTTCCTGCTCCTCTTAAATAAACTCCATAGCAACACCATATCGAATAAAATGCCCTGGACCAGGAATCAGGAAGCAGGGATTCTATATCTGATTCTGTCCCTATGTAACTATGTTATGTAAATCAAGTTAATTTTGTTTCTGGAATCTCTGTTTCCTTTCTGCAATTGGAGTTAATGTTGCTCTGCTTAACTTATATTGTTGGAAGATAGCAATATGAGACAGTGAGCTTTAATAAAAGAAAGTAATGTAACAGTCTTTACCAATGGAAAGTGATATTATTTATTTATATTCTCAGGATGCTTACTATTTGTGAATTGTGTGTATTTTTGTAAAACTATTTTTAAAGTATTTCTGAGATACAATTTTATTTTATTTTATTTACTTTATTTTACTTTTTATTGAAGTATAGTCAGTTTAATGTACAATTTTGTATCTCTCACCAATCATCTCCTTTCACCTTGCTCTGATTGGGTACTGAAGCATGTTTCTTGCCTGTATAGTTATAAAATTTCCCATCAGGTTTGCCTTTCTAAAAGGAACAAACTTTGTGAGATGAAACCAGGAGGAGCAGAAAATAAAATCTGTTAGTTCTAGTATTTCCATAAAATTGTTTAAAAGTTAAAAAAAATTCAAAATAAAAGGAAGAAATTCTCCTTAAATCCTTTTATATCTAATATCCTCCCATCAGTTTTTTCTTCTTTATCCCCTGACCTTCCCCAAATCTATTTGATTCAGTGTCTCAAAAGGTCCAAAAGTGTTTTTTTGACATTATTCTTTTATTTTCGTTCTCCACTTCTGCTTTAATGAATAATAACATCGTCAGAAATTGGGGCACTTTTGAATTCATAAGAGAAACTACCTGTTTGCAAAGGATCCAAGAGCTGTCACAAAGTCTGTTCCACAATGGTGTGTCAGTGTGTCATTTACATGATTCACATGGGTTTGGATGGTTGTTACTGAGGATTTCATACTGGCAGTCTAGAATGGGGAAACTCATTTTAGGTGAGTTACAGCTCACATGACTTAATGTGTGAATTTCTTATTCATGCTGGCAAAGAATAATCTGGAGGATATGTAAGCACAAAATAAATTAGGTTATAACAAAACTCAGAGAGGAAATTGAGTAATTTTAAATGCCATTGATACGGATATGGTAATTCTTGGCACAGGTCTTCAAAAATTAATAGGTTTCTGGCTTCCTTAAGAGATTAATATATTATAAACCATCTTGCTTTTAGAATGTCTCAGTGGTTCTTATTTTCTATTAGCAAGAGAAGATTTTAATAAAGCAAGATGCAAATTCTCTATTGGTGCTCTGAGCCAAGTAAAATAACATTAGCATGACCTTGCCTTTTTCTAGATACTTCCTACTTGTTTTCAGGAGAGAGATGGCTTTGTCTAGCTCTACATATTGCCTTCACTGTGCTTCCCTTGTCTTTCCTAGAGCCTGTTTCCAGATTTGATTCACTGTTTGTCTCCAGATATACTACGTGAATAGCAAGTGTCTGTAACTATAAGTAATCAAATTCCATTTTTTATGTGTAAAGATCATCAAAGGCGTTTCTCTCTTCCCTTGAGTAATACACAAAACATTTTTTTCTTCCATCTTTGGAAACATGGTGCAAATACAAGTGTTAGAATCAATAATGGATTTGAAGAGAAATGATAAAATGATAACAATGATGAGTTTGTTTTTACCATCTGTTACAGACATGCCTGAGTTCCCTTTCTGCTTTTGCAGTCAATTTATGTTATTTTTCTTCTCAATTATTTGAACATTAAAAATTAAATGAAGAAACTCTATCATGACAGAATTATTCATTATTTAGATTGTTCCATCATATTAAAATAAAATTGTAAGCAAGGATATCATAAATTTTTCTATCAGTTTTAAGATTTATGAATAAAACTTTTCTCATTCAATTTTAGGAACTTCTGTTTAATAGGATGGCAAGCCATCAGTTAACAAGTATTTACTCACTTATGTGTCAGACTCTGCTCTATATATCAGGAACTGGAAGTTGAACAAGATAAGGCTTATAATTTCATTATAATGGTGGAGAGAGAAAACACTAAATTTATGAACTGTGTTATCTGTTGCCATATAGAATCACAACTTTCTTTTGAGTGCCTCCTTTACCTTCTGTGTTGACTGGAAAAAAATTAAACACAAATTTTCTTCTGTGAGTACTGAAAACAATCTAGCTACAACTTGCCCTGTCAATTTCCAGTGAAGTCAAGGTGGGCACGTGACTGGAGCTTGGCTAGTTGAGTCCTCAACATACAAACCCTGGGTGAATGACAAAGGGAAAAAAGACAAGGCAGTTGTGATCCATTCATCCAGTGCCTGCACCTTGACTGAACTGTTTCTTATTTTCTCTGCTGAGCTTTCTGGACCCTTCTTATATTCAGGCCTGCCTTAGCTAGACTTCCCATCTGTTCCATGTGTTCCTAATTTCTTTCCAATAAATTCTATTTTGCTTAAATTATCTCAACTTTTCTTAAAGTTGTAATTAAAACACAAACATTTATAGGCTAAATTTCCATTTTTTTCTAATGAGAACATAAAATAGATAAGAAATTAAAATATTCCGACTTACTTATTACCAGTGAGTGAAGATTTCAAAATTTCTCCCTCTCCATTTCTTACTAGCACTTGTACTAGAAATATTATATTTCTATGTTCTTATCAAGCAATTATGAGCAAAACATTTCCACTCAGTCTGCAGTCATAAACCTGGAGGTACTTTGAGCTTCCAGTGGTATAAAATGGAAAGCAATTTAACTGTTTCAAAGTAGTAGGTCTTGAACAAACTTGATCAATTTAGAAGAAAATAAAGAGCAATCCCCCAGGAATATAAAATGTTAAAAAAGCAAAAAATAAAACTACTTGAAAGTACCAGAAAGTGTTTAAGCAGGTGGTGGGACATTTCCTCCTAACTGCATGAGACTATGACACATAAAAAGTGTGAGTTTGTGGCTTTTTGTACCAGAAGGTGCTCTCACCTCTATCATATGTAGCTGTGAAACCTACAATCTTGCTACATCTAGGTGGCAGAGCTTAGGATTCAGAATCGGCAGAGCTGCTGGAAAAATCCTGGGAATGAATCAAAACCCTGAGTACAAACTCTGCCCAGTTCGCTAACTGCCCCCCAGACTACGCAGGTTTGGGAATCCCCAGGAAAACGCAGTCAGGAGAGAGCAGTCTGTGTCTAGAAAATCTCACTGCCACAGAGAGACTTTGTGAATTTGCTGCTCTTTGGCTGTGTTCCCCCACCTTCTGGGTCAGCTTAGCCTGTAGAGTGATGGAAGTTAGCACAGACTTCAAAGCATTACTATAACTATCTTCAAAGAAATATCATAAACTCTGTTTAAATTGTGAAAAGAAATGTTTTAACAATTTTTACAAATCATAAAATTGTCTCACTTAAGTGGCTATTTCAATGATGTCTAGCAAAATTACAATTACACAATCTTCACCACAATCTAATTATAGATCATTTCCATCACAATAAAAAGTTCACTCTGTTGTTTGCAGTCACTCTGCCCATTCCCTGTCCTAGACAAATAATCTGATTTCATTTTCTGGCAATTTACCTTCTCTAAAACTTTCATATAACTGGAATTATTCATTATGTAGTTTTTCTGTCTGGCCATTTTATTTAAAATATCTTCGCGGTTTACCCATGTTTTAACATTTCTGATTATATACCATGTGTTGCTTATCCATTTACCAATTAATGAAAAATCAGATTGTTTCCTAGTTTTAACTCTTAAAATTAATGCTGCCATAAGCATTTATGTTCAAGAATTTGTGACTAAATATTTTCTCTTGAAGAGATACCTAACAGGGAATTTCTTGGACTGTATGTTGCTAAACAATATGTTTAATTTTTTCAGTAAAAGCTAAACAATTTCCAGGGTAGTCGCACTATTTTATGTCCTCGCCTGTTTCTCCACATCTTCACCAGCACCTGGTACCAGCCACTCTGGATTATAGCCATTTTATTAGATGTGCCAGAGCATCTCACTGTGGTTATAATTTGCATTTCCCTAATGACTAATGAAGCTGAACCTTTCCCATGGACTTATTAGCTACTCGCTTATCTGTAGACAAAATATCTATATGTTGGCAACTAATAATTTAAACATAAAATCAAGAAAACATTCAGTTTACAATAGAATTCAATATAAAATAATTGGGAATAAATTTAACAAAAGAAGTACAATATATGTAACTTGAAAAGAGCAAAATATTGTTAAGAGAAGATTAAGAAAATCTAAAGAAATGGAGAGACATACCATGCTCATGGGTTGGAAAACTCTGTATTGTTGACATGATAAATGTCTCTCAAATAGATCAATAGAATCAATGTAATACCTATGAAATTTTTAGCAGGACTTACATAGAACTTTACAAGATGATCCTAAAATTGGTATGGAAGTGTAAAGGACCATGAATAGCCAATACCAGATTTTACAGAATAAATAAGATTAGAAGTTCAAACTTATTATAAACGTTACAGCATTCAAGACATTACTGTATTAGCATAATGATACAACTATAATCTAGATGCAAATCCTCTGTCAGATATATGATTTGAAATTATTTACTTCCAGTCTGTAGCTTGCTTTGTCTTTTCATTTTCATAGATTGTTAGATAAATAGATTTTTGTGTATTAATCTTCTATCTTGACACTTTCAAAGAAGGCAGACATCATTGCCTTGTTCCTGACTTTAGGAGTAAATCATTCATTTCCACAATTAGGTATGATTCAGGTGTAGATTTTTCAGAGGTATCATCTGTCAGAATAACTAAGTCCTTTCTATTCCTAGTTTATTGAGAGTTTTTATCATAAATGGAGTATTTAATTTCACCAAACCTTTTTGTGAGTCTATTGAGATGCTCAGGTGGTTTTTTTCCCCTATGATCTATCAGTGTGGTTTACTACATTAATTAATTTTTGAATGTTAAAACAAATTTGCATTCCTATGATATTGCTAATTTGTATTAAAATCTGCTAACATTTTGTTAGGTATTTTTGTGTCTGTGTTTGTGAGGGATATCGCTTTGTGATTTTAATGTAGTTTCTATTGTGGTATCTTTGCCTGGCTTTGTCATCAGGGTAATATTGATCTCATAAAATAAATTGGTAAACAGTCTCTATTAATATATATTCCAAAATATTTTTAAAGCATTGGTATTATTTCTTTATTAAATATTTGATAGAATTCACCAGCAAAGTCATCTAAACCCAGAGTTATTATTCAATATCTTTATCGCTTATAGGTTTATTCCCATTTTTTTATTTCTTGAGTCAGTTTTGTTCATTTGTATCTCTCTAGCAATTCTGCCACTTAAATAATCTGCTGGCATACAGTGGTTCATATTTATCTTTTAATTTTTTTAAATTTCCATAAGGTTGGCAGTGATGTATTTTCTTTAACACCATTTAGTGATAATTTGTGTCTTCTATTTTTTTCTTCATCAGTCTAATTAAAATTTATCAATTTTGTTGGTTGTTTCACTGATTTGGTTTCACTGATTTACGGTACTGTTCTCCTATTTTCTCTTTTATTGGTTTATGGCATACAGTGATATTTGTCTATCACTATAAAAGCTTCACTGCATAGTTTTCCACACTGTAGAGACCATCTACAAGATTATCTTCGAACAAATAAAACAATTAAAATGTTAACCTCATGTTTTCAAATAAACATTTGAATTTTTAGTGATTATTTAGATAAAATTTCTGCTAAGATGAAAGTAAAATAATTAGTCTGATCAGTACTGTCTGGCAGCATAATTCCCTTCCTCCCAGTTCAACCAAGCATTTTCAGCATTCTTAGACCCTTAATAGCAATAAATTTACTTCTAGTGAAATAATTATACTTCTTTGCCTAATAGTGTTTCTCTTTTTGTGATATACACACCACTCAGTCATAATGTATTCATGTATTACCCCCTGCTTTAGTAAATATGTTTTTTAAAGTGCTTTGTACAGAGTAAGCATACAATGATATTTTATTAATCAATAAAATTATGAATATAATTGAAATGGAAAGTTAAGGAAATTATGCCAATAATATCAAAGAAAAATCTATAGAATATTAGAAATTAGAAAGTTTTTAAATTTAGATTATTCTTTATAAACAGAAAGTAAACAGTGTCATGTTGCAGCACTGTCACTTCAATCATGTCCAATTGTTCTTTGTTATACCTGTTACTACATGTTATTCACTTTGACACTAAAACTCAGAACCAGAGTTGTAATAACTCTGGGCCCAACCAAAGTTCTTTTGTTAAGAATGCAAAGTCAGAGTAAGAAAACCAGACAATGATCAGTTAAATAACATTTTTCTATATGCCAAGAGTTGTCGGACTTGGAACTTAAATCTTAATTACAAAAAAAAAAAAAAAAGTCAGATACTAATCCTCTACAGGGAAATTGAATCAAACGAGAAAATTCCAGTCTTAGAGATACAGTTCACATAAATGTAATTGACTCATATAACACAGAGTCCAGAATTGACTCAGATAATCCAAATAGTCCAAGAGAAAATCATATCAGTAAGAGATTTTAGCCATTCATTTGAAAAAAAAAAAGACTCTTCTATTAAAAAGAAAATATAGATTGGAGGCAAAAGTGATCAGTGAATAATAGAATACCTTGACCAAGGAGGTGAATTAAGCAAAGCAGGTGTTGTTTAGAATTTCTTCAGTGTTGAGAATAATTTATGATACATGGCCAACTCTAAATTCTTCCACAAAATAAGATTGTCTCAAATTTACAAGTCATGCATATTTTGTAAGAGAAAACAAATAGTAAGTAAAAGAGTTAATTAGCTAAGGAAGTTGAAGAAGATATTACCAAGTGAGAGACTGATTATAGTATTTGCTTCAGGGGTGCATCTGCCTGTCTCTCAGTGACAGACATCATGGTGGCAGTGAACAGGAATGGGAAAGAGAAGCCAAATTACAGGGAAAATTTCCTAGTTAGAGATCAATTTCAGATTTGGGAGAACAGTAAAATAGTTGTGTTGCACATGATTTAGAACATAACAAGCAGTGGCAGATTTCCTTTGATACTTGCAAACTGTTGCAGCTGCAGGGCACAGACTGATCCACAGCAGATAACAGGTATCAGTAAAGGTGGTCAGAGACAAAAAAGGAAAACATAAATACTTTGCATAAAGGAGTCTATTGAACACTAACATGACCAGTAGTAAAAAAAAAAATCTATTACCTTAGAATATATGTTTATGTGTGTTAGTGTCTATGTATATCTACTCACCTCACCCCACTCAACACCCCCAGGAGAAGAAGAACCTGTTTTATTTCATTCATCCCAAAGATAACTCATTCTCTAAGAGACAATAATGAACAATATGAGTTTTCTTGTTTGTTGACAAAGACTTACAACTCTTACTAGCCCAAATCAGTAGAATGTGTCAAAATGTTTTATACAATTTATGCAGACGTAATCAGAGTATATTACCTGAATATCACAAAGTTTTCTCCTGCTTTCGGGCATCATCCTTCCCTTTACCAGCCACATTAATCTGTTCACGTATTCATTCCATACATGAAGTGGTTATGATCTTTCCTCATCAATCCCTCCACTAGTGTGTCAGTCGCCTCTGTGAAATCAGGATACAGTTGGTTTGATTCTTACTTCGGACTCACTTCTCTCTGCAGCTCACTGATCAGTGTGAACGCAGAATCAGGCCCAGCTCTGCCTCAGGCCTTTGCCCCCTTCCTCCCTGGCCACGGCCAGAAACACACGGTATCTCTATACTTCCTCCTTCATTTATTAAAGGACTACGTAAAGTTAATGCGTAGTAGACTTTTGCCAACCTTTTTACATGTGAGAAAGAGAGGGTTTAATAGTCAAATAAGAAACCATTTTGAATCTAATCGCACACATCATTGTCCCCAGAAACAGACAAGCCTCCACATGGAATCCCTCACCATTTCTACTTGTAGTTCTACGCCCCCTACCTACAGTTACGCTTCTTAAGGAATCCATAAAAAAAGACAGATCTTACAAAACAAAGTAAAACCTGAAATAAAACAAGCAAGCAGACCCTACAAAACAGAACAATATCCCTGCTAATGGCACATACTTATCACTTTATTATGTAGTAATTTAAATCTATCCTTAAAGTATCTCTGATTTATGTTACACTTATATTTTATAACTTTGCAATCTATCATAATTTTTTCCCCCTCTGACAAAATAGTTTTGTTTCAAAAGGAAATCCAGCTTTCCTTTTCAGGCCTACAAGTTCGTATGGCAACAGCTTTTAATATATAATTTCTCCCCAATAGATGTAAAATATAGAGAATAACAGAAAAGAAAATTTTAGTCTACATTAAAATTATAATAAAATAAGGCTAAAAAAATGAAAACAATTATCCATAAACAGAATTGTATTTGACTGCTATAGCAATTCAGTGCTCATCAAATACATGTTTTGAGATAAACAGGGGATTCCCAGTGGAGGAAATGTCATAAATAAGGTGCCAAGGGGAAATTGTGCATCATCCTTGATTTTTTCTCAATGTTAATTAATTTTTAAAGGAATACCTTGAAATATGTCCCTTTGATTTTTGTAGATCAGGCATAGCTCCTCCTTTCTTGAAACAAAGCCAAGGCTATAATAATTTATATGCTCATGGACAATCACGACCAAGAATCAAACAAATAAGTAAATAAATAACTGTGTATATAATGAATTCTAGATTTTTCCAAGGTTACATTGGCATATACTGGCATATATGTGCTGCATATACTTAGATATATGTATATGGTTGGAATATATGTATAGTTAGAATGCATGTTTTTGATGTGTTTATGCTACTATATAAATTCATTTTCCATCTGTTCTCCAGTGGGTATCATTCCCTGAGGTGAAAGAGGGAAATACATTTTTTTTTCATGTTATCTCTTGTTCTGTGACATTATGTAAGGTAAAGCCTCCATCCCATCACAAAGTTGAATGGCTTTTCTTCTCTCCCTTATCTGCAGTTTGTACAAATGACCAGTTTCAATACATTACTACAGATCTATAGATTTATACATAGGAGACCTCCATGTCTTGAAGTGTTCTCTGGTGGCTAGATTTCGCTGTTAACACAGGAACATGCTGCAAGGCCAGAATAAAAGAAAGAAAAAAAACAAAGAAAGAACAAATGAAAGAGGGGAAGAAGGGAGGGAGAGAAGAAGGGAAACAAAAAGTAAACCAGTATCCGTCTTCTCACTAGACCTGTCTTTTCTTTAGATTTTACACCTCAAGTTTTCTTTTACTGTGCCATGATTTTCAGGATTTGTTATTATAGCTATTGTTTCATAAAATATAGAAGTTTTCCTTCTTTTTTCTACGCTCTGGAATAGTTTAAGAAGCAATGGAATTATCTGATCTGTTATAGATCATTAAAATACCCTGGGAAACCTCCTGTCTTGCGGTTTTTTGGTTTTTGTTTTTGCCTGGTTATCTTTTATATTTCCAGTTCATCTCTGGAAATTGTTCTGTTGAGACATTCTAACATTACTAAGGTAATATTTTGATAAAACATATTTTCTTGTAAATGCTAAGGCTTTCAAATTTAATATGTATAGACTTGCTTAATATTGTCATTTTTAAATGTTTCCTTTGATGGCTATTTTTCCTTTTTATTTAAATATTTTGTTTTGCTGTCTTTACACTCTCCCTTGAAGTTTTTAATTAAGTTGGCTAGAGTTTTGACTGCTTATTCACTATTTCCTCAAAAAAGTTTTATAATTGTTTAATTAGCCCTGTTTTTTCAAATCATTAGTTTTGATTTTTTATTAATTTATAGTTTCTTATTTCTCTTATGTTCTTCTTATTTCTCTTTTATAAATTTAGCTTTTTGTTTAAACATTTTTCCCCTTTTTAATTGTGGAAGTATTGAGTGCTGTAAATTATTTCTAGGCATTGATTTAGCAATGCCCCATAGATTCTCCTATACATAGCATTTTTATTATTTTTTCTAGATATTTTCAAGTTTCATTTTTGTACCAAGAGTTGTTTACCAGCATTTTTTTAAAAATGTGTTGCCATCTCAATCCATTTTGTTCTGAGAGAGGCAATTTAATACTTGTGTTTTATGTATTTCTCCTAGCCTACTTGGTAGTTTCTGTTATATGAAATGCATTGGTATATTTTCATTGTCGATTTTAGCCTTTAGCACTACCAAGTGTCTTTGTCTTATTAATTTTTTTTTGAGGGAGTTGTATCTTATCCTCTGTTAAGATCATTACCCTGTTTTATTTTAATTTTCACTTCTTGATATATCATGGTACATCCTTTTATTTTTTTAATCATGGATTTTTTTTCATTTTATGTATGTTTTATTATGTAATATACAGTATAAAATGGAGTTGGATTTTGCTTTGTTAGCAACCTATAAATATTTTTTCTTTTAATTAGTAAGATAAGGACATTACATTAATAAGACCAATTCATTGGCTTGAATTAGCTGTCCCTTTTTTTGTTATAATGTTTATTTATATTTACAAATTTTTTAAAAATTATAATTCTACTAATTAGCATTATAGATACTGCTTTTAAAATTTCCTATATCTGCACTATGTTCAATAGTTAAATTTGTTAGTAATTTATTCCTCATTCACTTTCTCTTTCCTCATTTACTTTAAAGCACTATTTTACTCTTAAGCTAATACCTCTGAGGCAATCAGTAATCTTTTTTTTAAAGCTTTATTGAAGTATAATTGATAAGCACAATTTGTACTTAAATTTTTTTATATGTGTTATATGTAAATTGTTAGAACATAAAATTATGCCATTTCTATATCTGTAATTTAGTTTACATACAGTTCAACGATCTCTCCAGACATTCTGCTGAAGTCTGTTCTAGGTTTTTCCTCATTTGTCTGAAGTTCATTCCTAGAGGATTGCTCAAGCAGCACTCAAGAGAACAATCCTTTAGTTCAGACATGTTAATAACATAATAACTATTGGTCTCTGGCCTTTATAGTTAAAGTTAGTTTGGATGAAATAAAAAACTCTGCTTATACTTCCAACCCTTGACGACTTTAAGTCCGTTACTCCATTACATTTTGTGATGAAGTATCGTTACAGGGATTTTCTTTCCTTTTTGAGAAGCTTAGGTGTTTGCCTTGGTTGATATATAAAATCTCAGCAGTTTAAGTTCTGTTCTAGGACCATTTTCCTGTACACGGTATGCCCTGTCAGTATGAACAGTCTAGTCCTTACCCTCCTCCTCCTCTGTCTTCTCGTTTCCCTCCAGAAGAATGTATTAAAATACACACACATACACATACTTATTTTTCCTTTTTAATTGCTTTTTCTTTTTTCCTTCTTTACACAAATATACTATACTTTATCTTTCAAATTGCTTTTCTTACTTTATACATTTATTAATCTGTTGATACTGTCATTCTTGGCCTCTATGTTCTGTTTCCTTTACTGTATTTGCCATGATGTCTATTCCATTTTGTATTCCATCTATTTTCATCTTTATGAAATATTTTTACTTTCATTTTGTTGTTAATCTGTCCTTTACAGATCCTATATTTGTTTATCCACCTTATTTTTTTGAGCTTTAGTCTCTCTGATTGATCAAAATTCTCTTGAAGCTTCAACAATTTAAATTTCTTTTAGCTTATTTTGAATTCGTCTGCTTTATATTCATATTTTCTCTCATATGTTAGCCTAGGATTCAGTTCATTTACACATGCACTTCCTTAAAATATCTTCGCATAAAGTTTCATTACAGTTTTTCACTTGCCTATCTTGAAATCAGACAGATTTTCCTGTACTTTTTGATGAACGTTTCTACCTAGATTTTGGGTTGGGCCACTGTAATCTTCCCAATTCAACTCTTCAAAAGCTCTCGCCTATGTAATTTACTTCTTATTATTTACGATTTGGAAAATAAGGTTCTAAGGTCTAAATTCAATGGACACTCCTACAGTGTCTGAATACTCTCTATACTTCAGGTTCAACGTTGCTGCCTTGCTTCATTTGCATACTGAGTCCAGCCGTTTTTACTTAAGTTTGGTCTCTCTCTTCCTGGTTGGGAATACCAGTAGCTCTCAATGTCTCAGGCCTGATCTCCCTATAGCTTCTCTGTGGTGACCCATGATCTGTTCTACTATTCCACAATTTGCCAACTATGATACTTTGCAATTGTCAGAGGTAGTTTTTTATTTCCTAGTTTTGTGAGTAGAAGAACATGGATATTATTCTATGGCAATAAAACACAATTTTATAAATTTTGTAACTTGTAATGTGTCAATTACATGTTTTTTGTTTTGTTTTTTTGTTTTACCCCTATGAGGACATATATCTCTAAGACTTAGCCTGCCACCTTCATAAGACTAGACAGGTAAATATGTATTCTGTGTCTTCATCCAGGTCTGTGATAATAATATGAAGAATGATTTTTAAGGGGTTGTTATCAGGACATTCCCAGAAAGCATGCTCGGGGTTAACTACAGTGCACATACATTAGTGTATATGCCTTTGTCTTCAGTTCATCCAACAGCACATCAACCCAAGTAGACTATAATAATGTCTTCCCTTCTCTTTTGTTAGTAAATTATACGATAATTTATTCATTGTTGTAAACAGCAATGACAGAGTTAAGGCAATTATCTAGGCATGGTGCTTTAAATATTAAGAGTATAAATATCTCAAAAGAGAACTATAAAGTATGTTCATTTTAAGATATAAGATATTTTAATATAAATACGCACACCCATATATTTTTAACAAATAGCCAAATTTTAAAGATGGTTAGTAAACACTTAAGTATAAAAAAAGAAAGGTAGCACATAATTCCTCAGGGTTAATTTCCAACATACTATGCATTCATAAATGTGAAACTGAATGGAAGAAGAAAGCCTTTTACACTGAAACCAATAGATTGTTTGAAACCTTGAGAGCTAATATTTAGTAAAGAATTAATAAAGCTAGAGTAATGAAAATTCTATCCCCACATGAATTCAGATTATTTTAGACTACAGTTTTTGCTGTTTGATTTTTTTTTCCAAATCGGTAACTTAGAACTAATATTCCCTTGGATTCTGGCCAAATTGGCAAGAAAATTCATTAAAAATAAGAGTATTACTGTTCATAATGCCATATCAAGAAGATTGATTTGCACAACATTTATTATAGGCTAAACAAATGTTAAAGGTGCATAGTCCATACAATTGCCTCAGGTAAAACACTGCCAGAATCATTCATCCAGCTGACAATAAATCTAGCCAGCATATGTAAACACACACACACACACACATATATATACACACATATACAAATTTGCCATGATTCTATAAGTGAATCTGAGTTAAATAATTTTAACTAAAAAATACAGTAATGTGTTTTGGATTTCATATTGCTTGTAAATTTCACACTTATGTTTGTTTAAAAAAATTAAAAGTAAAATAACAAATATTTTACAATTTGTATTGTGGTAAGATACGCATAACATGAAATTTACCATCTTAATTATTTTTAAGTGTACAATTCAGATGGATGAAGTACGTTCACAATGTTGTGTAGCCATCAATGTCATCCATCTCCAGAACTTTTTCATCACCCCAACCTGATACTCTGTGCCCACTGGACAATAACTACTTGTTAACTCTGCCCATCAGCCCCTGGTAACTACCGTTCTACTTTCTGTCTCCATGAATTTGCCTGTTCTATGTGTGTCATCAAGTAGAGTAGAACAATTCTATGCTTTTTTGTCTGGTCTATTTCATTTAGCATAATGGTTTTGAAGGTCATACATGTTGCCACATGTATTAGAACTTCACACCTTTTTAAAGGCTTAATAACATTGCATTATATGTATAAACAGCATTTTATTTATCTACTAGGTTGCTGATTTAGGTTGTTTGCACCTGCTGATTATTGTGACGAGGCTGCTATAAACACTGATGCACAAGTATCTGTTCAATTACCAGGTTGCAATTATTTTGGATACACATTTAAAAATAGAACTGCTGAATTATGTGAGAATCCTAGTTTAACTTTTTGAGGAACAACTATACTGTTTTCTATATATATTTTTTAAATATAATCATGATATCATATTTTTACTTTAATGCCTAGGATATACTGTCAGTAAGCTAATGAAGTGAAAATAATGTTGGCAATTTTAGAATTGAATTATGTTTGATGTTTATAGAAAAACTAATTGAGTATTTAAATGTTCAATCATATTGTTTTCCCTAATCCTGCACAGCCAACTTGCTACTAAGGTCTTCCAAAGCAGACATACTTTCATGAACAAATCATAATATACAAAAATGGAAAATCTGCTGTTGTTTCACCCAAAATACATAGTTTTCCTTTTTTTTGGTTGTCTATGTTTTTTATGTATTCACAAGTGTTTTTACTAACACAAAATGGGACATTATTATTCCTGACCTACACATTTTATTTACTCAACAACACAACTTTACTTTCAATATAAAGTCACTACTGTAAATCATTATGTAGATAGATCTCAAATGGCAACTTAAGTCATTTTAAGGATTTTATTACAAATAATGCTGCATTTAATTTTCTTACAGAAATGTCTTTGTCAAGTTGTGTGATTATTTCTCTGGATGAAAACTGATTAGAAGAATTCATGGGTAAGAGTTATAGACATTCAAAATTTTGAAAAGGTTTTACAAAGTTATGTACCTTATGGACCTGAAGCATGCATAAAGTATGTATGGCAGTGTTTCACCTGAGACAAATTTTTTTCTACATAGTATTACGCTTAAAAAGCCTTTAATGATCCAAGATTATAATAATATTCTGAATAATTTCTCTTCTATTTTAAAGTTACAAACTTTAATATATCTGAAATTTATTTTCTCATGGTGCTTGGCAGGAATCAAAGTTAATTTATATTTTTCAAAAAGCTTCAGAATATATTTATGAATAATTTAGACAATAGGATATTAGAAATATTTTTTACTAGCTTTACCTGACCCAAACTGATGTGTACAAAATTTACTGAATTTTTTTTATGTGAGTCTCAAGTTTTTATTTTGGGTGCAGGTGAATTTTGTGAGTGTTCCTTCATGTCTGAATATGGTTAAGTAAACTGAGTTAAAATCAGCTCAAGTAAGACAAGCATAATAAAAATTGATTTGTTTGGGATTACTGAAATTTAGAGAATCAGAACACAAGTCTTGCTGCAAAATAGACAAGATTCATTTTGAGGTAAGGTTTTTAATTCAGCCTGGCAATATTAGTTACGTTTATAGACCAAAGGAGTATATTATTAATTCCTGCCCTCAACAATATTATAATCTGTTTGAAATCATATTATCTTATATTCAAGAAAAAGGGTAAAACAGGTTTGTGAAATTAATGTACAGTAAAATGTATTAATGTATACCAAATCTAAAGGAATATTAAATGCATGCCATTTAAAAGTTATCAGTAGAAGTGTAAATTTAGACTGACTGTTGAAGTTATTTACTAATTCTGTACTGTAATTTAGCACATTATCAAGGTTTTAGCCCATGTATTTTTTCCTTATTTCATTTATTTTATAAATACTTTTTAACTTATACACACACACAGAGCATATAATGGGATATAAAAATAAATATTAGCCAATAATAATTATAAGAATATTAGAATCTTCTTTAATAGCTCATCATATTTCTATCATTTGATAATAATCAAAGAACATCTAATAAATTTATATAGAAGACAAGATCATATTCCTCAAAGTATAGTATACCTACTTACACTAAGCAATTGGAGGAATAAAATCTTTTTCTTTTCTTTTTTTCAAAATTTCTCTTTCAGAAGGATTTCCCTAATTATGTAGTTAATTTCTGCATTTTAGAAAATGATGTCTAGGATATTTTCCCATTTTTGTCTCCTATCCACAGAATTGTATTTCTTGGACAACTAACTACTTTTAAAATGAAGCCATGCTTGCAGGACTGTATGCCTTCATACACTGAAATAAAACCAAGCCTTGCATAGCCATTAACTTAAGTAAGTTTCATCTTCTCTTTGTCTTGTCCCTTTTTTAATGTTGAAAAAATGATGACATAATGGAGTTCATCATCAGCCTCAATCAACTTATACATGGAGGTTAATGACAGAAGAATGTATCAGAGTTCTTCGTGTGGTATTACCTTAATGCAAACATTAAGTTGCATTGTAGTTTTCAGTTTCAGTGATGTTGGTTATGATTCTCTGAGTAAGCATATCTTTGTTTAGTAACGTTGGTCATAGCAGAAGCCAGACAATTGCTGTCAGCTTAACGCAGCCGTTGAATCTTTCTATCTGCTACTAATACCCTAGCCTTCCTTAGGCTGATTCTTACATATCAGCTTTCAGAAAATGAGTGATTACATCTTCATACCCTTTCTCTTCAACTTTACAGAATGGACTGAATTACTTAATGGGTCTTGTTCTGCCCTTTCAATTCTAGATCTGAATTCTCTGCTGAACTATCTAAGAGTCTTAAAATAAATTCTCAGTGAAGTCATACCCTACATTTCTCTTTGAACTTTTATACAAATGTCACAATGCCCTGTTATATAAAAATAATTCAAAACATAATGTTAGATATACTCTTACCCTTTAGTTAGCTTTCAACTTCACTGATTCCTCATTGCCATTGTTATGAATTTCAGAGACATAGGAAAATGGACATAAGGGGATTACTGATAGAAAAAACAATATTCAACTTCATATAATTCTTTTCTGAATAATGAGCAATACACCATTTTTGAAAAAAAAAGAGAATAGGTTTTGATTATGGTTTTATCCCTTCAATAGTACTATTTCAAAAATAATTATTCCAGCATATAGAAACATATAATCAAGCAATAAAGCAAAATCTGACACCAGCTAACGGAGTTCTGGAAATAAAATGGCAGTAAGATGAAATTCACAATAATTAACTGCATTACCAAATTATATGTGTAAGCCATATTTTTATTTCTTAAATGTAAGTTATATATCTTTGAAGTTATGCAGACAAAATATTATATAAATGACCTGAAAGAAATAATGATAAAAACAGATTATGTTATGAGTAAAAGTGGAGAAAAAAATAAAGGGCTCATTGAACTTTACTTATGGATGTGACCTTAGAAATAATCTCAGCCAATTGTTTCATTTTAAAATGGGGAAAATATACCCCAGGAAAAGAAACTAAATTATATACGTTATAATGCCATAGGGACTAGATCTAAGAAACCATGTTCTTTGTCATATCATCAAATTACTAAGCTAATGTCATTCAAGAGAAAGATCACTTATTTTTGATTTCTCAAAGTCTTTAATCTAATAAAAATGCATACATTCACTTGCAATTTATTCTTTTCAATTGTTTCCCTTTCCTATAATTAATGTATAACTATGACTATAATATGAACAATAAGTTTTCATATGTAAATTTAGAAGCTAGTATCCCGTTTTGTGTTTTACACCCTGTGAATATTATTGAGAGTAAGTTCATTAAAAAATTTTAATTGAAGTGTACTTGATTTACAATGTTTCAGGTGTACAACAAATTGATTTGGTTATAAATATATATGTATTTGGTTATACATATATATATAATGTATATTCTTTTTCAGATTATTTTCTATTATTGGTTACTATAAGATACTGAATATAGTTTCCTGTGCTATACAGTAGGTCCTTGTTGTTTATCTATTTTCTATATAGTATTGTGTATCTCTTAATCTCAAACTTCTAATTTATTCCCCTCCTTTCTCCTTTGGTAACCATAAATTTGTTTTCTATCTCTGTGAGTCTATTTCTGTTTTATAAATAAGTTCATTTGTATCATTTTTTTTCAAATACCACATATAAGTGATACCATATAACATTTCTCTGTCTGACTCACTTCACTTAGGATATCTTTATATGAAAGTTGCACAAGCACAGATAAAATCTGAAGGAAAGAGAAGGGAAAGTAATTAGAAGTAAGACTAAAATTTGTTAGTGGTAAAATGACAGAAAATTAATATGAAAGGTAGAAGAATAAAGCAGGACATATAGAGTGTGTAAAAAGGAGAAATGGATGATTGTACTTTCAGTTGAAACCATGATTTTTTTAAAATAAAATATGTACAAAACTAAATGCTTTCAGGTCTCAATGTGCTTTCAGAGGAAAACAACATCTTTGTGAGTTAGATATGTGGTACATACAACTACTTTTAAATTCTGGTATAATGCCCAGCTGGTTGGAATATTAGTCCAAAACTCCTCTTCACCCATGTTCTCTCCTACTGTAATGCTGTATACAACTTCTCTACAAGGATTGAAGACAGGATGTGTTCTATTCTGGACAAAGATGGAAGAAGCATCCTCTTTTTGTCTAACTTTCCCTACAACTTCAAATTCTTAGCCATATATATATATACATATATTACATAAAGAAAGAGCTGGAAAAGCATCTGATTTAACAAAACAAAACAAGATGATCAGGGCCTTATTTCAACAAGAGAAATAACTGGACAACAGCATTGAAAAAAAAACAGTAAATTCTATTATCTGTGGTCTATTCATTCATGAGAAGAATCTGGAGAGTAATCCAGATGACTAAACTGAATGATATCCATTCCACAAATATTTATTGAGGAACTATTGTATATAAGTCATTGTTCTAGGCCCTACATTCACAGAGGTGAACAAAACAGATGTGGTCTCTCTCTTCCCTATGCTGGAGATGTAATTTCACATAAAAGCCTATGCTGATTGACTGCACAACTGTGGTAAGTATTCTGGTGAATAGAGAATGTCATGAGGTCATATTAGAGGAAAAACTGGCCAAATTTGGGAAGTGTGAACCAGTATTTCAATGGGACCAACATCAGTAGGGATATAAACGAATTCACAGTAAGGATTTATAAAGATATATATATATATATAGGATTATATATATATATATTATTAATATATATATATTATATATATATTAATATATATATTATTATTATATATATATAAGGATTTATAAAGATATATATATATATATATATAGGATTAAGAGAACAGGGAGACTTCAGAAGAGAGGACTTTAGAACAAAGAGCAAAGAATTTATGCTATACTTTCTTGTCAATGTATATTGCCATGTATTATTGAATATTGCTAAATTAAATATTAAGATATTCAATATATGTGCAGCCCTAAGCTGGATACCATGTCAAAGTCCAGTTTCTCAGTCCCCTAAGTCCACTTACATTTATGGTCAAAAACAAATTGCTTTAAAATTTTTGTCCTTATTGATGGCTGCGCTACTACAAATAATGAATCCTATTTTAAAAGTGCATTTTAAGGGATCAAAATAAGTCAGCATTATAAGCTTTCAAGAAAGAAAAACATATGAACAGTTAAATGTTTTATGGTTCTTTCAGCAAGTAATGCTTTATGTTGGACCTGTTCACTACTGACAGCTAAGAAAGAAGGATTAATCAGTTTGAAGGGAGAAAAAAGAAGGGGGAGAGTCTGCTTATTCTGGTGTTCCTCCTTTTCTACCTTATAAACCATTTGAGTAAAAGTTCACTAGCATCAAGTTGGTGACTGTCTGTGCCATGATTTCATCCTTCTCTGAAAGCTTTCATCTAGAGTATCTTTGAGAATAGTATAATTATATGAATAGACACAGGATCACTGAAAACGTCCAATCCATCCCTAAAGGAATGTTTAGAGATAGAAATTATCTTTCCCTATCCTAAAGAGGCAAGACCTTTAAGTCTTTGGATAACATAAAAAATAATTATTGCTCTCACATGCTTTTTCCAACTCTGATTGAAGGAAAAATAAAGACACACAAAGCAAACCTGGATCCAAATCTTGGGCTTCTACGGTTTTGGATGATAATCATGTGCTTACCTTTGCTTTTACTTTTTGTTATCTTTCCTCTCCCATATTTATTGATACAAAAAGTTGGCTAAGTTTAAATCAAGTCTAGACTTATTGATTGCAACTTGCCATTTAATTGTATATTCTGTTATATACTAATAACAGGAAAGCATTCTGAGATGTTTGCATGAAGGGTGTCATGCAAAGCAAATATAAGTGATGGATGGATGATGTACTAGGTTTTTAAAAGTATTATCTAACCTCTTACCAAACCACTTAAAATATTTTTTTTAAAGATCTTGGAATCTGGGGAGACAAGGAAGATGGGAGGGAAACAAATGCTGTATTGATTATTTTTAAAAGTTAAAAAGAATGATATCAAATAACTTGAAAGAATGACATCAATACTTAATAAAATAATGGACCAGATATTCAGAGAGGAAATGTTAAGTCCAGAGGCAATAAAATCAAGACCAATAAAAAAGGTGATATTTCAGGTGAAAATTATGACAGGTTATCAATATTAATTCCCAATAGAATTGGGAAAAAATAGAAAGTAGAAGAAAACACAGTGTGTATGTGCATACAAGCCTCAGTTAATAAGCCAAGTCTAAAAAGACTTCTGTTTTTATTAAGTATTCTCAAAGTCATATTCAAATACACCTCTTCTTACACTACCAGTACTTTTTATTTATACTTCTAGCTTTAATTCTTATATGTTCCATTGAACTTTAAAAATTCTAAGCAAACTAGAGAGCTCTTAAGAGAAAATATATGAAAAGGGTATGTGTAGTACACTATTAAATTTCACAATCTCCCATGTCAATTGAAGAGCATTGGGACATAAAGGTCTGGCTGTAGATACTGGAGCTAAGAGACATTGGTTGATTTGGGTCCTTCTAATATTCTAGATACATGACCACAAGCAATTGGCTTAATTTTTGTAACTTCACTGTGTCACCCATATAAAAGGGTTGTAAAATACATTTTCCTCTGTTTCTGTATCTTATGTAATACGTCTAAATTATAATGGGTACTATACTATTGGTAGTATTTTTTTAAATACATCATTTAATTTAATTGTAGACATCCCCAACACCTTAGGAACTGTTATTCAGTAATGAATTTTAGTGAATAATCTAATTCCAGGTACTCTGCTGGGCACTGGGAATGCAATAGTTAGGTAAGGAGATCGAGTTTAAACCTCTAGGAATTTGGCCTAGTAGGGGAGTCAAACTTCAAATTACAACAGCAAGGAGAACAATGATTCAACTAACTAACTAACTAACTAACTAACTAACTAACTAACTAACTAGATAAATAAACAGATGATAGATAGATAAATAAATAAAGTGAGCTTCTGTTGACTGGAAAATCTTTGTATGAGTTTTGTCTTTAAACTTATGCTCTTTTTGTTTTCCCCTACCACCTGCTTTCTTACAGGTTCTGGATCTTTGACCTTTAGAGGAGGATCCAGTTTTATGATAGCCACCCTTTCAATCTCCCACACGATCTCTTTTCCCACAAGGCTGGGGCATTGGTGCCTTGAGGGATAGATGGTCCATGTCCCCGTGCTTAAGCGTCACTTGACATTGAAATTTTTGACACTTGAGAAACGTAGTATTCACCAACACAGTGTCCTTCCTTTTTGCCTTTTTTCTTTATCATTTAACATAATTTACTCTTTAACTTAATATCCCCACCCAATTAAAACGAAAGCTCCACAAGGATTTTCTCTCTCTCTTTTTATTTTGCTGTTCTATGCTGAGTACTGAAGCACACTAAGAGCACACTAGTGCCTACTAAGTGTTTAGCAAATATTTCATAATCAATTAAGACTAGAGATATGTCCATTTCTACTGTACAGCATAATACTTCAGTCATATACATGCATACATATATTTGGTTTACTTCAGTAAAAAAATATAAAAAATTTTAAAAAAGACTAGAGATATGAATGTAAACCAAAACCAAAAATAACAGAACTAAGAATAAAATAAATTTAAAAACAAGATTTTATAACTTGCGTATATTTGCCTCCTTTTTATCAATTTTCTTTCCTCTTTATTTCCTGTTCACTTTCTTTCTCTGATGTTTACCCTTTCTCTGCTAAATATTCAGTAGAAAGTAGAAGATGGACATTGGAAACAAAGCGAACATGAAAGAAACGAAGGAAGGAGAAAAGATAACAGAAGCCAAAGAAGGGTTCCTTCAAAAGAACAGTAAGACCAGATCTGTGTTTGTACTGCTCTAAACGACTGTTATTCCTCCCACTTTCGAACTCCCTGTTTTTCTCTGTACTCACAGCAATTCCATTTTTTGGTAAACAAATGCCCACAGCAACCTTCCCATCACAACCTTGGATTTAGACATCAGTCCTTCCCTTAGACCAGGTTTCCTTTCTAGCCATCTCTAGTACAAGCTGTTCCCTCCCTCAGCATCTCTGTAGGGAGCAGGGAATGATATTCTTCAACCTCCCCACTCCTGTTTCCAGATGATTTCTCCTCTTCTCTCTGCTAAAAAAAAACCTCTTCTCTTTTCCTGTGAGCCCCCTGGATCCTACCACAGGGCTCTTACCTTTATCTTCATTCTGCTGTCTGTTATCTTCAGGGCAACTTCCTTGACATCTTCCTTATTAATAGAGGATATGGTACATGTTTCACAATAAATCATAAAATTTTATTACCAATCTGGCAGGGAGGGGTCCAAGGTTTCTGTGAACAGCTTCTCCAACCTCATTGTCAAAGTGATCTTTATCAAACGGAAATCAGAACACATCGCACTATTCCTTAGAATCTTTCACGGCCTTATTTTTCACTCCTAGGTTAAAAAATGCATACTCTGGAGTCTGTAACAGTCCTTCTCAATCAAGTGTAATTTTGTTCCCAGGGAATACTGAGCAATACCTGGAGACATTTTTAACCCTCACAACTGGAAAAGTACTACTGACATTCAACGGATAGAAGCCAGGGATGCTTCTAAACATCCTAAAATACACAGGGTTGTAACTCACAATGAATCATTACCTGGTCCAACATGTCTAAAGTGCTCACGTTGAGAACTTCTGGCCTCAAAAGCCTTCAGTGATCTAAAGCCTTCTTACTGACACAACAGAATCTTGACTGTGCTTTTCACTCTCTCAGTCCACTGCAGCCACACCAGCTGCCTTTCAGGTGCTTTACCTTGCCAGCTTTTTTTCTTACCTGATGGGCTTTGGTCATTATGGCTGCCTAAAGCAGCCTCTTCTGTTCCATTTCAGATGGAGAGAGGTGTACTGTGGCACATACACAAATGGCATGAATGGGCCAGGGCTCAGGCGTGAGATGGGAGAGCTAAGAGAGCCTAGCAGAATTCAGGGTAGTATTAGGTATGTTAAGGAGTTGGGATTTTTACCTAAGGATAATGGAAACCAGGGACCGAATGTAAGCAGGGAAATGCATGAAGACATTTCTGTTTTAATACAACAATAATGCTTGTAAGAGATAATATTTATCAATTATATTTCAAGATTCAGGATTTGGCTATTTTCATAAATCTCATATAACCTTCCAACAGCTCTACAATAAAGTGGATATCACTGTATAGATTTACAGGTGAAACATCAAAACCAAGTGATTAAGCCTATTTCTACAGTTTTGCAGTAGGAGGGTTCCATTCCAAGACTGGTCTGATTCCAGATTTAGTGCTCTTACCACATGATAGGCAAAACCAACTCCATTTCGATCAGCCACCATTTCACAAATTCCACCTTTAGTAAAAATCCCCTTCTGACCTGAGTGAGAACTACTGGCTGGACAATCCATCCAAAGGGCCCCTCTCACTTTCAGCATCCCTCATTTGCATAATAACCCACCAATCAGCTCCTACCCCCAGGTGTGAACAACCAAGCCTGTATGCAGAGCACAGGCTCCAGTCTAACTGGAGACCCCCTCTGCAAGTTTCTCACAATAAATCTGACTCTGTCGTTGAGTTGTCTCTGATCCTGTTTCTCCAATTCTATCACCACTCACAAGCTGAACCTGAGAAAGAATGAGACAGGCTAGATGAGATGCTGATTCTGTGTGATAGTTAGGACTGGGGCAGACTAAGAAGCATTGAGAATATGAATCCAAAGAGTGACCTTGGAGAGATGGATGGATTTAAGAGGAAGTTAGAACATGCAATTGATGAGACTTGAAAAGTGACTACGAGGATGAAGGAAAGGGAAAATTCATAACCAAATTGGTTTCAGAGTAGGGTAACAGGATATACTGTGATGTTATCCTTTTTTTAAATTATTATTATTGTTGAACATGACAGCGGGGGGAATGGTGAATGGCTAATTTAGATAATAATTTTAGTTTTGTGATTATGGAGAAGTTCAATAGCTATATATGTGATTCAGGAGAGAAGTAAGTCCTCTGAGTTAGAGGTTAGTCATCAGCATATAGATGGTAATAGATAACCAGGACTTGGATGACCTCCAACTGGGGGAATTTGCAGAGTGAGAAGGAGAATATATAATCCAGAGGGACCTCAACAAATGCTGTGTGGAGGAGAAAGAGAGCTCTGCAAAAGGGTGACCAAGGAGGAGCAGCTCGAGTAGCAGGAAAAAAATTAGGCCAGTCCAATGTCTTGGATACAAAAGAGAGAATTTCAGAAAGAGAAACAAGTGAACAATGTTTAGTGTTGTTAGAGCTCACGTCTGATCAGGGCTGAAATGTTAACGTTTGTTTAACACATGGTCGTCAGTCAGAATCAAGATGAAAACGTTTCTGTGGATTAATGGGAAGAGAAGAGATATTGTAGTAGACTGACATGAAAAAAATGAATACAAGTATATGCAGAATGAGGACAGAAAAGGAAGGGATCAGTTTGTAGTGCAGTGTCTTAAGTGATATGGGTAATAAACTTTAACAGAAGAGGAGAGGCTGAAGGCATGGGAAGAGAGAGAGAGAACAAAGCCATGTTCTGACATGAGAAGGCGGAAGGAGACAGCAGGTGGCTAAAGACAACGAGACCAGGCTGGGAGGAGGGCACATACTGTTCTTCACTGGGGAAAAAAAAAGAGGGAAGGAAGAACGCAAACGCAGGTGACTCTGAATCTGCGGATTTAGTTGCGGGTCTTTTAAGGCATGCTTTTCAGAGTGGCATTATTTTTGCAGCGCTATGAGTATTCAAACCACCCGCTGAAAGCAAGAGTAAAGTGTGGAGAAGGCAAAGAGGCATTTAAGAGATGGAGGAAATTTCTGAAACATCCGTAGCGTATGGGAGAAAGAGAAAACTAAAGACAAATAGCTGAACCTGTCGGATTGTCGAGCCTGCCTTGGAGAAGATGGTGATGTTGAGGATGTGAAATTGTCTCTAGCAAAGCTTCACCCTCTGACGACAGGCGAAAACAAGGCAGACTTTTGCACTTTTTCAAAGTTGAGGAGTTGTGAAAAAGTCAGATTGAAAAAGCAGTGGAACAAATTGTTGACCACATTTAAAGAAGGTGTGAATATAAACTGAAGAGGGACTGGAGATCTTGCTGAGGTCAAAGAGTAAGTTACATGAAAAAACGAGAAGGATAAGAGTAAATGGTTAGAGTCCCATATGGGCATGAGTGAAAAGGAAAGGGTACTGCAGATAATAAAGTCAAAGAAATGTAAGACCAGGTGGAGACTGTTTATCCATCCATAGGCCTTGACTTCACTCTGGATGACAGCAGGACCCGTGCAGAATCTCAGACGCCAGGGCTTTCTAGATGTTAGCTATGCCTGTGACCTCACCCTCTCTCCTTACTATATCAATCATTTCCCCTCTGTTCTATCTTGATAATCTCTTTATACCTAATTTATTTCACTTAACTACCTATATTCAAACTTTTTCAACAAGGAAAGTCTTCTACTTTTTCACTGAATTGACTGAAAACACATTCATAGCACAGAAATTCTTTAAAATGGTGTAAATTTTTAGACAACTATTATAAACCTCAAAAATGATCATAGGTTTAATGCAACATATATATATATATATACTTTATATAAAACAATTTATATATATATAAACAATATATAAAGTATATAAACATAGCCCTTTGGCTCTAGTGAATTTACATATACACAAAAGGCAGTGTGATAGAAGACTGATGTTTTACAATCCTTACAGTATATTATGAATCCTGGATTTACGGTAAATATGATTTAAAAAAAAAACACTTAATAGCTATTTTCCTTCATCTATAAAATGACCACTTAATGTTTACACATCAGAGATAATATTTATTAAATGCAAATCTGCATTAAAAAAAACCTATCCTCCTGAATAGAAAAGATAATATACATTAAATCTTCATTAACAACCATTAATATTTCTTGCAGAAAAAAAATGAACCAAAGGGAGATAAAGTGATCTTTAATAAACAGGTGAGTGCAAAAAGATTTGAAAATCAATGAGATAAAATTGCCTTCCTCTTAAAATGAATTAAGCTAAAATCAATTTATTGCCAAACCATGGACTATAATTTATTTAAGTAATACCTTCAGGATTCAGAAGACCCAGGCATTAGCCCTGACAGATTACAGAACTCAGAGACTTTGGCAGATGTCACCAAGGACTTGGGTGTACTTATTGATGGGGAAGGCATAAAATGAGGATGATCCTAGGCATCCTCATCAATGCAAATGCCTTTTAGAAGAATTTCAGATGACATCCTCAATCCTAGGTTGAAGAATAGGTTTTACCTTTTATTTTGAAATTGCACTGAGATATAAGCATGTACAATAAACTGCATGTATTGAAAGTGTACAATTTTATGTTTTGACAAATGTACCCATGCCACCATAAAGATAATGAACATACCCATGGTTTCCAAAAGTTTCTTTGTGTCGCTTTATAATCCTTTCTTCCTCCTCTTCCCCCGTGCCCACCCACAGTCCTTTATAACCACTGAACTACTTTCTGGTACTGTCAATTCACTTGCATTTTCCAGAGTTTCATAAAAATGGGGTTATACAGTGCAGTCATTTTGTCTGAACTTTTAAAAAATTTTGTGTAGAAACTCATTCATGTAATTTACCAATGTTAATTTCACATTAACAAACTAAACAGAGACAAAACCTGAAAACAACCCAAAAGTCCATTAACTGGTGAAAAATGAATAAACTGTGATCTATCCACACAGTTAAATATTACTTGCCAAAAAAATGGAATGAACTAGTGATACATGCTACAAAATGGAATAATTTCAGAATAGTTGTGCTGACTGAAAAAAATTATATACTGCATAACCTCTTTTTCAAATAAAACTCTAGAAGTATCTGCAACTCATAAATCTGATAACAATTTGCAATTCACAACATGTTCTGAGCTTTTGCATGGTAAACATTAATGACATATTTATATTATGTCAAGAAAAATCCCAATTATTCCTATTTTTCTGAGTGTTTTAAAATTAGGCATATATTTTGAAATTTGTCAAATTTAGTGGTTATTATAATTTTTAACAATAGCTACTTATTTGGCAACTTTGTGTCATTCATACACTTCAGGAATCTACTATTATAAAGTTGTGCCATATTTTTTAAAGTATTGCTAAATTTTATTTTTTATTATTTTACTTAAGAACTTTAATTTTGGGGGCTTTTCTGTTTTTGTTGGATCTTTGCCAGTTTTCACATGTGATATTGTGATTTACACTAAGAAATATATATTTGGTCTTCATCCCATTCTTGGCACAGAGCTTCTAATTTCCTAAGTGATAAGAGTTGAGCTGTGGGAGCATATTTTGTTATGATATTTGATCTTTTGTCCTCAGATCCTGAAATAGGTATTTGTCAGTTTGAAAGTCACTGACAGTCTATTTTTCTATAATTAGATTAAGAGAAAAATAAAAAACCCACTGGTATATGATAAGAGAAAGAAATATTTTCTAGGCTCTGGCATTTAATGAGGTAGATATTTAGTTTTATAACAGAATAATGCTTTAAAAATATTGAACACCTTGAAATATATGCATACCTTTTAGTATTTTAAAGTAAAATGAGTTTTCCTCTTGAACTAAAGATAGATTACTTAACAGATTAATAGATTAATAGTTCAAGTAAAACAGAAGGAAAATAAACACAAGTGACACTTCAATATTCGTATTTTCTACCTCCCATAAAGTGTAATATACTTGCATTGCGTGCAGTTATCCTAATGTAATCAAGGGTCAATATATCAGTTTGGATTGTTGCAGTCTAGACAACTTGGAAAAATTTGTGAACTCTTTCAAACTACATGGGAAGTGTGTATCAATGTAGAGAACAATTTATGTCCAGTTATGTATTTTTTAACATGGGATAATTTGTTTCTGAGGAAATATTCATATGTAAGGAGTATCTCATTTAACTGGCATCTGGTCAAATTATCTGTTTTAAATGCCAAGTATTATCCGATTTATTCACCAAAGATGTTGGCCTTTCAATCTTGTTTGGATGTCTTGTGGAATAATCCTGTTCAGTCAATTATGCAACATTTGGTCATGCAAGGAGAAAGAGCCCTATGAAATAGCAGGCCATGCAAAGTAAGTAGTGAGGGGCTGCTTCTGTATCACTTTCTCCCACTGATGTTATTCGAGTAATTTTGTCTCTGTGTTTAAGATGGTTAACCTGGCACTTATTATGATAACAGCATATGCGAATAAAAGAATAAATTAAGAAGTGCATGCTTCCTATTGATGTAAGCATTTGTTCTCTATCAGGAATGTGCCTGGTAACAACAGTCAAACAATGCTCTTTACCTTCCAAATTGAACACTGCACACTGCCTGACTTTAGATATAATTACTTCACATAATTGTTTCTGTCAAGAATAAATGAAGCCTTAAAAGAACAATGCAATCATTACAAGTGGAGCATCTTAAGATACATATTACTCTGGGCCTTTTACTCTTAGTGTTTTCTGACTGGATATTAATGACTAAAAATTCTTAAAGCATGCATCTTCCAGCACCAAAAGCAGGTATCTGAGTGCCTGAGCTATTCGTGGGTAATTTTAAATACACTCTTGTTGTGCAATAAAAACCTAGTAAAAGCGGGGTTTGTTTGTAAGTAATTTGTTCAGCCCAAGTGAAAAAATGTTGAAGGTGCAGGGGGTGGAATAGACTGTGGAGTCAACCTCAGTACTTTTAATATCAGATAATGCCTATTTTGCACTGATTAAAGAAGTGGTTTCTTCTAATTATTGAGCTTTACCTTAGAATTCCTGGTTTACAAAGTATACCTACATATTTTACTCTAAGATTTAAATGTATTGAGTGGAAAAAATCATAAGGCACATGTATATATACACTTGAGACAGTTAACTAATCCAGTAATGGATAGTACTTTACCTGCACAGGTGAGATTCAGAGATCATCAAAATTCATCACACTAGATGGCATTTTACAACTTTATTTACATTAAAACAAAAAAGAGATCAAAGTTAAAAATTTTGGGATCTCCAATACAAGGCATTTCTATGCCATAAAATTTTTATATATATATACATATATATATAAATATAAATTTTTTCCAAAAGAATCTGTGAATTATCTCTCACCAATTAATTACCTTACTCACTCAATTAAAAAAAAATACTGGGAACCCTGACCTCATGAAATTTCTATGATATAAAATAAATATTGAGAAATACATAAGGGTAAAAATACATACATTTAAAACTAAGTTAAGTGCCATAGAATAAAATAGAAGGTGGTCTGAGTGTTACACAGTAAGGGGAGGGGGCAGCTTGAACTATTTTGGAGAAGAGCTTGCCAGGACCTCCCCTAGGAAAATACTTAAAAATTGAGATGGAAAAACAAGGAGGAATTAACTTAGACAAACCAGTGAGCATCATTTTAGGGAGTAGCAAGAATCCATTCATTGACCAGGAAGCAGGAGGAAACATGAAAATGAAGAAAGAGAGAGTCTGCCTGGCTATTGGAAGGAAATGGATAGGGGGTATGGGCTAAGAGAGGGTTAGGCTGGGGTCACATACGTGGGGTTTAGTAGCTACCTTGAGATTATTTTTTTCCCTTTTTTTTAGGAGAAATGGAAAGAGTTTAAAGTATTATAAATATAGCATTTAGAGTTTTATTTCCATTAGAATTTTTTAAATAACCAATTGATTCTAATGCAGAGAAACAACTGGAGGTGGTAAGGAGGCAGTGTACGAACAAAAGCAATTGTATGAAAGCAGCTAAGAGCTGCTGCAGTAATTCAGGCCAAAGATGACGGAGGTTAGACAAGGGAGGTATAGAGAGTGGGGACAGAGAAAAGCAAACATATTTAATATATATTCAGAAGGAAAGAAGGACCTGGTGATCGATTAGACATAGGGAGGGTGAAATAGAGAGATGTACCAGAGACAGCTTCCAGCATCCTGACTTGTGCAATTGAGTAATAATCCAACTCACTCAGAGGATACAGACTGATCAAAATTTGATGGAAGGACCATGCTGACCTTTGGTTGCACAGAAAGCAAGATTCCTTTGAGGCACTCATACAAAAAAAAAAAAATTAAATGGCAATCTTGCAATCAAATAGATACGTCGTGGTGCTCAGAGGAGACTTCCGAGCAGGAATATAATTTGGAGTTTTTGGAGGACAGACCACAAATAAAGGTATGCACATAGATGCACCTTCCTAAGCAGAGATTACAGTGAAAGAGAAGAACTGTCTGCAAGCCTTTGAGGACCTTTAGATAGACGTCATCCACATGACATGCTGAAGCTACCCAATATCTTAGGAAGCAGGAGATCGGAAAGTAGAATTAGCTTCTTAAAAATTCAAAGGTCAGCCTTGAGTAAATGTTTGTTTGAAAACTTAATAATTGATGACTATAACTTATATCAAGCCAGAGACCTAGACTGCTGACATCTTGAAGTCCCTGTGTCCTACATCTGACTATTCCAAAAGTCTCTCTGCACCTTCTATAAAAAATCTGCATCTATCTTCCAGAAAAATCTCACCCTAGATTCAAAATTTCATCATCATCCCCTCCTCACACCTCACCGTCACGAAAGGAATCCAAGCTGAAGACCTCTATCTCACACAAGGCACACCCCTTTTCTCACAACCGTATTAAGGCAGCCACCTGTCCACACTGCTTATAGTTTTCATTTATCTTCTCAGAATTTATAGTCACAAAGGATGCTGAAGTGTGGATTTCAATGCTCAGGAAATATCAGTCTAAGGGAGCAGATAAATGCTTCCTAACTGGAAAAAGACATATTGTTCTAACTTCTCTCCGTTACTTGCTGCTGTTGCTGTTTCCCTCTTTGAAAAAGCCCATTCTGCTTGTCCTTTGGTAACACAGTTTTCTCCTTTCCGTTTCTTAAGCCCTCCTTTTCTGGATTCTCTTCCTCTGGATTCCTAAAATTTAGAAATTTTCAGTGATTTGTCTGTGGTCCTCTCGCCCTTAATGCTCTCCTTTGGCAACCCCATCCATACCAATAGCTTCCACTGCTACCTGTATACAAATGACAACAAGTAAATAAGGAGACAGTCTTATAATGAAAGGCAGAGTTTGGTGTATTTTATAGTATAAATTCCAGCACCTACTGCTTCCTAAGTGACTGCAGAAAAGTATTTTTTTAATAATGTCTCTGAGCATCAATTTTCTCATTAATAAAATATATACCATGTGTTACATGACTTACATAATCTTGTATAGATTTTCTGAGAATGTAAAATGGCACCTACTAGGCATTCAGAGAATGATTTGTCTTATTACTAAAGCGAGCTCACTCTTAACCCAGAACCCTTCCGGATTCCAGATCTGCATATCCAGTTGCATTTTTGACATCTTCCTCTGGGTAGATAGACAAATCATAACTCACTGCTTTCCTCAAACTGACTCCCCTTTCTGGATCTAGGGCTCACCTAATTTTACCCTCATTTCCCATTTCCCTTCAAGTTGCCTAAACCGGAATCCTGAAACATATATTAAATTTATTTAATTGATTAAACTCAAGCCTGATCAGTCATCTTGTCTTATGAAGCCAATGATAATATGTACCTCCAATCCAGTTTCATTGCCTGTTGCTCATTGCGCCTTCTAACCCCTCATCAATTAGGCTATCCTAATCAGGCTCCTGGCTGGCTTGCTTCTTCCAGCAATATTCTTCTACATTCTATTTTACTCGATGCTGTCAGAATCATATTTCTAAAACACTAGATTTGCTACACTTTACTTTGCTGAAGAGCAGTGCTGCTTCTTAACATTCTAAATCAGGTCCTCTGAAATCTTAAGTTTTTGTCTAACATAAAAACTCCATTCCTCTAAACCTTAATGCTATCACTAGCCATTCTGAAATACATGCACTTTCCAGATCACCTTGTAGACTCTATTTTTCTGCCTAGAATATTTACCCCCTCGCACTCTACTCCCACCCATTTATAACTCAAATCGAATGTCACCTTCCCTGATTCACTCTCATTTTGGTTAAGATCCAAACCAATGTGTTTCCTTAAAATTTACATGGTTCTGAACTGCCAAAGTTTGCTTAGAAATTTTTGTTTGTTTGTTTGTTTCCCTTCACTTGCATATGTTGTCCTTAATGCTTTGATTTGGAGTTAGTTTTCTTGTTCTAGGAACACACTAGTTATTAAAAAAAGAAAAAAAAGTATTTCTTATGAGTTAATTAATGAATAAATCTATGTCTTCATTTTTTCTTAAAAAAAAAAACCTCTATAATATCATTCCTGTGATTGTATCTTCTCATGAGGCTACAGCGTTTCTTAGTTTCCTTAATTAATTTCACCAGTTGAGAGCATTGGCCCTGGAGTCAGAAAAACTGGAAGGAAACCCTAGCTCTGCCACTGAATATATGTGTGACACTTGTCAAGTCACATAGCATTTCTATGCCCCTGTCTCCTTACATATAGACTGTGAATAATAAGTTCATGGATGTGTGGTATAAATTTTCTGTAATATTTTTGGACAGGGTCTAGCGCATTCAATATTTATTATTATTGTTATTACTATCTTCAACGCTGTTGCTAACAAGGACGATGCTGAAAGTGATGCTGTCCTCAAAGTCTTACCTTTCACTCAAATTCAAAATTAAGTAGATCTAGTTACTTGATAGACACTTGTCTGCAGAACAAAGGGCTCATACGTCTACATAGAGCCATTGCCCATATCTGTGTGGTATCTTTCAAAACTCTATAATGAATAAAAACATTTTGAAAATATATCAAGCACTACAGAATTCCAGTCTAAGAATTATCTCACATGAAAATGAGTCCATGTTTCATAATGTTTCTCAGTGTCTTCAAGTGACATGTCAGAAAAATAATCCAACAAGTATGTTTTTGATACATTTAATTAAAACGTATCCTGAGCATTTCCAGTACTTTTATAGGCAGATTGTTATACTTACATATGAGGTACAATGAGCTTATAGAAAAAATACTCTAGATTCATAGTCTTGGTTCTTGAATTTTGGAGCCTTTAAATGAGCAAATGGCTTAACTATACCTCATTCCATTAATGTAAATGATCATAGGTGATGTTCATAATATTCTCCAGATGAATCTTTAGAAATACATAGCACAATTGCCCAGGGATTCCTTTAGGAAACAAGCAATTAGTTATATACTCAGTTGCTTTGAAAAGTAAAGATAACTTTAGAAACAAATATGAGGCGGGTGCTTGACTCCACATTATACTTGACCATTGAGACACCTGAGATATTTTACATACATGCAGCTCAGGAAGAGGCCTGCTGTTCAAACCTCAGGTAAGTCTTTCCAAAGTCTTAGTCTTGAAAATGTAGTTGACATATTATTTATTACAAATAATTTATCCTATGAAGAAATTCCATATTCTTGAATCCAAATTTAGATGTGTAAAGCGAGGGCACCATAGCTCAGGGGTTAAAGCACTGGTCTCATAGATGTGTAGACATTCTGTTTTGTTTTATTTTTGGAAGAAAGCCAAAAAGCCATGCTATAGGTGGGAATACAGCACCATAAACAGTCCATGCTGATAATCTTTGTAGGTGACATGTTTACAACCACTGACTTGCATACTAATGTTTGTTTCCAAATTTAATTAGAATGACTGGCATGTAATATATAGTCTTAAAGGTAGCAGCTCCCGAATATTGTTTCTATTTAACCTCTTAGGAAAGCTGCCCTCCATGTTTTGAATTATCATTGTGTAAATACAGTCAAGATACAATTTTATCTAAGTATAAAATATAAATGACCCTGACTTTTAACAAATGACATCCATAATGCAAAATTTGCAGAATTAACAAAACTACCTATTAGATAAAAGATGAGGTGGTCTTTTTACAGAGTTGAGCTGTTAACTGTGTGTTAATAAGAGAATATTAATGCTAATTTCGAAGCATTTCAAGAGGAAAGAGTTAGCAATCACCTTTTCATTTTAAAAACAACAGTAGTGCTACTTGGTCTTGGAATATGATTATTTTTTGAACGCCAAAGGATGAGTCCTTCATAATTTAACATTTTAATCATTTCAAGGTGATTTGCTTTTACTATGAGAAACCCTGTGTTGGCACTTTCCCCACATGTTTCCTAGGCATAATCACATATTAGTTGCAATTTTCTCTGCAACATAAGACTTAATTATGCTAAAGAAAAATGCTGCTTTTTAAATAAAAGGTGTAAAATACCACAAGTATCCAGTTTGAAGAAATACTAAGACTGGAAACTCATTACCCCTAAAAATGTCAGTTCTGATGAAGCATTTAAAAAATTCCAAGAATCAAATTCAAAATGTCTTTACTAAGCTGTTTTATGGTAGCATGTACCATTGGAAATGTGATGAGTCTTCATGTAAAAATGCTGATTTGAATTAGATTTAGAATGTATGTCATCCTCAATTAGCCTTTCCTTCATCAAAATGATCTCACAAACACGGAGAATGAATCTTTATTTCCTCCTTTGCACATGGGAGGTCATTTGTCAGATTTAATACACTTCTACCTATGTCTTCCTACATGCTTGGAGTTCAAGATGGATGACCAGAGACTTCCAGAAAAAGTTTCTAGCTTAAAACTTAAATTTAATTTTAATATAATGCCAAAACCATTCATATTGAGGCTGAAAATTAAAATAACGTTTACTAAAATAACATTGATTTATTTCCATTTGAGGCGAAAAAAGCATAACTTTTTTGTCCTTTTACCCCTTCTTTAAGGGCAAGTTCATATACTAGCAATTATCTAGATAATCCAGGGCTAGAAACATTATATAGTACTTATTTTTCTTGAATCATTCAGATACTTTTATGACCCACATTTAAATTAATACTACTGCCTGTGATATTATAGAAATTCAATCACTTATTTTATGGTTGTTTGTTTAACATCAATTAGCCTAAGGAATTTTCAAAATGAATGTCCCAACAGTTGGACAATTACAGTGACCTTATAATATAGATATCAACATAGAGATTATGAAGCCCATGAAAAATGCAATTTGGTTAGACTGGTGATATGAGATTCATACACTGAATGGTTTCCAAGGGAACCCCCAATACATGATTATGATTGCCTTCTAAAAGAAGTTATATCCATTGATTAAGGGGCTATCTGCAAAGCTTTGTGCTTACAAGGTCAGTCTCTGAGGAGTCTGGCTGTTTATGAGAACATTTCAGTTCTTGTGATTACAACTAAGAACCTTACATCTGCTGTAGAACATTTATACCTTGGCAAACAGTTCAAAATAGCTATGTTGGCTTGCTTGAAGGGGAAAGCATTACCCCCTTTTGTAAGGCCTCGTTGATGTCTTGAAGGTTTTTATGTTTAATAATATTCTCAAGGTGAGACTGTAGAGCAGAATAATAGGAAAACCCTGATTCCCATGTTGGCAATAAAAATGGCGCCTGCAAAATTTGGTTTGCTATTCACCACTCATGTTAGTAGTTAGGAAATTGTGCCACATACTGTATGTTTATGAAACAATCAGCTCTATAATACCAATAAACATTTACAAGAATTTTAGCATGTTACGACACAATACTTTGAAAGGTTCAATGGAGGATTCAAAGGAAATAAAAAATAAAATACTCTGTTTTTTCTACATGAATAGCCAAAAAGTGAATGGAACAATGAGGGTAAGAACAATGATTTCTCAACAGACATTTTGATGGGATTAGAATTACAATATTGACAGTGATTGCTTCTTAAAATTTCAGGTGAAATAGAAAAGAACCTTAAGCTCCTGCTCTAACAAGAAATCTATTAAATTTTATTACACTCCAGATGCATTTTAAGTTTCTACTTGAAATTAATAAAAAAAGAACATTGTGCTATAATTTACATTTCAAAGTAATAATATTAATATATTTCACATAATAAATATATATTAATAATATTATATTACAATTTCCAGTGAGTGCAATTGCAGTAATTCTATGATTTAAATATTAAACCTGTTTATAGCTCTTTTGGTTCGTTTGCCTTATCATTTACTAATTGTATATTGTAATCAGTTTAGATAGTCGCATGCATTGGCTCAGTATATAAAACTCATCCAGGTAAAATCTATAGTAGAATATGAACATCATATTTTGGAAAACAAAGAATATAATGGCCTGTAGTGAATGCTACAATAGAGAATTAAAGGTAAAATTTGAAGATAAATCATCTTGCTGTCATTGTATTTTGCATTTGAATAAATATATATGAGTATAACAAATAATACAAAAATTGCAAGTATTTATGTGATATTCTTTCAAACATAGCACTTTCTTCTGAATTGTATCACAAAATTAAAAGGAAGACTCCTATATAGTAGTATTATTATGCACTTTAGGGTCAAATATGCCATTAGACTTCTTAATCAAAATTTTGAGTTCTAGAGTTTAGAAGAAATTTGAGTACTTTCCTTTCAATATAAATGAGAACATCCCATCAACTAGCACAACCTCATCATCAAGAGAAATCAGTATTATCTCAATATTAGAAACAGTTATTAGATACATTCAAAGGGAGACCATGAAGATACTAGGCAGAGGGAAATCTTAAAACAACAAAGTGAAAAAATGACAAAAATTGTATTAATTAAAACTTTTTAATTCATCATGATTATTATGAGAGCAGGGACCGTCTCAGTCTTGTTCAACCCTGCACCCATTGTGTAGTCTCTGCTCTCATGGAAACTGTATCATAATCGGGGAGAGGCAACTGACACATAAATAATCAATCAGTAAGATACCTTCAGTAGTGGGATCTGCTATTGTGAAAATACGACATTTTAAGATGGTAGAGGATGGATGTCAAGAGGAGAGAGAGAAGGCCTATGTGGAGGTGCCCTGAAGCTAAGGCTGAAAGTGGTCAAGGATGAAGCCGTGTAAAACTTGCTGAATAACATCCCAGGCACAGGGCATTGGGATTTAAAGGTTCTGAGAGCAAGGAGGTGGGTTGGGAGAGGAACAGAGGAAAGGCCCGTGTGGTCAGAAGAGATCATGAAAAGATGAGGTAATAGGCAAGCAGGGCTCAAACAGCAGAGATAACAACAATGACAGCTCTCCTGCCCGGCAGGGAACTTTTCACATGTGCCCACCACAGTTTTAGTGTTTAACCTGCAGATTCTGCTGGGCTTATTTTATACCTAAGGTGAG
Source organism: Vicugna pacos (assembly GCF_048564905.1). Taxonomy (NCBI): domain Eukaryota; kingdom Metazoa; phylum Chordata; class Mammalia; order Artiodactyla; family Camelidae; genus Vicugna; species Vicugna pacos. The sequence goes on from NC_133000.1 coordinate 43,477,504, forward strand.
ATTTTTAGTTTTTATTCAAACTGAGAGTGGGAAAAAGCCATGTCTTTAAGGGATCTCCTTTAAAGTTACCTCGTAAGAAAGAAATTGTGCTATAAAGCAGAGGAAATAGAGGAAAACATGGTTTTAGGGGGGTTTTCATTTTTTTTTTTTTTAGTATTTATTTCAAGGTTTATTTGCATGAAGATGGGTGAAAAAAAAACTAGTGAAGGAAAGGCATGAATAAGTTTCTTCATCATTAAAATGGGGAAAATAAAAATCATGATTTGTTGTGAGAACTGAATAAAATTTGTGCATTTGTGTGTGAATATTACCTGACTTGTAGAAAGTAATCAGATAGTAGCCATTAAGATGGTGATGATAATGAGGGTGATGATGACAGAGAAGAAGAAGAAGTACCAGAGGAAGAGGAAGGAAGAAATTACCATCACAAGTCCTTGGGTAAAATTGAGAGTACAATTTAGTGTCACTATGTATCTTTAGTCTAAATAGAAGGGAAGGTAACAAGGACCTACTGTATAGCACAGGGAGCTACATTCCATTTCTTGTAATGATCCTTAACGGAATAGAAACTGAAAAAATACATATGTATGTATGTATATGTATAACTGAATCATTTTGCTGTACACCTGAAACTAACATTGTAAATCTACTACATTTCACTAAAAATAAGTGTATATATATATAAAATAAACAGAAGAGGAGGAAAAGATGAATAAATAATATCATGAATTTGATGAATATGATCATGTAAAGGTGAGCTAGTGCTCACTTACTTTTATCTGTCTTTATGTAAACACGATTTGCAGATTCAAAGACCCTATTGAATGAGGGAATGAGGTGTTTGAGATGTGGAAAGAGGAGAATGAACAAGTCATGGGAAATCCACATGCTGGGGAAACCAGGGAGGTTGGCAATGTTGAGCATCTTTGACACATTATTATTAAGGTATCTAAGGCTTAGGTCTCTCTTTAGTAAAACTAAATCATTACATGTAATTGACATGTCAAGTGGTTGTATAGATATTTAAAAGAATCCTGTGTGCTAGGGTTCCAGAAAGAGTAAACATACACAATTAACAACAACAACAACAAAATCAGATAATTCAAAAGACTAATTGTCAAAATTTGTCAAATTGTCTTAAAATTCCTCCAGGATTATTTTTCTCAAAGTTTTTGCTTTATATTGGTATCTCTAAAATGGATTTTGTTAGAAGAAAAATATCTCCATTGATTGTATCTTTTAGGTTTCAGAAATCAAAATCTAGACAGAATGTGTTTCTGACTGTATCAGTAACATGAAAAAGAACAAAAATGGAAAAAGTCAAGCATGACTATGTAGTCATATCATCTTCAACTAAACTGCAAATACAGCACAGCTGGTGTTGCTGTAAGTATCCAACATTCCTGACTTAATAATATAATCACATCTGGTGGAATGCTTGTCATCAGAGCTACTATCAAAAGAGGGAGTGGGGCTTAAACTGTGTGATGTAGAATAAAGAACTGTCCCTACCAAAAGCCTGCCTTAAGAGTGAAAAAGGAATCATATAAAGTAAGACAGAAAGTAATTACTTCTGACTGATCTAGGAAAGAAACAGATTAATGAATAACAAGTGCAATTTTTTTTTGAAATAGTCATGGTTCATTCAAATCTGATGTGTGGCTTGGCAATATATGACAACATATGAATTACTGAAAATAGTATGCAGAGGTGTGGAGCCATTGAAAATCTGGCTCTTGATGATGTGTTAGGAAATTTAAATCCAATACATTTATATCTTGTAGATTTCCATTGTAGTCAGTGGAATACAATAGGAGTTGGGGAAGTGACAATTAAAAAGTGAGAGGCTACAGCCAATGGCTCTCTTTTAAGATTGGGTTGGATAAAACCACAAACATAACTTAAAAATCACAGTTTCCTCCTTCCTGCCACCTCTTCTTTTGGTCATTGATACTTCACTAAACGTTGTCTTCTACTGTGTTTCAGTTTCTCCAAACAAGTGTACTGGAGCTATATTTGAAGACAGTAATAAGGCTGAGGCCATCTTCTGGTAAATAGCTATTTCTTCTAGAAAATGAGACCATGGAGGGGTGGGTGAGGAGCGTCAGATAGTTCCAATTATGAGTAACAGACTCAACTTGCAAAAGGCAATTGTGTCAAGGATGGGACTAGCAGCATTATAACATCACTGTTGTTGGGAACTGAAGCAGCGACCTAGAGTATATGACATAGATGAGGAAAATGAGACTCAAGTGAAAAGACAGCCAGTTTGAGGGGTGGGGGTTATAGCTCAGTGGTTGATTGTGTGTTAAGCATGCAAGAGGTTCTGGGTTCCATCCCCAGTACCTCCGTTTAAATACATACATACATATGTACATACATACATACATACACATTCATACATGCCTAAGTACTCCCTAGCCAAAAAATCAAACAAATAAAAGTTTAAAAAAATCTAAAAACAGTCAGTTTGGAGGAAAAAAAATAAAGTTTATATTCAACAAAATGTGTTAAAAACAAACCACGTAGAGAAAACTTTGCTAAGTGATTTACGATTTTTGATAGTGATGCACGTGAAATTTACCCCCAGGTCTGTCTGATTCCAAAGGTCACGCTTTTACCAATATGATATATGGATTTGAGGGGTGAGGGTGTTGGCGAGCAAGGATAGACTTAATGTTGTGTAGTGAAAAAGCCTGAGTGTCTTAGACGCATTCCACTCAAATTCTAGACCAATACTTTCTGCCTTTGCCATTTAGGTAATTGAACAATTAAATCAATTTCCACATCTGAAGAAAGTAAATAATTATTTCTACAGGATCATTGTAAGAGTTAAACAAAATAGCCTACATATAGTTTCTAGATCAGAGGAGGAACACATGTTGGTTCCTTTTACAATTCCCCACTTTTCAAGATCACACATTAACAAACTGCTATGTTATTTTTAACAGTATAGTATATATATTGCTGGCAAATCAATATACACATTGTTAAACATACCTGTTTTTATTAAACTTACAGTGTGCTTCTTTCATATCTTTTCACCATCACCTCAACACTTGTTAGCTTAACAAAATAATGTTGCAAACTTTAAGTTTTCTGATTGCCAAAACAGAGTGGTGGAGGGAATAAAATGGAAAGAATTTTAATTTATCAAACCAAAGCAGTTATAAAATATAAAAACAAAAATATCAATCATATTAATTCCACTCAGATGAATTAGTAGGGCTGATTAGTATTATAAATTAACACCAATGATATTAAACTTTACTAATGAATAATAGACACTGACATTAATAAAGTGAAAACACATATGTTGTCTTCACTATAGTTTCTAATAAAAATCTGTAGATTATAAATTAAAATAAATGTTGTTTTACTTGCAGGAGGGTAGGGTGGGAGTGGGAAGGGGACCTGCATATCAGATCTATATGAGTAATTTTTTTCAAGTCGTGACCTGCTGGTGTTCCTTGTCATGTTTCCCATCAGATCATAAACAGTTACAAAAATTTGCTTTAACTCCCATATGTATATCTCCCTAATAAACATTAACCAAAGCCACTTAGGTTTTAAGTTATGGAGGATTCTTCAGTAGGAACAGCTAGGAATTCCAGCTATGGAATCTGATAAACCTAGATTTTATTTCTGGTTCCAACATTGATTAGTTTCATGACATTGGGAAACCAATTTGAACTCTTTGGGTCTCAGATTCTTCTCTGTAAATGGAGATGATAATGTCTGCCTCCAAATATATTGTGGATTAAATGAGACCACATATATAATCACTTAATATGAATATATTTATAAAGCATAACCATATATTAAGAAGATACTAATGTTTGCAATGCTTTAAAAATTAATTCTAGTGTTTTTCCTTCTACTGATTCTCTAGAGCAGGATTTATTAAAGTTTATTTTTTAAAAGCTACTTTATTTTTTAGATTTCCATAACTGGAGGATAATGGAATATCTATGGGGAAGTTCAGTGATGATTTTTCTTAATCTTCTTAACATGATTAAGAGGGTGATAATATCTGTTTAGATTAAATCCTGGTGGCTTCTGACCAGGGAGTAACATTGAAGGGAACTTTCTGATCCTAAGCTCTGGTGAGTTATGTTTTGTTTTTTTTTTAATGGTAAATAAATAGAATTATAATACCAAATGTAGAATATTTATTTTCACCAGAGACGTTAATTGTTCACAAACCAATCTACTACAATAACACAAAATCTAGTACAATTTAGATTTTCCAAATTTTAATGCTAAGTGTATACTTTCCCTTATGTTCACATGCTTATTGCATGGTTGTGATACCCTTCATTCAATTAACATTTGTTTGATACTCACATTTGTCTTTAAGACATTTTTGTGGCTCACCTAAATGTAATAAAAACTTTAAAATGATTCTTATTTTCACATGACAAAAGTAATGTTAAGGTGTTTAAAGCCATTCAATAAGTTTTCTCTTTCCCTTCTGGTATGGTCAGTTTCTCCTTATGTTTGTTAATGATATAGTTTACATCTTGATTCTCCAATGCTGTGGCATCCAAAATACTGATCAGCTTAGACCACTGATAAATAACAGATTAGCTAGACTGCAGTCCTTGCTAAAGTAGTCAATGTCAATCATAGTTGAAATTAACACTTAGAAATCTAGGATTACTTACTTATTTTGCAAGCCTTCATAAGAACACCTCTCTTTTCATCACTGACATGGGGAGAGAATAAAGGGAAAAGAAAGCAGGAGTAAGAGTAAAGGAGGAAAGAATGAATGAAGAGTGAAAAAAAGAGAGAAAATCAGATACAGAGAAACAACTCTGAGTTCTGCAGAGAAAAAAGGCCACAGCTTGCGGTCACATATGCATGAATTACCTGACTGGGGAATTTTGGGGCACAGGAAGATATACTCAGTTCCACTTTTGCTGTTCCATTTTTTTAAGATCTACTTGCCAAAGGACTGGCAGCATCCTCCTTTGTACTCTGCCCCCAAGTCGGGAGACCTAATGAGGCTTCCTCTCTCTGGCCTGAAACACTGAGTGCTTCAAAAAATAACACTGCTTTTCTGCATAGACTGCTTCTTCACTGGTGTTTTACTTAGATTTGGGACTGACCATGCATGGAAGGACCTTCATCATTCCTGAACCTCAGACATTAAATAACAGTAACATCCTGAGTAAGTGTGACAACATCAAATGTTTCCTCTCCACATTTTCAGAGTCCTCAGCTGGAAATCTTTGTACCATGCTTTAGTTCTTTATAAGATTAAATTTACATTAAAATGTAGACACTATTGCCAAGTTTTGATAAGAAAATGTGATTTTGGGCCAGCAGAGATTATTAAGAAGTCTTTCTAATCCACATTAAAAAATGTGCCATCCAACTTAGATTTATTCATGATAATAGAATAGATAATAGATAGATTGATAGAGATACCTTTATTATTCTGTGTTATCTGTCAGCTGGTTCTGAACTTGGGCAGGAAGTCTCAACAGTACATTTCTAGAGCAGAGTTATTTCCTACAGGATTAGTGTATTTGCATTAAAAGTAGACCTGACAGCATACAAAAGAGTATCTATTTCAGATGTAGAAGAAATGGTTTCTAGTCCCTTCTCTTCTCAAGGAATTGTGCGATATTAAATATTTCACCTAATCTCCCTACACCTCACTTTATTTATCTATACATTAAATTCACTAGATTCATATTATACAATTTAATAGACCTCTCAAACAATACAATTAATTTTAAATGCTATGTATCTACCTATTTTATACCTATCAAAATAGGTGAATAAATAATATGGAATTTCACTATACAACTAATAAAGAAGCATTCCAGCATATAAGAATGCAAGAATATACATAAGTGCTATAACAATTTTTCTATAATTAAAACCGCATACAGGTGATGAATCCTATATAATATTTTAACAGAATATATATTATCTAGTTGCTTTAAGATAATGCTCTTTTTAAAATCCAGATAATATAAATAAACTAGTGAGCTATGTAAATTTAAAAAATGATGGAATTTCTTGCTGACTTGAGTTTAATTGATGTCTTGAATTTTTCTATTCCTGTCCACAGTGCACCCTACTCTGTGACCGTGACCTATCAGTTGTAATTAAGAAATGATCTTTAAGAGGAAAATATATTGTATCCAGAATGCATTTTGTTTAGTCAATCGAAATGAGCAGGCAGTCGATTATTATGTCAAAAGCAGGCAAAGAGGTGTACCACTTCTGATGACCAACAAGTGGAACCTCTGTAATGACCTTAGAGGAAAAAAAAATCTTTCCCAGTTTGAATAGAGTGAACATGGTAAATCTTTTATAAGATAACCCTTTATCCAAATAATTTTTAAGAAAAGTAAAATGGTATAAAATTAAGACATATGTGGCTGATTTAAGAATTAATAAAGACATAGGACCCACCAGCAGAATTAATATTCAAATGGCTACATTGTCTCCAAGGCACTTGAATATCAAAAAGGAAGAGGAGATTTTATTGATCTAGGAAATGGCCACAGGTTATGCTGATTGTATATAATAAAGACTATTGATTTTGTTAAGCAGAAAAATGGCACTTTAAAAAGCCCATTTTATATCAACTGCAACTGAATGGTACTTTCTACCAGTCCAGAATTTTTCAGAATTATTTTTATTGGAGCAAAAAGTGTAATTTGTCAGGAACATCCTTTACATCAACAGAGTGGGAGTTCATTGCTTTAATGAAGGTTTTCCTCTAACATCTAAATTGAAATTGCAATCTATTCAACTGAGTTAAAATTGCAGGCAATGTTCTCACTGCAATAAAAGGACTTCATACTAAAGAATAATTTCTTTAGCTTACACCGCCTAAGGAGTTTGAGAGGGAAGAGATTTCTTCCTAAGCAAATATGGATACATTCAAAAGTTGATGATGATACTTGAACAAAAAGCCAATAGACATTATTTCAGTAAGTTGTAATTATTTCAGTGAGTAATAAAACCTAAGCTATAGGTTGAGGAGGAGTTTTTGCAATCTCCCACTGAATCACTGTTTATTGATGTTTTATAGTGTGCTGATGGAGGTGACAGAGCTTGCTACCATTTTTTGAGCCTAATAGTGTTCAATATGGTCACTAGAAGGTGAATGTTTTGCTTTGGTGCTTTATCATTCACAGATTTATTATAAAATAAGTTGTTGGTAGACAGGTTAGCAACCTACTTTCACTTAGTTCACCAGATATGTAGCTATCTCTGAAACTGATCTCGAATTCTGCCAGGGGACACAGCTACATTACACTGTCCAGGTTCACTCTTGGTAAAGTATGACCATGTGGCCGAGATCTAGCCAATAGGCTGTGAGAAGTGATACATGCCAATTCCAGGACTGGGCCACCAAAGATTTCCCTATGTACTCACCCATGCTCTGTTCCCTTTTCAGCTGGCTGCAATGGAGATGGCCAAGGTAAAGTGAAGACAAATGTTGAAGATGGCCTAACATTTACCTTCCAGAATCCCTGATTGATGACGTGAATAAGAACTTCCCTGCCCTGCTGTCTTTTTGGCTCACTCAGAATTATTATATCAGCAAGAAATAAACTCACTATGTTTGTGCTGTTTATATTTGGCCAATTATTTGTAAGAATAGCTAGCACTATATTTACTAACACTGAATTTTCTACCTTAAAGAGGATATTGCTCTAAAAATAATCTAAATTATGGATGTTGACTTGTGTTATGTTTTGAAAGGCAGGCAGCAGACACCAAGGAAACATATAGATTGGAAAGCTTGAGCAGTTTGCTATACTCTTACAGAACACTTGGTCAAACTGATGCTAGCAACAATTTGAAAGAAAGACAAATGTTTGCCAGGCCTGTGTCCCTAAAGGAATATGTTGGAAAGACCCGGAATGGTACAATATATTGTTTTTACTTTTTTTCTTTCTCTTTTTAACATAATACAAGAAAGAGATGACTCAAAAAAGGAACTGTCTGGGTCACAAACAAAATTGAAAGGGAACAGAGAACATTCAAAAAATGAAAACTCCCAGGGTTAGAAAGCTAGCAGCTGCCAGATCCTAAACAATAGCATGTAAGTCTAAAAACATTTTAGATCAACAAATTCCATAAAGACATCTCAGCATAAAAACATTTAAAGTAAGATTCAGCCCGGGAGCAAATATCAGGTGCTCAGTGGAAAATTGGTACCTTCCCTCTAAAGCCTATTTTTACCCAAGCTTCAAGAGGATGAGATGACACAGAGAAGAAAGAAATAAGAAATACTGGACAAAGAAATAAGAAAGACTGGAGAAGCAGACCAAGTAAAATTTTTGAATCTCTTTACTGGTCCTAGAACTACTTTAAAGCAAATTGGTCCAAAGTAGTAGAAATACTATAGGAAATGTGATTTCCCTGACTCTGTCTTGAGAAAGCCTATGTAACAAATCTTGGATTCCCAAGCTCTCCTCAAAAGAAAGCAGACCATGTAAACTGTGCAGCCCTCAAGCACACCTTCAGACGTGGCCATCAAAGATAACGTATGAGATACGACCTTCCAGAGGGTGAAATTAGGGAGCCACAGAGAAACACTGGAAAGAGCTTATTCTAGAAGCAGAATCTGAGTATAGTAAAGGAATTTTCTCCAGAAAGGGGAAAAGAGTGTTCATTAATAATGCCTGCCCAACAGAATTGTATTAGGGCTATGGACTGGTAATGGCTTATGTCTCTCTTTCTCTCTCTCTATTTTTTTTCCCTAAATTGAACATGTGTAATTTAGTATGTGTGTGCTTTCCCATATCTGTTCCTTTCTTGTATTTTGGGACAAAGTTAGAGGATAACTTGTCTTCTGCTTTATAGATGTTCAAGCAATGAGGAATTACAGATATCTTGGGCTTTGAGCTGTTTGCAATTACTTGGTAAGTTACTCTGAATCCATTCCCTTGGAGAATAGGTGGTTGCCTTTCTTTGGGAGATTGAGCACACATTGTTAGTCAGCAACCATAAGAATGGCCTGAGCAGAGAATAGTTGTCACCAAAACCTGTATTCTCCTCTTCAGCTTGGGCACCTAGCTCACATATCCATCAGCCACACTTGTGTCAGGGAGGAACATATGACTGACTTCTACCTTAAAGGATATGCACAGAAATACACCACTCTGGGGCCTGGCTCATAAAACCTCCCTAACATATTCTTCTATAGTCTTTTTCTCTGTTCAGTAGCCTCACCATTGATATTTGAACATTAGGTTTTAGAAGTCATAGTTAGAGATAACAGAACATTTCTCATCCTGGATTTCTGCACAGTTTTGTGGGAAAGAGCCTCTCTTCTATCTCTATATCTGCCCAGGATATTATATGAGCAAGAGGAACTTCATGCTTGTAAGTATTAAAGATTCATGGACCAGAATTTTTAAGTACCTAATATTAATCTAATACCTAAACAAGGTATATAAACGAAACAATCTAATAATCTGAATACGGAAAATGTGTTCCTTGTTTTTCCTCTGTTAAAAAATACTATAAACTATAAGGATAGAAAAAAATTTGAATAATAATAAGACTCAAAATAAAAAGCCTCTATCTGGTGATTAAAGTTCTGCTTCAATTAAGAAAGACATTATAAAGAAAAACTGATAGAAGTACTGACACAGCTTAAAAATGCCAAATATTTTTACATTTAGATGTGCCTATAATTCAAAACTGAGGGGAAATGCTGTAAGAAATAGGAAATATGATGTATGGATAGATGTACATTTTGACTTCCTTTAGATTTGAATCTCTTCTTTAAGCTTTGTAACACTTTGAGTAGATTTTCTTCCCCAAATATGAAATTAAAAATATTTCTATTAGTTTGTCATTTCTAATTTAAGCCGTTATATATCTTTTGAAATTTTATGGAAACTCCATATAAGAATCAGTTTTATTGCATTCATAAGAAGTTACAAATATTATTGCTTGCTAACAAGCGTTTCTTCCTATCAGTCCAGTTTGAATAAACTAGTTTCATGATTACATCATCTAAGTTATGCACTCCTGAACTCCCATGGCAATTTGTAATTTTATATCACTTTTGTACTTTCTGCTATACATCATTGCTATCTTTATAGTTTTCTTTATTAATTAACATTATAGAAAGCTCTTTGAATATTTTCACCTTTGTTCATCCTTTATCTCCAAGCCTCTAAAACATACTAAAATTATAATTTTTGCTTTGCTCAGTAAAATGCTGTATTTATTCCTTTATCAGGCCTTTTGGGTCCTACACTGTACCAGAACATAATTAGAGCTAAATCTTTGAGAATATGATGGCAGAACAAATTACAAAAGATAAATTCTGTATAATGATTGGCTGCACCACAGCTGTCAACATGGCTTACCGAGTCCTGAGTTTTCTGTCTGATGTAGTTTTCATTTCTGTTACTACTCATGGTCCCTGTTTCTTAGGTTTGGCAACCACTGACTCCCTGTGGTCTGTCCAGTCTGAATTCTCACTTGCTTAAATGTAATATGCAAAATGGATGCATACTTCAATTTACTAAGCATAATGACTATTTTTAACCAACACAAAACTGTTTAAAATAATATTTGTGGAGGTAAAATATTAGCAAAAAAAATTTAACACAGTTGTTTTTCCTACTTTTAACAAATTTGATATTACATTGATTTTAGATGCAGTGAGTACAGTGCTCAAGGAGTTAATAGCTTTAAAAAAGACAAGAAACAAACAAAAACTCAATGAGTCTCCTTGGAAAAGGACTGTGAAAGTAAACGAAATAAATAGAAGCAGACCTTGTTTTTCCTAAGAGGATACACTTAGAGTCAGATAAAGTGGGATGTACAAAAGGAAATTAACTCTTTGTTACATATGAAACTTTGGTCATGTATGAAAATTTGTCTCTGACGACCTCATGGTACATATGGGGTATCACAAACATAATTTATGTCTATCATACATAAAATATGTAATTTTGTATTATATATTATAGATATACTTTATGAGTTAAACATATATGTCTATATATTAATGTTTTCATATCTATCAATAGAAACTGTAAGCATATTTTCATTATAATCCTCAGAGAAATAAATATAAATATATTTGCCTTTTTGTAGCTCAACATTTGACAATTATAAAGGCAATAGCTATGCTTTTCTTTCTAAAATCCTTTTCTAAATTTAAAAAATAATGATTAATGGGTCTTTTTAAAAACAAAACTGGTGAGGGAAGTAGATAGAGGAAGGGAGGCAGGAGAGGAAACTGGAGGTTACGAAGAGGCATTCGTCACTCTGGCACCAGTGTTAGTAGGTGAAAGTGGTTGATTCTTTTCTCGGTTGCAGGAGAAAGAACATATTGCGCAATTATGTCCTGGGCTGAATAGACTGTTGGCATTCAACCAATTAATAATAACAAGAATGAAAACAACTCCGTCTGCGATAAGAATAAGCCTTCCAATATTAGTCACAGTCTGCTTAGCTTTAGGTTGGCTTAGATAAATGTAGTAAAGACAAGGAAAACATCCCACTCCACACTTTTTGGCTAATTTAATATCTTTGCTAAGTGCTTAGGTAGTACAGTGACAGACATGAAGAAAAATGCATGAATTGATTGCACTGATAGATAAATAGAGTCCATTTTAGCCCAAAGAAAACCCTTATAATTAGATGTGAATACCTGGTTTCTTGCCATCCATCACATATGCACACTTACGAAAGTATTTTTGTAATGAATTAGAAATGAGTAATATTTCATGATACTCACAATGTACTATACACATCCAGCCATAAATGGCTCTGTCTGTACTGACAATTATAAGATTCAGAAACGGTTCAACTCTTTTCAAAGATCTTTCTCTGCCAGAAAATTTTGAAAACTTAGCATTTTTAAAACACTTCAGTCATCCAGATTTCACAAATGTTTTGTAAAACTTTCCTGAAGCAACAACTGAAATCCAGCACAAGTTCTTAGCAAACAGAAACCCAACGATAGGTGTTTAGTCCATACATTTAGGAGATACAGACCACATTTAAATGTGTTACAGCTCTATTTGAACTAAATAATACCACTAAAATCTGCTAATATGGCAAAGTGTGCATTTTAAGTAGAATTTCATTTAGTGAAAAAGCAACCATACATGTTTTAGTTTATACTAAGACCCTAACACTGAGCCAAGAGCAGAATCAAATAATTACACAGTGTGATCTCTAACTTAGCAAGAAAGAGAAAACAAACATAAGGAAAGAAGGAAGAGAAGAGAGAGGAGTGGGAGAAGAAGGAGTTAGGAAAGAGAAAGGAAGGGAGAGAAGATGGAGAGAGGTGGAGAGGGAGACTAAGAATAAACTGAGATGTCTGATTTAATCCCACTCAGATGTAATCAGCATGAGAGACACTGATCAGGTACACACACCAAGCACACCACTGTCAAATGATGAGTGGAATAAATAATGAGCAAAGACCTAAAGCCTAAAGCAAGATTGAGATTCTATATTATACTGCAGCAGGGAGTGAATAACTGTAAAATTGTGAGATAAAAATAATCATCCCTGAGCATATATGAAGGTAGAGAAGAGGACTGACTGTCTTCTCTGTGTCAGGCTATAGTCTCCCAAATTCGTCCTACAGAATAAGGGAAAGCAAGAAGCAACTTTACCACAAATGTTTGAGTTTATTCCTTAAAAATTCTCACCCAAAGTTCCAAAGTAAATGAAGCCAAATGGCAATGACTATAATGTTTAAAAATAAGAAACAAATACATCAGATTATGTCTAAGAAAATTTACTTGCTATAGATAAGACAATTTGCCTGCTGCCTTTTCTTTTAAGCTTCTGGCTGTCATCAGGGCAATGGGGTGGGATTCTTCAAGTCCTGTTTTTAAATGTTTATTTCTGAGGAGGAATAGATAAGGGGGAATTGATTATTTTTATTAAATTTCACAAGGATTTGGAGAAATATTTAAAAGATTAGTTTAAGAGATTTTTCTTTCTTTCATTCTTAGGAAATTTCTCATTTTTAGGAAATGATTACTAAAATGACAACAAAAATAATTAATGAAGCTGGTGCATAAAATTATTAATGAATCTAAATTGCCTCACAGCCTTATAACTCCTTGCCTCAGGTAAACATTTGACAATAAAAATGAATAAAATACATTTGGACAATTAGAAAATAATGAAAAACATTCAAGAATGACATTTGACAAAGGCAGATAAGGGAATATTGAACTTGAAAAAATGAGCATTTATAGATCAGCTGCCCCTGATGTGATACATCATAGATTATTAAGAAAATTGTGCACCAGTATATTGAATCACTCACAATTAGTTTGGGGCCAAAAGGAAAATGGACTACACCTAATTAATGATGACAATGAAAGATGTTGATTCAGTGGAAGATGTTTATAAATTATAAATGAGATAAAAACATATAAAACTAAGAAAATAACTCTACATTTATCACACATGTATAAACCTAACAAGAAAGCAATAATAGAAAGACTACTATTGGAGGGAAAAAGGACTTTGGACAAGCTGCTTGATGTCTTTGCACTTGAGTTTCCTCCCCTGTTAAAAACACCAAGATCTGCATCCAGTACTGAAGTAGTTAAGGTGTTAACAAGGTCTAGCTCATTAATGTGTTATCAATGGGAAACTAATACATGGAATCAACTCTAACCTACAGAGAGTTAGACTAAATTCTACTTTAATCTACATTCTTGGAATTGTTTATTTCTTGTTATAATGATCTCTGAATTCTGAGTTCCTCAAAATCAGTGCTTCTGACAACATATCTTAAATTAAACCATGCATATATATCCAAAGGGGGTAAAAGAGATAGTCCAATAACTATCTATCTTAATTATTATCACTAATCAGTTATAAATATTAGACTCGTTCAAAATATTATTTATAATTGTAAAACTTAAATAAGAAAGGCTAAAGAAGATATTTTATGTAAAATGTAGTTAAAAATAACCTCTTCAAAATATTTTTGTGTTATTTATGCCCATACCTTAAAGGTTATATCTTATAATAAAATTAAGATTCATTTTTACTTATTTTCCTTGATATTAAGAAAGTCTTCCAATTCAATGGATAACAGTCTTCTTTTAATCCTTTCTATGCATGAAACTGGCCTTTTTCAAATGCTTATTATTTTTCCTTTTTTTATATATACCTGCTGACTTCAAAACTGTTTTAGGTCATAAGTTTTAGGAATAATATTTAAAAAGGTCTTTGTGAAAAATTTACAGAGGAATGGAAAAAAGCAAGAATACATGATATCTAGTTTGCTTTGTTTATAATAACATATAGTATTAATCAAGGCTTTGTTCAAATAAATTGAAACTGGTTCAATTTCCTCTTGTCTTAGAGAAGAATATAAATGTTGTACAATTATATAATTGATTTTGTGATTCAAAAGGGCTCTTTGGGAGAGATAATTTATAAAGGCTTACGTAAGTGGTAAATTAATATTTCCTTGGAATCTGGAGATTTTTGTCATTGAAATATTGGATTTACAAATGTGCAAAGTTATGATCATCAAAGATTTTTCTCACAAAATATGCCCCTCAAAGTTTTCCTTATATTTACAATTTTAAATCCAACCTAATTCTTCAACTTCATCTTAAATTTTGGTTTTCTTTCATTCTTTAAAAAATGAACTATGAAGGAAGGACATAGATATGGATATATTAAGTAGAAAGAAGAGTTAATCAATTAGTTAAACTTCACTATTAATATTTCAACACCTATACACATTGCTTGTTTTGGTTATAGCTTACACGTTCTTCAGAAAAAGAATACTTGATGTTAGGAAATTGAAATAGTAACATTGCTGAATTTTATTTATGGGTCATATGTCTTATTACAATAATGTATTAATCAAAAGCTTTCATATACATAAAATTTCTTCTGGTTCATCACTCTCATTTTGTTTATATAGCTACATAGAGTTTCACTGTGTCTATAATATTAATACTGGGCAAATAATAACCTTCAAGGCATCAGATGAAGTCTCTGGTGATGTCACATTCACTCTGACATTTATACTGACTTCATTTATGACAGACTGAAGGTGATGAACAGGTCCAAGCAAGAGGTCACCTTGTGTCAAGACTGGTATACAATCTGTCAAACTCAGTGACTGTGAGTCTGCTAATGAGGAATTAACTAGACAGAATGCTGCTATTTGACTGTTTTCATGCGCTCCAAACCTGTTAAACAATGCTAATCAGGTGTTTATTAAGTGAAACCATTATGCCAAACTTGCTGCAAACCTCACCATATGTCAGAAAGGTTGTAACATATTATTCATCCATTTTAAAGCTAGATTAATAAGAGTCATTCACTGAACTTTTCTTTTCTTAGCCTTTGGCTATGATTGGAATCAAGGTTATACTTTTATTTCATTTTTTTCTTTGAATGGATATGCTTAATTCCACAAAACTGTTTTAGGCTTTTTTTAGACAGTGCTTCTTGGTGAAAAGCCCTTTTCATTTACTGCTGTATTGAAAGTCAGCTCTTTTAATGAGATTAAAAGAAAGAAAATGTCAACTTAAGCAAAATTGATCAAACTAATATTTTTAATAATGGAATAAAATCTTTATTATATAGAATTACACATTTTAAGCTCAAAGAGAGCACATTACTTTTTAGGACTCATCATTTTAAAAAATTAGGAACAAGTAGGCAGTTGCAAATAATTCCTGAATTGGGTACAGCTGTACTTGAAGATGTATAAGGACTTTTGCTAATTAATATTTTATGAGCTAACAGCTCCTTTACATTACAAGGTATTACTTATAAGCATCCCCGTAAATAGATACAAAATAGATCAAACATTTCCCTCCCTAGCTTGATAGTATCTTCCTTCTCTCTAAGACCAGTGTAAATGTTTACTTATTCCATAGAACCTTCTAGATCTTACTCTATATGAACTTTCTAGTTATTTGTGTACTGTCTGAGTTTTACCACTATATTTTCATTTTATGATAATGAAAATAGCCTTTATGTCAGAAGATCTGAGTTTACATGTTGAAGAATCAACCTACTAGTCATATGATCTTGAACTGGTCGTGCAATCTATCAATTATCAAATCTGAATCCAAATATTTTCCTTGCATGATTTTTGGAAGAACACAAATAAGTTTATATACATGCAAATTTTAATTTAAAAGTACTTTAAAATTAAAGGTAAAATGCAAGTTCTTATTACCCTTATAAAAATATTTTAAACGTCTGTGAAAGTATTTTGTAATCATTTATGTCAATAGTACCATTTTTACAAGACATCATTATCACACTCCTCTCTCTGTCACCATCTTCATTATCTCACACATTTTACATGCTTAGATATTTCTAACCAATTAGATCTTAAGCTAAATGTAGGAACTACAGCTTTAACATTTTTAAAAAGTTGCTTATCAAAAATCACCTGAAATAATAATGTATTATAAAGATAAGGCAGTAAATAATATTTTATTGGTTGCCTCCATATATAGGAGACTTAGTGTCCAACCTAGCGGCCTCAGCTTCATTTTTTCAGGCTTTTGAAATTCCCTGAAGAAAGTTCACATGTCTTGGAAATCTGCAAAGATCTTCAGTTGCAAAATTGGAATTCAGTGTTCTTTCTGGAGATTCCCAAAACATTGTACTTCGTTCATCAGAGCACTTTGAATAGCTCACTAAACGTAAGTTCTGTGAGACATAGGGACTATTTATATGTGATTAGCCTAGAACAAGAGATGGTACAGCATATGTGTTCAATATAAATATTCTTTAATTTGCTGACTGGAGGAGTGCTTGATGCCCAATTTTTATAGCGATCAAAATAAATTAAACAGTTTAGATCAAAAAAAGATAAGAATATGGACAAGGATTTCCTTTTAATTTGGTTCTTATGAGTCTTTTTGCCTGATAACGATGGACAGAGATACTCCCTACTCATGCTTCCATGCTCTCCAATAATTTGGACACTAGAGCAAATCACAGATTATGTAAATGATCATAGACATGGAAGAACAACCTCAAAATAATTTAAATTTCAGAATGGATAGTTTTAGAGACATGAAGTTGTAAAGGCAAATGAAATATGAATGTTTATCTAGCCTAGCCTCCAAACTATATTAGTTAATCAATCTATAAAAAGTACTACACATTGATGTTCTTTCTCTGAACATTTTTAGTCCAAAACACTCATTCTTTGGAAAACCATGTATAATTCTAATTTTTAATATTTAGAAAATAATTGAACTTAATGATATTGCAAATAATTTCATCCATAATTTTCTTTTCTGCTATCTGAAGCAAACTAAGAATTTTAATTGCTCTTCATGATAGCACTTCCATACTTAATCACAGTCAGTAATGTAAACCCATCTTCTCAAAACCTCAGCATTTTCAATCACTCTGTAATAGGGAAGAACAAATTTGACTCATATTAGATCTGTTCCTTTGGCTCTAACCCTATGCTTTGTTTCCCATCCTTAGTCAACTTGTTCTACAGCTTTTGTGAAAAAATGTTGCCTATAGCCTGAAATATAGAGGCTAGCCCATTCTTAAGGCTTTACCCTTTAAAGATGTAACACTTTCCCATTCATATAGAGATAAAAAGTTGCAAAACAGAGAACAACACTTGTCCTGTTGAACGTTTACAGGAACATCATGACCCGACCTACATGGACAGCTGCAAGAACAAAGGATCCCAACACCAAAAGATTTACAACAACCAACTGCTCCCCCTCCACTTTTTAGTATGAAAGGAGCCTGAATTCTGATTTGGGTAAGATGGTTCTCCAGGACATTAGTTTCCCATCTTCTAGGTCTGCTGGCTTTTCAAATAAAGTCATTATTCCTTACCCATACACCTTATCTTCCAACTTACTGGCTTATTATGGGGCGAGCAGACTGAGTTTGAACTTGGTAACAACTCTGCACAATATACATTTTTAGACCCTTTCAGCATCATTACACTAAATATCCTAAGCAAGAGTCCTATTTCATTCCTCTTGTTAACCTTGATGTATTTAAAGATATAATTACTGTTGATCTTAGCATTCATAATATTTCTGTTTTTACTAGCCTGAGACTATTTTATGAAGTTTATGATATTCTTTTAAATTCATGTAAATTCTATGTTCTTCCTTCCATATTTAGAATACATCTTTTCAAAAATCTAATTTTATTATATGGGAGAACACTCTAAAATTTAACAAGCCTTCATTATGTGCTAGCTCTTTGGCTTTAGAAATTTCATTTATTTCTTAGCATTAGCCTTCAAAGAAGCAACACTTCCTCAGCTGAGTACTATTCGAGGTAGTGGATTTATATTAGAAGCCATGTTATATCTAAACAAACAAGTCAACAGCGCAACCAACCAAAAAAATAATAATAATACCAAACAAACACAAACCCAAAACAATAGTGATCTTCAGTATAACTTCCTTCAGCAAGGGAAACATGTAGAACCTGAAACACTTTGAGAAAGAGAAGAAAGAAGCTCTCCTATCTTATTTTCTTTATAAGACATTTGCTCATGAAAATTGTTTTATCTCTGGTGTTCTGTTTTTCTTGGTTTATATGACTTTTGCTAAATGGAGATAGTTGAATTCCTTGAGTCAAAGGCACCTATAGGGGAAAGCTATTGCATCATTGCCCTTCCTTCTATTTTATAAGTTGAAATGCAGAAGGGGGAAAAGAATCTTAGTCACATGGCCAGATTTGCATTAGCCACACAACTGCACAACTGCAACTAGTGTATGGACTTATTGAGAGGACGGACTCTGACTCATGGACCTCTATGAATGTACACATATCTATCCAAAAATAATTTCAATGAACAGAGAAATAAATGAATCCAAGAAAACTGAATCAATTAGATGAATAAAGAACATAGATTTGAAATTTAAGTGAATACAGAAGAGGAATAATAATAGCTTTCATTTATTATTGTCCTTCAACTTGCTAGGCTGTTTTCACACACATATCCTTTAAGTCATTTATTAAAAAAACAAAACAAAACAAAACAAAACAAAAAATAAACCTTAAAATTAAGCAAGTTGTGTATTAATATCTCTACTTTTCAGATGAGGAAATTTTGGTTTATGGAATTTACACATCCGGAAGTGGCTGAGCCAGATTTGAACCAAGAGCCTTTTACTCTAAGATCTGAGCTATTTCTCTACATTTCAATAACTTGTCCTCTAAAAACTTGGTAAACAGTACATTTCAGAACTTCTTTTCTTGATAGACACAGAAAGTGGATGTTTTAGAGGAAACTAACTGGGATATTTCAATATTTACAAATTGTGTATTTTGATAAATGATGATTTCTTATAGATACCTATGTAGTTGAAGCCTGTCATTATTATTACATATGATCACAGAGTTCACAGCTATTTCACCCTATCCAAGTATTTTCCATGAATTAACACTCATGAATATGCTCTAGTCATATGTGATGATATACATCAGTGATAAATGTTAAGTATGTCTTGAGCAAAACATCTTCCATTGCCATATTTTATCATTGAGCATCATGCCATCAATTTCCAGTCATAGGAATAGCTTAATATAGCTAATTTACTGGGGTTAATGTCCATGTTCTTGTCCTGGATTCTGGCCATGATAAACCATGAGCATTCTCATGCATCCCTTTTCATTTTTTATTACATCATTTAATAATAATAACTGCTGTCTTCCATTATATTTGGTCTGTTTTACCTGGATTTTGTTTCTCCATTTGATTCTAATCTCATTGTAAACACTCCATAGTCTTGTCAGTAAGAGTTGTGCTCTCTTTGTTCTGCCTCTGTGTGTGTGTATGTGTGTGTGTACAACAAAAAGATGAATCTTTTAATACCTTATAGGCTTCCTTATATACTATTTCTCCTTCTAAAGATACACATTACTATTAATAAAATAGATAGACAACAGGACCTACACAGGGAACTAAATTCAATTTTTTGTAATAACAGATCATGGGAAATAATCTGAATATATGTATGTATGTGTATGTGTAACTGAATCGCTTTGCTGTACAACTGAAACTAACATTGTACATCAACCACACTTCAAAAAAAATTTTTAAAGCTATCTTTAATATAATATGTGAAAACATGACATCTGAGTTGAAAATTTTTAATTGCTAATCAAAATTTTATAGTCATTGTTGAAAAATCCTAAGTGTCTCATTGTGTATGAAGAAAGCAAGCAATGTCACACAGAGGCACTCACTCTTTATAGCATTGTTATGTTTTTGTCCTGTAAGGTTTGGGATACTTTCTGTTTTGGGTGCTTATTATCCAAAACATTGAGATGCAGACTAATTACATAAACATATTTTAATTTTAGAACTTTGAAAAAAATAAATGATTATAAACATAGGACCCATAGCATTGTTCAGGGCCCAGATAATTGAGGGCTGCTGAAGACTAAGCTTCTTAACTTTGTAGCAAATCAGCCATGTGATGTGTTAAAGCTTTCTCCTTTTATTAATATTATGGCATTGTGATGCACTGGAAAATACATGGGATTTAAAGGCCTATATATTGAGTATAAATTGCAGTCTTCACAGTTGCAAGCTATATGGAGTTGAAACTCTCAAATCTTGTTTCTTACCTTCATAAAATGGGTGCAGTAATACCTATCTGTTAGGTATTTTTGAAAGGTAATTAAAATAATATATCTAAATCTCATAACTCATAGTAGTTGTAAAATTTATATTATTTTTGCACCTTCAACTTGTCAATTCAATACATTTCTCCATTATAAATAAAAGGATAAATTATCTCTAACAAAATGTCTATAGAATGTGGAGACTTTCACACTATGGAACATTGTTTTTCCATATTAGAGCCATTCTAATTTTCTTACTCCCCTGAGCTGTTAACTCAAGTGAAGTTATACAGTGATGAATAAATAATTAACGTGATTGGTTTTTGTATATTTTTGTGTTCTTCGTTTTTCTTAATATTTCACAAAATCAAATGACTTGCATACACCTAGGCCTCTCTGCAACTTATCTTCCATCTATTTCAAAGTGAATATAAACAAGGCACTTCCTTTTAAGTTAGTAGAAACTCAGTGACCATACAGATCCTCTGAGTGTAGAACAAGGAGACAAAGAGGCTTTTGATTGTCATAAGGGAGAAGTTGATAGAAATTTAGACAACCCAAACTGACAGGATATTAGAGTTTTATACCCTAAAGCAAAAGTATTAAAAATACTTCCCTTTACACATATTAATAACCCTACAGATATGACGCAGGACATAACCTCACTCTGTGTAGTTTTTGTTCTGATTTACAGCTTCTATTTCCTTAATTGCTATTTCCGTTTCATGTTGAGTTTTTCTTTTATTTTCAAGTGTATAGATACATGTTGAATTTTTTTTTTGCAAGTAAAAATGTAGCCACTTGCTTGTCATTTAACCTATATTGTCTAGAAGAGTTAAAATTGAAATTAGCACATTATGAACTTAGTATTTCAAATCAAATATTCTTGTAACATGATGGGAAATAAATTAAGTTTTAGATTTTCATACAGTAGAGTATGTAACAATTTAGGCACTCAAGTTTAAAATTGAGTACCAATATTTCCATCTGTATTTGAAATTTTTATCAGTTATATTCACTTGAACTCACCACCACTTAAACTGCTATGCATATTTTTCAAATTATTTTAGCTATCAATATATTTAGATTATTAATTGTGCATTCATCATGCAGGACAGAGGTCTGGACACAAAAATGTGGACATTAGTATAATCAAGAATAATTTTAACTTATGGTGAAAAAGAACATCAAAATGAGTATATGTATGTTCATGTATGACTGAAGCATTGTGCTGTACACCAGAAATTGACACAACATTGTAAACTGAATATACTTATATATATATATAATATATATATAAACACACACATACTATATATACATATACATATACTATACTTCTGTGTGTGTATATATATATATATATAAAAGATAAACTAAAAACCAAAAAAAGAAGAATTTTAAAATATTTTAATGGTTTAGATTCATTATTAAAAAAAAATTATCCCAACGTTACTGAGAAATACTGGAGGGGAATAAAAGGATCAACGTAAAATCTTGCATTTTCTGCTGGAAACATATCTGTTTGAATAGTTTCCTTTTGCAATTCTCTGAAAAAGCTTCCAGTAATGTAGTTATCAATGCAAATAATAAATGTAAAAAAAAACTGGATGAAAGCCAAATCCATCAAACACTCCCTCCAAAAGATAACTTCCCATCGTCCATCCCAGATGACAGTGCCTTGAACATCTTTAACTTTTCCATCAGAACCATTTAGCATTACTATGCTTCTGCGCAGCTGGAACATCACTACCATTGTCAGAACCAGGCAAACAAATTTATGATGATATTCCTGGGAATATGGAACTAATGCAAAGGGGATTTCTCTGTAGTTCTTCATTAACATTTTATTCATTACAACAAGGGAGTTTTAAGAGTTTCCTTTTAAGCAAATTAGGTCACTGGATAAAAAACACACAGCATGGAAACACAGTGTATTACTACATAGAACAAAAGATCTGGTTAATAAATTATGATAATGGGATTAGTCATTTGCTAATGTTGAAAGGCACATTTAAATATTGTGGAATTAACTTACAGACAGAATTTTTTTTGTGTGTATTTATAGTTTCCTTGTCTATTTTTTTTTTCATGATGTTTTTGGCCATTTTTTTTCTCTGGGTGTCTGTAGAGCTCTTTAGATGCTTTGAATCATTTAAGATGAGAAAAATCCTTTAAGTAGGCAAAAGTTATGTATTTTAATGCTTAAATAAGAATCACCAAAATGTTGGGGAAAGCAATACAAGTAGATTGAGAAACAGACTCTGGGAAATGGTCTTCTTCGTGAGAAAGTCTCCTTCTTTTTCACAAGATCTGTTAAAGATGATCTCCCCCTAAAACAAACATACCAGTTTCTGTATTATCACCCCTGATCCAGATACAGTTTTTTTCCCCACCATTTTTGAAAGGACTTTGAAGTGTTGAACATTCTAAGTGAGACACTGATATTTTTTTCCCAAATTAATTTTTATATGATCCAAAAAGTTCTGTTCTCTCCAATGTTGTTTCAATATTTATTTACCAAGTAGGTTAAGAGGCTTAGGAGAAAATGAGAAGGATGGGGCTGGGGTGCTAATTCACACAAAGCACTGTCTTAGATTGGGTTCCACACAAGCAGACCCTGCTAAGAGTTAAAAAGCATGTGAATGATTCAGGGCCTACTCTTAGGAGAAAAGGAATGAAGAAAGCAGTATAGAGCACGTGAAGGATCTGAGCAAGGGTAGAAACTCCGCATGTGGATTGTATCCCACAGTTGTCTCACCTTGAAGCAAGGAGATCCTGTATTTTGCTCCCCCTTTTCCATCACTTATTGCAAGGGGGTTGGGGAAGATGATGTCTAAGCTCCCAAGAGGAGCTATTCTTGTTCAGCCTGAGGGTAAATTTGTAGACAGGACCAGGTCGAAGCTGCCATTAGCAGCCGACACACACAGCAGATGGGGCAGGGCACCCTGGCCAGATGATGGCCTAGGGATGGGTCTAAATAGGACACCAACATAGCCACTACAACTACCACTGAAATATTACACCAAAATATCTAGAAATATTATATTTCTATAATGCTTTATAATGTGCAAAATATTTTTACATTCATTATATGATTAGATACTGATAATACATGCATGGTACATACTATTACCATATTTGATATATGAATATGCTATAAATCAGAGATGAATTCACCTACTTCAGTTTACATAACATTAAATTGAAATAGGACTCAATCCTATGTCACTATTGCCTATTATGTTTTCACAATATCTTTCATTGATTTTTAAGAATGAAAAAAATTGATGTACTAAGAGTTCAAAGACCTTGTTCAGTGTTGCAGAGATAATAAGTAAAACTAAGGTTTGCATCCACTTACTACTGAAAACATTACACTGTTTTAGTAAGTAATATTTGTAAATTATTCTTTTATACATAATATTAGAAATTGAGTATTTCAGAAAGAAAATTTTAAACATATTCTGTATTTAATACATCTTCTGTTGGTAAAATATTAGTATTATATAACAAAACGCCAGTTACTCAAAGAGAAAGATACTTTATGGTACAAAATGAGAACAAGAAATGATTATATTACCCAGCCTGGCAACGGGAAGGCAAATAATTAGGGAAGCCTCCCTTGGTGAAGTGATGATGCTGGAAAAATGAGAATCTGCTAAACAAAATTTTAGAGGGTAGAAAAAGAGTAGGCATTCCTATTACCTTATATTGTGCCCAATACATAGATGGTCTTCAATATATCTCTCTGAATGAATGAATCACTAATTTTAGAAAAGCAGGTAACAGAACCAAAACTCTGATGACAAACACCATGAAGCACGTGTGTGAAGGAGTAAGGATGAGACTGAGATGAGAAAGAAAAGGTAGGAAAGGGTCTGACCGTGATGTTTTTTTTATGAAAGGATTAAGGAGTTTCTCTGTGTTTTGAGGTAATGGAGACATTGAAGTTCTCTTAGGAAGAGAGTATCATTTTAGGGCTTGCTTATATTGTATAGAGCAATCTGGTGGCTTTCTAGAGATTAACATAGATGGACAATGGGACTGGAGTCCAGGATATCAATAAGGAAGATAAACCATAATCCTGGCACAGATGGCCTGAATGAGCACAGTAGGAGCTGAGTTAGAAATGAGTGGATATAGATGATAGATAAAACTCCTAATAATCATTTAGAGTGGAAGTATGATTCGAAACTGATTTGACATTCCTGGTCTTTGCTATATCAATTTTTATGACACAAAGGAAAATGATTATATAATGCTATTTTTTCTTGATGAAATGTATTAATGCATACTGTTTTGATTTCCATAGGCAGAGATACATAAATATATATATAAAAGATATATGTATATTGTATACATATATAAATATGTACATGTATATGTGTGTGTGTATACAGACACACACGCACACACAGAAATGAGAAGTTTGTGTGTGTTTGTGTACATAATATGTATATACACATATATGCACATATGTACCTCAGAAGATAGCCTCTGAAAATAACTGGTTTACATGCTTAGGATACCCCACTGAAGAATCACTTCATAATGAATGCACAGATCTTGTACAACAAATTAGACAGACAGAAACTAGTTTGGAAACAATCCAAGAGTAATAATTCCATTGGGATTATGTATTTTTTTCAATAATTTTCTCATTCTCTCTCACCTCCCCTGCTATTTTCTATAATCCTTACCATCTCAAACACACTAAAACAATAGCCATTTAAGTGGAAGAAACCCCACAAAAATCATGCAAGAATACAAAATAGCAGGGCCACAGGCCCCATCAATTATGATTTTCCTGTCTCTTAAATAAATCGACTTCATTTTCAGGTGAAAAAAAGATCCCTGGAACTCAGTCTACTCTTGACAACTAGAGCAAATGAAATTTAGAATATTACTAAGATAATAAAAGCTAACACTGCTTTCTGTAATCTCAATTTTCTCCTTGCATGTAAATGTGCTTTTCATCTTAATTGGTTGAATTGACACAGCCAAAGACAAAGAACCAACCTTACAGGCCAGGCTCCTATCAGCTTTATTAGAAAATGGACTTTATTGTCCAGCACAAAAAAGATTTGTTGAAGGGGAAGTGTGGAACAAAAGTTCCCAACAAAGTAAGATAAAGTCACATCGAAAAAAATGTACACAGCCTTATCATAAATAGAATGAGCCACATAAGAACTAGAAATACAAAAACATATTATTTGGAGGAGCTGATCATCAGAGACTAAGCACATGGGCATGCCCTTTTAATAGAGTGCCTTCTTCTCTTGCCCTAGATGTAAAATTTAATTTTTAGCCTCATTATTTCTACAAACTTAAGATTTTTTGTTTAAAAAAGTGACCTGTACTGAGTTTAAATAACCATATCCCCAGATATATTATATTCACATAAATTATACAGAATATGTACTTATAAAAACATTTCATGGATAATACACACAAAAATGTCAAAGTTGTAATAAATATGATATTGTAAAAGCATTTATTTTATACAAATGCCCATACATAGTCTTAGGAAAAGATAATCCTCAAATTCTCACTCTAATCTGAATTTTTAATTATTTAAAAATGTATACAGCTTTTTTCAATTCAAAAATTGAGAGCTGGTAACACCAACTATTAGGAATTTTAATATTCATTATGTAGATGTTCACTGATAGAATTTTCCCCTTTATTTCATTTTTACTTAAAGTTTAACAAATTTCAACCAACTCACACCACCTCAAGTGAAGAGGGGGGTTTATGTTCTTTAATAAATGAAAATCTATGGAAATACTGGATTCAGAGACTCACCAGATGTTACATATTCTCTTTCTCCTCCTCCCTCCCCTTCTCCCCACTGCTCCTCACTCTCCATAGCTGAGTTCTTCTTTCTCCATGCTGGCTTAACTCTGAGACAGGCTCAGAAAATTAAGAGCTGTTTCTATTTTCCTTCAGAAAATTTACAGGCTTAGCTCTGATTGGATCACATCTCCAAACATAAACCAATCACTCTGGCAGAATGAACGTGATTGATGAATTAGCCATACCTAAGGTTTATACCAACTTCTGAAACCAGGTGTAGAATGAGCTCCACTCAACTTCCATGGCCAGGAACTGGGGAACTGGATGTTTCCCATGGCATATCTAAATGCTATAATGAAATGAAGATACTGAGTAGTCAGGCAAATAACACAGGTCTCCTACAAGGGTCAGAAAACTTGAAATGTAGTAGAAGGGCATTTTGCACACCATTTAAAGCATTAGCAAAAGCATGATACTGGGATGGTGTGAAACATTTAGGGAAAATAAGTAAGCCATGATGAATGAAGAGTTGACTATACATATGAACCCTGGGAATGTGATTTAGCTAGTCAGAGAGACTGAAATAAAGGTAGATTAGGTCATGTCATAGAGGGGCATGAATGCCAGGTTAAAGGTTTGAGAGTGTGAAGCCATTCAAGCTTTATTAGAAGGGACAGGCTTGACTCAAGCTTTTCCTTAGGGAAGTGAATTTTCAGTAGTAGCCTATATGAGCTGTAGGTGACGTTTCTAGTATCAATTAAATGACATTAGGTAAGTAGAGATCTGGGGTTTTGACTGTAATGGATTGTAAGAAATGCAAGAACGGTAAACATTTCTAGTAGCAGAATAATTATGCAGACAGGAAAACAAGAGAAATGGAGAGCTCTAAAGTGATCAATGTTTTAAAACATTTTAATTAGGAAAACAGAGAACATCAGTCTAAGATAAGAAAATACTGAATCACTATTCTGTACACCTGAAATTTATATAATATTGTAAACCAACTATACTTTGATTAAAAAATGTAAAACAGACAAAAAAATTGATCCTATGCTCAGTTTTATCTGAGTATATCTGTATTTACTCACTAAATGGGACTTCCAGTTGTGTTTTAAATGGCAGGGGAAATAAAAATCCTATTTCAAGATCATTAAAGTAATGATGTATGCAGAAGAATATGGAACACATTGGCCCTCAAAGCTATTTACAAGGAACTTATTCTTCCTAGTAAACTCAGTAAAAAATAATGTAGAAAATATACAGACATTGGTCACCATAATGTTAACATTTCTGATAGGAAAACTCAATTCCATCAAAGCAATCTGCTGAAGCCATAAACCACTCTTAATATTGAATTACTATCTCTGCAGCTTATTGGAGAAATACAAATTTGAATTTATATGTGTGTGTGATTATGTTGCACAGTAGAAGTCTGATGATTTTAAAATTCACATTTAGATAAAAATGAAAGGATTACATAACAGAATAAATACACTTTGCTTTCACTAAAGCATGTATATTACATTGGTCTCCACTGTATCCCAGGATCCTAGAATTCCTGATACACAGCGGTAGGCACTTTGAATATTTATAGATTGAATATTTATAGAATGAAAAAAAGGACTAAAAAATAATGACAAAGGAGAATATCTAATAAGAATCACATGTACAATTTGTACAATTTAATAATTTTTTATCTTTTATTTTCATTTTTTGCTGTCTAGAAAGGCCTACTAGGTTAATAAGACAAATACACAAATGAACAAAAATTATATTTCTTCACTATATCAGTTATATTTATTTCAACTTTAATTTCTATGTAATATAATATTGCAATCACCAATATTATAAAGAGGTGTTCAAAGTATCTGTTTTGTAGTCCTTGGTCATAAGAAAAAGAAATAAATCATTTTATTTGAGAATAAATGTGAGAAAAACTGAACTTTTTCTAACTTTGTAATTTACTTAAGGCTTTTCTCTCTTTCTTTCTTTCTTTCTTTCTTTCTTTCTTTCTTTCTTTCTTTCTTTCTTTCTTTCTTCTTTTCTAACTGAGTTTATGATGCATCTCAATAGGAACAATTTGGAAATTGTAGGAATGAGGGAAAAACTCTATTCTGAAATTCGATGTGCCATTAGCAGGTAACACATTACCATACATGTTCTAGACAAGAAACTTAAAAGGATAACTATTCACAAATGAATCTATATTTCTCTTACTAATTAATAAACACCATGCTGTGAATAACTGGTGATAATGCACTACTAAGAAAAATCAATAAATTTACACCAAGGGTCAAAGTAATTGGTGTTGCAGAATAGAAAATGATGTATTGTGCATTGATCCTTTAGCAATCTTCTAACTAAAAAGAAGAGAGGAGAAAGCTAATTACTTTAGCAGGTATCTGAGAATGATAAGATTAAAACAAGCTAATTATATCTTCTTGAATAATGACTTACTTTGATGAAAGTAAGTTGAGGAAACACATACTGTGATTCAGGCAAAGAAATATTAGATTCTACTAATTACAACATAATCCTGGTCCATTTAACTGTCCTTAACCTACTTTAAAGAAGCTTAAATAGAGAGAGCAAACACTATTAAAAAGAAATATATAGCACATTTCCACATGGTATGCAAGATAAACTGAAATTCCAAAGACATTTATATATGTGAGGTTGGAATTAAAATTTATCAGGTAAAATGGCAAAAAGAATTTACCTTTTTTACTAATAGCAATAGTTTAAAAGTAATTTTACTATATACATGTTGACTTAGTTCAGAAAATGTTAGAGAAATGAAACTATGTAAGCTGATCAAGTTTTGAAGGTTCATTTATGTAAATACTACTTCAGATTAAGTTTTACAGACACATCACCAAATTTGGAGATATTTAGTTCTATTAATGCATTTTAATTTACATTTTCTCTCATATGAATATTTTGGAATTAATACTGAAAGCCATATAGCTGTAGAATTTGACCCATGTTTGTTCATTTAAGTGTCTTTGTTTTTCTCATCATTGCTTGATTATCCATTGCTTTTCCCCCATCAAAATTCAATATATGAAAAGTTTAACTTAAGTCCATTTACATTCCTCCCATCTATAATATTAAGTAATACAAATATTAATATTAATATCACCTAATTTTCAGGCCATTAAGTGGATTAGAGTCAATATGAGTACTCACCTGGCATAAAAAAGGTGTCTATAAACTGTGCAGGTTGGTGTAATTAATAGAATTATTAAAGTTACATACCTCCTCTGGTTCTTAAGAATAGTCAGTACCTTTCTTACAGTCAGAGAATGTGCAGAGAAGTTGGAAGACTTCCTGATTCACTCACCAGGGGTCTCTCTTGAGGCTTTTCATAGGCTCCCAACTTCTTTAAATCTGAGAGAATACCTGCAGGGATGGCAGAACAGAGAATCAGGTACTGGTAACATACAAACCTTCTCTTCCTGTATAGTTGGAAAGAAAATGTATTATCACATCAAGTAGAAGCAGTGGGAAAAACAAAGTCTTCTACAAAGTTAGGTTTATAACCTAACAAAGGAATATTGCTGGAAAAAAATTAGAGCAAATATATTCCTTAAAAAATTATCCACTACTCACAATAGATCAGAACTCATAATACCCCCTGAAGAAAAGGAATGATAAAATTAGAGGAAGTAGTAAGATGGAATAAAAACAAACCAGACCAAATCAAAAAACAAAACAAAACAACAACAAAAAGCCTCAGAGGAAAACAACAGTTTAGATTAAAAAAAAATTTAAAAAGGATTAAATCCTTTATAAAAGATACATATTTATAATGCAAACTAAATAATGTAGAAACCCATAGATGTATAGTTCACATGTGAGAAATAATAACAGAATTCAAATAACCCAAGAAAAAAGATGATACAAAATTTCTGAGAAAAAAATAGATTTGCATAACAGAAAGTGAAATCTTACCTGGGGAAAATGATATTTCTAGTGAAAAAATAAGAATAAACAGAAAAAGAGCAAATCTGTAACACAACAAATATTCCTTAGCTGAATAGAGTCCCAAGTATTTCAGGAAACTTGGTCTCTTTAATTTTGGCAAAATCAATGAAAGTGATTTGTATCTACAAACTGCTAAGACAGTGTAAGATTCTAAGAACAGAGAAAAAAATCTTCAAAAGACCTAATAAAAGATACATAAAATAATGTAAATACAAGCCAACTTTATATTTCTATGAAAAGTCAACTCTAAAAAAATAAATAACAAAAAATAACTTTAATGATCCAAGAGTTTTTTATCTAAATGTCTCCAGATATTCTAAACTTCATAGAATATAGCGACGTAACCTCACTGTTACATGAGCTTTTGTTTTGTTTTGTTTTTGCTTTTGGCTTTTTTTTTCTGTTCTCTTTGCAACCAAGCTTTACCAGTTCTATTTTTCTGGCAAATCTTAATTTTTAATAGTTCACGTGGTATCATATTTAGATTTTTAGTACTACTATAAAATTTATGTAATCTAACTAAAATGCTCTTGGCCAAAATAGGTCATATTTATATAATGAGTTTATTACATATTAATCTAAGCTATAAAATTTTTTAAAAACTTGTGCAATGGTTTAACTTTGCAACTCAGCAAGACAAACTGAGCTTTATTTTCTCCACAGTATAACTTTTAGGGGAGTTAAATGATAGAAATTTCTGTATCTATTACATGGTGTGAATTTAAAGAAGGTCTCTGAGGGGAGATTATATACATACCTAAATTGTGAGTTCTTACCAGGATAATCTGCCAGGGGTTCAATTTGCTGAAGGATAAAATGAATTTCTTGGCAAAAAAAGGAGGAATCTGTCACTAATGAGTGAGACCTAGGACACTGATTTTATTTCTCTCAAACAAGAGGTGAAGTGAAGGTTGCCCCCAATTTTGTATAGGGGTTGCTGCTCTGTTCATAAGAGTCAACAAGCACTTGTTGAGTATTCTGATATAGTAATGATGCTGGATATGCCAAGATAAAGAGCATAATTTCTTGCTTTCCAGTGGCGATGACAGACAATTGACAGAACATTAAAGTGTGTGTTACAACTGAGGTATTCACAGATTATTATGAGAGCCTGTAGGTCTGGGACCCAAACTACCAGTGAAAGTCCCAGAGGATGATAGAGATCATGAAAGCTGGCTTACCTTTCTTTGATGTGAACTCTATGCTGTTATTTTTGTATGTTAAGGTATAGGAACTGGGTCACAAGATCCAAATTTGGAACAGGGAGAGTTAGGAAAAAAAAAAAAGTTTTGTTACCTTAGTTTTTTTTCCTGGTTTGTTATTCACTTATTTGTTCACTGCCTTTTAAAAATAGTATTTTATTAACATATGATTGACATACAAAAATTGTTTACAAATTTAATGTATACAACAAGTTTGGAGATGAGTAAATACCCATGAAATCATCACCAGAATCTATGATGTATACATATCTATCATGCCCTCTTCACTTATTTTTTATTATTATTATTATTATCATTATCATTATCATTATCATTACCTGAATTGGGTAGAAGTTAAACTTGGGTCCACACCATAACTGGCAGAATGCATTTCTGTATAATACATTTTATTTTTCTCCTAATTTACCCTTTGTACTAATTTTAAAACTATATATTCTCTGTAAGGTATGTGTAATGTTTTAAGTGTATTTTGTAATGAGACAGGGAATAAGTAGTACTTTAATAGTTACTATTACAAGCAAAGGAAAAATACAGTCATATATAAGGGAATCCTCATAAAGTTATCAGCTGATTTTCTGCAAAAACTTTGCAAGCCAGAAGGAAGTGGCATGATATAGTCAAAGTAGTGAAAGAGAAAAACATGCAAACTAGTATACTCTATTTAGCAACATTAGCAGTTAGAATCAAAGAGGAGGTAAAGAATTTCTCAGACAAGCAAAGAATTCAAGAGTTCATCAATAATAAACCTATTCTAAAAGAAATGTTAGAGAGTTTTCTCTAAGTGAAAAACAAATAAGAATGTATAGGAAGGGGAAAATCCCACTAGGAAAAGCAAATATATAGTAAAAGCTGAGGACTGAGTAGTTAAATAAGCTAGTACAAAGATTAAAAGGCAAAAAAATAAAATAAAATAAAAAGTAACTATAACTAAAAACAATTAAGGGATAGACATGAAGATCTAAAATATGACATCAAAAACACAAAATGTGAGGGAGGAGAGTAAAAATGTAGATCCTTTAGAATGTGTCTGAACTTAAAAGACTACCAGTTTAAAACAGATAGATATGGTTATAGGTCAACATACACGAATCACATAGTAACCACAGATCAAAAACCTACAATAGACACAAAAACTTAAAAGAAAGGAACACAAGTATACTACTAAAGAAAATCATCAAATGACAAGGGAAGAAACAAAAAGAAGAAATGAACAGAGAAGAATTACAAAAACAACTGGAAAGCAAGGAATAAAATGGTAGTAAGTACATACCTACCAATAATTACTTCAAAAGTTAATCGACTAAATTCTCCAATCAAAGACATAGGGTGGTAGCCTGGATTTAAAAAACAAAACAAAACAACAACACACACACACAAACAACACCCATCAATCTATATGCTGCCTGTAAGAGATTCTCTTCAGAGCTAAGGACAGAAGCAGACTGAAAGTGAAGCGATTAAAAAAAATATATTGTATGCCAACAGAGATGACAAGAAGGTGGGTTAGCAATACTCACATATCTGTTTTAAAATAGACTTTAAAATAAAGGCTATAATAAGAGGCAAAGAAGAGCACTATATAATGATAAAAGGATCAATAAAGGAGAGGATATTATACTCATTAACACATATGCACCCAATACAGGAGCACCTAAATATATAAAGTAAATGTTAACAGACATAAATGGTAAATTTGACAATAATACAATAATAGTAAGGGACTTTAATACACAATTTATCAATTGGAAGACCATTCAGACAGAAAATCAATAAGGCAACAGTGGTCTTAAAAGGTACAATGGACCAGTGAACTTAAAATTCCATCCCCAAAAAGTAAATTACACATTATTTTCAAGTGCACATGGAATAGTCTCCATGATAGATCACATGCTAGGCCACAAACAAGTCTCCATAAATTTAAAAGGACAGAAATTATATCAAGCATTTTTTTTTAAATTAGGACTGTATGAAACTAAAGATCGATTAAAGAAAGGAAAATGAGAAAAGAACAAACATGTGGAGACTAAATATCCTGCTACTAAAAAAGTGGGTGAATGAAGAAATCAAAAAAAAAAAAAAACTCAAGACAAATTAAAATGGAAATACAACCTCAAAATCTATGAGATGTAGCAAAAGCAGTTCTACGAGGGAGGTTTATAGAAATAGAGGCATTTCTTAAAAAAAAGGAGAAAGAAAAGAAAAAATAAAACATTTCAAATAACTTAGCCTACCATCTAAAGGAATTAGGAAAAGAAGAATAAACAAAGCAAAAGATCAGCAGAGGGAAGGAAATACTAAATACCAGAGATAAAATACAGTAGAGACCGAAAAAAAAATTTGAAAAGATCAATGAAACCAAGAGCTGATTTTTTTTGTTTTTGAAAAGATAAGCAAAATTGATAAAACTTTAGCCTGGCTTACCAAGAAAAAAAGAGGACCCAAGAAAACAAAGTAAGAAATGAAATAGAATAGTAATCAATACCACAGACATACAAAAAAATCATAAGAGAATATTATGAACACTTCTATGCCAAAAAATTGGACAATCTAGAAGAAATGGACAAATGTCTTAACACAGAATCTATTAAGACTGATTTATGAAGAAAGAGATGATTCCAACAGACCAGTCATAGTGGTGAAATTCAATCTGTAATAACAATAACTCCCAGCAAACAGAAGTCCAAGACCCAATGGCTTCAGAGGGGAATTCTATCAAACATATAGAGAAGAAATAATATCTTTCTTAAACTATTCCAAAAAACTGAAGAGGACACAACACTCCCAAATACATTCTATGAGGGCACCATGACCCTGATACTAAAACCACAGGCATTACCAAAAAATGAAAAATATAGGCTAATAACTCTGATAGATACAGATGCAAAAAATCCTCAACAAAATATTAGCAAACCAAATCCAACAATATCAAGTGACATTTACTCCAGGGATGCAAGGATGGTTCAAAATTTGCAAACTTATCAGTGTGATACATCACATTAAGAAAAGGAGAGATAAAAATCACGTAATCATTTCAATAGATGCAGAAAAGAATTTGAAAAATTCAACATCCATTCATGATTTTAAAAACTCATATCAAAGAGGATACAGAGGGAACATATCTCAGTATAACAAAAATCATTTATGGCAAACCCACAGCTAATATCCTACCCAATAATGAAAAGCTGAAAACCTTTCCTCTAAATTCAGGAACAAGACAAGGGTGCCCTCTCTTTCCAATTCTATTTAACATAGTATTGGAAGTCCTAGCCACAGCAATCAGACGAGGAAAAATAATAATAAAAGGCATCCACATTGACAAGAAAGAAATATAACTGTCACTATTTACAGATATTATGATACTATATATAGAAAATCCTAAATTTACCACCAAAAAAAGATTAGAACTGATAAATAAATTTAGTAAAGTTGCAGGAACCAAGATTAGTACATAGAAATCTGTTTCTTTTCTATACACTAATTATGAACTATCAGAAAAAAAGCAGAAAAAATTCATTTAAAAATCTCACCAAAAAGAATAAAATACCTAGGAATAAACTAAACTAAGGAGGTGAGCAACATATAGTCTGAAAACTATAAAACTCTGAAGGAGTAAGTTGAATATGATACAAGGAAATTGAAAGATATCTTGTGCTCTTGAATTAGGAGAATTAATATTGTTAAAATGGCCATACTACTCAAAGAAATCTACAGATTTAGTGTAATCTCTATCAAAATACTCATGACATTTTCCCAGAGCTAGAATAAATAATCCTTAAATGTCAAAAGACTGCAAATTGCCAAAGCAATCTTGAGGGAACAAGAATAAAGCTGGAGGTATATTCCTTCTTGAATTCAGATCATAGTACAAAGTTCCACTCATCAAAACAGCATGGTACTGGCACAAATACAGACACATAGAACAACAGAACAGAGAACCCAAAAATAAACCAACATACATGTGGTCAATTAACCTACAACAAAAAATGCAAGAATATACAATGGAGATTCTTCAATAGGTGTTATTCAATAGGTGTTACTTAGGAAAATGGACATCCACATGTAAAATAATGTGATTTCAACATTTCCTCACATTATAAACAAAAATAAATTTAAGATGGATTAAAAACCTAAATGTAAGACCCTAAATCATAAAATTCCTACAAG
This sequence comes from Vicugna pacos, assembly GCF_048564905.1. Taxonomy (NCBI): domain Eukaryota; kingdom Metazoa; phylum Chordata; class Mammalia; order Artiodactyla; family Camelidae; genus Vicugna; species Vicugna pacos. The sequence continues at coordinate 43,513,272 of NC_133000.1, forward strand.
TGAATTTAAGCTGCATATTCTTTCACATAAGTCATAGCAATGACTGTCTCCTAAGGTAAAATAAATAAGAACAAAAATAAAGTAATGAGACCTAACTAAACTTTAAAGCTTTTGTGCATCAAATAAAACCACTTACTAAACAAAATGACATTCTACTAAACAGAAGAAAATATCTGAAAACTGATAAAGGATTAATATCTAAAATAGAAAAAACAGTTCATATAATTCAACATCAAAAAAATCAAACAACTCAATAAAAAAAAATTGGCAGAACACTTGAATAGAAATGTGTCTAAAGAAGATACCCAAATAGCTAACAGACACATGAAAAGATGCTCAACACCACTAATTATTATAGATATGTATGTCAAAATGATGAGATACTACTTCATAGATAGGCTATCATCAAAAAAAGTGTACAAATACAGATAGGCTATCATCAAAAAAAAGTGTACAAATAACAAATGTTGGGGAGGATATACAGGAAAGAGAACCTTTGTATACCATTTGTGGGAATGTATATTTGTGCAGCCATTATGGAAAACAGCATAGAGGCTCTTCATAAAACTAAAAAAAAAGAACTGTCATATGGTCCAGCAATTCCAATCCTGAATATATATCTGTAAAAATGAAAACACGAATTTGAAAAGATACATTCACCCCAATGCTCATAGAAATATTATTTACAATAGCCAAGGTATATACACAACCCTAGTGTCCATCAATAGACAAATGATAGAGAAGATGTGGTAGGCACATACAATGGAATATTACACAGCTATAAAAAGAGTGAATTTCTGCCATATACACTTATGTGGATGGACCTAGAGAATATTATGCTTAATGAAATAAGTCAGGGAAGATAAATACTGTGTGATATCACTTATTTGTGTAATCTAAAAAAATAAATAAATGAATGTATATAGCAAAACAAAAACAGACTCATAGGTGAGAAAACAAACTCGTGGTTACCAGTGAGGAGAGACATGAAGAGAAGGGCAAGACAGGGATATGGAATTAAGAGATACAAATTACTATATATAAAATAGATAAGCAATAAGGATATATTGTACAGCACAGAGAATTAGTCATATTTTATAATAGTTCTTAATGAACTATAATCTATAAAAATATTGAATCACTATTCTGTACACCCGAAACTAATACAATATTGTAAATCAACCATATTTCATTAAAAAATACATGTATATATATGATTAGAGATGGAAAACAATGAGCATTCCTTAAAGACTACTTAAAATGCTTTGAAATTCCATTTTCTTTCATAATAGTTTGAAACACTCTTTTGCTGGTCTTATAGAAAATGTGTTTATGATTAGTATTATTTTACAAAGACTTTTATTTGGATTAGAAAAAGATCTTTGAACATCTTTTATAATTTCACTGTTCATATACTTGAGAAAGTATGTCAGAATATAATAAATTCATAATAATTAAAGTACTATCTAAATCTTTCGTACTATAGTCATGAGATCTTAAGAATCAGCAGCAGAGCCTGTTAAAACATGAATTTCCACCTCCCTTTTTGTGATTCTCATTCAGTGGGTCTCACATGGGCTCTGTCCTGGTCAGCCAGTGTACACTTGAGTGATTCTGAGTCAGGTGACCCACACTGCACACCTTGAGAAGTGATGCTGGAAGAGCCTCAATAACCCTTTGAGAGAGCTTTTATCTTTCATTTCATATGTTTATGCAGTAGGAAGTGACATAAGATTAGACACACTAAAGGTTGGAATCTAAAGTTCTAAATATGATAATCATCATCCCAATGAGCAACATATTATTCAGCATCTCTTAGATTTGGTATTTGGATCTTTTACTTTATATAGATTTTTCTAAGATTAACACTTGTTTGTATCTTTCAAAATGATTTTAAATGTTTCTAGGATAGAATAATATTCTATTGTACTTTTTCTGTATCACTTGCTTTTGGCTTTATTTATTTTCACCCTTTATGATTGATGGTATCTCACCTGTGGTCAGCATGGGCCAGCAAATTTACACATAATGAAAATATGTATTTGATCATAACTGAGTTATTGGCATCACTACGTTGTGAGTGTTGTAAAATTTTTGCTGTAATACAACACAGATGACTCTTTTCCTCTGCTTTCATTCCTCAACCTCTGTAATAACAATCAGTTTTTCTGCAGGTGGAAACGCCATTTATTTTGCATATTTCTATACTGCAGTATTACACCATATCAAAATATATGAAACTTTTGTTTAAGATGAATAGGTGATAAGATGTTTTACAAGGTTTATTTTTTCCATTGCTGCCATAATCCTTTGTTACAAAAAACAAACAATGAAAAACAACATCATTAACACTAAAAAAAGGCACCATAAGGTTAACATGTTTGCTTTTACTGTGATATACTATATGTGATTTGGCATTATAACAGTACAAAAGCAAATGAAAAGTAAAATAATGAAGAATTCTCTCCACTCTCATTGAGAACTCAAACAAAATGGAACATAAATTGTGTAACACCTTTGCTAAAATCACTTACTTCGTTCTCAAATTAATTTTCCAGAATAGCTTTGAAAATGACTAAGAAAGATAAGGTTGAATATACAGACTTCCATTTTGCATCTTATGAATATTCTTCCAATGCCTTTCTTCATAAAACATAAAAATTTAAAGTGTTTATTCACATTTTCAGATCTACGTTGTAGAGTTCTATTTTTTCATAGTATAATTATGTTCAGAATTCTGAGCTTTTGTCCACAAGGTGAAATAGAACAAAAAAGTCAAATAAGAATCTGACAATAAATATTTTGGTGTAATAGAGATAATTCAGGTGAACAAACTTAAGAAATAAATGAGTAACGTCTGCTAGAAGTAAGTGAATTAATACTTTAGTGCCATCACTCCTCTTGTGGGATAGCTCCAGGCTCCTTTCTTACGTGTTACCAGAGTTCTCACAGGATACAACTACAATTGCCTTCAGTATCAATTTGCTTGAAAGCATGCACTTTGTTTGTTCTTATATCCTCCCTGTCCATCTTTCCCATTTCTCTACCAGTTTTCCTAAACCTCATCTTGGATCTGCTTCTAGAAAACTCAAACTAAGACATAGAATGAGAAGCACAGACATTGAAAAAATGAAGTACAAAAGACATATGCCTTTTCAAAAGGTATAGAATTGTTAGAAAATGATTCAAATTCAAATAATTCAATATAACAGGTAATGAGGTGGCGGCTTATGGTAAGATATGTAGCTAGAGAATTTGTAGCTATTTCAAACTAAGGAATCTGGGTTATATGAGAAAGGCAATAACTAATTTTAATAAAAGATAATTGTATTTTCCAAATTATGAAAAACATATTGATGTATTTTGGGGGTATCAAAATTGAGAAAAATGCTTTCAAATTCCCTTCTCTTGTCATGATGTGCTTCCTTCTTTTGTCTACCAATCTTGAATGTGATACAAATGCTTCTTTCTTCTTTTCTGCTTGCCCTCTCTGCTACACTACAGCATGATTGGTCTCAGTAGTTAGTTGGCCAATACACTTTACACTTATCCATGGTTTAACAGCATCAATGTAGAAAGAAGATATGAAGCTTATATCTATATTTTGCAAGGTGTTTGTTTTCATTTTTGAATAACATGCCATTTCACCATATCCAAAGATGTGGGACTGTCCACATATTCCTCCTTAGTTATATCATTATTTAGGAACATGTTAAGTGCAAAAGCACAATGAAATTGAGAGAAAACACATTTCTAAAAATAGGCTTTATTGTGGTTCATTGTTTTTAGGCAGGGAAATTATATTTTCAATTTAATACAATGTAGCAAACATACGGAAAGGTAAAAAGTGGAAAAAAGTGAATAAAACTTGATCATAGCTTTCTAAAACTTCATAATTGTGTGTGTGTGTGTGTGTGTGTGTGTGTGTGTCAGGAGGGTGATATAAATCCTAAAATGGATGAAGAACAATTTCAATATGAGTTGAATTAAATGAAATTGTGGTTATTTATCATATAGAAATAATGAACTGAAATTTTCTCTGCGCTATTGGAGAGGCTATAAATTGTGCAAGAGACAAAAATGAGGAGCACCTGTTGTTTTTATTTGTCTAAAAGATGAATCCAGAGTCCTTCCTCAACGAAGCTGCCTGCTCTTTATTCAAGGGCTCTGGGTTGTGAAGTGATGCAAGTATATGAATTTGGGAAAAGGGCCATGGATCTCTAATATGGTGTCAAGTCTCTTGTTTGCCAAAACTAGAAGGTTTTTTTTTTAATTTCCCCTTTATTTTGGTGGCTATGTATAAATCAGATGAGGCCTTAGTACTTTGCCTGTCAGATTCATTTCTGGGAACCCCATAATTCATTGTCCATAAGCAAGGATCTCAGTGCCAATTCATTCCAAGAGATGAGATTGCTATAATCTGCCCTGCTGCCTCTAAGCCACTTAGTCTCCTGATGACCAGGTTCTTCCATTAAGTTAAAGAAACCATGTCAAACAAAACTGTAAGTTCCAGTTTATCATGTGAGTTTCCTCCAGCACATAAGAATAGCAAGAATCAATTTTAGAAGTTTTCATGAGGAATTTCCTTCTAACCAAAAACCGGATAATGAAAAACATAAATAAATGAATCAAGCCTCTAAACCATAAGCCAGCATTAAAGGCCACATTCCAGATCCTGTACAGACTGGTGGAGGAAGAAATCGCCTAAAGAAGTATAAAAACAAGTAATGTATTTAGTCCTTAAACCATTTGAAAAGACAGGATGGGGTATAGCTACACATAGATTCTTGGGTAGTAACTAACATTGTACAATGATTAGTGATAAGGAAGATGAGGAAGGAATCCATAGATGGACACAACGGAATGGCCCAGAGTCTGAGAATATTCATTTCTGTTGTAAATTCTCACCTAAAGAAATGCCCCAAGGGTGATATATAATTCTTTAAATTAATAGAATTACCAGAATAATCGATACTAAGAACAATTGTCATTTGCCTTTTCTGCCAGCCCAGTGGTACCAAAAAGATGGGTTCAAAAACAAAGCACCCATGAACACAAGGATTAATATTATTAATTCAACAGGTATTTATTGAGCTTTTACCATGTGCCAGACTTTGCTCCAGGCCTTGATGACACAGCAATGAAAATACTACAAAGCACAAAACAACAAAGAAGCTTGCTCTCATGGGAATTGTGTTCTACTGGTTAAGGATATTCATAGTGTGAAAAACACAAACACTTCCTGACCAAGTGTGAGCTCACTAGACTTACTGATGAGTTCTCAAACACTGAGCTCCCCAATATTCTTGATACAGTTCCATACAGCCAGTCTTTAGCAAACTGATTATTCTAGACCCTTCCATCAGCAGGAGGACACAGTTAGGAATGTCTTCTTACTATTATAGGCACTCATTCCTGATTTGGATTTTTTTTTCTTTCTTACCCGTGCTAGAAACACTCACTGAATGATATCCTGCAAACCATAGTATCCAAATTACTTCCTAGTGTGAAGTAATGGGATAATTCCTTTGGAATTCACTGGTCTTAGCATGCACTTGGTTATCTAATGGTTATCTTGGTTATTTAAGAACCAATGGCCTTGCAGAATAGTGGAAAGGCCTATTAAATGCAGTCCTGCTAAGGAAGAAAATATCTTGTGAAGCTAGAGTGTTCTTGGGACACGTGCTATATGCTTTGTGACAGAGTGTTATGTACGATGTGCATGTGTTCCAGATACAGGTCACAAGGGGTGAGAGTGTGGGGGAAGTCTCTAATGATTATATCTGTGACAAGCTTTGAGACTCATTTGAGTGCCCAAGAGAGGAAGAATTTGGTGGACCCAATAATGATTCCACTGAATTTGGGATTTCCTGAAACTGGTCTAAAGTCAATTTGTACCCCTCATGCCACTGGCGAAATAAAACAAACATGAAAAAGTAGGGTTATTATGATGGCTCAGAAAGATTCTGTCTATCAAAGGGCAATAATGTTAATGCTGCACAGTAAATTTCAGAACGATTTATGGATGTCAACTAATGTGTTCTTTGGAATATTTCACTCTATAATCATGAAAGAAAAGGCAGTCTCTCACAATTCAGTTACCTTCAACTGATCAAACATTATAATTTGCACATGTCACTTAAACTAATTCATATATTAGCTCTATTTTATTATAAAGAGCTTACCCACCACAATGTTCCCACTACAGATTTAATTTTGCTTTCATTCATTTACTCATTCCACAAACTTCTCGCTGTACTAATTACCAAGATAAGGAAAGTTCTGATTTCCCAATGACAAATTCCTGCCCCCAATAAACTTACAAAGTTTAGTGCTAAGAAGGATGAATTAGAAAACAGTTACAATAAAACGTGGTAATTGATATATTAGATGTTGGGGCTCATGGATAGTCTGATGGGTAGCAGGCAGGAATGGAAGATGCCATCATGAAGAAGTGCTCCTGAGTTGTACTGAAATTTGTTGAAGATTAAGCACAAAATTTATTGTAGAGAAACTCTGCTTAGGGGAAGCAACATATGTCCAAAGATCAGAGGTAAGAGAGCATGGCATACTCTGGAAATTGCAAAAGCATACATTGGCTAGAGAGGAGGGTGTAGACAGATAATATTAAATTCATTAATACTCCTGTACAGATGACACAGTGCTCAAGAAATGAGTATGTGGACTAGAGAAGAAGGCAGATATGAAGTCCCTGAAGATAGCCTTTCTCTCTATACTTAATCTTATTCTTGAGAATTAAGGCCGTGTCTTCAGGAAAACACTATGATTGACAGATATTGTCTATAAAAATATAGAAGACATTTTAATATATGAAATGTCATTCAAAATTAACATTGCATGTTTATCAAATTAACTCTCAAACAGGAAAATGCAGGGTTCCCAAGGAATGAGACGAGACACACAGCAGATAGCCTGATTGCAGGAAGAGAAAGGAAGACATTAAGAATGTTCTATCAAATGAACTATATTCCAAAGAAGGCCATTCAGACTGAGGTGTGCCTTAGCAGGGAACACTGAGCTCTGAGTATCTAGAAATTGAGGACAAAGAATGGAATAAGACACAGATAAATGATTGCCCTTTTTATTATTGGGTTTGAGCCTAATTGTAACTAGTCCTCAAAATATATATTTTATACATTCATTTTCCCAGAGCTGTTGTGAAAAAAGTCATCTATAGTGGCAAGAACAAGCAAAGAGATAATTTGCACTAATTTAGGCAAAAGTACTTTGCAATATTTTCTTTCTAATTATCTGTAATTTTCCAATTTTGTTTTATACAAGTATTTAATTTTTCTTCAAATGTTCTTACACAAGTTTAATGTCCTATTTCTTAATTCAAGAAATGTGCAAATAGTAAATTTGAACTTCATACTGAGAATATTACGAGTTTCAGAGCCTTTATTCATCACTTCCCCCAATGGATTAGTGATTAATCAATGCATGCTTATCACTTTTATTAACTCATTTCAGTGTCTCTTTAAGGGAGAGAAAGCTTTTAGTTGTGAGTAGTGATTGTTTTTCTCTTTAAAACCACACAGAAATCCTTGAATAAATTAAATTACAATCTTTATCAGTTCCCACATTATCTGTTGTAAACTGGCCAACAGAATTAGTCACTGTCTTAATGTCCCTGTTTCTTCTTAATGTGCTGCAGTGCCTCCATATAAGAAATACTTCCACCTTCCTACAACATGGATGGCCTTAGTCACAAACTGGCATTGCTTTTGCAATGCATATGGTTAGCTTGAGAAATGCCAGTTCCTATAACAAATAGACCCCCAAAATGTACATCCCAAATCCAGTAGTTTCTTTCTTTCTCATACAACAATTGAAAGGGTGTGTTTAGGACAAGCAAGCAGGCTTCCTACAAGTGTAATTCATGGACCTTTGGCTCCAGCACCCTCAGGAAATAAATATAGGTACAGGGAGGTAATCCAGGAATTTCCCCCTGTCAGGGAAGATGCCTTACAATGCCTACCCAGAAGCCAACAGAATTTTAATTGTATTTTGTTGTATCTGGTCGACAACTGTACATTGAGTATCTGAGAGTAGTGGGGCTGGGTGGGGAATATAGGGATGGGAGTAGATAAAAAAACTTTAAATCAACCTAAGATGACCCATATTGCAAGTTGATGGAGATAACTGTGATGTTTGACACTGAACTGCATTCATAGAATCTGCAATTTTTGACTGTGTTCTTTGGAGAGAGGATGCATATTTTCTGTCTATGGAAAGTACAGCCTGTAAGATATTTGTAAGTAACTGTCGCAGAGATTGCTAAACCCTACCAATATCAACATTCCTCCCTTCTCCCTGGGTACACAGCTAGATCACACTTCCCAGTCCCTCTGTATTAAATATGGCCATGATGTTGCCAGTGAAATATAAATGAAAGACATTTGTGCCTATTTTGGCCAAAGCTTTGGAAGCGTCACAAGATAAAATGGTACTAAGTTCTCTTAAAAATTATATGGAGGAAAGCTTCTCATCCATGAGCTATACCAATTTTAACTAAATAACTGAAAGATTAAGTTCTGTTGTATTAAGCCACTCAGATTTTGTGATTTATAAAATGCTAGCTTACCTAAAGTAAAATATGTATCAATAACAGACATGGAAACAAGACTCTAAGAAATTGCAAAGGATATTACCAGTGAAATGGTTTAGGAACAAGGCTAAGAATTAGGGTCCCAGTTGGACAGAAGAGAAACAATCTCATTGTCTCCTTTTTACATTTCTTCAGTGAGTTCCATTAACGACATTGTATAACAAAACCTCTAACATGTCTGTTAAAGCTTTTCTGATTTGAATCCTGCTTAAGTCTACAGTCTCCACCTCCCTCACACTTTTACTAGTTATAACCTGACCACCCTGGGTTATTTTTCAACCACTTGAATGTGACATGCCCCGCCCCCTTACCCCATATATCACAGAATTAATAGATAGGTATGTTATTGCATGGAATTCAATAGTCTCAATTTCCCTAATCATGACTCTAACTTTAGGTTGTAACTTAATGTTACTTCCTCCAGTAATAAGCCCCAGGCTTATTACTTTTTGTGACATATCTATTTTTGCTTGTGGAGCACCTGTGTTCTTGAGTTGTGATTGGTACTAAACTACACGAGCTATAATAGATTTCACTGAACATCAATTTATTTTGCTTTAAGAGAGGTAACAAGGTGGGCAAAATCACAAAGTTTATAACAAAGCTATAGGAGAGGCCTCATAACCCTCACAAACTCTACCCTGGGTATCCTACAGTGCTGAAGCATCAGAATAGGCGGGCTACAAACCACCTCATGATAGGAAATCAGTAAGCTGTGAATCCTACTGGATTGTATATTTTACTGGTGCTGTATTCCTCAGAGATACGTGAATAGAATCCGTTTTACAATGCAGCTGCATCTCATTAACACGAGTTATTCATTACTCAATAAATTACCTTGACAGTGTGGTACAGGTGCTTACTTATGTACACAGTATTCTCAATCAGATTCTCACGTATCTTGGATCCCATATGTTGTCTATAGAAGTCTTGATTTCATATGGCAATGAGGATGAGCTCAAGGGTCACATTCTCTGGCTTCCACTAAGCTAAAGAAATGGCCTGAATAGGCAGGAGGAGCTAAAATAATTTTTAAAGTTTATTAAGAGATTGATACGAAGTTTCTAGTTGACTAGAGACAATTGTAGATGGCCCTAGGAGCCCATTTCCTACCCTGCTTTGGTTTCTTAGCAGAGAGCTGGCTGGGTTAAGCTAAACCAGTCTGCAGAGAGACAGGGCCTTGGACTGATCTCATCATTCCTGGCAGGCAAGATAAGCACCTTGAATGTACATAATTTTTAGTGTCGTTTCTGGGTATGGAGACTCTTTGATAATAGATTTATTTTATTCAAATGTCCCTTAACCTCTTAGGCTAACCTATAAATATGTAATACAATGGGACAGGGGTGGAGAGAGGCTGGTTCCTTCTTCAGGTGCCCATCCCACCATCGCCTTCCATCTCCAGCCTGCAGACTAGGGCAGTCCTCTGCTGGAACCTTAGCCATGATACATGAAGATCAATGCCTGGCTGACGCTGTGGAATAATGGAACCTCATGGGTCACCCTAATAAATTCTCTGTTAGATCTGTAGTACTAGGATTGTGTATCTGTGACCCTCTTGCATGGCACTATTTCAGAATTTAACTGGAGCAGATAAAATTGTCAAATCATCTGTTTTACGAATCAGTTGAAAAATGCTCTATTAATGATAATTAGGAATAACATTCTATTATGTTCCAATAGATAGACACCCATAAAATATCTCTAGAACACACATTACTACCACACACACGGCTAAATCTCATAAAGTCTTCAAATCTTTCTGATAATGGAGAAAATGAAAAATTCTTACATTTTTGACCAAAAGACAACAAAGTTAAGTGAAGTCTGTTCCATTTCCCACTTGCTGGCTACCAATTACCCTACAAATTCCATAGGAAAAAAAACCCATGACTTCTAAAGCTGCTTAACCATATCTACTACACAACTGATATATCTCCACAAAGTTTGTATGTCACATAAGGCTCTGCTTGCTTTAAATTTTTGTTTCCTCTGGGTTGGAAAAAGTATTTCAGTTCCTTCTAATTGTAGACGTCTACCTTTTTGGTTGCTAATAACATACATAAGAAATCATGTAGGAGTCATTAAAACTTAAGAGAGTATACCTGACTTACTTTTTTGGTAATTTTCCCCTCTTTCATCAGAAGCTCTAGAAAGGGTGGCGGGGCATGTAATTAAAGTAATGTATAGTATCATTTTGTGCCAGAGCAATACTGGTAGCCACTGCATGTTTCCACAATCATATCCATTGAGTGGAAACAGAAATTTCCTTAATATGTACCAAATATTCAAATATCAGCAATGAAATATGTTCCTTTTGATCAAATGCCAACTGCATATTTGGGAATTTGTTATGAAAGCTGTTAATTGGTATATGATCAGACAGAAATTGCTTTTAAAATAATCTCTGTCACTTCTGTCATAAGTCATCACGTCACATGCAGCTCTATCATAGTAGTTTATAAGAAAAGAACATAAACATGACACAATTTGTCAATAAAATCCAATACAGTGGAGTATCATATGATTTGCCATAAGAGAAGAAGGAAATCAACAACTTAGATTGGAGACTGATGGCCAATTGCCATAAGAACCTAACCTGACTTTTCTGTGACAAGAACTAAAGTATTCTTAATGCTTAATTAAATGCAAACATGCTTTAGTAAGTATTTTAATCCCTTCAGTTGGCATGAATAGAATGCTTTTCCCTTCTTTCTAAACTAAGGGAATATAACACATATATCTTATTAATAAAAAATCATTAAAAAGTAGATGTCAAGAATAAACTATGTATGGAAACAAAATGTTTTATGCCAGATACCTGATGAAAAATTACATTTCTCAAGAAGTTTTAATTTTATCTAAATTTATAGGTGTGTTCCTGGGGATGGAGGGAAGTTAAATTATCACACAGAATTACGGAAAGAATTATCTCAATCCCTGCCATAGTGGAAGGCAAAATGTTGTGTGTCTTATCCATTTATTTAGCTTTACTGAATATATAATGTTTGCTTTCTCTTTCTGGCTTAAATGAAGAGCTAACCCCAAATGGTCTAAAGAATGCTAGATCGTGAGGGAACGATTTGATGCAATATGTAAAACCTTTTACATGAAGTAGGAGAAAAGTTATTTTTGAAAGAGCATTTGAGTATAGAACTCCTATTCATCTGCTTTTTTTCAGACTATACACAGACTTTTATATAAATTATAAAAAGTGGTTCCATAGATGAAAGCCGTTTGTAATTTGTAGATACCATTTTCTTGTCAACTTGGTAGTCTTTCTCATAGCTGTTTCATTATTAGGCAAACCAATTAAGTGTGCTCAGAGTAAGCCACATATGCTAAGTATACAATTTGTATAAAATTCTAATCTGTTCATTACCTTTATACCAGTGATTTATTTTTCCTCCTGACTTGGAGTAGTGGGTTCATTTTTTTTAATAAGAATTTTGTGTTAAAAATGGCATGTTGAAATGCCTGACATGAGAATTCTCAAACTGTCTTAACTAGATTTTGGCATTTAATAAGCTGTAAACTGCTGAAGCTATTTGCAGATGAAGTCTCATTTTTGTCCATCAGCAGGGGGCTGGAAGCATAATTAATTGAGTGAAAGTTAAAAGACGGACAGCACGGTTACATTTATGCAAATATTGCAGTAGAACATCTAACGAAAGAGAAAAATAACTTGCAACCAATTGGTTTGATTTTGGATCAAAATCCACAGGGTCCATTTAAACATTGCAGATTGTGCATGTGACAATTAAGACTTATAGTGTTTTTTAATACTAGCTGTGATTGTAGGAATGAATAGTAGGCAAAAAGTTGAAGTCCAGAGAGACAATTCTATTTCTGCTCTCATCTTTTTTACCTCATGAATGTTAAAATATCCTTGCAAAAAATCAAAAACCAAATGATGCATGTATATGCAACCATATGCCAGGTTCTTCTGTTTGCTTCTTTTATTCATATCTCAGGCATACGTACCCTTGCACACCAAAGGTTCCATTTAATTAAAGTTAGTTAAAAGCTTAGACCACAGAGATCAGGACAGCTGCTTGAGATATTAACCTGGTTGCTGTTTGGGGACAGCACAAAGCCTTTGCTGGTATTCTGTCTCCTATTACATATTTTGTGGGGTTTTTCCCAGCAGTTGTTTCCCTCAGAAGACCACTGACTTTACTTTAAATGGTTGGGAAACATTCACTTCTCCAATGATCACAGAAAATAGCAAACCGAAACTTTGCATATTACTCATTTGTATGTTTTTCCTCATGACTGTAAGGATCTGCATGACTACCTCAGTGATTGATTTTTGACTAGTCTTTGTATGTGTGTTTGATTTGTTGGCTATTCAGCAAGACACGGCTTCCCACAGAGAAATTTCTTGAGAACTCTTTTGTTTTTTCTTCTCATATTTCTGTTCTTAGGGAAGGAGTCATTGAGGTAGTTGAGGTTTAATTCTTTTTTTTTTTTAATGCTACAGAAGTTGGATTTGTTATCAAAACAAGAACGGATTCAACGTATGTGTCAGAATTCTGTGTGTGCTTCTCATGGGAGAATTAGAAAAACACAACTTTCAGAAACTTCTAGAAATATACTTTTCTTCAATTAGAAATATCTCTAATCCTTCCATTCAAAGTTTTAGGAAACAAAGTTTAACCCTAAAAATGAATAGAATATAATATTTTTGATGCCTGTCAGGAAATGCTACAGGTTTAAAAAACAAATTAAAACCAGAACAAAAACTAAAACAAACAAAAAATGTCCATGGCATGTTCTCCATAAATGATTGTAAATTTTTTTAAAATAATCTGAACTCAAAGGTGTGAGAGCTTTGCTTTTTGACAGCATAGAGAACTTAAAGTAAATGAATTCAGATGGAGGCCTTCTAGATTTAATTGAACTTCCCACATTATTTATATCTCATGAAATTCTATTTATTATAATATGCACTGCTGTATAATTCTGTTTCCTTCATTCACAATATTAAGTACACAGTGAAAACATTTTTATATATTGTCATTTTTTTCACAAACATATTTTTAATTAATCTTCAGGACTTTAATTTCAAACATGGAACATAATTGCATAATTTCCAGTGTTATGAACCACTTTATATTTCTAAAAAGTATGTCCCTTTATAAGTATATATCTACTGTATACATTGTTCTTTGGCAGTTTAAACACTGAAAATATTTTAGGATTTATATTCTAGGGAGTAATACTGGACAATATTTGATCAATAATCCCTCCCAGAAGTTAATATAATCTGTTGTAAAAATTTTAATACAAACACACTTAGCAAAACTAGGTGCATTATACAGATATATATGTAAAATAAATCCTATATATAATATATAACATATATACAATAGTATCTATAATACACTATATATATACTACATTTTATATATATGTGTGTGTGTGTATATTTGTATATACACACATACAACTGTATATAAAACAGATCCAATCCTGAGAGGTTTTTGCTTGCTTTATTTCATGAAGAGGAGAAACAGGAAAATCTTCCTAAAGTAACCCTACTTTAAAAGCAAGTATTTACCCAAACAAAAAGAATATTCCAGTTATCCTAGTTATTATCATACTTTTATACATATTTCGTGAGATTCTTCTAATATGAGGTACAAGTTTATTTTGTTTTGTTGTTTAGGCTTTTTTGTCAATAATAATGTTATTTTTATTTGAGTAAATTAAAGCAACTTTAAAATTATTAAGACACTCCTGAATTTAACATCATTCCAAAATGTTTAAGCTGCATAATTTAGAATATCCTTTTCTACTAATACAGAGTTCAACGTTCCATAATGTGAATGTTTCATTCTACAAAGTGTAAGTTGCCTATGTTGACGAAGAAATATTTTTTGGTTGAGAAATGAAAAGCACTGTGTTTGTTACCAAGGGATGAATACTCTGGCTCATCTGAAAATATTAGAAAGGGATATCTACTTTTTTTGGTTATTACATTACCATTTTATTCACATTTCTATATATTCTGAATTAAATTACACAAAAATTCTCTCGTATATAAAAGAGAAATGAAAATAGCAAATGGGAATTTTGAGTAAATAAACTAGATGACATTCAAGCTAAAAGTACAAACCAAAACATTTGAAGAGAAAAAATTTGTTTTGTCAGCTACCTAGCTCAAAGGACAAAAGATTTAGGCTAAAAAAGCAATAAGAGCCATATCTTTTGTTCCTTGTTTTCAAACATGATGGAATTCAAAAAGACAAAGTCAAAAAGGTATACAGTTTTAGAATCTCCAGGTAGTAATTACTTAGCATATATGTTACTCTTGATTCATAGTAAACTCTTCTAGCCTAAGGAAAAGAAAAGTAAAGAGAAAAAAGAACAAGCAACATCTGTCTTTTAGCATACATCCCTCTGGAGTAAGTACCACTGAAACTACTAAAAAAGAATGGCAATAAAATTTCTGCTGGTTGTAAGTTAGTCAAGCTTGTAACTCCTTTCTTCTTGGAAACCTCACAAAAAAATGAACACAATAAACACAAAACCACTTCTAACAGAGTTGTTTGCCAAATTTACTCTATCAAGGTATGGTTATGAAATGTTATAGACAGTGTGTTGTGTTGGGATTAAATACTACACTTATGGGAACAATTAGATTTCTGCTAGTATTTACTTTATTGAAACTAGAGTGTTTCCAGAAGTAAATCTGAATAAAAGGTCCAAGTACTAAGCGAGATTTATTTTTTGCTTTTCCTCTTACAGTATTTGACCATCTCTAATTAATCGGGTCAAACTAATTGTCATTAACAGAGAATGGACTGAATATGTATACATGGGTCATACAAGTCTCCAAATTTGCTTTTCCAGAAACGTAACAAATGTAGACATAGTAATCCATTTTATAGTATTTATAATGCCTTAGATATAGAAAGAATTGTCTACACTTCAGAAGAAATAAATCCTTTTTATTGGAAGACCAAGTAGATGACTATAATGATTTGGCATCCCCTCCTTTTTTTTTTTTCCTGGTAGAAGCATGTAATGGAATGAGAGAAGAACAAATACATTTGCTTATTGATCAGTTTCTTATTTTTACTATCAGAGAAATCTAAATCTTAAATAAGTAAAAATTATAATGTTAAGAGGAAGTTCTTACACATTTAACATCTGTCAAACATTCTGTGTTTTACCTTCATTTTCTCAGTTAATAGTAATTTTACAAATAAGAATGGTGAGGCAGAAAGAGGTTAAATTACTAGGTTTAAGGTAATAAACATTAAGAGGAGGAAGAGGCAGGATTTGAACTCAGATTCATTGAATCTCAAAGTTCAAGCCCTTAAATATTTTAAGAGCTACTTTGGCATGTTTCTAATGAAAATTAAATACCATTTCATTGATGTGAGCAGTTGCCTATGCTTCAGATATGTGTAAGAATTTCTTACTTCTTCCTGACTGACCGACGTGATGTGAGAGTATCAGTCACTGGAGTGTTTTCCTGGCCATGGCACTTATTAGTTGAATGGTATTGAGTAACAATTAATATTTGCTTTTCATAGAGATTATGACGTTTTAGGAAAATTAAGGTGGCAACATATATATTGATTAAAGTCTCTCAATGTATTAGCACATTTTACTCTTATAGGTGCTTGATTAGTGTGAGGCAGATGGATAGAAACACAAGATGTACGCCTTCACTGAGTTTGTGGTCTAGTGTTAGAAGGCAGAAAGTGTTATTCAAATCCATGCGTGCAAAGAGACCAGAATGTAAACCAGAGTCGCAGATTCTCTAACCACAAGAAAACATACTAAGAAGTAGATTTTAAAAATACTAGGCACCAGCTCTGGTAGAAACATACTATAGTCTTTATACCAATATGCCACTCATGCTCTCAACAAACTGGCTAAAGACAGGACGAATTCATAATATATAAATACTGGAATTTCAGACTAACAAGCAAAGTAGAAATCTCCCAGTCAGGTTACACAAGAACACAATAGCCAAAGGGAGGAGAAGTACTAAAAGTAAAAAATTCCAGACAGACACAGCAGAAGCAGAAAAAGCAAGAGCTCACACTAATCATTCGAGTGGAAGACATCGATGGTTTTCTAGTTGGTGATTTCAAGTATCATCTCCAAGTAACTTGCTGTTTTTATTTATTTAACTAGAAAACAATTTTAACTATGAAATCTAGAACTAACGAGTGATATACAGTGAATGCATACAAATAACCAAAAAAAAAAAAAAAAGGAAATTACTTTGAGAAGTAGTACATTTTGATCCATGCTAGTTACTACATTTTTTCTCCCATGGAAAAAAAATCTGGATTTATTATTTGTCATTTATTAGAAAAGATATCATGAGCAATATATTATATGACTATCACAGTCCTGGACAAAATCCTATTGATTTTAAAATCTAACTCTGGATTAACATTGCATCCATTTTGTGTGAAATTAGCAAATTTACTATTGAAAGAACTGAGCTAAAAATCATTCAGGATAGACTTAATTTCAATATTGCCATATCTTATCAAAAAATTAAGTCCAGAGAGAAAACAAATATTGTCTCTTAAATAAATATACAAATCTCTAAATTACAAAGGCAAAAAGGCTAATCAGTCCCAAGTTTGACATTCTTATACATGTATATTGGTTAATTTTGGTACAAATTATTTGAAAACAAAAACATGTCAGGATTCCACTAATACATTGGAACTCAGTCTATATTTTTCTGCTCATAGTAAAGAAACACGGCTTCTGTTCTGGATGAGTTCCTCGATTTTCATTTCTTTTTATTTCCAGACCTATTCCCTATGATAAACAGGCTCCAGAAATCCCATTTCCAAAATCTCCAATGACGAAACTGTTTAATTGTGACAAACTAACATGACACTGACATCAAGACAGTGAGCAAGTTGAAAGGATGATCACAAGTTTATATAATGGTATTTCTGGAAAGAATCTTGGATGAGGAAACTGAAACCATGAATGGCCTAGAGAATGAGATCTGGGACTAAAACCCATATTTCTGTATTTTCAGGGCAAGGTTCTATCAAGAAAGCAACATCTTCAGCTTAACTCTGAGAAAGCCAGAAGTAATTCTGAGAAACTATCCAGCAAATGCAAAGAAAAACATACAACAGAAATAGAGAATTTAATTGGATCAAGATAACAGGATTTAGAGTTATAGAACTGAAGTGAGAATATATGATGATAAATAAAGATATAGGACATAATGTCATACAACAGAAGATTAAACATGCTTTTTGAAAAACGTCCTCTTGTTTTAACAACTGTTCTTTAAATTGGATTGTTTTCATTAATTAAGTTGAAGAATGCATAGCAGAGAGTCTCCTAAACCAGGTCCTCATATATGACATACTGTCATTTCAGATCTGGCTCTTTAAGGCTGTGAGTTAAATATGGTAAAATGATTCAAACTCCAGTATGTAATACTTATTCTAACTGAACAAGATTATTTTTCTAGACTTATCCTTTCCATAGAGACTAAGTATATCCTAACTTGCTAAATAATTCAGTAGAATTTAACAGCTTTAATGAAATAAAAGCAAGTGCTTCATTCTAATTTCTATGGTTAGAGTGGTTTGCCTTTGAACAAAGTAGAAAATTGCACTCAATCCATTCATAGACAACCAATCCACTGCTGCTTTTGTAAAAGCAGTAAAAGAGACAACATGAAAAGAGCAACACATCTGGTGCTAAACTCCAGTGCCTAAGTGAGGATGCAAGAAATGATTATACAAGGAAAATATATTGTACATTCATGGTGAGTGCTGTGTATCAAAGGCCACTGGTGTAAAAAGCTGAGAGGGTATATGATTAAGATGACTTCACATTCACTCTGAGGTTGTTTGTTTAGAAATCCCTCATCTACTTTCTACAACTTCTGTTGAATAATCTAGAGACCAACTAATAATTCTGTGATACAATAATACTAGTTTCAATTTTCTGACTGGTTTATTCTAGCTTAAAAGCCCTCCATGGGTTTACATATGAATGATGTTGTTCAGATTCCTAAAAGGGCTGAAATGGAAAGATTTTTTTCCCCTCACAACACTTGCTGATGTGCTCCCAAAGAAGTGGGAAAAATAGAATAAAGCAGAAGACATAATAATATTACAATGAATCTATATAAACCATTTAAGATTCCATCACCTGACAGAACTGCTGGTTAACACAATAGACACTTTGATAACTAAAACTGACTGAATACTACTAGGTGCCTGATCTTGGGTTGTACACTTTATAGCAATTATATTATATAATCTTAATAACAATCCAAAGAAGACATATTAATTTTATCAGTCTCGTGTTGTAGGAAATTGAAAGTGAGTTGTGCAGAGCAAATTATCAAAGTTATGCATATTATAAAAAGCAGATCTAACGCTAGCCCACATTAAATTTTAATACCCTACACAATTTATACTTGCTTCATTTCAACATGACGCATGAAATGGTGAGTGTAGAAACTGTCCTGAAGTATATAATACACATTGAGGAGATGGATGTAAATAATCTAGAGAGGTGCTGTCCAATAAAAACTTTGTAAATGATGGAAAATTTTGCCACTGTCTGATATGGTAGCCAGTAGATACAGGTGGCTACTGAGAACTTGAAATGTTTCAAGTTAGACTGAGGAATTTACTTTTAAATTATATTAAATTGTAATTAATTTGAATGCAAATAGCCACATGTTTTATATTGGACAGCACTAATCTAGAGCAGTAAAAATAGGGGTACAGACCTGTTCCAATAAGTAAAATAATCATTGGAGTGGTGAGACTATTCTATTGCCTCTGCATCCTTAAAAAATAGAAAATTGAGTAAAACAACCACATTTGATGTATTGTAGTAAAATACTCTCGACATTTCAAGATGATAAGGCATTATTGAGTAAAAAAGTATCAATTTTTCATTAACAAAATAAAGATTGTCATTTTTGACACTGTCGTTTTTCTCCTGCTAAAATGCTCAAATTTAATAAAACCTGAAGCACTCCATGTAAATGACACATAGTGCATTTAAAGTACTTTTTAAAATTGGCTCCAATTTAAAATGTAAAGTATGTATTTCATAATTAGGATTTAGGAAAAAGTAAAGACAATATTCGTAAGAACATAGTGGGTACATACGTTCATATAGATAGTTTGTAATGACACATTTGGGCTTGAAGAATAGTTAACTTTAAAAGGGATTAAAAGACGCTTGACGAACTATATACATATTATCTCTACTGTTTGACCACACTACATTTAGGTTGTCCAAGTTTTTTTAAAAAAAGAGAAAAGTTTTCTTCTCTATATGCTTCACTTAATGTGTTATTATTAGCTAAAATAAATCTTTTCATGTGTAGTATCATGTAACTCCATTCTTTCCATAATCTATGTGAAAATGGCTCATGGATGTATCATATAGTATATTATTATATAATAGAAAATAACATATTTACCTTCTGCCATCTTTTTTCCATGATAAGCAATACAAGTTATATTGCTTTATTTAAAAGCCTACTTGATGCCTTGCTTTTTGGCATTTTAATTTGGTAGCTGTGCTTTATTTACTTTGTAGGATTCAAATTATATATGACATATATATGAAGAGATACGGTTAACATAGTTTCTCTGTGCAAAATCTTATTGTCATTTGTGGTTCATATTTGAGTACTAACATTTTGAGTAACAATAGTAACTAAAGAAGAGGTAAGACCCAATGGCAACATTTAATTTAGCCATAAGTGGACATAATTTATATATATATATATATATATATATATATATATATATATATATATATATATATATTTCTAACCTTTTCCTCTCTTTAAGAGTTTAATAACTTGAACTCAGGCTGCTGGACAGAAACCATTACTCCTACATAAGCACAACAATTGTGATAGTGAATAATAAGATTTCAAATCAAGAGCAATACATTTATTCTTGCCCTTCCTACGTACAAAAGAGGTACCCTGAAATCATAACTACAGACACCAAGCAAGGTAAGAAATGGAACACATCTTAAAGCAAAGTCACCAAAAACAAAGTATTTGAAAAATATTAAAAATACACTAGCTCATTTTAGAGCATTCCTACAACTTTCTTCCCTCATTTTCATGACAAATTGAGAAAGCCAAGAAAAACTATAAATAACTAGAAGCTTTACTCTCAGTATAATTATAAGGGCATATACAATCTATGCAAACCTTTTATGAACAATTTAAAACACACAAGAGAAAATAGTAGTTATACTTTGTTGATACTTATGTTTCCCAAATTCAAACTGAGCAAACTGCCAACAAGACACAGGTGCATAAAAGATGAACAGGTGAAAGAAATAAAATGTTATTGTGGAGAAAATATTATCTTTGTCCATTATGCATTTACCCTAGGACACATTAGCACATCTGTTATGTATTTACTAGAGATACAAGTTTACATGACCACATTTTACTAAGTTATAATTCCAAATCTACATTTTTTTTCTTTCTTAGATCTATGCATATTACACTGAAGTTATAATGTCTGAGTTATGGCAATAAATACATTCCTATGAACGGCACTAAATATTTTATTAAGAATCTGATTCAACTGTAACTTCATTCTAAGATTCTTAAGTTGAATATTTAGAACAGAAAACATCATAATACAGTTTTGAAATAATATTGCCACTTTGTTGTTATTTTGGGTTTGAGTCTACTCACTGATCACTCTGGCTGACAGCATTTCTAATTGATTTTCACAAATTCTAAGAAGGGGTAATATGTGGACAAACTGACTTGCGGCCACTGGATGCACAGCAAAACTTGAGCACAATTAGTAATGAGACCTAAATTTGTAAAAGTAAAACCTTATTTTATTATTTGTTCATTTAAAAAAAATCAGTTCTCACCCTGAGGTATCCAACAACCACATTCCGTAGGGAAAAAATATGTATATATAAAATGCCAAAATTAATGAAAATGTTCCTTATTCATGTGGTTAAATTGAAAAGGGGCTAGATTTTAAATAAAAATGTAAAGATTTTCATTATAGGGTCTGTCACCTTTGGGCTGCATGACTTTGTGAAAATCATTTAATTTCTCCACTTAGAGCTTTGAATTAGTTGATTTCTCCAGCCATGTATATACACATACCCACACACAAACACATACATATATACTCATAACATACATATAATTCTATGTATAAATTATATTTTAATTGTAATTAAAATTATCATTCTTACTATAAAATGTGTTTATTGCAGAAAGTTGGGTTAATATAGACATAGGCAAAATAAGTTTTAAACATAACACTTTGAAATAATGACTGTACATATATATTATATTTCTGCTCAACACACATACATATATCTGTAAAATTTTGTTTCATTATATAACTAGTAAGAAGATTGAATCAGAAAAATCTTCCACAAAACAAAAGTCCAGGGCCAGCTTCACTGATGAATTCTACCAAACATTCAAAGAATTACTAATTCTTCCTATATTCTTCCAAAAATACAATAGGAGGGAAACACTTCCAAACTCATTTTACAAGGCCAGTGTTACCTTGACACCAAAAACAGACAAGGACACTATAAGAACAGAAAATTATAGGTCAATATCCCCGATAAATATAGATGCAAAAATCCTCAACAAAATATTAGCAAATCAAATTCAACAATACATTAAAAGAACCATATGTCATGGTTACGTGAAATTTATTCTGGGAATGCAGGATAATTCAACATCCATAAATCAATCACTGTGATACCAATACACTAAAGTCATAAAAGATAAAACCCATGTGATCATCTCAATGGATGCTGAAAAAGTATTTGATAAAATTCAACATCGATTTATGATAAAAATGCTAAATAAATAGGATAAGAGGAAACATACTTCAACATAAAAAAGGCCATATATATTTTAAACCCACAGCTAACGTCATACTTAGCAGTGATAAGCTGAAAGCTTTCCCCCTGAGATCAGGAAAAAGACAAGGATGCCCACTTTCACCACTTTAACCAACGTAGTATTAGAAGTCTTAGCTAGAGTGATTAGGTAAGTAAAAGAAATAAAAGGCAATCAAGCTGGAAAGTAGGAAGTAAACATGTAATCTTTGCAGCTGATATAATATTATGTATAGAAAGCCCTAAAGAGTCCACCAAATAACTGCTAGAACTAATAAATAAATTTAGTAAAGTTGCAGAATACAACAATACACAAAACTCCGTTGCATCTTTATATACTTATAATGAACTAACAGAAATAGAAATTAAGAGAGCAATCTCATTTTAAAACTGCATCAAAAAGAATAAAACAGCTAAGAGTAAATTTAACTAAAGAGGTAAAAGACATGTACACTGAAAACTATTAGACATTGTTGAAAAAAATTGAAGGAGACACAAGGAAATGTGAAGATATTCCATGTTCATGGACTGGAAGAATTAGCATTATTAAAATATCCATACTACCTAAAGCAGTATACCAATTCAGTGCAGTATGTATTAAAATACCAATGGTATTTTTCACAGAAATAGAGCAAACAATCCTAAAATTTGTATGGAACCAAAAAGACCCTGAATAGCCAAAGCAATCTTGAGAAAGGAGAACAAAACTGGAGGCACCCTGCTCCTTGGTTTTAAACTATATTACAAAGCTATACTAATCAGAACAGCATGGTACCAGAACAAATAATGAAACTAGACTACTATCTTATACCACTACTTGACATAGGTCTTAGTGATAATTTTTTGGATCTGACTCCAAAAGCAAAGACAATAAAAGCAAAAATAGACAGGGCTATG
The DNA here is from genome assembly GCF_048564905.1 of Vicugna pacos. NCBI lineage: Eukaryota > Metazoa > Chordata > Mammalia > Artiodactyla > Camelidae > Vicugna > Vicugna pacos. The sequence continues at coordinate 43,536,697 of NC_133000.1, forward strand.
TCAAACTAAAATGGTTCAGCACAGCAAAGTTAACAATCAACAAAATGAAAAGGCAACTACTGCATGGGAGAAAATATTTGCAAATCATATATCTGATACGGAGTAAATATCCAAAATATATAAAGAACTCATACAATTCAATAACAACAACAAAAAATAAACCCCAGCCAATCAAATTGAAAAATGGGTAGAGGATATGAAAAGACATTTTTCCAAAGATAATGTTCATATGGCCATTAGGAAGTTGAAAAAGGACTCGACATCATTAATCATGATGAAAATGCCAATCAAATACCGCAATAAAGGTGAGATATTCCTTCACATCTGTTAGAATGCTTATTATCAAAAAGACAAGATAGGACAAGTGTTGGCAAGGATGTGGAGAAAAGGAGACCTGTGCACTGTTGTGGGAATGTAAACTGGTGCAGCCACTATGGAAAACATTATGGAGTTTTCTCAAAAAAATAAAAATAGAACTACCATAAGATCCAGCAATTCCATTTCTGTTTATTTATCCAAATAAAACAATGACACTAATTCAAAAAGATATATGTTTACTGCAACATTATTTACAATAGCCAAGATATGAAAATAACCTAAGTGTTCATCAATGAATAAATGAATAAAAAAGATGTGGTGTGTGTATACACACACACAATGGAATACTATTCAGATACAAAAAAGAATGAAATCTTGCTATTTGCATCAACATGGGTGGACTTTGAGGGTATTATGTCAAGTGAAATAAGTCAGAGAAAGACAAGTACCACATGATCTTCACCCATATGTGGAATTTAAAAAACAACAATCAAAAAAAGTTCATAAATACAGGGAACAAATTGGTGGTTAAACAGAGGCAAGGAGGTGGAGGGTGAGTGAAATGGGTGAAGGGAGCCAAAGGTACATATTTTCAGTTATAAAATAAATAAATCATGGGGATATAATGTATAGCACAGTACTGCATATTTGAAAGTTGCTAGGAAAATAAATCTTAAAAGTCTTCATCACAAGAAAACTAACATAACTGTGTATGATGATGGATGTTAACTAGAATTATTGTGGCGATCATTCTGAAATGTACACAGATATTGAATCATTATGTTGCACACCTGAAACTAATACAAGGTTATATGTAAATTATACTTCAATAAAACATTGTATCATATTCTACCATGTTGACTTCTTTGTTTAAACTTCTGAGTCGGTTAGGCTTTCTGTATTTTTATGCATTCTTCCAGAACATAATTTTTGATAATGTCAATTTATTTCATCATGTAAACAATATCGATACCACTCTGATTTAATGAATTCCCTATTGATTAAATTCGGGTAGTTAAGAATCGCTTTTCCATCACCCTGCTTAGTTTGATTTAACCAGTCTCTTCAACTATGTTTCCAGATGTTCCTGAACTCAGGCACATTCTAAACCCTTATGCCTTCTCAATTTATGTATTTTAGTACTTATATAAGATCAAGTAATTTTCTGCCACATAATACCAAAATAGTCATGATAATAATTGCAATAGTTTCCTGACCTTGACACTAGCTACAGTTACTTGTTCCATGCTTGAGTATCTGACCCAATGACCCAGTGTGGGACAGTAAGCCCCCTCTTGTACAGATTGGGCTCTGGATTAAGAAAGGATCATGTGAGTAAAACAGAAAAGAAGCTGAGAAGTCTCTGAAGCTGAGAGACACAATGCTCCCGTTCATGTCACATTCATGTACTCTTATTTGTGCAGGGGACCAGTTTGCAGAGAGAAAAAGAGAGATGAAGGGAATGAAAAGAGACTTTTTTGATAACACCCAAGAGCCTGGTTTCACATTTTATTGACCCTCTCGTGTATTTCTGGTCTTGACTGTAAAATATCCTAGTGCTTTTATTTCAACTGGAACAAGGTGGAGGTAGAGGGGCATGGTGGAAGGAGGAAGGAGCAGGTGGTAGATGGGGAGGAATGAGGAAAGGAGGATTTGTGTATGATAAAGCATTTATGTGTATCTACAGATTCTGTATATATATAAAAAATGAGTAAAACTTTATTGTCCGATTTTGGTCAAAAAGGAAATATGTGATCCTTAGGATGAAAAGATAAATTTAGAAACCAGACTTTACAAAATGAATTTCATATGATGACTTTATGAGTGTGTTAACAGTAGGAGCTAGAACTAGAATTAATTCAAAATAATTCATAAAAGTACCAGAGGATTATCTTCTATATACTTTCAGAAGATGTCTCGGAGAGAAATTGATGGAAAATTCTCCAATTAGTAGGAAATTTCCTACTAGTAGGAGATTATTTCTGGACTACAACCACATTAAATAACTTGTAGCCAAAGACAAAAACATGGAATTCTACTTAAGAAACTGCCAATGGAAGAAGGTGGAACTATTTCCTCTTACCTGAATTTTTAGGATTTGATTTTAGAAAAAATATATAATGTTAGTATATTGAATATGTAATAAATAAATAATATTAGTAGCTACATGCAAAATTACCTAAAATTGCCAATTTGAAAATGCACATTTACAATTTGAAAGGGATAGACTGGTAGTTCAAGATTTGTAGATACTGACAGGCATATGTAGACTAGATAAACAAGATTATACTGTATAGCACAGGGAAATATATTCAAGATCTTGTGGTAGCTCACAGCAAAAAAGAATGTGACAATGAATATATGCATGCTCATGTATAACTGAAAAATTGTGCTCTACACTGGAAATTGACACAACATTGTAAACTGACTATAACTCAATTAAAAAATGTTTAAAAAATAAAAAATAAATCAAGTAGTAGAGAGAAACAAATCATGCAAAAACAATAGCAATTTACTTCCCACATACAGATTTATAGAAGAAGAAACACTGACGTTTTGACATTACATTTAAATAGTTTGTGGAAGGATATTTTGGCAGCTTCTTCTAACAATAAAACATTTTAAGAACAAAGAATAGAGTATGCAATTACATATTTTCCATCGATTCTACCTAATACAAGAAGGGTGTGATTTCAGCAACTTTAGAGTAAGTCACTCTAACCATTGCTATATGCCTGTGGTTCTATTTTTCCAATTGTTAAATACATATTTGAAGAGAGTATATTTCACAGATTTGGTACTCCAAAGAGACTGCAGATTTTAATAATAAAAATCATCACTATGTTTCAAAAAACTGAGTCCACAAACGTAATGAATATACTAAATTGGATCTCATAGAAAATCGACATATCCTAGGTGGAAACCAGGGGCCATCCTCACATTCATATCATCGGATTTTGCATCTGTGATCACAGGTGAATGAATACACTTGAATGGACATATGGCCTGGGATAAACTACTGGGTTGTTTTTCCTTGCAACTTGGAATTTCAAACACAGTTAAGCCGAACACAGTGCCTTGAAGCACCAGTCTTTCCACTTTCTTGACTGGGACCACAGTAAAAACAACAAATTATGTAACACAACAGACCTAGTGCACACAGAAATATATTAAGAAAAACACGTTTTGCAAAATAGTAATCATCCTAGGTATTATGGTATGTTTTCCTATTTTCTGTTGTATTCTATTATTTTAACCACTAAAAATGGCCCGCTAAGCAGAATTCAAGAACCACTAGTCAACATGACTAACAGCACTGCTTTGGGAAAAGCTCTGCACATGTTTGTTTCTGAAACCCTGATCATCCCTGGCTCCTACACTTCTTAACCCTCCATTGCTCAACTCTTCCTGCATCTGTAAATTATTCTAGTGTCCTTCCACCAAGTTTCACTTTTCATTTATGACAAGTAGAGTCTGCTTTCTCCACCCACAAATCAGATCATCTTAACTAATCTTAATCCCCCTCAGGATTCTTATTAATTTTCCTCAATTTCCTCTTTCTTTTGAATCTACTAAAGATACTTATAAACTGGGAAAGCCAAATACAGTGAAGGAAGGTAGTAATAACCTCTCATTCTTAGGGTGGATACTTGCTCTACCATATTGACTTACGAGGCACAGGAATGCTTGTATCAGCCTTTTACTCAGCTGTAGTTTCAGACTGAAAAATGTGCTGTTGGAAATGTATTTCATTTGATACCAATTAGGTTTAATAAGTTGTTAAGCTGCTTCTGTGCTTTGAGATATGGAAGGTTAAGGTTTAAAAATAACTCTTGGGGAAGGAAAATCTCCTTGGACCCATTTACACTTGTTGACACCAACATTATTTTACATATTAACTCATTTATTCATTTTACAAATGTGTATTATATTCTTACCACTAGAACATTGAAGGACTTATAAACATATAACATCTGATAAATTATATAGGGATATATTAAAGATTACTTCTACCATTTGTTTAAAAGTATACACGGACTGATATCAGTGATGCACATAAAAATAAAACTTACTACAAATTCCAAATCCTAGAGCTTGAGAGAAAGGCTAGAGAGAAAAGATCTGATATATTTTTACTTCTGTACAATTATCACCTAAAACTGAAGGGAAAAAAGTTGTTTTAAACAACAATTCCCCTTCAAGTTTTCTACCTGATTATTCTCTTTTACAAGTTCAGTCTGTCCTCTTAAAATTTGCTCTTAAATATAAGATAGATCTATGAGAGTTACTTACTGCCAAATTCTGAGATCATTTACATCAGCCAATTTCTCTTTATCAACTTTAAGAATCTTTATCAAAAACCAATAGAGATTAGAATGCATCTACATGAATTTAGGCAGATCAAATGAAACCCCAAACCTTTATTTGATCTGTCAATATACAATCTTGCGCTCAATATGCAAAGGTTGTTCTCAGAGAAATCAAAACTTCTCTTGTCTTCAAGGACCAGAAAGAACCATAATTTCTGGTTCAGAAAAACAGTTGATTAAATTAAGAATATTGTTTGTTTGTTTGTTTGTTTTCAGGAGAGTCAAATGAAATAATCTTCCAGTTGTATTTCATGCCACTAGCTAAGTGTATACATATGGCCTGAATGAGGATATTGCCGACTTAAACTCATTATTTGGGCTATCTTAAATAGATTTTGCCATTTTGTGACATCATCTGCTGGGTGCAAAACCAGTCATAGAGTGGATTGCTGCATATATCAATCTGAAAAAAATTCTAAGATAAGCGAAAAACAACCATTTTGTAACATGTTATCTTTCACAACCATATGTGTCAACAATTTCTAACCATTTGCTTAATGCTGTCTCTATTATTTTGGGGAAGTTTAAGCAGTGGTAACAAACAAACTCTATAGATAAAATAACTCCAACATAACTGATGATCATGCTTGCTTTCATAATAGTACAAGTACACATTTCCAATTTATGGTGATCCCTCACAGGGATCCCAGTGTCCTTACTTCTTCTGTTCTGTAGCTCAACTGCTCCTATTATCATCTGCATCCATTCAGAGGGAGGGAGAAAAAGGCACCACTTCTTAAATGTCTTGGCACAGAAATGCCACACACCAGGCACTTTCACATTCCTTTATCTAGAAATTGCCACTCCCAACCACAAAGGCGGCAGGAACATGTAGCCTTGCAGGATGCCCAAGAAGAAAACATCTCGAGATGAGCAGCTGGCAGTATCTGCCATAAACACACATTAAAAATATTTTTCTCAAGTACAAATTTCTAATTGTTACTAGTTTTGAAAAGAAAGATATCTTAAATTTATCACCATAACTTTTAAATGACACAATTTCAAGTAAGGCTATGAAAGAATTAAACACATGTTTGTGACCACTTAGATGGTGCTAAGAATTTCACCTTTTAGGGACTGGGGAGCCTTTTCTGCCTTTATTTGTTCAAAAAGTAAATGATTAATTATATTATTAATGTTCAATCTAATATACACCTTTTATTTCCTAAGATGAAACACTTTTAAGTTATTTTTGCTGTGAAGAAGACTAGAATGTATTGACTTCTTACAGCTTAATTAAATGGCAAAACATCACCACAATAAAGGAAAAATCAACCGTGTAACTATAATCCAAAAAGTTGTACATCCAGATAAATACAGGCAATTCAAAAATGAATAGAATCTTGATTTTCAGTTTTAATGTTTGAACTATCTTCCCACTTCTTGTTTTGAGGTGCTTGTTTGAGGTATATCAAAATATATTTTTGAAATTTGTGAACAGAACTGCCCTCATCTAGATATCATTTCAGAAATATTTCCTTTGTGACTGAAATGCTCTTTGAAAAATTTACTTGATTGATAAAAGATAACTGCAGTGGATATTTCAAATAAAATGTTTAATTTAAAAAACCCACAACAGATATTATGGGCATTTAAGATTTGAGGCTTCACACTGTATTCCATTTGGTTCGGAGTATAGTTTTCATGATTTATTGACAGCTGCTGTAGATGGTTCTTTATTTTCAACTCATCCCAACCCTGGTCAAACAATACAACCCCCCCTGCTTTTTCAATATTTTCCTAATATCTCAGCTCATTTAATTCTATTGATCCACTGAAGAGTATAATGGCACTGAAGCTGGAATTAATAGCACCTCCCTTTCCTAGCGCTAAGAGCTTTCCTATTGAGTCTGTGGACCATCACACGAAATCATAAAAGTAGACTAAAAAGTAGAGTGACCTTTATCGGCTACTATTGTACTGAAAAATCCAGCAAACCTCAGAACATCATTTTCAATTTTATGGCACTGTTTTCTTAAATAATAAGAGAAGGGGGAAAAAAAGGAACAACTGACCCCTGCTCAGCATTTACTTAAGCAGAATTGGCATTAATAGAGTATTCTGTCAAAAATTCAAGCTCAAGAAAATGTATGGCTTTGTCCACCGCCGCAGCTATCTTAGCAGATTGCACTGTCACTGCTTCACACAGAGCGCATTGCAACACCATTAGTGGACATAAATAATGCACAAGCTCTTATGCCGTACTCAGCTAAGTGCATGGAAACCTTGGGCTCCTGTTGTCAGAAATTCAATGGATTAGTACCTAGATTTATTTTAAGTCTGTAAAGCACTTTGTTCTTGACAGCGTTCAAAGTAGAAAGAGTGCTATCCTGAATGTGCATCTTAATACTGTCATTCCTGTCTTGTACGAGTAGATGATCTATGGGCTGCAATATTTCGTTTTAATATTTAAAGTTTTCACTGTGCAGATGCAAAGAAATATATTCATAGTTATCTGCTGTTCCTTTATTGATCTGGAAAAGAACAAAGATAACCTGTAAAGTTTCACAGGGAGGAGAGTAAAATGGAGGGACTACAGTTACATTTAGTAAAACAGACATGCAAATTATAAATGTTATATGTGGTCTTCAGAAAATAAGGTCACTTGGACATTAGCTTTCTTCTTTCTAAATAACTACTGCGTGTGCAAAATCATGTGTAGGGGAAATTCTAGCACATTTTAACCTCTTTAGCTGTATTTACTGTTATATACTTCTTTCAAGTGCTTAACAGTATTGTTTCTTTTTTGAAGGCTAAGTTATTTTACATGGCTAGTGTTTTGCTGAGCAAGAAGTATTCTAAAATGTTACTCAAAATTGCTTCCCTATAACTTCAGGGATTGAGAGCAGTTCCTGCCTACAGATATGTTCAGGGTTTAAGCCTGATGATCTCCCATGCTTGAAAAGGATAAAAGACACTCTTGTATAGATTAAAAACAGTTTTCCATTGATATAAGGGATGTAATCAAAGTATGGAGATACCTCATGTGAAAGTCAATCTTTCCCAACTCTGTGAAGACATAAAATCTTATTTTCAAATAGTAACAGTTACCTCTTCACTCAGCCTACGTGGTCCACGAATCTTAACACAATTTGTTGAAACGTCACTCAGTGAATTAACTATTCATTATCAAGTTCTCAGATTTTAAAGTTAAATATGTAATGAATGACCATAATTACATATATTAAGCACACGTATTAAGTTACATGTATGATGTCATGTCAAGCAACTCCTATTTGACCACATATGACTGTTTAAATAAAAAATTTTAAACACTAATTTCCCAGGATGATGATGTCTCATTTTATTCTACTTATAAAATTCACTGTTGAATAGAAAGGAAACATGTTTATGTTCCATTATTTCTGAAGACAGTCCACCAAACATACTGCTGAGATGGCTGTGATTTGCAGCTCATCCATACAATACGATGAAAAGGCCAGCTGAAAGGAGCTTTTGAGATGTATTGAATATATACGTAAATGGAAAGATCATATTCTTCAGAATAAAAGGGTCTTAAGTAATTTCATACTGAGGAGCCCAAGTCTTCAACCTAGTAAATCCTTTTACTCCGACGCAGTTTACAAAGCTGAAAGTTCAGAACAACAAAGAATTTGCATATTCTGATCAATAGGTGGCGCTTTTCCCCTTTCTGATCGGCTTGATCACAGAATTCAGCTAGAACACAACTTTTTATTGTGTTGGGAATTTTCAATACTACCTAAAAAATACCAAATACTTCAACTTGTTGAAAGTTTAATTTTTAATTTGTGTAAATTTACAAGGATTCACATTATTTCAGGCTTTTCAAAACTATCTTTTGATGAATCATTAAATTTTGCCACCAATGATCTTATTTAAAGAAAGAGCTCTCTGATATTTTTGCTATTCAGAAATTCATAAAATATAACTCAGTTTCTATAATCTTTGAACTATTTCTTACTTGTCCAAATAGAAAACTTCTGGAAAGTAACATTATGGAATATCTGAAATATAGGGTCTCTTAAAACATCACTGCTATGATAAATGTACTTTATTTATGATATATAGGACATTTGTCAGAAATGAAACATGCCTTTGTATTATCATAAAATGCATCTTGAATATATAGCAAAAATGATAAACCTAAGTAAAATATTTCAGCAAAAGATACACTGCAAAAGACACATCTATATATCTAGATATATTATAAGAATTACATTTATACTGAGTCTCATTTAACTAAAACTAAGGATTACAGGCCATCTAAATAGTAGATCTTTGTCAATGGTAGTTCATAGTTTATAATTTTGAAATAGGGGGAATTTATACAAATATTTATTTTGGGAAATATTTATCTTAATGCACACTAAAAATCATGTCCTTGAATCGTTTTCCTTTCAAGAAACCCTATAGGCATGTATAAATATATAGTAACTAACTTATAACATCCAAATAATGTTCTGTAAAAATGTAGTCTCATTTTTATTGTTTAAAAGATGATCACCTAGTGACAAGTAGTTTAAGATATGAGCAATGTGATCACTTTCTGATTAAAATGACAACATTCACACTTTAAAAATTTACATCTTGATTAAAAGCAAATATTTGAGTGAAGTAAAGGCTCTAGATATTCTCAATGCATATAAAATTATGATGACTAAATCTTCTTCACATTTTATTCCTAATTTTAGTGTCTCTGTTCTTATTTCATTCATTTACCTCCACTATCTTTCCTTCTACAGTTCAGTACTGTGCTTGTTTTGATATACTTAGATTAGAAATTCTTACCTTACAAGATAGTTTGATAAGCATATAATCAGTTGGAAAATTAAGAAGAAATTTTGCACAGATCCTTTATTCTAAATAGTCTGAACTTTTTTTTTTACATCATTAAACTAAAGTAGATTTCTGTGAGTTGTATAACAAAATGTAAAATTTTAGTTTCCCTAGAATATACAGTGTGACACTATTTTTCTAACTATAGCAAAAAGAAACACATTTTACAACTAAATTAAAGGCATCTAACAGATTAGCTTAAGTTTTCTTCTCAGAAGAAAAATTATCTCATAAGTGACTGGAAACAATTTTTCCTTCTGATATGTTCTCAGCAATATTCCCTTCCTGAGCATGACTGTTCCCAGAACTCTGTGGGATCGTGAATGAGAACCTAGCCACTTTCCTTCCACTCCACAGAAGTGGACTTGGCACCTCTAGAATTCCCTTACATCTCTTATGTCTCATTACCTCTCTCTTCCTCAAGGTAGAGCGAGGCAACATCAAACTCAAAAGAAGTTGATCTTTGCTTTCTTCCAGAATTTAGTCTTTTCTAGAAGAAATTACATTCTGGAACTGATGTTATTTTGTGGTAAACATGCAGGAAGTTGTAATGCTATGAGGCACTACCTTTCAGGTATCTTAATCAAGTTTCCTGGACTTTGAAGCGTTTTGGGAGAAGAACACATTAAACCGTAGAGCACAGCTTTGGGAGGTTCATTATACACGGGTGACGCTATAAACAGCATCGCTTTGTGTGTAATTATGGGTTGTGCTTATACAGAGCCTGAAATTAGATAACAGTATAAGATAAATCGAGCAAAAATTTTATACTCCCCACATTTAAAAGGATCACTGTAACACTGATAAATGTCAACTCTATAGTATATGCTTAAACAGTCCTGTAAAGAGTAAAACAGATATGATCGGCACAGCCCTGCATTACCAAGACAGCAATGATAAAGTGCAACACTTAGGAGATTTCACTAACAGTTTAAGAGTTCTGGCCCGCTATAGCCTGTATAATGAGGCTTCTAAGCACTCAGCTCGCAGAACTTGCATTTGAAGAGACAAAATACTTTATAAACTCTGTTTCATTAATCTTTACAATATCTCTGTGAAGAATTATGAACACCAATCAACAGATTACAGAGTGACAGCTCTGAAATACTGAATGAATGGCCAGGCCCCTCAAAGAGAGCCTTGAAGTTTCTCCTTACAATGAAAGCTTGTTTGTTTTGCTTTTGAACTACCAGTCCTCTAAGACCAAATGTATATGTTAAATCTTAGAAAGTACCAACACGTTGTACCTTTTTGGGCAGAAGGAAAAGTAGAGAAGGCCTGAAATCTCAGCATTTGGATTGAATAATAGGGTAAGTCAATATTTTAATGCCAAAATATTTGAATGCATGAAAGCATACTTTCTTTTTTAAAAAGGTACTGTTGTAATTGTGACTCTTTTCAAGTACTATGCTATAGTCCACACGAACGCCAGATAGAAATTTCAACCTTGCAGCAAATTAGTCTAATCATAGTATTAAATATCCCATTCAAGTGACTCCAATATGGTTTGCATTGTATCATTAACAGCTCTTCAAAGGGCAGACATCATCGCCATCAATAAATAGCTATTGACCACTTACTGTGGTACGACTTGAGTTTTTGAAAGATTGCATTGCTTCCAATTTGTTAAACTAATCTTTTATAGAAATTTTTTCATGTTGACAAACCAAACCCACATCAAATCCATATGGCAAATATTAGTCCAGGGGATCCAAAATATTTTAAATTCATTTTAATAGATGGATTTAAGAAATTATTCAATTGTTCACGATAATAATGGATGTGAAAAAGGAAAGTATAGAAGCAGTTGAGAATTTAGGAACAGCACCAACAAGTTCTAAAGACATATGAATTCTCCCATTTCTCTCCACCAGTGTCCACACAGTTAAAAATCTTAATTTATCCTCTTCTCACTGGGTATTGATTCTGCCAATTCTCTCCATCACCACTTCTACTCTCCTACCCCAAGAAGGATCACTGTCTATAGTTGGACAGCTTTTCGTTGGACAGCTCTACAGACAACCATTCACATCGCAGTCTGTGAGAATGGCGCAGCTACAGGGGTGCAGTATGAGAACAGCACCACTGCACACAGCAGCCCCGCATCCAGGTCACCATCCTCTCTCATCTGCACGACTGCAGTAGCTTCATCTGCTTCCATTATTACCTACTCCGATCACTGTCTACACTGAAGCTAAAGTGAGCCTTTAAAATCATGCAACACACCGTGATATTTTCCTATTTCAAACCCTTCAAATAGCTTTCCATCGCATTTCATATACAATTAAAGTTCCTTACCTTTTTTATGCTGTCTCTCTGTCTCAAGTTAACTTGCCATGGTTAGCTCTCAACTCAACTCAAATGCCCCCTCACTGAAGCAGCATTATCTGACCACTCATTTTTTTAATTAGCAGCTCTGTCCTTTTCTCTCTATTTATTCTATGTCTCACCAACTGATTTGTTTTCTTTCTGGAACTTCTTATAACTAACAATTCATCTTATATTTGTTCATTACTTTTTTGTTGGGGGAGAGGTGGTGTCTTACTCTTTAAACACTAGGCTTAAGGAAAAGAATGGGAAATAGTTCTCTCGTGAGCAATCGATGATTCCTGCCCTGCTAGATGAACTTCACATGTATCTTTGAATGAATAAATGAATGAGGGCAATATTTAAATCTATGGATGTTAACATTGTGCTTTATAAAAATGTATTTTATGTATGTTGACTGATAACATTTGTTTCAACTAGAAAAGAAATTAAATTATTGTCATTATGGGGTAGCACAGGTTGAATAAGAATGAAAAAGGAACTATCAGGTGAAACATGTGAACTAACATAATTGTCCTTTTCCACAAACCATGGAAAACTTACCAATTTTCTCTGAGCCTCAGTTTTCTCATATGGAAAATAAGGAAGGTAGAGTAAATAATCACTAATTTTTTTTTTAGTTATCACATTTGATGATTCTATGATCTTAGGCAATTATTTAAACTCTCTGTCCCAGTTTGCTCTTAGATCTAACATATATAACTATTCTGAAACTCACATATCTTTGGCAAAAAGAACAACAAATTAAAGTAAAATGACTTGCACATGCTGCATTGTTACATAAACATAATGGTTTACTAATGTTATTCTCTGGATACGTACAAATTGAGCCCATAGTGGAAGTAATTCCATTAATGTTAATTTGTGTAGCCCATCAACATGTAGAGTGTATTTACCATTGTTTCTGTAGATCCCTACATCCTATGCATGTTATTATCCCATTTCACAGATAATGAAACTGAGGTTCATGAATGCTAGTTTCTTGCCCAAAGTCACCCAGATAGTAAGACTTTGTGACTTGAACTCATGATTCTTTTGAGCCCATATCTAGAAATCCTTCTATTATAGTAATAGCAAAGTTCAAAACAGCAAAGCAGTTGATGTATTCGAATGGCCATCCTGAGATAAAGAAGTATGGCACTGTATGCTCAACATACAAGAAATGTGTTAGTCCTATTTTATAAAGAATGCAGTGTTACTATGATCTTATAAAATATAGATGACATTATAATAAACCTTGAATGTGGTACTCAATTTGGACCACGACTAGGAAAATGTGTTCTTAAGGTCACTTATTTTTTTCAGAAGCTTTCAATTCCTGAAATAGTCTTCACATCAGTAAAAGTAAACTGTATTCTACTTAATATAAAAAGTGCACATAACATACTCTGTCAATTACTTAATCTCATTTTAAAAAATAGTTCTGTGTACTTGACACCTGTCAAAAATTTAGTTGACAGACTTCTTTTTTTCTATCTATTACATCTTCTAAGAATCTAATCAATGTGTCCAATTTACTATTCATAATTTGCATAGCATACTTATGGCTTTATTCCATATTTATCTTCTATTTTCTCATCACCAACTTTCAGTGTTCATCAGACATATAAATGAAAATCCTATTACTTCAACTACACATTTAGATCTATAATAAATGCATTTATTAATTTATGCAAAATAAAAAACAAAACTAAGGAAGATTTCTTAATTTGGAAAAATAATCAAAATGATAAAAACATGTATTTGACTTTACTGTGAATATTACAAACTTGTGAATTTTACAAATTTGCATATAATATACCTTAAAGAAGAATCTTTACAATAATACAGACATAGTATTTTTGGTTTTGTATCAGAGCCAGGTACACAAAAAGTGGGCCCCTGTGCATAACTGAATATATTTGGCTGTTTGTTCAAAACCAGGGAAAAGGTACCACAAAAGGTACCTATGAAACTTGTTTCCTTTTGTCCGTGTTGTCTCCATTTCTCCTTTCCCTCCCACTCCCCTTGCCTCCCTCAGCTTGTCATGGTGTTTTTTTTTTTCTTTTGCTACTTAATATCATTCTAAGAAAAGAACAGTTAAAAATGTAAATTATTAACATGAATTTTACCTTTCATCTTTATACTGATCAATGATAGTTTTAAATGGAAATATCAGGATATCTCACTCATCTGTGGAGTTACTGAAATGACCCAATTCTTATATCCTGTCTCATGCTTAGGGAGTGCCTCAAGCTGGGCAAAAGGGACAAATACAGGCCAGACTCCAGAGGTCTGGAAGGAGAAAGAGATGCTCCCCACCCCCGGCTCGCTCCCCCACCTTTCCCCGTGCGACCGTTGTCCCACTTCACTTAAAAACATCATTTCAAAGATAAAATTACTAAGGATTTCAAGACATAAATTCAGAACATTAAACCCTAAGCGTGAAGCCCTTTTGACTGACTGTACTGGTTTCATGCCCATGAAGTGGCCTTGGTTTTTATTATGCTCAGCCACGATTCTAGGGAGACAGACACCATCATCCCCATAGAAGCAAGGAAAATGTTATGACACAGAGAGGTTTTGTAATTGGCCCAAAGTCTCACAACTAGTTACTCACATTCTCAGAGGATTATTTCCATTTAAGTATGAACAATGTCTATGTACATGAATTATTGCATTAGATTTGGCTTAAATATCTTTAACTACTTTTTCTTTTTTTTTAATGTTTTTCTTTTTTTTTATTGAAGTACAGTCCATTTAAATGTGTCAGTCTCTGGTGTACAGCACAATGTCCCAGTCATGCACACGCATACATATATTTGTTTTGCATCTGTAGTATATTACACGTGCCCACACATGTATATGTGAATACGTGTATATATACACACAAACACACTATCTTCACTTTATCTATGTATAAATTTGGTATATAAAATCTGTAAATAGACAAATATGTATATATATTTATATATACACACAACACGCCCCAGAAAATTATCCTGTAATAAATCTGTTGTGTGGCTTCAGAATCTATTTGCAAATTTCATTCTTGTAAATATATTGATTAGGAATATTCTTTAGAAGTTTCAGAAGAATCTATTTCCCTTCAAAACCATTTTATTTTTAAGTTTTATCAATACTTTATGTAATACATTTCTATTGCTACTAAATAATATAATGATTAAATTTAAAGTTCTAAATATTTAAAACTTTAAGCTTCTGTCATTTTTCTTCCTGACTATTTAATATTACATAGCCTTCAGACTGTTAATTTCAGGGTATGGTAAAATTTAGATAGGTATACATTCATACATTTAGAAAATATATCTAATTTTACTGAAGTTATAAAATGTATATGTTAATTTTATAAATTTAAATTATCGACATGTCTGTATGATAAAGAATATCATCAAGAAATACTTTTAGTTACAATTCATATTTGAAATACATCAATTCAATGATATGTATTTTAATAACTTTTATGCTGAGCAAGAATTAAGCATTCAAAAAAAGGGCTTAATGATTTAAGATCTAAGAACTGCAATTTACATTATCATGCTTAAAAGATACAACTGGAAATCTGTGAAACCGTAGAAAATATATACTTTAATATGCAACAAATAAAAACAGCATCTCCAGTGTGCCAACTGATTTTCATAATAGCTGGAGGCAAATGAACATTTTTCATGCTTTGGTAAAAAATATAATAATAATAAAAACAGTAACAAAAAGCCCAACATGTAGCCTAGGCTATTTTGCAACTTTATCATCATTGACCAAGAGTGCCCTGCCATGGACTTGTTTTGTTGAATTTCCCAGTTAAGGATGTGTTTTATTCTTGTAAACGAGTTGTTTTGGGGAAGATTCCTAATGGAATTCATTCTTGTAATGCATAACACATCCGAGGATCTGTGTTATTCCTCCATTACAATACACACTGTCATGTCTAATTGCTTAATTATATTCTGACAGAATAGAATGTGGAGAGGGACAGGACCCGCTCAGTACATTCCTGCTAATGTCAGGATTCTCGTTTGGAGGTTAACATATCCTTCAATTCTGCAAGAATGAAATGTGTTCTGCCGATAAAAACTAAAAAAAAAAAAAGAAAGAAAGAAAATGTAATACAATTTATGCATGGCTATGTGGTACTGATTTAGGATATTTTGTCAATAGAGAAAGTGAATAAAAACTAAATGTTTTAGTTTTCAAGAAGAAAGGAGAAAACATACATTTCAGACTAAACAAAATAATTTTGTCAGTATACTATATGAGCTAAAGCTGAGAAAATGCAGGCAAATTCCATCATGTTTAAAACCTGGGCTCAAGTTTATCGAGGAAATCACACACATAGAACTGAAAAAGAAATAAGAGATATGATACTAAAACTTAAAAAGAGCTAATTTGGCAGGAGCATGTCGGTAAGTCACTGGGAAAGTATTCTACTTTAAAATAATTTGAAGGTCTGCTCATTTTATCTTTAATGTGAAAATGATTCATATATTGGAAATATCTTTTTTCCCTGAACTTTGGAAATCTCTATGAGCCACAAAATGCCTCTCTTGCTAGTTGTCATAGTCTCCTGTTTTGATTGAAATATCCTTGCCGTTTGCTATCTGGCCTTTGCAAACTTAGTCTTTTTCTAGATCTTCCACTTACTCATGTAAGGGTCAAGAATATCTTCAATGAAGCAACACATTTACAGTCTTTTCAAATACTTTGTTTAAATCACTTGCCTGCATTCCCTGTGAGACAAAATGGTATGGGGGTAAATCTTATTATTTATTTTCTGAGGCTGTTCTCATCTATGAGAAGGGAAAAATTACTTCATAGTACTACCCAGAAGTTGAACCAACACTTTGCTAATTAATGTCATTTAATTCTCCCCACGTCAGTAGGTTGCAGGTATCATTATAAGCCCCATTGTACATACACAGACAGTTTTAAATGGATGAAGCCAATTGTCCATGGGCGCATAGCTAGTCAGTGAAAAAGAGCTAAAAATCAAGATGGGTCTGATTTCAAAATATCTGACTTCAAAATTCATTTCCCAACTCTTTAGTGCTTTACCATCTCCCTTTACCTTCTAACATTCTGCTTCCCTTCGAGAGAGATTGATTACAGCCGTTTTAGGTGTATACGGGGCTCATTCCCACTCAGATAACTTTTCTTCCCTACAGTGTTCTCTTTAACTGGATTTCCCTCCCATGCCATACTAACACATATAAGGATACAAATATCAATATACATGTTTGTTTTATTTACATTTACATGTATTTTTGTAAATATGTGTATGTATGCACACTTACACAGACCCATAGACACACACACAGTAGAGAGAGCCCTCAAGACAAAACAGTTTGTAAACGTTTTACTTTTGGAATCAATGCTACACAACAAAGTGACCAGGATCCCTGAAAGTAGTTGAGTTTTAATCTCTGTATTCTGTGTTTCAGAATTAGTAGTAAAAATTATTGAGTATTTATTGATCACTAGAATTTTAAATCATTAAATAAAATCTTAGCAGCCTTCAAATGTAAATAGAGTTGCCTAGAACTCATCTGTTTGAAAAAATTTTGCAAGATCCACAATAATCCTATTTAAACCATTTTGAATTCCAAAGCACATACTTCTCTTTCTATAAAAACTAGTATTTTATTAAGAAATCAATGGTATAGATTCAACTTTCTAATAACATATGTAACATTTGTAAAGACATCCTTAACCTAGGAAAACCTGTTTTATGAGATCTTATACATGTGATAAACTGATGACACTTGGATTATAAACATACGTATAAAGACTATGTGCTTGTTTATTCTTCTGTAAATTGAATGATTAAGAAACTTAAAAAATGGTCTTAATATCATATAGAGTTCTAGTCCCTTTTTCTTCCCTACCAAAAAAGATTTCAAAATGTAGGTCAAGTTAATTTTTCCTCAAAGTGAAATAATACATATTTTTGAGTTAACAGGTTTCTAAGAAAATATAGTCAATGTCATCTCACTTAGTCAAAAGGGGACAAAGTTACACCTACTAATCTTGATATTTCAATAATAGAATTAGCAGCTTTTTGTTCAACCAAATTTTCTATTTTATTATTGGTGAACAAGTGAAAGAAAACATATTCCATACTTTCTAAGCTTTCCAAAAGAGATTTATAGCTCTGATAGATTTATGGTTCTTGCTTATTAAACATTAACTTTGTAGCTACCTGAAGGTTTGTTTATCGACTCTAAATCTTCACTGATATTTTTAAATATAAATATTTTCAGTTTAAATTAAAAGAAAAATTAAAGATCTGTCCTCACATAAAGTCATATTTTACATTGATGAAAGTGTCCCTAATAATTTATTCCAAAACATGCAGAAGATGCATTAATAACTAGATTCCCAAATATTACTTATTAAAAACCGAGGAAACAATGCATCATTTAGTATTGTTAAACTAATAAAATGGCAAGAAGCCTAAAATCATCATATCACCATATTTATTTTAAATCAGAAATGTAATGTATCAAAATATCTCTGAATACTTAAGTTCGATTAATTATTTAAAGACTGGCATATGGAAATGTAAGAACTGAGATGACTGTACAGAGTGTTCAATCCACTGAAGAACATTGCTAAGGGAAGGAATATTAATATATTGGAAATGCTACTGAAATAAGAGGTTTTATAATATCAGTGTCTGGTAATAAATATATTTTCCATGATACATTCTAGAGTCAGTTTTGAATAGTTCTATTTTTAAACCATGGTTCCTGGAATGATGTCTTGGTCTAAACATAAAACTGTAGATGTAGGATTTATACCACCACAATGCAATGATACAGTCATTTAAAAAAAATAAATTACTTACTAATTTCATACATAGCAACAACTATGCAACATAATAGTAATATTGTACCTACTGTACTATGCTAGCATTAGGAAGTTTTTCATGGAGAAAAAAGTAAAAATGGATGGGAAAAAAAAACTACTTTGTTATGCCAATACTTGTATTCCCCCGAAATTCATATGTTGAAATCTAATCCCCACTGTGATGGTATTTTGAGCTAGGGCCTTTGGGAAATGACTAGGTCGGTTATAAGGGCAGAACCCCCATGAATGGAATTTGTGCCTTGGAAAAGTGACTCCAGGAAGGTCTCTCACCTCTTCTGCCATGTGAGGACTCTGTGAGAAAACAGACACGTATGAATCAAGAAGCAGGCTCTCACCAGACACTGAATCTGCTAGCACCTTAGTCATGGACTTCCCAATCTCTAAGAAATACGAGAAATAATGTTTTTTGTTTTTAAGCCATTCAGTCTATGGTATTTTGTTATAACAGCTTGAATGGAGTAAGACAAACTGGGACTGAGAAGTGGGGTTGTTGCTAAATCAAATACCTAAAAATGTGGAAGCAATTTTGGAACTGAGTAGAGACTGAAAGAGTTTTGAGATGCAGGTTAGAAAAAGCCTACATTGCCTTGAATGAACCACTATGGGTGACTCTGATGAGGGCTAAGAAAAAAAGGAGAACTGTAGAGAAAGCCTAGGTCTTCTTAGAAGATACCTAAGTAATAACAAATGGAATGTTGGTAGAATGTGGTTGTAAAGACCATTCTGATGCGTTCTCAGTTGGAAATGAGGAACATGCTACTGGAGACTGGAGGAAAGGCAATCCTTGTGATACAGTGGCACAGAATTTAGCTGGATTGTTCAAATGCTAAACCCTAATCCTCCTTCTAATGTCTACTCAAGCATCACTCTTTCTAGGAAGCCACCCATGACCTTGCAGCCTGATGGGGAAGTCCCTTTTCTATGTTTAACAGCATTTATCACATTATTGTATACCACTAATTTGTTTGCAAGCTCCATCTCTGCTAAATTTTAAACTCCGTAGATCCAAGACCTAAGACTGGGAGGAATAGTGTTTAAGATAAGAGTTTTTACAAACAAAGATGATAATGAACTCAACATAGTTACAATGACAGAAATAAATTTTAAAATTAAATAAAAAGGAATAAATGTGTAATTGCTCTTTCTCTAAAAAAAAAAAAAAGAATATATGTACACATCTTGAAAGGAATCTAACTAGATATCTTTGGTGCAGATAAACCAGTGGCTACAAAAGTCTGAATTGGTTTTAAGCTGGCTCTTGTCTATATTATGGGATATAATAAATTCATTTTTCTACAGCAAGTGAAAGTTAAATGTATTTAGATGTGGGCTAATTACTTTAGAAAAATCTATATTGACAACTCAATGATAAGAAGGAGTACTACAAAAATAGGGGGTACCCTGGATACCACATCAAGTGGAAAGGAGAGAAAGGAGCTGGGGATCTTTAAGCTGGAAATGAGGAAACATGAACAAAGTTTTGAATAAATTAAGAGCCCAGATACATGTGATTAAATAGATACAACTTCTGCAGCTTCAAAAAACTAACACAAAACACTTTATGAAGTTCAAAAAATGAAATTTAGAACCTTTAAAGACAAGGTTGGGAAACAAATATTTTTCACATTTCTGCACAGTCAAGGCTTTCTGAGCAAAGAGCACTGGCACCTGGGTTAAAGGATGATTGAATGGCAAACACTCCTTAGAAGTCAGAGAGTGTGTATTGTTCTGGGGGGATTGAAAGTGTCCTTGCCCCCGGGCCCATTTTTTACATTCCAAGGTGGTGAAGGAAAGCTAGAAATACGTTCTCTTCCCCTCTCTAAAGACGATTTCTTTACATTCCAGAGCAAAGGTCTCTCTTTCACTCATGTGAGGGTCAGAGGAACTGATATGCCAGTCACCCTATGTAAGCTCTGTTTCATAACTTTGGAGTTTCTCTCCTGTTTCAACCCCTGCAATGCAAGTGATATCAAGCCCTCACCATGTTGCTCCACAGAGAATTAGAGGAACTGCTGCTGCTGAGATTGGTTTGTGAGTTTTTTCTCATTTATTAAAATCTGGTGCTCTTCTAAGATACTTTGTTATCTTGAAAGCAGGATAATATGTCAGATCCTTCACACTTGCAGATGTGAAAAATCAATCCTTTGGAAGTTGTTTAAACATTTTGGTCAGTAAATATTTACTGTATGTTATCTACTGAGATATATGCTAAGAAAAATAAAGATGAATATAACATAGCTCTGTCTTGAAATTGTCCGCATTCTCGCAAGGGAAACAGATGTACAGAGAATTAATTACATCACAATATCATGTGTCTCTATTAGGAGAATATATAAAATGTCCTAAGGGCTTAGAAAAATCAATACAAAGAATGTATTTTTGAAAAGAAGTTGAGGAATTTAGCGGACATACAAAACATCATAAAGAAGGACTACCTTCTGGTGAAGAAGTTGAATGAATGTATCTTAAATTTTCTACACGTTCCCAGCCTCTAGGATTAAATAACTCAATATAAAAACACGGAGGTATGGCGTGCTTGTTAATGGATCTAATCAGAGCTAACTCATCCATCAAGTACTCACTGAGTACGTTTGTGTGTTATTACATGGTTAGGCAAGTTTTTCCCTCTGCCAAAAAACACACTGGCTCCAGCTCTTACTGGCCCTTTGAAGCAGCTTGAATGATGTTAACCCTAATACAAAATTCATCACACTGTAATATAACGGCTTATTTAGTTGTCCTGTTCCACACTGGACTCAAAACTTTGAGGCCATGGATGCTACCTTTCCCATCCCAGCAACCCAATGCTAAGTCCTTGGTGGGCTCTGGCTGATATCTCTAATTGTCCCCCTGTGTTCACTTTCCTTTTTACACACTTAGTAATACATTTACAAATATTTCAATTGGGCACATGGCTTCTCAGTTCAACACTGTACTTTCTAGTTTCTTTCACAGTTAAGTACATCCATGTAATTGAGCTCTCATCATGCGTTGTGAGTAGATATCATGTCTGAAATTTCTGAGTATTACACTTAACACGACTGGGGATACATTTCCTTCTTTTTCTGTCCCTCTCATATGTGCTGAATGCAGATGCAGTCAAACAGCATTTCCAAGGACTGAGGTAAGAATGACAATGGAGAACGACATATCACATGTATAAATAGTTAAAAGATACATATCAAGATACCAGTTACATAAACTGTGCTCTGTCCTTTCTAATTTGACAGCTTCACCGTCCTAACAACCTGGAAGGCCAGGTTTAAACCTAGAACTTTCAGGCTTATCCAAGCTCCGTGTGAAACGTGGAGGATATTAGAAGACTTGGCACCTAGCCCAGGCCCATGACTGACTACTCATGTTCTCTTTTGCATAATGAGGTTGGCTGCAGACAAGCATGGTTACCCCAGCTCACAGGTCCAAGCGCCTTCTATATTTCAAGCAAATGGTCATCGTTTGGGTTCATGGATTCCTGCACTGATGTCATGTCAACCTTCAAGGGCACGGTCTTGACCCTGGAGGCAAAGGATTTGGGGACGGAGAATTCTGAGGTCCCTGGTACTCTGACGATCGGAGCACAGATTTCAGGCAGGCATTTACCCTTATTCCTGGGCTTCCCTCCATATGCTGAGAAGCATAGAATGATGAGGTCCAGAGCAGGAACCTCTGAAGCACAGAACCCCAGGAAGCAGTGCCTCTTTACCCAGGTCTCATGATGACCCTAAATACAGTGGTAATGACCCAACTGTCACCACTCAGATAAGTACAATACTCTCTAACTGCACAGTGCAATACAGCAGGCATCAGCCCAAACTGACATGAGCTATAAGTATAAAATTTATACCCAATTTTGAAGATATAGTATGAGAAAAAAGTTAAATATTTCATTAATAATTGGTTTATTTTTATTACATGTTGAAATTATAATATCTTAAATATATTGAGATAAAGTACACTATTAAATCAATTCTGTCTCCTTACTTTTTAAAAATATGGCTACTAGAAATTTTAAAATTTATTTGGTTTTTGTTTATGGCTTGCATTAAATTTCTAAAGGGGCACTGATGCTCAGAGAATTGTGTGGTTACAGTATAAGTAGAACCCAGGTCTCTGGACAATCTTGTGAAGCAAAATCTCCTATTTGCCAGGAATTTCCCATCTTCCTCTCTCTGCTATCACTTAACAGAAAAATAAACTAGTCTTGTTTGACGTTTTATTCTTGGTACTCTTTGTTGTATCAGTTGAAGATACATAGTAACTTATGTAACTTATTAAAGTCTCACGTCACAGTAAGCAGACTTCTTAGAGAAGCAGAAAATATTTCACACAGAAGTTTCCATGGCAAAATAGTGAAGCAAGAGCAGGAAAATTTAGCAATAAGGAACAATGTGGCCAGGTGTGACACATACATTAGTAAATTTATTTTTTTTTATTATCCCACCCCAATATACTCTATAAGGTAACTTAGAAATAAGACAATATGTTCTTGGATGCACTGTCTTTAGGTGTAGCATGGATCTACACGATGTACTAGAAGTAACATGTATCTTTATTATGCAATAACAGTAGGTGCCTTATTTCAATGTTGGTTTCTAAGTAACACCCATCAATACTCTCAAATAATTATCAACAATCCTATTCTGAGAATATTACTGTATTACTCCTAAATCACCATACTGTAATTTTAGTAGGGCTATCTTGTTTTGTCATCTTTATTTTAAATCAAAGGGATTTAAAAAATGCATGGGATTACAAATTGCTTTTTGTGGTTACTTTTTTTTAGTAGCTTTTATAGTATTTCTTTACATACAGTATTTGAGAAAAACAAAACCAAAAAAGAAAAGAAAAGAAAAGAAAAAGGTTAAGACAAAGTTTTTAACAGTAGTCCTGGAATATCTATTATTTGACCAAAGAGTATTACTTTCTGTTACTTGAGCACTGGAACAGTCTGTGCTGTTTGCTGCATTTACATTGTTCCCTTTGCAGTTGATATGGATTTGCTTGATAAAAAATATGCAATTGTATTTTTAATACCCTCCAAAGTTCTTGTTTTACAAAAAGCTTTTCTTCTAACACTGAAGAGTTACAAAGACTACAAAAACTTTAGTGATGTAAAATTCTTCTTTATTAAATAAATAGACTGTATAATATGACTTTTAGAAAGATTGCTGAATAGAAAATTTTTACTAGTATTGTGTGAATTTCTAACTATTCCTTGGGCTGTTGTAAACATTTAAGGTAAGCAACGTTTAAATTCAAAAAGAAAGCCATAGAGTTTGCTTTCAACTGCTTAGGTTTTATTGTCTTCAGATAAACTAGAAATAATTGCTGCAAATTTAAAAATCTGGAAAATGTTAAACAAATTATATGTCTTAAAAAAATGTGAAGGATGCCAGTAGACACCCTATCAATGTACCTGATGTGATTAATTTTAACTGGTTTGACTTTTTACTTCACTGAACATGATGGTAAATCTTTTTAAAAATCCAGTCAAATCTGCCCCCACTAACTTAGTATTTCTTACAGTCTTAGAGAAGAAAGACAAACATATCCCTTGGGAACAATGAATGGCTTTATTAAAGATAATGAACCAACAGAGCCTGAATACGTACTTGAAAAATGAACAAACTCAACGTTGGTATTTCTTAAAATATTGCTAGCTAAAAGTATCACTGGGAAGTATTGATGTAAACAAACAAAAAAAAGAGACCATTGTGGTTTCATTGCTTGTTACACAGGGTAAATGCATAATTTCTTAAAATTTCTTTACAAAATGCTTTCTATAGTGTTTTAACTTCACAAAAGAATCTTTTTGTGTCTTACTTAAGTCACTGATATGTATTTATCACTATTACTATTTTTAGAGAAAATGGCAAAAATGCTATTTGGATCAATTTTATTTTTGATTGAGATCTTTGTCTTCAATCCTCGAAGACATTCTCACCCATATTTTCCTTCTTTCCCTGTCTCTCCTCATTCACTCTCTCTGTATATGACTATGCCAGCCAGAATATGGACAAGTAAAATATTTTGATTAGAAATATCACTGAAGAGTAATTATCTTAAATTCTTAAAATAGTTTTGTAAATTTTACCCATTCTATATGCACTTTTAATTTCATGAACCCTTGGGAGATTCCTTTCGATTTAATGGGAAGTGTATATGAGCTTATTATCAAAATCTGATTCAAAAACGATTTCTAAAATCCAATGTCTAAACAGAAGCCAAAAATTATTCATACACCATGAAGAAAAAAATAAAAATTAAATCTAAGGTGACTCCAATGTGAGCCAAATGGCGTAATGAACCTATAAAACGCTCAGTGAAATGCAGTCAGGCTTGTAGATGTGTTTACCAAACAGGAATGTTCTACTTTCACATTTATTATGATCTTTCACTGGCTTAAAACTCTTAGATACTGAAGTAAACATCTTTAATTTACATAAACCACAGCATACAAAACCTACTATAAGAATAAATTCAAAAAGCAGTAGTTTATTGCACCAGCCTCAGCAATTAGGAAAGAGAAAGATGTTATTGAGCCTAAGGAATATTTAATAAAGAATATTATCCATACATATGTCCTTAAGAATTAATCATACTGCAGTGGGGTTTATAAATGCCATCTACTTTCCATCATTGTTTGAAATCAATGAACTGAATCTTCGGAGTAAAATTTCAATAACATATTTAAGAGCCAAATAAGCATCATTTTTTACTTCTCTTAAGTTGAAAAGAAAAAGGACAGTCTAGTTTACTTGTAAGGAGTTTGTTCTAAGTAAGATTTTACTTTTCAGACTGTTGGACTAATGATTAACGTCACATACCGTACATCTTCGTCTAGGAACTATGGTGTCTATTAAATGTAATTACCTTTCCCCATAGCTTTAAATTGACGGCAGATTCAAAATGAAGGTGGCTTCTATTAAATTTAATTACTTCCCCCTGAAGCTTACTTGGCAAAACTGTGACTAGTAATGAAAGTGGATTCTATAAAAAGCTGCATGGTCAAGGTGTGACTATTAAATTAGCAATGTTGCTAATGAAAAAAATGTGAAACAATACATGAAATGGGATATTTTATCATTCATGTGTATTTTTGTGATGACTGCTAAATTAAGTTGTTAGTTTTTGACCCATTGGTTTCAACTTTCAACCAATAGATGGTAACATATTGGTTGATTGTAATAATAATTAAAGAAAAATGCCAATTTTCAAAAAAATTCATCTAGTGTTTCTATGTACACAGAATGGCAACTCTTATTATTTTAACTCCATTGACTTTTTTTTCTTTTGGCAGGAGGGTAATTATGCTTATTTATTTATGTATATATGTATTTTTTTAATGGTGGTACTGGGGATTGAACCCAGGACCTTGTGCATGCTAAGCATGTGCTCTACCACTGAGCTATACCCTCTCCACCTCCACTGACATTTTAAATCAACATAGTGTATTAAGAGATGGCAAGGCAAAGAATTAGAAAAAAAAAACCCTGTTCTTACTGGCTACATACCTAGTCTGAAAGATAGAGCTAATAATATATCTTATCTATATAAGGTAAATATCAAGAAAATTAGAGAAAAAAATATTATCTATTACTGCTTTGCAAATATCTTTGTCTTTTTCTTAAACCATCTTTTTTGGGTTAGCTTATTTTACACGGGTATTTTTCTGAATCTAAATCTATTTCTGAACTTCTCATACATTCACTTAGCATTTGATGTTCAATTTACTGTATATTCACAATGTGCCAGCCATGTGTGAGAGGTATAAATATTTACTATCTAGAGGATCCTATAGTCCAATGAGTGTGACATAAAGACAAAAGGTAAGTATTTTTGTCACTAAGGGAAGATCCTGCAATGGCTCCAGGGCAGCTCTCCTGATGCATGGGAAATACTTACATCCCTGCCTCATCACTGGGTAAAAATGTACTAGAGCCAAACTTTGCATCTACCTGCTCATTCAGCCACAACACAGGCACACAACTTCTCACTATTCTTATCATAGGAAGATACTAGCTTCCATCCTTCTCCCTGTGTGTGGGGGATGCTCTCAGCATCTGAGAATGGCAACAGTACTCTCAAGGCAATTCTGCTATCTAATTATCCCCCTTTTGTCATACAGATATATTTTATACTGTGTTATGATACTTTTGAAAAGTTATATGTTATTTGTATCTGGCTTAGTTATGAACTAGGTCTCAGAGATTCCTTTTGATGCTCTAAATATCTGACTCACATTTAGCTTTGCACCTGTTCTTCTATTATGGTCTCATAAAATTTTTTCATTTTAATATTCATGTAAAATGTGTTAGTGATGAACATTGGAAACAGTGGGAGCATAAACACAGCTAGGTAACTTAGGCTAGTAAGTTCTGGGAAGCTTCTTTGCTGTAGTAAAATCTGAGGGGGAATGGAAAAGAATGCATAAGAGGTTACCAAGTGAAAAGCATAGGGAACAGCACATCTCACAAAAGGAACAGTATTTATAAAGACCCAGAGGCACAAAGGACCATCATTTATTTGGAGAACCTGGCTTGACCACAGACTAAAATGTACTGAGGTGAAAGATACACAATTGGGTCAATTTTTCAATTGAAATTTAGTGTGATTGAAAGATTTTTCTGCCCAACATCCTCAGATTTGCTTCAGTAAATCTGCTTGTATATCAACAAAGTTTTCAAAATTAAATGATAATTTGAGGAGAGTACTTTCACCCTTTCACACAGCATATTAGAGCCAATGAACTTGCTTTTATGGTTAATAATAAAGTTAATATTCTGGAAATTCTGTATTATGGATTTTGTAAACATAAGTAGTATTTCTGTTTTATTCACTATTGTACCTTGAATTTTTAGCAGTGTTTTAAATCTAGTATCAGAGTTTCTCTGTTTACCAATACATTTCTAGATCATGCAGATAAAATATGTTAAATATTGGAAGTATAAATTTCACATAGCACACTGACAAATATTACTGCATTCGTTTTCTCTGTAACAAATTACTATGAGCTTTAACCATTTTGCAATATCAAATCATCTCATTATATCCCTTAAATTTACACAATAAGTCAATTCTATATCAATAAAGTTGGAAATTAAAAAAAAAAAAAAGACGCAAATCACCACAAACTAAGAGGTTTAAAACAACACCAATTTAAATGTGTTATCTTACCTTTCCGAAGGCTCTAGGGAAGATTGTGTTTCCCGCCTTTTCGAGCTCCCGGCAGCCACTCCTTGGATGGTGGTCTCCATCTTTACGCCAACATTGCATTTCCCCGAACAGTCTCCTGGCATTAATGCGAGGAGGGGAAAAAGGCCTCGGTTCTTTCTCACTGGAGAAAAAGATTTTAAACGGGAGACTGAAACCGTGGTACAAGCGGAAAGTTTTATTAGTAAAGCAAAAGTTAGCAAAGCAAAGTACACCTTCGAGAACTGAAGGCAGGCTAACCCAAGAGAGGAAAATGGTGGTGAACTTTTGCTTCTACGGTATTGAATCCTGGCTTGGGGACAAGCATTCTCAGGATTGATTGACAGGCTTCTGTCTTTTGAGCGTTTAGTCCCGCCCACCTCCTTTGCGCATGCTCTTACCCAGGACGTACACAGAAAAGCCTATAGGAGGGTCCCAAACAGCAATGCTAATAACATTATAATAAGCATCAGTTCCTTCTCTATACTAGGCAGCCCAGCCGCAGCTTCCGATTCTAACCGGCTTCTTTGTTGGCGCTCATTTAGAGAAAGTAAAAGCCTCTGAAGCGTGTTATCCTGAGCGCAGGTGTACTGTTAACTCATGGAGACTGTTATCTCCTGGAATGTTCCCTCCCCTCTCCCCTTGCCTGGTGCTCATTTTTGTCTGCCTAACACTGGGTTCGCCACTCCCTCTGATTTTCTTCTTCTACTTTCCTCTTCCACTTTTATGAATTCTCCTGAATACAATGGGCCCACTCTAGTCATCCAGGGTTTTCTATTTTTTAAGGTCAGATGATTGACAAAATTAATTGCATCGGCTACCTTAATTCTCCTTTGCCGTGTAACTTAAATAGTTTTAGTTTGCAGTTTCCAGGGTCAGAGGTTGCAGGGAATTGGAGGCAAACATTTTGGGGGGGACCCTTTATTCTGCCTATCACAAACAAAAACCCTCAAACCATTGATTTGACTTGAAATTTGATCTCTAAAGTTGTGTTGGCCACTGTATCAGCCACGATGCGCTGCCGTCCCAAAGGACACCAAAAATAAATGCTCATTTCATTTTAATGCGACATCATTCTGTGAGTCAGTCTGACAGTGCAGCTCTCATTTTATTCTTTGCTTGTTGCCATGGGGAGAATAAAGAAGTACTTGGGGGTTGAGAGGGTTTCTCACGTCAGGAAATGGAAACTCTCTCCCAGAAGTGACACATATTATGTCTATTCAAAATTCTTTCACCAAAACTATCCAGAAGTCTCCATCCACAGAAGGGGGCAAGGAAGTGCAGTCCTAACCAGGTGACCAGAGGACAGAGAATGGACAATGCCTGATGTATTTTTTTTTTTTTAGCAATTTTGGGGGAGTAAGTAATTAGATTTACTTATTTTTTAAGGAAAGTACTGGGGATTGAACCCAAGACTTTATGCATCCTAAGCATGTTCTGAGCTCTACCCTCCCACCTTAGTGTATGTTGTTAATGACTAGCATTTGTCTCCCGATTACCTGTGTGTTGGTAAATGATTTTGGTAGCACAAAGTATAATATTAAAATGTAGTTGTTCACTTTTAAATGCCTTATAGTCCAAATCTATTGATAAATGAAGACAACTACTTTTCAGTAAGTAGAAAAAAACCCACAAATCATGGAGAACAGAGAAGTAAAATTTAGAAAGAACCCCCAAACAGATGCTTCTTAAATGCTTCAACTGAAAAGCAAAATTCAGTTTCAGAAGTTATTTTCATGTTACTTTCAGTTATTTTCAGTTAAATGCAATTATCTGTGGTGAACAGGAATTTGACTGGTTTGTAACCCTGCATACTTGAAAACCCCCTTTTTTTCTTTCGTGTTTTTTCCTCTGTGTTGTAGTCTTCGGTATTTTGTTCTGATTTTCATTAGATACAAATCCTGGCTTTAGGTTTTGAAATCTAGCTTGAGAGATTAGCAATCTCACATTGATTTCCACATTTAAACAAATAAAATCCTGGAAGAGTAGTAAGAAATAGTTAAATGTAAATAAAATTCATTGCTAACTCGACACACACACACATACACACATACACACACAATAGTAAGCCCTTAAATGTAGAACCTGGAACTTTGCAAGTCAAAAAAGAACCAAATCCACCTTTTATCTTCAAGAGTCCACCTGATGATATATGCTGAAGGCTGGAGACCTTAAACTTCTCTTTTGAAGACTGTTTTAAAGGCTGCAGGGAACAGGGAAATAAATTCCTGGGCCCACATAGCATGGAAAGAGGAGACATCTGTGTAAAACCAGAACATCAAAGGGCTGTATCCTCTAAATAATGATTAATGACAGAGAAAAACTATTTTTTACTGAAAAAACAGCAAGAAAACTTACCGTTTTCAATTCTGGAACTAGGTGGAAAGGGCCACATTTCTGGAAAATCTGTAATCACGAGCTGGCTTTCAGAGATTTGTTTTATGAGATTATACTTATATGGGTCTAAAACCTTGAAAGAAAATTTAGAAATGTGACTGGTATAAGCAAATATATATCCTTTAGGGGAAATCTAACTTCAACTCAAGTTTCCAAAGATCATGTTTCTAGGGAAATGATCAGTTCACAGTCAAAAATCACAAAACATAGAGAAAACAAGGCTCTCAGAGTCAAAATTGGCATAAACAGACCTATATTACTACATATTTTATTACAGAAAAAATAAAAGTTTATAAATGTATATATTGATTATATGTAACATATATGTATTTGTTGAAATAAGAAAGGCTTGAAAATAAGAGTAAAAAACTAGCACATTTAAAAGCTATTCAACATAAGCCAAAAGTGAAAAAAAAAGGAAAAGCAATAGAAATCTAGAACTGAAAGTTTGTATCAGCAAGCACATTAACCATACCTAAGGAGAATGTTAGAAATCTGGAGGAATAAATGTAAAATATGTAACATGGAAGACAGAGTAAGAAACAATAATAAAGTCTACAAAGTTGTGTGCTAGAACCAGCTCTGATTAGCTTACAAAATCCGATCGTGCACATCTTTTCCCAACTCTGGATTCAGGAACATCACATTGATAGCTCATCATGACGAGGATATTTACACAATGGAAATTTGCAAATGCTACAATCAGGGGGCTTTTTTTAATTTTGAAAAACCAATTGTTAAATATTTACTAGCACATATTTAGGTCCATACAAAATTCCAAAACATCTAACACAAAGAAGAAGGAAAAAAGCAGAATCCACAGATAATGGCTAACTTTCCATTACTGTTAAAATATGTCAATCCAGTACAGCCTAACTATTCTAAAGCGGGAAATATAAAAACAAACCCATCTTTACATAAAGCATAGTGAAGACAGTGAAGAAAAATGAAAATCTTAAAAATAGAATAAAAGGCAAACTACATGAAAGGGATGGTGATTATAGTCACTGCTGAAATCTTATCAGCAATAATGAAACAGAAAAGACAATTAATACTGTAAAGAACTTAGAGATAATTATCAACTTGGAATTTTATACTCAGTAAAAATATTGTTTAAGAATGAAGATTAAGTAAAAATATTATCCTCCAGGGGAAAAAGAAAGAATTAAAGGAATAAGGAAATTCTAAAGGAAACATTTGAGCCAAAAGTAATTTCACATGTATAAACAAAAAGTGGTTTTTAAAAGAAGGTGATAAATGGGTACATTCAGTGATGCTATTTAACTACTTTTTAAATTATCTAATAATTCCAGAATTTTTCTAAAGAATGTCCAACTATACCCAAGGGTGAGACTTAACAAATATCTCCTATGATTATCCAAGCAGGTGATTTTTTTTTCTTTTCTATTTCAGCTATTGAGCTATTGTAAAGGGTTTCTGATTCAACCTCCCATCTAACTCAGGCAGTAAACAAAAAGAAACAGCAAAGAAGTATTCAGTCCATTATTATCCATATGAGTTAAGACTTTTTAAAAAATCTTAATTGATATCCTCAGTCTAATCAAGAACTTTGTTAAATTGGGACTGAATTGCAGGTTGGTAGTTTATTGTTAGTTTATCCTTCTTTGTAGGACATGAACAGTCTTTGTTTCCTTAGCTCAGAAAGGCAGTAAGAGACTTGGTTTTGTCTTTCAGAAGTTTTTAGTTTAGCTCTTCATTATTCAGCACCACAAATCTTCAAAAGTCAACCTTCAAAACTCAAGCATCTTGATATACAGATAATACTACATATTATTGGCCCATCCAGTTACCAATTCTGTCACTGCAAGCCAGAGAGAGTGCAAAATCTCTGCCAATTTCCTTGTTCCTCAACAACACCCTTGCGTTAAATACGGAGGCTAGATTCTTAGTCTTCATCTACACCCAGAATCAGGAAGGTCCCCCCAAGGAAATGTGGCAAGGGTACCTTGCACAGGAATGCACAAACGCACAATTGAGGCTGCAGCTTAATGATTGTCCTTTGCCCCTCCTCCTTTTCCTGATTGATGGTTGCATTATTGTCTGTGAATGCTCTTCACTGGCTAAAGGTTGGCAATGTCAGATAGAGGCCAGTGAGCTTTACTTGTCATGTAAAGGGAGAAAGAGAACTGCAAAAATTAACTTGCTACATCTAACTACAAAAAAAAAAAAGTGTATGTTTAGTTCAGTTAAAAAATGTTTTGTTTCATTATATTAATGAAAAACCTCAGAGTCCATTCAACCCTGTTTGTAGGGCTTTAATCTCTTCTCTGATGAAGGTGTCTGCCCATCCCAAACCTAATCCACATCATGGATTTTTGTTTTTCAAATATCAATGAGCTTTATAAGATTTTGCTCTGTTCTTCAGAAGCTTCTTTCTACCTAGCATTTTAACCTTTTGCATGGCCTTATCATACAGAAAATGTCTTGTAGAGCAAAGAACCATACATTTGAGTACACTGAGTTCTCCAGTTTTTCACTCTAGCCCCACGTGACCACTAAAAAATTTGTTGGCTTTGCTTTCCCCATGGTGAGTCTGCCTGAGCCAGGCCAGGCTTAATTTTAATCTCAGGAGAGGCAACCATGACCTCACTTTGGAGTGAATTTCTCCTTTCTGGAATGTTAGTGCATCTATTCTTCCTGCCTCATATCACTGTGATGCTTTTTTAAATTTTTTAAATTAATAGCAATTTTTCTAATTGTTTTTATCAAGAACAAAAGGCTGCCACATCCTACCACAAGTAATCAGGAAGGGAAGCACATTGGATTATTAATACTATTCTTTAGAATGTACACACACATTGTGAATATTCTTGTTTTTGAAAATCACAACAAATTAAGTAAACAGATGAACAGTTGAAATATCTAAATCCCTAAAGCAAACAAATAAACATAACATCAAATAACTTGTCAATAAAGCAAAACAGTTTATTGCTTCTTGGAGTAGAGGAAGATACTAACTTAAAGTTTTAGTGCCTTTTTGGAAGTGGATGGATAAGAGCAGGATGCTTTAGAGTCTGATATAAGGTATGAGGTCTTTCCATACAGGGGTTTGATCAAACTTAGGATTTTTTTTTTAAGATAATGGTAGAATTAGTGTGCAGAATAAAGTAAGGGAATTTGGTGAATTGTTTTGAAGAATTATTGAAGAGCCGTACACAGTCTTTTGAACTCCTTTGAACAATCTATTGCCCTGGCAAGAATCCTTGATGGGGACTAGTTCTATTATTAGATAAAGAGAATTTCAGGAAGTTTCTGAAATAAACAATCAAGTTATCTGCAACTTTATATCTTCAATCATGTTTCCTGTAATAATCATATCACTACCTTATCAATAATTACACTAATGAAGACAGTTGAATATTAATATCATGTAAATAAAGACATTCTTTTGGTCCTTCATGTTACTAAGATGTATGGCTAGTTTCATTTTCCAAGGAAGAGAAGTCAGTGGGGACATTCCAAAGGATCATTTTTGTACAAGAATTTAGGAATATGTCTGTAAGAAAGATGGCAGTTATTTTCAAGAATTTTCACAACAGAGGGGAGAGAAACAGATAATAGCAAAACGATTAGACATGTTGGAGATGTTTTTGTTGTTTACTTTGGTTTAGAATCCTATGCCCTCCAGAAATTGCACTGATGCTTGATTATTAAGCATATGTTAAATATAATTTTGTACTCACTGAAGGCACCTTTCCTCACCGGAGGGTGCGTAAAGAATGCCTTAGAATGACCAGTGATCCTTCACGTCACTTACAGATAGAATAGATTTGGCATCTCAAAATCATTTACAAGATCTTCCTTAGAAGACTAACAACCACCAAAAGCAACTACTTCATTTGTAGAATCGAGTCTCTTGAGGAGGGAAGTTGAGAACCCACTGGGAGCACGGTTTGCGTGATTTTGGTCATTTAATGAGTCTTCACATGGTCCTGGATGGGTGTGGAAGTGAAGAGAAAAGACCCTTTGTTTTTCCCCTAGTTTTAAAGTAAAACTTGTCAAAGCGTTGGCGTGGATCTCAAAGGGAGAAAGAGAGGTCTTTAAGGTTTTAAATAGTAGCTAATTCTAACTTAGAAATCCTCTGTTTAGGAAACTCTCTGGAAAATTGTTACAGTGGGAATGGATAGAGCTGAACACAGAGAGCTGAAATCCAAAAACTTGACCAAGTTTAATATTGAGGGAGTTAAGATCATTCCCCCAGAGGGAAGAATTCCTGTGATGTGCTCTGTCACCTGGAGCGAGAAAACTGAAACGCTGTAGTTGAAGAGCGGCATCTGATGCTTTAGTTTCAAAGCAGAATTAAAACACCAGGAATTGTACCAGGCAATAGATAGATAAAGAACATGCTAAAATCTCTATTTATTTTTTATTTTTATTTTAAAAATGATTAACCCATTAGGCTGTTAATTTTTTAATGTACTAATTTACATGGCAACCATTCTCCAGTCTTATTTCATGTCAGTTGTTGCATTTATAATGGGAAGTTTGAGAAAAAGAGCAGGATTTCCACAAGGCAGAAGGGCTAAAGGAACTATCCTCATGGGTTTTGGTGAACTGTAATGTATTTCATAGATATTTCCATAATTAAATGGGTTTGCTACTTAATCATCCAGTTTTAACTGAATGAACCCACATGCAATAGATAAATAGGTTAAACAAGATCTCTACAAAAAATAGGGGTTGATGATAGTCCCAGTGATTTAAGCACAGAAGGGCAATGGGGTTATACGAGAGCTGACAGTTTTCTGCTCAAAGATCTCTTCATCTGTCTCACTCTGAAAAAAAGCATTTGTGGCATAGCCATATCCAACAAGTTGTTCAGCATAATTCAGAATATCCACTGAAAAGTAGATCTATACCCATAGCATTAATAGCCTTACCCTAAGTGTATACACTCCCTTGAGATACTAGTTATTGATAGTATTAAGCCATAATTATTAGGAAGATATCTTACCATGCATATGTGAGTGCTCTCCTAGAAATGTACTATATTAGTATAAAAGTTAGTTTGTATGATCTATGCATCAATAAATATACACATAATGTATTGGAGGTGTGTAATCTAAAAATGTGGATGCCAGTTTAGACTATTTAAACTCAATTTAGAAAAGCATAAAATTTCTCAGTTCCACACAAATGTTTTCAGGCTGCAAATGGATACTAAAACTGCTTATTTCAGGAGGATTCAATAAAGAAGTTGAAAAAAAAAAAAGTACTGGCAATTTCCAAAGATAAGAGATGGATCTAAGTCCTTGAAGTAACTTATTATGAAGTCACTAAAACTATCAGGAGTGGTGACTACATTATCTTAAAATTTAGGTCATTTGCAAATTTTCCTCTGAACTGTATAGATCCATCTTTACAGTCACACTGTATGGCAATGAGAGAAAAAGAAGGGTGAATGGATCAAATTCAAGATCACTTATGTGTGGAAAACTAATTATAATATGGGATACATAAGCCATGAGGTTCAGGGATGCTAAAAGCCTCTGAATTAGTGGTATGGACTGGATACAGAGATCAGAGTCACAGCTTGCAGAATTTTCTTTGATTTGCATGTGACTAGATTCTAAATGCTTTACATACACTAACCTTAAAATAATTGATACTAATATCAATTCACTGTCAACATCATGACCACCACCAACACTGATAACAAAACAGATATAAGATATTATAAATTTCTTGAGTAATACAAATACATGATATAAATAAGGTTTTAGACTAGGTCTCTCCAGCTTCAATCCTGATTTTCAACACCAGCAGCGCTTTAACTATACTGCCAAGACCTAAGTGTCCTCAGGAAATCCTTTAGGCACTGCTATGATGGTGAGCGGTAGTAAGTTTATTACAATTAATTTGACTTTGCTCTCTGGTCATTTTTACAAGCATCATTCTCTTTGATATTAGATTATAAAATTTCCACATTACAGATGCTGAAATCAAGGGTACTGTTCCTGATAGTGAATAGTAACTTAATTCTTTCTAACTTCTACTCCTCCTATAAACAGTAGAAACAATTTTCTTGCAAAAATTAAATAATGAATGGACAAAAAAGTGTTAGGCACAAATTTCTCAATGTTTACAAACTGAGAATCTAGAGATGTTGATAAGAAAATGCATTTTGCATACATTTCTAATGAGGATTCCCAAGAAATATAATCTCAGAAAAGAAAAATTCCATTGAAAGTGCTTCATTTTATCATAAAAAAATTACCAAAATGGCATTATTAAGTAAACTACCCTGCACTTCTTCATATAGTACTTACATTATGTATTCTGATTGCACTCAAAAAGTAATTACAAATAATTTCTCCTCTCTTCTACTTCCATTGACAGGACTTTTGAGTTAAATTCAGTTGAATCATAAAGCAAGAAAGAAAATATGGCAAATGTTTGAAAATACTCTCTAAGTTTAAATACGCAATTTAGAAACCCATAAAATTTCTCATTTCCATGCATTTTCACATCGCAAATGAATATTAAAACTGCTTATTTTAGAAATATTCAACAAAGGTCGAAAAATACTGGCAGTTTTCAAAGATAAGAAATGGATGTAAATCTCTGAAGTATGCTCTTACAAAGTCATTAAAACTAAAAAACAAAACAAAACCAGGTGACTGCATCATCCTGAAATTCAGCTCATTTGCAAATCTTTAATAAAATGTTTTTATATAAATCTTCATGTTCTCTTTAAAACTAATATCAGAGAAACTATCTGCCTTTACTGGATTATATTTTTAAATGGGAGACATAGAAAATCAGTAAATGAGGTTATATTGCTAATTAGCATACTGTCTCCACTACCTATAATACACTACAAAAAAAAAAAAATGTGGCTTCCATTTTATCACATAGATGAAACAGTTATCGTTCAGGGTTTGAAATTTCTGTGATCTTTATGCTTAATAAGCTCAGTAAAAGGCATTCAAATTACATCACTTTTGTCTTGGAAGTTAAATTGGGAAATATTGCATTCTCTGAGATGATAAACTCCGCAGAAGATAAATTATCATGAGAAATAGTTTTAATTGATTTACCATAATAAAAGTTATGTGACTTTGAAGTGCAAATGACACATTAAAATGAATCTACAGTATGTTGATAATAAAGTGGCTTCTTTGTTAATGGAATTACTGACACTGCAGATGCTTTCAGGAGCGATGTCTTCCACTGTTAATCAAGAGACATCAATGTAAAATGAATACGCTGTTTATTTAAATCCCAGCCCACCTTTCTCACTTCTTGCTTCAGAGCAGTTCAGTAGTGAGATCCAGATACTGGAGATTCTGGTCATCAGAGAGAGTTAATAGTATTTTAGCTGTTCCCTTTCTGCTTTTTCCTGAACATCTTGACTGTGTGCGCAAGGTCTGCCTGTGTATGTAAATCAGAAAGACTGTCAGAGCAGAGGCAAGTGACAAAGTCCAAGATGAAGTTCAAGTTTGGATGCTTACATATACATAAACTATTAAATTTTTTTCTCACATATAAACCTTAACAATGTTATCTTCCCAATGTTCTGAACAGGGAGATTCAAAGGAAGTTTGTGAATGTTTTAGAATATTTTTTGGGGGCGGGGGGAAGACAAGAATAAAGCATTTCAAATTTACCTGATAGTTCAATAAAATAATTTAAGATAAGGTAACTGCATTTCATAATCTGTGACTCTTCTTCAATTATCTTCTACCAAAAATCCATTTTTAGCTGAACAGTAGGACTAGTTTGAACCCTATCATTGTTTGGCTTATTTGCTAATCATTGTATTCACCACAGAACTTGACGGTTATCAGTATATGATTTACTTCGTCACTAGCACCATCTACAAGTAACATTTAGTACTCTCAGCCTCTGACTTGTAACTGAAAAGAAAAGTAAAATCCCCTGTTATTCTGTTCCTCCCAAACATATGAAGTTGTTTGGCTGGGGAGATGTGGAAACAGATGAGACAGAAATGCAGAATAAATACATTATTGTTGTTTCAGAGCGAGGCTCACCCCGTGTTACTGGAACAACATAGAATACACAAGATTAAATAGCGGTTTATTTGCTCCAGGAAAGTTTGAAGATCACACAGTGATAGAAAGAAGGTTAATATCAACAGGAATTATCAATCTGAGAGCCATAAAACCTAAAAATGATACGTATAATACCTACCTCGAACAGTCATGGGGTCTTACGTCTCAGTAATTAACACCAACTTTCTTATATATTAAGTTCTTTAGATTAAATTTGTATAAGCTATCCGCTTTCTCTACTTTACATACGTTAATAATGAATGATAAGATTCTATGTTTAAAGGCTTAATTGCAAGCAGGAGAACAAATACAAATTTACAAGTAATATTGTCATTTGAGCAATAATTTGACATACTATGTGTACAGATTTTAAGGAAAATAAGCCAGATGAAAGTAGCAATGTTTATATGATAATTATAAGAATAGTGGTAAAGGAAAAACATCTCTAAAATGTGTTATGTGATATGTAAAGACTAAGCAGCAATGATTTTAGCAGAATTATTTTTAAACCAAATAATGTGATTATTAGAAATACAGCATTTGATTAAAACTGGAACACACTTCAAATGCAGGAAAAAGCAAGTATTTAATATTTTAATTTAGAAGAAATTGTTTCTATGAATAATTTTTGATTTTTAAAAATTCTCTTAATCAGCTTTGTTAATAATTCTACCATGCTGATAAAATTTATTCTTCAAAGACGTATTCTTTAATCCCAAAAAACACTGAGCTGTGGTTAAAAACACAGAGGCAAACATCAGAAATTTTCTAGCATGCATTCATTTGCCAATTTGCAGCACTTGTGCATTCTTTATCCTTTCAGCCTGGAAAGCTTCTATCTGATTTTTTAGTGGCTGTTTAAACAAAAATAGATGTTTATCTCTTTAAAATTTTGCCAGGAAGCTGTCACTTTCCCATTTACTCAAGCGATGTTGTGACAGAATGTGTCAGCTTCTCACGCAAATGAAAAGAGATATAGACCTGTATTTACTTTAGCTGAAAAATAAGTAGTCATCAATTCAGAGAAAAGTGTTTTCCCATCTGAAAAGATGAAGTAAATAGGAGTGGTTGAGAGAAGTAAGTATTTCTTAATACTTAAAAGGCAGATATGAACCAAACATACAACCCTGATTCATTTTTGGTTATCATCCTGGAAGTGGATAATCTCATGGTATGTAGAAGTTGGTACTTCACCACATGTCTTTTACTGTACGTGATTTTGTTTTAAAAATGATAAATGTTTATGCAGTTAGCCTTCTTATATTATCTCCTATGCAAGCTAAAAGCTTTGGGAATTTCAATGGAGGTAAGAAAAAAACCATCTTTAAAAAACTGCTTTTAGAATCATGTTAGATTCAAAACAGATTGGCCCCAAACTCTGTATTTCCTTAGGGTAGTTGAATTGATTGTAGTGATCTTACCAGACATTGACTATTAAATGTGCATTTCAGTATATACGTATTTTTCCATTAAATATTGTTTTATTTTTGTTGAAAAATTTTAATAGGATAAACTTTCATTGAAAGTAGTGCTGAATACACTGAAATGAACAAAACTGGCACTGAACCGAAGATGTGCAGTGATGGGCTTTCGTTCGCAAGTGATTAAGGTTGGGCAACCCAACCATCCTTAATAGAGCAGAGGAAACAACCTCACCTAAGATAAGAAAATAAAGTTAGGCACTTTAGGGTATAGCTATCTGTCCCTGGCTAGATGTTTGGCTTCTGTAGATTACCTAACTACAAGATGCTTAAATTCTTTGACTCTGTTTTCCCATCTGTTAAAGGAGAAAAATGAAACTTATTTAACAGAATTTGTGTGAGGATTATATAAATCTAAAAAGACATTTCTTATATTAATGTATATATGTATATGTGTTTGTGTGCATATACATATATGTACACACACATATATATAAACTGCAGATCTTGTAAAACCTTATATCATTTCAGTTGACAATTCAGTGAGACTTCAGAGGTACAACCCGAGTATCTTAATTTCCTTTTATTCTCATCTAGAAAAGAAAAGAGAGAAAGGAAGGAAGAAAGGGAGGAAGGGAGGACGGCTGGAAAGGAAGGAAAGAAAGGAGAGACAGAAATAGAAATGGATGGAAAAAGGAGGAAGGTAGGGAGGGATGGAGGAAAGGGAGGGGAAGAGGAAAAAAGGAATTAAACAAGGCAGTCACCATTTTCCGCAGTGGCATATATGACATATATGAAGTATAGGTGTCCATGGATGACATCTCAGAGAATATTTGAGATTTCCAGATGTATATTTTACTTTCATGTTTCTATTCTAATATTAAACTAAAAATTGCTGTTAGCATAAAATATTGTTTGGATAGACAATCACTTGTTCTAAACGTTAGTAAATAATTTTAGTGCTTATGTCTTTAGTGCTTATGTCCAGGAGCACATTAAACACCACATCATAGTACTCTTCATGTTGTCCGTTCATAAGAAAAATGACAGGAATATTTAATATATAAACAGAAACTTTTTATTAAATAAAAGGTATTGATGTCTTGATCCATCACAATAAAGTACTGTAATGGTTAAAATGGAAGTGGTAAAATAGTTCATTCAGAGTTAACGCATGGGTCATAGGAGTATTGGCATGCCACATTCCAAAGAGGATGCTTATAGGAGTTACACCATATTCGTATCTGGAATGAAGCTGTAATTTCAAACCCAAACACTTATTTTTCATTAAGTTACTTTTATTTTTTTCTGACTTTTATTATTCTGTACCTTTGGTTGCATTTAAATTATTTATTTATTTTGTTTCTATTTGCCTTACATTTATTTATGCATATAGTTCGAACATACTTCTTAAAAAAAATTCCCTGCCACCTCCCATATTTTTTTACTTCTTAGAGGATGCTAATTTAAACTATTGTAGCTATTTATTTTATCATTTACCTCTATGTCTCTAAAAATAAAAATGTACTGTCTAATTTTTATTTCATAACTTTTATTTTTCTCTATTATCTTCTAGAGGGTAAAATGAGAATTCAGCTCTCTTTCATGTATCCCTACTTCAGCACTTCCCATCCTTAAAGTTGTCAGATACACCAAATTAAAATATAGGACAGCCAGGCAAATTTGAATTTAAGATATAAAAATGAATGTTTTTTTAGTATAATAATATCTTGAATCTTATTTACTTACACATACAAAAAGTGTCATTTGTTTGAAAATCAAATTTAACTGGGAATCCTATATGTTATTGTGCAACCTTATCCCTCTGCAGCCTTTTCAACTCTCATTACATAAAAGTTTGGTGAGATCATGATTTATTAGGGATACAACTATTATCTTGTAAATTATTCACAGATGAGCTTTTTATTTGCAATGATTATTGTACCCTTTCTTGTATAATATTTTCTTTTCTCTGAAACTTTGTGTTTTCTGTGGATTTTAAACCTAATTTATGCTAAATTTTCCTTAATAGTCTAAATCTTCTCAGGTCCTTCACATACCTCAAGTAGACCATCACTCTTTGCCATTTTTGATGCAGAGCATACAGTACAGATACTTCCTTCACTATCACCCCGGATGTGGAAGAGCTTATTCTGCCACTTTCTTGAAATAGATATTCTTTTTACTGGGTAAACTCTCATATGTTTCCTGATGTACTTCCTCATTTGGGGGGAGCATTTCTTCCGGTAGCTTTCTGAGATAGGTACATGAGAAGTATAGTTTTTGAGATCTTGAATGTCTGAAAGTGGTATTTAGCTAATCTTACATTTAATAGAGAAATCCCCTTGCCACCTAACTATAGGCTTGAAATATTTCACTGTGAACTATGAAAGCCTTCCTCCATAGGCAGGGACCAAAGCAGAATGCAGTCCTGTGAGACAAAACTTCAGTGGGTGAGATTTTTTAGTTTGTCATTGTTATTTGTTTTCCAATCTCTGCACACTTTGGGCAGCAGGAAGCCAAATCCTCACTCTCTGAGGTATGAAAAGACAGACCAAAAAGGCAAGTAGCTAGAAACTTATGAAGCAATTCATGGAAACAAAAAGACCAAAGAGACAGTGAGTCCCAAAATCTGTCTATAAACTATACCCAAATACTTGGCTAAATACCAAACCCTTCAACTATAGAGGAAAATTCTAGAACTCCAGAACATAAATGCAATAGGTTAAAATAAGCAGCAGGCAAGAACTGAGCAGATGTCAACGACTACACACTATGGAAGAAAAA
The DNA here is from genome assembly GCF_048564905.1 of Vicugna pacos. Taxonomy (NCBI): domain Eukaryota; kingdom Metazoa; phylum Chordata; class Mammalia; order Artiodactyla; family Camelidae; genus Vicugna; species Vicugna pacos. The sequence continues at coordinate 43,579,231 of NC_133000.1, forward strand.
TAGTTTACGGTTTGAGTCTAGGAAATCAAATGCCTGCCAGAACAAAAACTGAGAATCTTTTGACAAGGATAACAGAAATAATATCTCTATTGTCCAGTTTTCCATGGATATTTTATAGTGATCCAAAGAAATGGAAGCAAGACTTACACTCAGGGTAAAAAGAAGTCTATAGAAATTGATTCTTAGTTGTCACAGTTTTGGACACAGCAAACTAAGACTTCAAAATAGCTTTTACAAGAATATTTAAATAATTTAAGGGCAAGAAAAGTCATAATGAAGGGAGAGACAAATAATCTAAGCAGAGAAACTATTAAAAATGGAAATATTAAAGCTGACTAGCACAAAAACTGAAATAAAATACATATTAGATTGTTTCAACAGAGATTGGAAATGGTGGAAGGAATTACTATTTTAAGATAGATCAAAAGAAATTTTTCAAACTGGACAACAGAGAGAAAAGATTTAAGGAAACTAAAATGAATCTAAGAGACCCATGAGAAAACATATAATGATTAAAAAAAAGAGTGAAGTTTGAATCCCAGAAAGAGAGAAGGTAGAAAAGGAAAGAGGAAAAAAGAAAATGAAAATAATAATAACCAATTTATTTTCCTAAATAAATAAACCTCAAAGAGAATAAAAATGAAGAAAACCACTCCTCAGTATAGCTGAAAATCAATGATGGAAACAACCTGATACCAGCTAGAGATAAGCACTTCACATACAGAGGAAAACACTTTACATACATGACTACATGAAAAACAACATGAATAATGGCTGATTCTCATTACAAGCAATTATAATATGGTATTCTATATATTGAAAGAAAAAATGTATAACCAGCCAACCGAACTTTTTTTTAGCCAGCAAATTTATTTTTTAAAAAATAATATAAAGACATGTTCATATAAACAAAAACCTGAAAGAATTAATCACCAGCAGGCCTTCACTGAAGGAACTGTTAAAGTTCTTTGAGCTAAAGAAAATGACCCCAGATGGCAAGACGAATGTGAATTAAAAGGACTTACATGCTGGAAATGGGAAAACACACACACATACACACACACTTTTGTCTTTTCCCTAAAATCGTGTAATTGTTTAAAGCAAAAATTATAGCACGATATTGTTGTGCCTATAATGGTTATGAAATATTGGCAATAGAATAAAGGTATAAATGGTAATATATCATTTCAAGCACACTTCCAATATTTTAGGATAAGTAATTCAACTTTAACTATAGGAGATTTCAACAAGCTAGAAAAGCATATTTTGGTCCCCAAAGAAGCACATATTTTTGCTTCAGTGTAAATAGATTCAGCTAGACTGCCAATAAAGAACTAAAAAGAAATATTATATTTTCTGATTAACCTAGAGGGAATAAATTAAGAAAGAAGAAACCAAGGAACAATTAAAAACCTGAAAACAAATTCCATAATGTCATACGTAAATAAATACAATGTATCACTGATTACAATAAATGTAAATGCACTGGACATTCTTATCAAAAGACTGAGATTCCAATCAAAAGACTGAAGTGAGATTAAAAAAAAAAAAGCAAAAACATTCTGTGCTGTCTACAGGATATACATACTTCTTAAGTATGTACATATTTAAGTAAGTCAAATGTTAACAGGGGAAAATATCCAACAAGCAAAAAAGAATTTAAAAAATGTAGAGTGGTTAAATAAATATCAGAAAAAGAAACTTAAATACAAGGAATATTATTAGAGACAATGATACAGAACACTTAATCATGATACAATTTCTACATATCCCAAAGATATAATAATTATAAATATAGATACACTTTATATCTGAAAAACTGACAGAACTGGAAGGAGACATATGTAATTAGAGTTGGAAATTTTAACACACTAGGTTCAGTAATTGATAGAAAAATTATGCCAAAAATATCTACAGGAATATACAATTCACCTTCAACACATAGCATGATATTTATTATTTTTCAGTGCACATGGGATATTAAGCAACATAGATCACATTTTAGTCCATAAATAAATTTTAATAACTTTAAAAAAAAGAAATAATGTGAAGTGTGTTCTCTGAGCAAGTCAGAATTAATTTTGAGATTAGCGACAATTTGAAAAAAGCCCTAAATATTTGGAAGTTAATCAAGACACTTCTAAACAACTCAGGGGTCGATTTAAAAATGACAAAATCTTGAATGATATAAAACCCCAGAATATATAAAAATCTGTGGTATAAAGCTGAAGAAGTTCTTAGGGGGTAATTTACAACTTTAAATGCTTTTACTAGAAAGAAGATAGTTTAAAATCAAAAATCTATGTTTACATCTCAGGAGTCTAGAAAATGAAGAGAAATATAAGACTAAAGTAAAGATGAGGAAAGGCAAAATTAAGCAGTGGCAATCAATTAAATAGAACAGGGATAAGCAATAAAGAAAATCAATAAAACTAAAAGCTATTCATTTGAAAATATCAATAAAATTAATACAACTTTGGTTATACTGACCAAGAAATGAGAGAGAGAAGGAGGGACATGTTATTTATAAACTATCTAATTTGTGGTATTTTATTATAGCAGCCTCAACAAACTAAGACAGACAACACTGCAGAAGTTATTTATTTTTAAATGAGTTTTGTGCATTATTAAATATGAGAAACAGTGACATAGAATGAGGCTTCCCAACCAGTTTTGGAATTTACCCTAAAGGGTCAAATACATTTTCACAGCAGTCACAAAAACTCTTTCAGCTTAGCCCCAGCCAGCTGTTTAATGAGGGCTGCTATAAACTTCAGACTACATAAATGTGGTGCATTAGTCTTCTTCAGTATCTTAGTATATTCATGTCCTCCATAAATCTTCTGTTCCAAGCTGCTCAAATTACCTTCCAAAGAGAAAAATATGAGTTGCCCAACTCAAAACAGTTCATGGATAACAATGACGCTTGTAGAATGAGTGTTTGAAAGTGTCGTGAAAGAATATAGACAGATTTTGAGATGAAATCAAATGTAAAGCAACTCAGTAGAGAATAAAAATTTCCTAATGTCATCATATTATTACATTAAAAATTTGATTTGGAAACAATGTTAACTGGATCTTTTAATCTTTTTCTGCCTCTAGTCAGAAAATTTTCTCAGGTGTCCTAAACTGACAGTCTGGGAAAACTCCCAAAGATTATTTGGGAGGAAGAGTTAAGATAAAGGGAATCCAAGCAAACAAACTCTAACATCCCATTTAAGCTTCAAATATAGGGGGGGTTTTATATACTATATATATTATAGTTTTATATTATATTGAAATTCATTATAAAATTACTTCTAAATGTAAGTTCTGTGTCAAAAAAGTTGAAAAACATTGTTACTTATCCTTAAATATTCCTAAACTTCTAAATTTTTAATATCTAAATATTAGGGGTAAAATCTTAGTTACTTCCCAATTTTGTTGATACATATGTACTGATGAACAAATAATCCAATAGCTTATTAGATGTTAATAATGTCTTTTTTTCTAGTTTTCATATCTTTGTAGTTTGACTTGTGTGGCTTTTATAATTTCTTTTTCTATTATAGTTTGTCATTCAACTTTATGCCCTGTTGGCTAGTCCTCTTAATTTATGTACTTCACTACTTTTTATAAATCTCCACTGATTTGAATTTAATGAATATATTTAGAACACTTTATTGGATTGAAGAATAGACATATCAGTTAATTTCAAACCACTCAAAGGAGAGGTATAATCATAAGCAAATATTAAAATAAATGTATGCAAATGAAGAAATTACAATCTATTTTAACATGCTGTGGTTATAAAAGGCTTATTTTTGAGTAGTGGAATGCTAGCATCCATTACCTTATAATTCTTAAATTGTTCTACTTTACCTCTGAGTACATTTGTAATAAGTAATTATAAGGCGTGTGTCTGAAGTTTCTGTAAAAATCAGCAAAGCTAAATTGTCAAGAGCATCAGAAAGCCCAATTGTATGTCTGCATTTAATAAATACTGACCTTACCTTTGAGGATACTATTTTACTGTCTTAAAATTTTCCAAATATATATTTCTGTATATACATTCCTGAAAACATGGTTATCGTTTATTCAAACTAAATAAAATTATCAACAATTGTTATTATGCAATTTTCCATCAGTGAAAAAGGTGTTCATAGAAAGAACATCAGATGTTCATAGAAAGCTACTTAATAACCAAAGTAGTGACTGCATTTCAAATAAATAGAAAGTGAAGCACAACAGACTAAGTAAAAGAAATAAGTAAATGTTTAAGAAGGTAGAAAAAAAATTGTCTTGATTTTTCGCTTAAAATCTAAGACAGCAATTATAAGATCAGGCTAGTTCAAAGATTCAAATGGCGATGTCATAGAAATGAGTCGTTTTGTGTCAAGCTCTCAGGATTTAAGATGCAGTGTGTTCCCTTTACCACATGTAGACGTGCTCTTAGCCCACCAACTCATTCATTATACTCCCCTGCCTTTTAAGCAATCCAACTTCAGCAATATACTTAAAACAGACAGATCTCAGACAGAGAGAACTCATGCCCTGGCCTCACAAGTCACAATATCCAAGGATAATTTGTAAATCTAAACTCTTGCAATCGAATGAAGTTTAGGTTAGGGGTAATATATTAGAAATATACAGATAATCTAAGTGCTTGTGAAAACATATGGTTGTATGCCAACCTCACAGAGGTTCCAATTTGCTCTCTAGGTCACCCCAAAGAAATTCTCCCTACGGGATTTTGCCTTTAGAGAGACAAAGTGAATTGATTCTGTTGAAATATTCATTAAATTAAAAGGCTTCATTTACTATTCTAAAAGCAATTAATCAGTTCTTCTCATTCTGCGTAGTATAGTATTAGCTACCACTCCACAAAAGGGCATTACCGCTCTAGGGAAAATGCAATGTATTGAAAGAAAAATTGATAGGATCTGTTAAGAAAGTTAGTTACAGACATAACAAAGTTAAATTTTTATGGGAATATAGAAAACTTTGAAATGGCCTGATTAATGAAATTGCTTGCAGATAGCAGTTGAAAATAAAAATAATAAATGATGAAAAAGAAAACATGACTATTATGGATAACTTTGAAGAGTTTAAAATGCATTAAATCTAATAATCCAAGTGTAAAGAAAAGCAACTTCCTTAAAAATTAGAGTAAATATTGATTTTGATTAAGAAAGTTTCCCTAAATACATATTTAGCAATGATAACAGCAAATTCTCCTGATCATGAGGAAAATGTTGATTTCTATAAAATCTCTTCTTGTTCACATTTTCATGATTAACTATCCTGGTAACAATGCGTGGAGCCCAGAGGAACACAGTCAAGGTCGATAGCTAAAGGATGTTGTAAACCAAACATGTATTTCTTCAGGGTAATAAGTCAATTATTGTATGGTTCCAACATAGTAAATAATGAAAAATTAATGCATTTTTGCTAATTTAAGCAGCAACTCTAAACACAAATTATAATTTAAAAATTTTGAATTAAGAATAGATATATCTATGGAAATACATAAATATTCATATATATATTTATATTTATTTATAACAAGAGGAGTAGGCCAAAGGAAAGCAGAAATGATACAATAGAGTGTTATCTTAAAATATGAGACATCTAAATTAATTCTCTTTGATTTTATAACAAAGAAAAGTTTACTAAAATTACTTTTAAGGAGAATAGCCAGAAAGCTACAGTTACAGAATGACTACTACCACCTAGAACAGCTGAACAAGTGATTCACCAGCCAGTGTGCTGTCCTCTATGATCTATTTTTATTTTTGCAAATATCTGAAGGGTATTTCCTTAAAACCTGTAAACATGCCTTGCAAATCTTATCAATTTCTTTGAGGTAAATGAATAACTGTGTTAAATGAACAACCAATAAATGTCATACGTTTAGAAATTTTGAAACCTATAATCAGGTTACTTCCAAAAGACTTTTCAAAATGTTAGTTAATATAGAATTACAAGGGAAAATCAGAGACGGTGAAAGAACTGACTTTAAAAAGGCATATAAAAATAGGCATTTTCTAGATGAAATCAGTGTCTGTTAAAAGCTCTCTAAATCAGAAGAAAAAAATGGGTGCATAGCTATGTGTTGGAGTGTCTGCATAGAAATCCAAATTCTATCATGCACTAGCTGCATACTCCTGTGTAGTTTACTAAACTTTCAGGATCTCAGTTTTCTTAGCTGTGTAATGGGGAGAAAAATAGCATCGCTCTTGTGAGAATGGAAAGAGGAGTCTTTAACATGCTAAGCTCATGCTTGGCATGCAAGAAGCACAAACCAGTGTTAACTTTTTACCTTTCATAGAACCATTCAAGTTTTAAAAAATACTATATGAGATATTAAAATAGGAATAAGCCATAGGATAGTTTTATAATATTGTCTATGTAGGCAAAAATATGTAAACCATGGTTAGAAAAATCATTTATAACAGAACCAAATAATTTTCTAGCACAAAGATTTTGTATCTGGCTCTCAGTGATAATAACCAAGAGTGAGGCCAATAGTCACTGAATGAACTATCATTAATTAAACGCTGACCTAGCTCTATGAACTAGATGGGATCATGTTCATTATTCTACTTCAGCTTTATAACAACCTGTGGCATTGGCATTGTGGTCCCCACCTTGATTCAAGCAAAAATGAAATGTTCATTAAAAAAAAAGACATATACTATAATAGATTAAGAAAAGAGATTTCACAAATAAATAATATTAATTGAGAAAAGGGTTCATTCTGAAATACTCTGAAGAACTTTCTATCAGTAAATTTTTAAGCTTACATGAAATGGACAAATTTGAGAATACTATGCCTTACAAAAATTTACTCACCAAATTTTAAAATGTTGAATCAATAATTTACTATCTTTATATGTACACTTTACAGTCAAGGTTTCTTACAAGTGCTGCCAAACTTCCAAGTTGTAAACCGTGTCAGATGTAAACATATTCTTTCATATAACAAAGAGATAGAATAGCTCCCCAATTTTTTATGAAACTAGTACACACTTGATACAAAATTAGAGGACACTGTAAATAATAAATTTAAGGCATAAATTTATAAACATAAATATAAAAATCCAATGCAAATATTAGCAAACAGAATCTAATATATATTAAAAAATAAATAATATGGCATGACCAATTTTGGTTTATCCCAGAAATACAACAGAATATCTAACTGAAAATCTATTAATGAAATTCACTACATTAACAAATTAAAGAAAACTATACATAACTACCTCATAATATACAAAAAATTGAAATAATTTAAAATATATTTCATAACTCATTACAAACTATGAGAAAAATAACTTTTTAAAAAATTGAGATATAGTTGACTTACAATGTGTTAATTTCTAGTGTACAGCATATACATATATACACTCCTTTTCATATTCTTTTTCATTATAGACTATTACGAGATATTGCATATAGTTCCTTGTGCTATATAGTAGGGCCTGTTTTTTATCTATTTATATACAGTAACTAGTATCTGCAAATCCCAAATTCCCAAGTTATTCTTCCCCACCCCTTTCTTAATATGACAAAAGGAATTAACAAACAAATGCAAACTACATTACTAAGAGTGAAACAATATAAGAATTTATAATTAAGAAGAAAGAGCTTCTATTCAACAATACATTGTAAACCCCAGATAACTCATCAATATAAGAAAATATATGAAACGTGAAATAATTGGAAATGATGGAAGAAAATATCACTGTTCTTAAGTAGTTTGTCTTCATAAAAACATCGAAGAAAATAGACAAATTAAGAAATTCATCAGAGTTCAACAAATCTGTGGACATAAAAACAATATACAACACTAAATTTAATTCTTATGCACCAAGAATAAATTAACAAGTATGCCTTTCTAAAAATAAATACATTTAGTTATAGCAGCCATTAACACATGGTACTTGATACAATAATCCAAAGATGTGCAAGGCTTTTATAGAGAAAATTATAAAAAGTTAAAAGTCCTTAAAGGCTTTAATGAAGAGAGAAATATTCCTATGATCAAGAATACAAAGAAGATACCTTATATAAATTATCAATTGATTATTACACTCAAAATTCCTGAAAAGTTGATTCTATAATATATAGAAAAGATTTAAAGGTTAAAAATTGCCAATATAATTTTGAAGAAGAATAAGAAAGTATGTGAAAAGTATGTGTAGGGGATGGGGACTTGGGCAGTTTATAACAGTTTTTACCATGATAAAACTACATAATAATAGGAATAACAAAATTATTGAGGGGTTACAAATGCAAGGCATTTTTCTGAAATTGCATACATTTGTATTGAAAGTAACCCAAAGAGATGCAAAATCAGAGGCAGAGAATGGTACCTAAGATTACACATTAAACAGCAGAACCCAGAATAAACATGGTCCGTCTAGCTTGCATTCTTAGCTACCGTGATATGCTTTCCTGTGTCCTTCTTAATTCAATGTGATTTTGGTACAGGAATTGACAGATTGGTAGAAGATCCTAGGGCCACAGAACCCACATTCACTTAGGCCTGTAGAAGGAAAATGGTTCACGCAGGGCTGAGGTTCATTATCAAACTCATGAAGGTGATGCTCCCAGAAAAGAAAGAAGTTGATCTGATCAAATTTTCTCAGAAAAAAAAATAACATATGGAAGACTTTCTGGCAAACACATTAAAGGTATTAGCTCATGGAGGAGGAAATGCTAATTTTCTGGTCTGTCTAGGTGACTTATGGACAACCAGTTTGGAGTCTATGGATTTGGGGAACTTGGATTCCTTGGAAATGTAACTTTTGAGTAAACAGTGGAGCCATCTCCTGACTGATATACAGTGCTCATCTTTGTAAGTTATGTGACTGCCGACCTCTTTGAAATACCTCATGTAATAGTTAGGTCTCCAAGAACCATCTATATTTGCTTGTTTAACTTGGGTTTCTTAATTATCAGTATCCTTAAAATTATTTATAAAGCTTGATCCTGGGTCAGACATAAATGTGAGTCTGATTTGACAATGATCGTTTGTTTTTGCTCATAGGGAACACTTGACAAGTCAAAGAGTTAGTGTTATAGATCAGTGGGAAAATAATGCACTAGTCAATTATAGTTAATTATCCATGTGGACTAAATAAATTTGGAACTTTGTTTCAAGCCATAGGCAAAAATAAATTCCATGTGGACTATAAGACTTAAATGTGAAGTTGAGCTTTAAGACTTTTTGTGCAAAGAATAAAAAAAGACTATCTTGATAACCCCAGGACAGAAAGAAATTTTTAAACAAGATATAAAAAAAGCACAAACCATTAAAAAGTTTTATATACCCGACTGCTTTGAAACTAAAAACTTCTTACTGATAAAAATCATAGAAAAATAACGTAAAAAAAGATCAGAGACAAATATTCACAATGCATAAAATTAAAGATCAGTATCTGAATGAAGAACTTCTATAATAATTTAAGTAAGATAGACATTCTAATAGAAAACATAAATAAAGTATATGAGCTGCCAATGAAAAGAAGATGAAATTAAATATACATCTATTACAAAATGCCAGCCTCGTACTAATTGTGGAAATACAAGTTAATCACAATAAAATATTATTTTAGATTCAACAGATTGTTAAATTTTTAAAAGTATGATAATACGGTGTTGATAAATCTGTAGAATGATAGGAAACTTCGTGCACTGTTGGTTTGTAGTTGTAAACTGATTTAAAAAACAGCTTTGGAAAGTAATCTAGAAATAGCTAGTAAAGTTTGAAATTTACATACTCTAGGACTCCACAATTACTGGGTATAAATATGTGAGCTGGCCTTGAGATAAGTTAAGGCCATGGGACCCAAGGCCACAACTACAGAGCATGTTTGTAGTATGCAGTAAATAATTGCTCCACGCATGAGTCAATTATATAAGATTTAGAACAAAGAAAATAGAAGGACGCATGTGCTAGAGATATTCCGTAAGCCTAAAGAGCAAAGAAACTCAGACCGCGCATGTGCTGACAGAAAACAGATAAAAGCAGGACAGGTGCATCATAGGCGCGCACCTCCCTGTGGCAATAAAGTGTTGTTAACCCCATGGTGTCTCCGGCTGAAGTCTGTCTGGTGGTATGGCAACTCCTCATGCATTTTTTTGTTTGGGCTGCTCACTTCCTAGAACCCCATGTCAGCCTCCCTTGGCTGACAAAATACTATAGAAACTTGTATACAAAGAAACTTAGATAAGAATGTCCTTGGGCTCAGCTGGCTCAGGCAGCTGAGGTGGCAGCAGGCAAGCTGTGGCCCCGCGAGGCCATGAAGGTGAAGAAGGGTGGTGGCGGGGCTGGGATGAGGGTGCAGCCCGCTCCAGGGGCCTCAGGCCGAGCATGGACCCCAAGCCGGAGCCACAGGCAGAACCTGAATCCGGGTCCGAGTCGGAGCTGGAGGCAGGCCTGGGGCCCCGGCTGGGGCTGCTGCAGAGGAAACTGCCCACTGGGCCAGAGGACGTGCTGGGGCTGCAGCGGATCACCGGTGACTACCTGTGCTCCCCTGAGGAAAACATCCACAAGACTGACTTCGTCAGGTTCAATATTCGGGACATGGATTCAGGCACTGCCCTTTTCGAAATCAAGAAGCCCCCAGACTCAGAGCGGTTGCCCATCAACCTGTGGGACCTGGACCCCAGTGCTGGGCGCTTTGTCTGCTGCCAGTTCATGCCTGCCTTCTTCTGCCTGAGGCAGGTGGGAGCTACAGTGGGGTTCACAGTGGGAGACAAGCCTGTCAACAACTTCCACATGACTGAGAGGCACTCCTTCTGCAACCAGCTGCTCAAAAGCTTTGACTTCCACTTCGGCTTCTGCATCCCCAGCAGCAAGAACACCTGCGAGCACATCTGCGAATTCCCCCTTCTCTCTCTGAGGAGCTGATCAATGAGATGATCCATCACCCCCATGAAACACAGTCTGACAGCTTCTACTTCATGGATGACCAGCTGGTGATGCACAAAGCAGACTATTCCTACAGTGGGACGCCCTGATCCCAAAACTGCCCCCCAACCCCAGGAGGGTCCTGGGCCCTCCACCATGACCACCTCAACACTCACCTCTCAACCCTAAGTCTTCTGCCTGAGGAATGTTCCAGAAGCCCTGGACCCTGAGTCACTGTTGGGTGGAAGGGTGCCTGGTTTCTCCAGCCCAAGTCCATGCAGCCCATGGGGCCTGGCACATGGCATGGGATGGTACGGGGGCTCTTTGCCTCCATGTCCAGGAAGGCCTCCTGTGAGAGGAGTAGCTAGGAGTTCTCGACAAACTAGCTGGGCCTCTTGGGCCCAAGTTTCAGAATAGTGCCCCTATCCAGGTTTGACTAGGTCAGGGCAGGGACCCATTCCCTGTCCCTGGCTCACCACCAACAGGCCATTTAGAGTCGTAAATTCACAGATGAAGATCCACGTGGGATCTGGCAGTCAAGCTTCCCAAGGGAAGTCTGGGCCCTGGCCCTAGCCCTGGCCTCTACCGTCAGGGGCTGAGATACTGCCTGAGGGGTGGAAGGAACCAACCCAACTGCAGCCTGTGGTAGGGGCTGGACCAGCTGTATATAGTTTTCAATAAACTCTTTCCCCTTTCCTAAAAAAAAAGAAAAAAAAAGAGAAAGAATGTCCTTGGGCACAGGGAAATATATTCAATATTTTGTAGTAGCTTATGGCGAAAAGAATATGAAAATGAATATATGTGTATTCATATATGACTGAAGAATTGTACGGAACACCAGAAATTGACACAATATTGTCAACTGACTATACCTCAACAAAAATAAAAAATAAAAGAATGTTCTTGGGAGCACTGCATTTAGTATCAAAGTGTGGTGATATCCTAAGTATCCACAAACAGAATATAAGCAGATTAACAAATTGTGACATATTTAAACAATGAAATGCAATATGGAAAATGAAAATGAATGACTAATGCTGTATGTATCAATATGATTTAATCTCACAGCTTTTTTTTTGGCAAATTAAAGTTGCAGGAAGATATATACCGTGTAGTACTATTATAGAAAAATGTGTATATTTTGGAGTTTGTGAATATGTGGAAAACGTATAAAAATCTCCATGAAATTTTTAAATGTCAATTTCATAATCAAGATAATTGTCTGAGGAGAAAAGAATGAGAATAGGATTGGGAAAGTTTTCACAGAAAACTTTAATTCTATTGATAGTATTTTATATTTAATCTTTGTATGTGGTATTTGTGGCCTTTACTGCCTCATCTTCTACAATTTTTATATGTCTTAAATACTCAATAGTCTTAATAAAAAATACACAAAATAAGAAAAGACACTATTGAACATCAAGTTGACACAAACTGTTGGCTAGAGGGATGGAGGCTCTGCTGAAATATTCTAGAGTTTTTATTTTAATGACCAAAAGGATATGGGAGAGAAGATCTTGGCACTCAAAGGGCTACACCCTCAAGAAACAATAAAGAATAAATGAGATTAATATTTTCTTTGTACAATAAGGACACAACCAGAGAGCCTCTCTGTTTCAACTTAAGATGTGAATTTTTTTTAAGTTGCCAAGAAACAAATGATTCATTTGTTATGCATTGGTTCCATAGCTAATGTGAAACTGCTCTGAAATGACATCATTCTATGCAGGCAACATTGTGGCTGAGTGCAAAATCCAAAATTATTAGACACTTGAAAAAACAAAAAAGTACTAGTGAAAGTCAACACCATGACAAAAATGCCTTACAAGGTGTTCCAAAAATGATTTCATAGAAATAATGCAAAATACCTGTTAAGAATTACCCCGAATTCAAACAGAAAAGAAAAAAGAGATAAAAAGATGAAAAAGATAAAAATATGGATTAGAAACCCAAAAGAATGCTATATTTAATTGCTGTATCCCCAAGACATAGAACACTGCCTGGCACAAAGGTAGATTTCAATAAATAGTGAAAAAATGAATAAAGGAATGAATTAATCAGCTCATCATCAGTCTTTAATTCAGGGAGGATGTCTGGGCTAGAAATAAAACTGTGGAATTCATTGGAGTATAAATAACATTAAAAATGCCAACATTATAGTCAGAGTAAAGAATGTAGGACATGCAAAGACAGAGATGAGAACAGGAGTTAGAAAGAAGCCGACAAGAATGCTGTTAGTATGAATTTCTAGATCCAGATAATACTAGTGACAAATTAAATGCCTCACTGCTTCTTTCCAAGAACCATCCTCCCCCCTCTCTACCTTCCCCACAAACATGTACACTTTCTTAGCCATGATGGACCAGCCCATTCTTCAGCCATGGTCATTAACATACTTGTTGATTCCATGTTATGCTACTCAGCTGCAAACCCAAGCACCCTGGTCACACAGTGAGAAGACTGGATGCTATCCTCAGCTACAATTGCTGAACCAACACGACAGGATAGGTCTGAAGACAGACTTGTTCCATGTCACATCTTTTGTAACCGCGGGCTCTAACAGCACCAGTGGAAAGATCAGGTCTTTCCTAATTATGCAACTTAAAAACATGGAAGTCAGTTGTGAGGGTACCAGGATCCCACCTATGCACCTGCAGACGGCTGTGAGCTCCCCCAGGGATGCAGTGGTGAAAAACAGGAATCCTGTCAGCATGAGCTATTCTTTTTTTTTTTAATATATTTATTTTACAATATCATATTTTTAAATAGAAATACAGTTTATGTGCAATATTATATGTTACAGGTATACAATATAGTGATTCAAAAATTTTGAAGGTTATACTCCATTTACAGTTATTACAAAGTATTGGCTTTTCCCCCGTATTGTACAATACATCCTTGTAGTTTATTTTATACCTGATAATTTGTACTTCTTAAGCCTCCACCTCCACCTTGCCCATCCCCCTTTCCTCTCCCCATGGGTAACCACTGGTTCCTTCTCTACATCTGCAGGTCTCTTTTCTGTTATATTCACTCGTTTGTTGTATTTTTTTAGATTCCACATGTAAGTGATATCTTACAGTACTTGTCTTTCTCTGACTTATTTCATTTAGTATAATGCCCTCCAAGTCCGTCCATACTGTACACTGGAAACTAATACAATGCATGAGCAATTCTTAGTGAATGTTCCACAAAGTAAGGTGTGAGGGTTAGAGAGAGAATTTGCCCTTCTTGGCACAGCAAGTAAGTCAGACATTCTACCACTCTATTCGAAGAAACGTTACCAAAAAATGGCTTTGAAATTCTGCATTTTTATCTGGATTAATCCGTCTGCAGATATTGTATAATTCCCCAGTGAACTTCCAAGAATGAAAGGGGGAAACAGATGTCAAACTTGATCTTTCTCTCTCTCTCTCTCTTTCCCTTTCTTCCTCCCTCCTTCCTTCCTACCTTCTATTCTCCTCTCCTTCCCCAACCTGCCTCTTGCATTTTTTCCCACATAAACACAGATACACATTCACAGACACACACAATCTCAGTCATCAAGTACCACTGAGTATATGCTGTGTGCAAGGCATCCTGCAAAATAACTCAGACAATTTACTTTTTTGGATATAGGCAAGAATATACTGGTGATTTAAATGTAGACTCTGCTTTGGCAAAATCAACCGGACCATAAAACTGGCTGAATTACAATAGGACCAAACTTGGACTACAGAGTTACCCAAATCCACACATCTAGTCAGTAGAACAGTAGAAATATTTTGCACTCTTGGCCTCTGCGATCCATTACCTAATCGATTCTGGAGTATAACAGATCATCTTCCTTTTTAAAGGATAAAACTAACACAGATATGAATGCAGCTTAGCAGCAGGCTTCATTTAAACAAATCAGTGTTGCTCAACCTCGACATCTGAGCCAGGTTATTTTTGTTGTGGGTATTTTCCTGTGCATTTTAAGATTTTTTTTTTTAAGAACAAACAATTTCCAGAACAAAACCAGGCAGAGAAGCTCCTGAGAAATGATGGTCATGGTTCACTGCTGTTTGGTCCTTCATCTTCTCAGCACTTACTGTACTTCTTCTTAATGATTTTAGACACTTCTGATCACGAATGCAATCCCAGTGTGAATAATTAAGCGTATTATCTTTTAAGATCTCCTCCCTTCCCTCCACTCCAATATATTTTTAATAGAAAAGGGCTCTAAGCGTCTCTTCCTAGCTTATGTGGTCACAGTTGTCACACCTATTTTATTTTTCTTTTTTGATAACCATTCTGCTCATTGATTTTAAAAAAATATTATTTCTTTGGGTAGGGAGGAAGTTAGATTTACTTACTTATTTTTATTTCTTAATGGAGGTGCCAGGGATTGAACCCAGGACCTTAGTAATGCTAAGTCTGTGCTCTACAACTGAGCTATGCCCTCCCTGCTGTAACCTATGGTTTTTAAAACAGACTGTAGCTTGATCTTTTGAAATCCTTTCTTTAATGACAGCTCATTCTGGTAAAGAAACCCTGGGAGAGAAGTCCTACTGAGAAGACGCCAGATCCTGGATTCCGCTCACTGGATGCCTAACATGCCTCCTCTCCCCTCCCCCACAGTTGTGGCAACCCAAAACTATCTCCAGACAGTGCCAAATCTGCTTTCAGGGGCAAACTGTCCCCTGCCCAGACCCACTGGCTAGAAGGTATTGTAGAAAGAACAGGTCTTTTACTTAGTTTGATTCCTTTTTTGTTACTCCAGTCTGACTTGCTCTTGATCCTGTAGTTTAATGAGTGAACTCAAACAAGACGCCCATCTGTGAATTAGAAATAACAACCCACTACTTCATCTCTACCTGCGTGATGGCTAACAATGATAGAGACAAAGGGATAACGTATTCAAAGCCCATGTCTTGCCCTTAAGAGACAGATCCATCATCACTGATTCTGTTTCCTGAAGAAGGAGAAAATATACCAAAGTAGCTTTTTTTCTTGACTTCCTCATTTTTTCTGAAACTTTGGTGGTATTTAGTTTTCTATTTCTAAGCCTTCTTGTGAGTGTCCAGTTCTCCACTCTCTGGTTTTAGATTATGACCTCCTTCAGGGTAGAAGGATGATTAAAATTATTTGCACACAGCCATGCACAGCATCACATGCACATGGGCCTCTTGGTAACATCAGCTACACTGACAGCAATGGTGTTGGTCTGTTTGTCATCCCTTTCCAATCACATCCACCACTACCCATGCTACGTTGTTCATTTTTATAGCAATTTTTTGGTTCTATAGAATTCCATAGATTCAAAGAAAAATAGGATTATTCAGTTTCCCACAAAAAGTGTTATCAGGGACACAGCTGTGTCTTCCCTTGGGTCTAACATTGAGTCAGGACTAGGAATTACTACATTGCGTGTTTATGAAGTGCTTGACATCCTCTGCTCAGACTAATTATTACTTTCTTCAGTTATAGCTAAAGCTGATACACAGAATATACCAGACAAAAATTACACTGAGGCATCTGGATTTCTCTAGAGAATTTGAAGAGTATCGACTTTGCCTGGTTCCACAGGGGCTCTAAAGTGACCATCTTACTTTACACCGACAACACCATAAACAATGACTACAGTTTGGCAGTCACTCTAGAAAGCTCTCTAGCCATGTTTCAGAAGGGTTTATGGTCAGGCATTGAAATACATTTTCTCCCACATAGGGATGTATGGAATTCTATTACTCCAAGTGGTCAGTCTACTTACAGAATTTTACTCAAGGAGAATATAATTCCTATCTTTCTCTGTGCAGATAAGTGTTTGCACACTGGTTTATCCATTGCTAGCAGAGTACTCACCAAGTGAGCTGTCTTGCTCAGCAACTTCCTTTGAGAGTAAATATTAGTGTTTTCCTTCAAAGATAATCTCTACTAACCAAGGTTGCAGCATAGAGAATGAATCCCAATGTGGTAACATCTGGCCAGGTGCTCTCATGACCTTTCCAGTGCTACATAGATTTCCCTGGGGTGACAATTCCACTCAGGCAACAGTCAAATCTAGAATCAGTGACACAGTCATTTATGAATTTTACATATAAACCCATGCATAAGAATAGTTCCAAGAGGGGAGGAAAAGAAAAGAAGTGGACCTTTTTATTCAGAGCTAGTGTTTCAGTGTCTGCCTAGAAGAATCTATTATAAGAAAAAAAACCCAAAATCTTATGTGACTCACTCCTGCTCATTCTTTCCTTTTCTGAACAAGCAGATTTGGGTTTTGACCTTAACATATTTCTAGTAAATATTCTACCCTTGCTAATTTCTGAGTGATTCAAAGGGAAATCATTAATTGTGACATTTCTTTGTATATAACACTATCAAAAAGTTAACTGAATCAGTAATTTAGAAAGAACAACCTATAGTAAATACAAGGCATTTTGGTGAAACAAAGGTTAAAATGAAACCCTCAGTAAAATGCAGAGCACCTCATTAAGTTTGAATTTCAGAAGAAACAACATATTTCAAATTTTAGTAGAAATATGTCCCAAGTATTGCAGGGAACATACTTATAATAAAGTCATTTTTATTATAAATTCAAATTTAACTGGAAATTTTGTATTTTTATTTGCCACATTTAGCATTTTATTTGCTACTCAACAAAGGCAAATGAGATATATATATATATAGTATATATATAGTACCACCCTACAATGCCAGTGTCATTGTATTTAAACAGCTAAGTTTTTACCTTTATTTCCAAGCTCCATGATATAAAATATTTAGAACAAATAAAAGGAGATGTTTCACTCAGCAGGCAGTCACCTTGTGAAATTCACTGTCACCATAGGTCACTGGGCTGGATAATTTTATGACCAATAATAACATTTATCTGAATGCATGCTGAGAAAAGGTAATCAAATCTCACACTTTAGGGAATAAGTTGCTCATTGCTGAAATTGGGAGGGAACGACTTCCTGCACAATTGGCTAGGGGTATTATGAGGGTTACGGTCATTGTCAGAGAGGCCACCTGCCTCCACGGATCAGTACAGAGGCTGACGCATCAGTAGTCTCAAATATGGATGCAAAATTCACTAATAATAATGAAGATGATCATGATGATAGAAACAATGATGCACAGGATTATTTAACAGAAAAAACTCGTGTATTTATGAAGCAAGATGTTTAATTTGAAGTTATTTTGACATGCTATGAGCTAAATAAATATATTAATTTACACAGCCTGTTTATCCCTTTTGGGGTTAGGATTATAGAAAAGAAGTGGAGACTGTTTATTAGCTCCAAAGAAGAAAATGCACCACCTCTGCCCAATCCCTGCACAGGACATTTGCCTTTCTTTACATCCCTATGGTGTTCACAAGTTAATCTCAGGTTTATATCATCAAGGTGGGAAAAGACTCTAATCCAAACTGAAGTGGTATTAAGAAGGTAATTTCACAAAATTATGAAAAAGCAAAATTGGCCTATTCTTTCTAGTTATCAGCACCTTCTTTTATCTCTGTCTTATGAATCTGAACTTGCCATCCTCTCTTGGTTTCTTTTGTAACAAAGAAAATGGTATGATAAATGAATTCATTCTAAAGTGAAATCAGTTGCATTGAGTGGAGTCCTGGAGAAGTTCTGGTGGAGGGGAGATGAGGAGGGACAACAATTTACCTAAAGCAATGAATGCCTAATGGTAGAATTTCAGGAGCTGCAGGGGAAATTCCTTAGTGTCCTTCATATCATTTTTATACTCAAGACTTCCTATTTCACTTACTTGGAAGGCTATTACTACATTTTGAGCCCTTCAACTGCTTGTTTCCAGAGTTTGATATTGTTGCTTGAGTCTGAGAAATAATGTAAGACAAAGAAAAAAACACTGTTGTAGAAAGACACTATGCCCTGCCTACTTCTTTGATTCTGAGAGGTCATATATAAGCCAAACTAAGCAAAGAAAAATTGATGACTTTTGATTCTGATTTTTGTTCCCAACTAATATTTATCATTGAATCGTAATTCAATAGCAATATATCATTCAAATTAGAAGCTAATTTCCATAAGTCAACTACTGAGTTTAAGAGAAAAAAGAATCTGTAGAGGAAATAGCAATTAGGAGGTTTAATATGAATTTTCCAAGTTCCAAAGATTAACATAATCCATAAAAAATAACTTGAGGGGAAAGAGGAAAAACATGCATTTGAATAAATATAAAGTAAGGCCATAAATAATATTAGTTTAAATATATGTCAAAATATGTCAAATGGCTTCAATTCCAAGACTTTTTCCTTTTTTCTTTTTGTTTTCCTAGGTTATACTTAGCAAAATCTTTTCTTTCATCTTGCTGAAAAATAGGAGGCAATTTGGATTTGGCCTCCAAAGATCACATAATTTTTCATTGAAGTAAACAAGCCTAATTTTGGAAGCATATATTGTAGTCATTAAAATGCTCCATATGTAACTATATTATAAAATATCCGGAGGGAATGGATTTTGTTTAGTGTCTACAAGTACTTCATTTTATAGATATTTTTCAACCAACACACACAAACATACTTCAGCCTTATGGCTGGTAACAGTATCTTGCCATCTGTGTGTTTGTATTTTAAGTAGAACATACTATGAAAATGTGGTAAAAATATACAACAGAAAAGAAAACTGAAGCCAGTTTTAAGTAGACTACTCTGCTTGAAAAATTTAGAATGCCAAACATCATCTGCACTCTTCTAAAATAATATTGTTAAAGAAATACAGGTGAATACTTGTTTTTAAGAATCAAAAAATTGAGTGAAAGTAAATGAAATGGTTAAAAGATTCCTTTTTTGGAGAAAAGATCATTACAGTTTGAAGATATAGTCATATATATTCCCTAATATTTTCTTCTAAATATTATAAATATTTTTATATTTTAAAATATTATAACTACAGCTGTTATTCATGTTTAATGAAAAAAATTCTTATTGGGCATAAGGTCTATTTTGTACCTTGTGGCTGTGTTCTCTATTTACAGACTCCCCATCACTGTCTCTAAACTTAAGTTCCAAAGACTGTCATTGTTTTTTTTTTTTCCTGCACCAAAGAATGAGAATATTTAATATTAGGAGTTCAATAGGTATCAGATATTTTCTATGTTCAATTTTGTCAATTGCTAATATTAAATCTCTGGATTGAAATAGAATATGTGGTAAATTATTTAGACATTTTTATATCACTTACTTTTATGTCTAAGTCCTTAAAATAATCACAAAATTTTATTGAAGTTTCCATGTTTTCTAGATGTTTAATACTTTAAAATTCCAGGTTCGGGCTGGTTTATGATTCATTTGATTAAAATTAAAATTTCCAGCTCTTTTTACGTTCTGTGGGTAATTCAATGCTTCCTAATAACATCCACATCTAACTTTACATTTATTCACCAACTTATACAAATTGTCCATTAGAAGATTAAAATATAAGCCCTGCTTATACTTTAAAACACACACAAAAAACCAATGGCAGCAATGTTTCTAGAAAATACTAAGATTTATAATATATACCAATGACTTACAAGTATAATACAATCACACTTGTCCTGGTTTCAAATGCAGCAAACAAATGCACAAACAAACAGATTCAAAACCAGGTTTAGAAGACGGACTAATAGATACTGGATTTAACTTCCCACCTAAAATAATTTTAAAAAAAAGAACAAAATGTGTGAAACAATGGTTTTGAACGCACTAACAGACAATATCCCTGAGAGATAAGAAAAAACTAATTGAGCTCTGTGATTGCTTCAGCTTAGTGCTTAGTTCCTTGAAAGAATTTCCATGTTAAGGAGCAGGAAAGGGGAGCCCAGGTGGAGCCAGTGGACTGTATGAATGAGAAAACGGAGTTGAGATTTGAGGAGAACAAGGTGGCTAGAGTTTGCTTAACAGAGGATTAGAGAAAAAAAGCACTGCAGGAAGATAGAAATGTGACTGCAGAGTTTCCCCTTGTGTATTCAGCTGAGGAGTAATCAGTGCATGTGTGTAACCAAAGTGCCTAAGGCCAAGGAAATAATCATCTGAAAAGATTATAGGAAACAGTTCACAGCAGTAACACAAGGCTAGGAATAAAGCCTTTCCCATCATCTGATTGGGAAACTGGATTCACAAAGCACTGAGAGTATTCCAAATCATTTTGTCTCAGAAGTAAGAAACAATTCGCCTTAGACTAAGCACTGTTCTTGTCCTACCTAACAAATCTTAGTAGCAAGCCCCAAAATGAACAACCTGTTTCTACATAACTTAACTCTGATCCAGAACAATGCTAAAGGATATTAACAGGAGCACAAAAAATAATCAGCATACAAAAAGATTCATCATGTAACAAGTTGGAATTTACAATGTGTGGTTTCCAATCAAATAGTTCCAGAGATGCAAAGAAGTAGGAAAATACAAACCATTAAGAAGAGACAAATCAATCAGTCATAATCAACTCAGAACAGACACAGATAATAGATTTAACAGACAAGGGCATTCAAACAGTCATTATGAACTCTGTATGTTCAAAAATTAAGATGAAAGTTTGAAAAAAAAACACACAAATCAAATTTCTAGAGAGGAAATCTGCAATGTTTGGATTGAAAAAAGCAATTGACAAGACTAATGGTAGATTAGACACAGCACAATAAAGGGTAGTGGACTTCAGTACATAGCAACAGAAAGTATCCAAATTAAAACACAGAGAATAAATAGAATTAAAAAACGAATCATAAAGAAAAGAGAATCAGTGAGCTGTGTAACAATGTTAAGCAGTGAACTATAAATATCATTGTCAATGCCAAAAGGAAGGGAGGAAAGGAACACAGAAATATTAGAGAAGATAATGTCTAAAATCTAATTTGCAAAAACAAAAACAAAAAAACAAAAAAACAAAAACAGTGAATAAAATAGATCCAGGAAGCTCAAAAAACCCCAAGCACAAGAGACATCAAAAAATAAACAAATAAATGTATGTCATGATGGAATTATTCCAAACCAGTGAAAAAAGAAAATATTAAAAGCAACCAGAGAACAAAAATACATACAAAAATAAGGATGGCTGCAGATATCTTGTTGTAAACAATGTAAATGAAAACAGAATGGAGGAAGCAGGAAGGCAGTGGAGATGAAAACCTGAAAATCCCTAACTATGGGGAAGCTAAAAACAAAAAGCCTCTTATAAAGAACACAGTGGTAAGAAGAAGGCATTTTAAAAAGAAATAAAAAAGGAGATTAGTTTTTTGAACTGAATGAAATGAATAAACATATAAAAAATTAGTAGGATGAGATGACACTGCTAAAGCAGTACTTAGGGGAAAGTACATAGTACTAACTGCTTACATTAGACAAGAAAATATCTCTATTCAATGATCTAATTCCACCTTAAGAAACAAGAATAAAATAAATAAATAAATCTAAAATAAGCTTACAAAAGAAAAAATAAACCTTAGAACAAAAATGAATAAACTAAAAGACAGAAAAAACTGGAAAAAACATAATGAAATCAAAGCTGGTTATTTTATAAGATCAATTAAGTTGATAAACCTTTATTCAGTTTGATCTTCAAAAGAAGAGAAAAGCCACAAATTACCAATATAAGAAATAAGAAAACTGACCCAGTTATTTAAAAGGGTAATAAGAAAGTACTGTCAGGAGCTCTATGAACTTATACAAAAAGAACAAATCCTTGAAAGAAACACACTACTTACTAAAGTTCATTCAAGAAGAAATACATTACCTGAAAAGTCCTCTAACTATTGCAGGATTTGATACATAGTTAAAATCCTTCCCATGTGAAGACTGAGGAAACTCCAAGACCAGAAGACCACAAAGCCTCACTGGTAAATTCTACCAAATATTTAAGAAAGAAATATTACCAATTCTACACAAACCATTCTCATTCATGGCTAATAGAAATGTAAAACAATATAACCACTGTTATATTATATTATAACCACTGTGAAAACAGTTTGATAGTTTCTTAAAAATCAGTGCATCGTCCAACCTTTGCATTCATAGCCTTTCTACTCCATTTCTTTTTATTCAAAAAAAAAAAAAGAAAGAAAGAAAGAAAAAGAGAGAAAGCAAACGTTTAAACAAAGACTGGCACACGAATGTTTATAGCAGCCTTATTTACAAGGGGCAAAAACTGGAAACAACCTGAATCTTGAATGGGCAAACACACTGTATTATATCTTACAAAGGAATACTATTTAGCCATTAAATGAACTACTGGTATATCATTATACATGGATAAATGTCAAAATAATTATAGAAAAAAATCAGACAAATAAATGGTACACACTATATAATTCCATTTATGTAAACTTCTAGAAAATGCAAACTAATCTATTTTTACAGAAAGCCTATCAGTGAATGCCTGGAGAATGGGAGTGGGGTAGGGTGAGGATATATGGGAGTGACATGTTACAAAGAGGCAAAAGAAAATTTGTGAGGGTGGTTATGGGAAGAAAAAAACCAGATTTACAGGAACAGAGTTTATGAATATCCTGATGCCTTCATCCTTAAACCAGATCTTCAAAGTCACATTCAACATAGTATTAACACTTATTTACAGCATCCTTAATGGGGGGGAGGGTATACCTCAGCATGCATGCTTAGCGTGTCTGAGGTCCTGGGTTCAATCTCAGTAATGAAAATGAAGTTTTAAAAATGGCTAACTCCCAGCTTCTCCTAAAGTCTTAGTGTAGGTTCTTAGAAGTAAACAAATAACAACAAAATTAAAAAAAAAAAAAAAGAAAACCCGAAACATTTCACCTCTGCTGCTTTTGGTATAGAAACACCAACTTTGTATACATTTTGATAATTATTCTATTATTTAATCCACAAATGGAAAGTCATTTCTCATACTCTACATCAATCATTCTTTAAAAAAGCACTAGATTATGGCACAAATGAGTGCAGATCAACAAATGCAAAAAAAAAAAAAGCATAATAGCCACGCATACATCTTTGAGATACAACCAGATTTTAGTTAACAACTAAACAAAATTATTAATATTTAATAATGGTATATTTTCTTACCAAATGTAATTAGCTCCCTTTCACCATTTTAACTGAAGTTGCCAACGCATTGCTAGGCATTTAATAAGGCATTTAATAATATTCAAAAATATTGGATTTGTAAAATACAGGAAAACTTTAAAATGTGGAAAAGTATAAATAAGAAAACTTAAATCATTAATTGTACATAATACTATCATTTAAACAGAACCTTGTTATTATATCAGGGTATATCTTTCTAATCTTTCACACTAAATATAGAAATATTTTTATACTATAAATAGTTTATATTTTGCCTCTATTAATTACATAGAATTGAAAACATTTTTCCCTAGCCTTAAGATTTCTTTGGAAAAAAAGATGGTAGCAAAGGAGAAAGGCAGGGAGGTATAAATTAGGAGTTTGGGATTAGCAGATACAAAATGCTATATGTAAAACAAATAAAGTCCTATGGTATAGCACAGAGAATTATATTCAACATCTTGTAATAATCTATAATGAAAAAGAATGTGTATATATATGACTGAATCACCATGCTGTACACCAGAAACTAATGCAACATTGTAAATCAACTATACTTACATAAAAATAATTAGATAAAAAAGATAAAAAGATGGTAACAGGCTTATGCACTATAAACAAATTTCCCTATTATGATTAAGTACAACCTCAGTACATGTAGTTGTTTTCTGCTCCATGTAACTCTAAATAATTTTCTTAATATACCTAAGATAAATAGATTGCTTTTTTAGAATTATTGATAAATATTTATTTCAATGCACTCTCCCAGGAAATGTTCCTTTCCTTAAAATTTCTTGCCAGCTAAGAAGTTTCCAAATCTCTCTGAGTAGTAAATCCATCTCAAGTCTTATTTCTTTTAAATGGAAATAACAAAAACCAGGAAGCTTCCCCTTAATATTGGCATTTTTGATAAATCTCAATGACATTTTGAAAACTCCTTAAATGTCTGTTAAGTTCTTCTTCATTTTATGCTTTTAGAGAAATCTGACTTTCTGTTCAGGAACTTTTTCCTGGGCGTTCTTTTTTCTTATAGGTATAACAAAAGCTTGGGATCTAGTTCGCAACGATTTCTATCACTTCATGAGATGAACCCACTGAACTTTTAAAAATACGTATTTTTCTAAAACCATTGAAGGTTAGCTATTTTATATGGCTATAACCTAAACCAAATTTCCATGAGTGATTATATGGTGAAAAATAACTGATTTCTCTCTTCACTATTCTTTTTGTATTATTTTGTAAATCCTCTTTAAAATAAGTCATTTCAGAAGATGCAGCACTGGAGATCACAAAGGGGTGATCCCCCCCATATATATTTCTGCCATGTGTGGAAAAGTGTTGAGAAGAATAAAAGGAAAGAAAAAAGAACGAATAAATGAACAAAAGAAAGAAAGAAGATGTACAGTGCTTGATGTTTCTGATACTCTCCCCATTCAATGAACAAAAACTAAAAATTACACTTAAGTTAATAATTTACTTTATATGGACAGGCTCATTTAGGCCAATACAAATCAATGTTTTCTAAAGAGTATTATCATCACCATACCAAGCATCTGTAAAGGGCTTGAGTTTAGAGACCACTATACACGAGTCTGGAAACATCTTGATGCCTCATTTACAAAGAAATTTCAGGAAAATTTTCAGAGAAAACAGCAGTCTTGTTGAGAAAAAGGACCTGGAGAGGTTAAGAAACCTTATTAGTATTAGGTGTTCAACTACACGACAGACATAGCTCCAGAATCCGAATTTTCCAATTTCAAGATTTGTCTTCTTGCTGTTATTTTACATCTACTTGATAGTGAAAAAAAATAGTACAACTGGAACTATCTTTATTAGAGAGAATATATATGGGAAGTATATTTGGGAGGCATATAGGGGAAGTACATATGGGAAATATATTTATGTATGTAGTTTTCACTGTTTAATTTGTTGCAAGTTTAAGTTGCAGTGACACAATGTGCCCACAACTGCCCCTGTGCATGGCATAAATCTCTTTTCCTTTTAAACTCCACATTTCCATAATCACTACCTAATTGAAGCTTACTCAAAACCAAGCCGCCACGTTAAACATTCTCTCATCTATCCCTTTTTTTCTTTTTTTCCCTCTCCATTCTTTCTTTTTTCTTTTCTTCCTCTTTTTCCAATTCCAATACTAAACACGTCTGTGACTTCTTTGTGCCAACAGTCCTGGGGACAAGATAAATAATTATATTTTAAAATACTCAGAACAATCGTACTTAATCTGCAGAATATTTTCCAGTTCATAATCCAGTCAATAATTTGAGTATCAAATAGAAATAAAAGCTTGGAGTCCTTGAATAAGATAAGACTCTTGGTCCATTGTGAGTAGGACACACATTTGTAAGTTAATGCTTCCAGATTCATTGTCCCTTGCTAGTATTCTGTAACTTCCAACTCCTTGGCATTCTTGCCAATGTGGAGATTCAAGTCTCCTGTAAAAAGTGAAGAAGAGTAAAACAGCATTCCTTTATCTTTGATGTTATCCTTAGTATTATAATCTTTTAAAGTACAAAATCTAAAATGCAGATTAAAAACTACATATAAAAACTACACGTAATGCACTGTGCACACACACATGTGTACACATTCACACACATTTTAATTAACAGTATTTTGGTACTTGAACTCACATCTGCACTGCTATGCTGCTAATGCTGTTTCTGTATCTCACTTCAGAGTGTGTTTGTAATGCATCACCTTTATGGGCTTACTATTTTCTCTAAAAAGGGTTAACCCTTCCACATTGTGTACACACAGAACACACTTCTCCCTGCCATGAATAAAGAGTTTTCACCAATTTTTTAAGATGTATGTTTCATCCAATTTAGTGAAGGCAGAAATATGTTGCATCTAGCTATTAAGCTGATTTGGGATTTCCAAAGGCAGGGTCAGCATTTTATTTATGATTCTATTCTCGGCTCCTAACATAGTGCTAATTTCTAATACGAAAATTTTCTCTTTCTTGAATGAATACTCTTTAAGTTCATGATTTATGTCTTTATTCTATAATTAATTAAAACTTATCTATATAGATTATAAAAGTTTTAAAATATATTGACATTATTTCTAAAGGTAGATAATGAAGACTTGAAAAAAGTTACAATTTATGCAAATGTACAGCTGTTCTCAAAATCACAGTTAAACTTCTGTTCTTTTCATAAACAACCAAAGATTACTTAGTAATTTTACAAAGTAATATAAATTAGAATAAAAGCAACTGTTATTTTTAAAGCACAAATATAAAAATTATATAAAATAAAAGAGGCTTCATAATAAAGAAAAAAAAATCAATTGTCCAGTTAACAGCTTATAATATATAGAAAATTTAGATTCAACTCTTGCTTGTTTATAGAACTATTCTTCAGAATCCTTTTATCTGGGTTTCTTTTACTTAAATGTTTACTACCTGCCTATTGAAATCTATAACAGTATTCACAGAAAGTCATCTTCAAAAATAAGGTGCTGTGAATTAATTGTTTTAAAATTTTCTACAAATCTGTTTCCAGCCTGTGTTCTGGCCCTGAGTGTAAGAGTGGCTCAGCTTAGCTCAGCTGAGCCCAGCTCACTGCCGGCTGCACTTGTCACTCTGGGCATGGGCTTCTTCTCCATTGAATCTCGAATACGCCAAAATGCAATGAATTGTCCCATCATAATTCCTGTTATTAGAGGACACCACACAAGTATGTGTCACCTGGCAAAAACATATCCTTGCATCTCTACCCCTTCTCCTTCTTCAGCGCAAATTTAGCCTTTGCTTAAGGTTTTCTTCTAAGGACCCAGTGTGTTACAATGCCCCAAGCCTCAAGAAGCTCTTGCTCCAGTTTCCTAGCATATGGTGGCTTGGATATTCATGACAGTAAATGCACCTTGTATGTAGTGTATGCTCTGCCAGTAATTTCTTGTTTTGTAGTAGTCACATTGCATGCTTTTTAATTTAGTATTGGTTCTGTTTCTCCTGTTGGCAGGCAACTGATTCCTTTAGACCCTATTTATCTCTTTGCTCTTTATCTTTTTGGTCTTTCAAGAAGGCTAGAGTTTAGTATCTTCAGTAACTCTGAATTTTACCATATCTATGTAGATCTGATTTTCTGAAAATATGATCTTACTGGGAAAAGATGGCACACAAGGTACAGATAAATCTACTATAGTTGACTTCTTTTTATTACTGGGAAAATTGCTACCTAGCATTTCCAAGTTCTCTCTCTTCTTTCTCTTCTTCTCCTTCCCTCTCTCTCTCTGATTTTTTCTGCTTAATTGTATGTCAATTTTTATACAGACACCTGGACAACACAAACCTAGAAATATGCAGAATCTTTTGACTATTATATTTTTACATGAACAGATAAAACTCTGATAATAATTGCAAAGTATTGTGCTTACTGTCATTTCACACATAAAGGGAAAACATGTGAGACTGAATATTACTTAGTAAAACACATGAAATTATTTGTGACGTACCTTGAAATAATGTCATGTTATTATATTAGTTTTTTTCTTAATTAGCACATAAGAACGATACTGCATGAAAGTTAAGAAAAAACAAAGTATCGTGAATGTTACTGCTTTCTCCTAATAGACTGAATAAATGAATAACATGTTAGGGACATTTTATGCTTATGTATTTAAATGAGTTTGGATCTAATTGCATTAATGATTTTTTTCTATATCCTTTTACATAATTTGTCTTATCTATAGTTTTTTAAAAGCAAATCAAAATTGTAACATTGCCATGTCAGTAACAAGGTCAAATACATAATTAACATTTGTACAGTATATATCACTATGTAATGAAGTTGTGTTAACACCACTTAAAAAGAATTTAGACTGGATGCAGTTGAAGTTGACAGATGGGAGTACAGAATTTAAATGCTTAAAATCTGCAAATGAAAGATTTTGCAAAATGCCAATCTAATGTTCAGCTCAATAATATGGTAGCAAATACTGCAATTAAGTGCATATACAAGGAATCAATTATTCTAATCATCAACTTTCAAACATTAATGTAAAAATGGAATGTTATAAATAAGAAGATTTAGTTTCCACTATTTGTTGTTTTGATGTCACTTTCACAATTTGGACACCTGATTCCTCCATCCCAGCATAGGTATCTTCTATTAATTAATGCAAATATTAAATTTACTAATTCATTTTATGAGGATAATAATAGAGAAAATACATAAAAATGTTTAGTATTAAGTTTGTGGATCACTGAGCAGACCAAATTTACAAGAGGAAGAAAACTATGGTTAAATGTAGGCAAGAAAATCGGAAAGAGGAAATAATGTTTTGTCCAATAATTATGTACCATTATTTTTCTGCCCAAAGTATGCATATGAAATGTGTCCAAAGACTACTTATTCCTCCTTCTTTATCCCCTTCTTTAGTAAATTACATGATTATTAGACATTTGTATTTTATATTTGGTTACTTTTTCTATTTTATCTGCACCCCAGGAGCAAACAGTACCACTCACTCAGTTCTCTTGTATCTTTCTCTGGCCTATTTTTTCACATTTATTTTCCAAATAACCTCATGTAGTTTACCAATATTTCACACCCACATTCATAAGAAAATGTGTTTTTCTGGTCACCAAGTTTCCTCTAAACTAATTGTTTAACCTCTCAGAAAAATACCCAGAGATACTTTCTATGTTGCAAAATCCTTAACCCCTTCTCCCAGGTTTGGAGTTGGATGCTGTTAGGAGAAATCTCAGCTCATCATTTTGCCCGCCTCACTTCCCTTACCACTTCCCATTGGATCCTTTCATGTCTTTTTGGCTCATGCCCCTCCTCTGACAAAGACTATTTGTCACAGCCGCCCTCAGAACTCTTATTAAAATTGGGACAGTGCCTTGCACTTACAGAGTCCCATGATTTAAGGATAACTGACTGGATGATGGAAGCTGGAAAGAAATCAATCTTTCAAAAAGATGATTTTTTGAACCATCTACCTCATATGTTTAAGTGTTGGATCAAAAAATATAGAAGATAAAAATCCTTCTGAAGAAACTGTTACCAACTCCTAAGTACTTACTTTGTGCCAGACCTATGTTCACAATATTATACATTCCATATTGTATTAGATCCTAACCTTTTTTTTCACAATTATTTATTAATTTAGAAAAATGTAAAAGTAAACATAGGAATTATATCTTTCTTTATTGTGGTTAAACACTTAACCTGACATTTAGCCTCTTAAAAATTTTAAGTGTACAGTACATTATTATTGACTATAGATAGATACAATGCTGTACCACAGATCTCCAGAACTTACTTATCTTAATCAAAATTTTATATCTATTAATTAATTATTCCCCAGTCTCTGGTAATCACCATTCTAATCTTTGATTTTATGAATATGACTTTTATTTTAAATGAAAGAATGAGAAGGAAGCTTAATTTTTCTGGTTCATTTTAGCAATGTGAATATTAATTCATTTTCGGAATAGAGCAGGTAAAATATACAATTTAGTTTTAAATTATCTGTGTATGTTCATTGGGTCATTTTTGATTATTTTATTTTTGTCCTAAATATGTGCAACCTATTTCATGGGTAATTAACACTTTGTAATGAGCATATATTCAACTTTTGATTTTGAGTTTCTATGTAACTTAGATTTAGCTAAGAATTTCTTCCAGAACAACAGTATGCATGCAAGAAAAATTTAAAATTTGAAGCCCTTCAGATTTTCAGGGTAATGAAAAATGAGTTAAAAGAAAATCCTGTTCCTGATATTTCTTCTCTCTTAAGCAGTTTGGAATCTCACTTATTTAGTGGCTAGACGGTAGAAAACGTGACCTTAAAGTATATGGAACATTTGGAATTTGTGAATACGTCTAAAATTCTATCTCCTTGAAATTTGTTTCCAGAATGTTAACTGCAAACAAGTTATATATAGCAGTAAATGCATGCTTAATTTGTGCAGAAATCATGGTGTGATGAATACAATTAAGAGCCTCAGAGGGAATAATTATATTACTGCATAAAGCTGGTGGTTCTCAAATTGCTTAGTGCCTGGACTTTAAATTGGCCTGATTTCCTGTTGTGAAAGTCATCCGTTGCAGCAACACAACTACAGCAGGAACGGTGGAGTTTCAAAGTCACACAGAAAGCATATTCTTTCTGATCAATTGCCATAGATTCTTGTTTAAAGGCAAAAAAATTTGGCAACATGCATACCACACTTGATTAAACTGATAAATTAAAATGCATTACACCCAGGACATTGCTATGTCTGTTATTCAGAAGAGAATTTTTGTAATAAGACTGACGGAATTGGACTACCAGCTTTTGAAGCATCTAAGTATGCAAACTAACATGTACAAATTTAAATTGAATTGTTTTACGTGAATAACATTTTCATTTCATGATACATGGATTACTAGTGCCTTGAAATAAATAGATGGCAGTTCAAAATAATCTTCCCAGGAACATAATCAGTTATAGTAAAAACTAAGAACTGTTTAGTCCTCTATGAAAACTCCACATTATATTAGAATTACTCATTGCTTAATGTTATCAAATAATGAATTAGCTTTATGTGACTAGAGAAGTATTATATGATCTCAAATAATTTTGCGTATCTTATTAGATAGACAATACATCATTTTTATAGTACTAAAATGTTTTAGTTGTTTTACATGAAATTGTTTATACCTGAGACTTAGAATGGCAATTTCCCATCTACGATAACTAAACATTAAGGAAAAGACAACATCAAACATGGAATTCAGTCATTTAACCAGTGATGAATTTGGAACACTTGTCCTGGAAATGTTTACGTGACACTAGTAAGTAATGGGTGTTGGCAAGAGGTTAATGAGGCAGGGGAAGCATTTTCAGCCCAAAGAAACAATAGTTATAAAGAATCGAGAGAGAAAACAGAAAACTTCTAGCTCAGGGATGCCATCACTCCCACGAGCCCATAACAAGCATTCCTAAACGAACATCCACAGTTTGACTGCTCACTACATAAAGAGGTGGGCTTTGGATCACTATTTTTTATACATATACTTTTTTTTATTAAAGTATAGTCAGTTTACAATGTTGTGTCAATTTCTGTTGTAGGCATAATGCTTCAGTCCTAAATGAATAGAATCACTATTGAATCTTCTGGCGCTTGCAGTCACTAAGCTCTTGGTTGCAGTTCCTGACCTACCAGAGCTGATGAGGAAACTGAGTCTTGGAGAAGCCATAGGAATTACCAACACTCAACTCCAGTGCTGCAGCTAGAAACTCAACCTTCACTGTTAGCACACTGTGAATTCTCTGGCCAGTTCTACGGCATCTTTGCCAATAAGTGAGGTTGTTCAATTTACTGCCCTGTTTCTCACTGGACTCTCTATCTTTGCAGGTCATTCAATATAATTTACATTTCTCATATCCTATTTCTTTCTTCATTTTTTAAATTTATTCTTTTATTAGTTTATCCGATAAACATTCTTTGTAAATGTCAATATACACAATGATTTATGCAGAATTCCAGGATTCCTTGGGTACTATTTTGGACATAACCAAGAAAAAAACATGGTTACAAGTCCTATCCTTTTCAGACATCTAATAGACTTGGTTTGTGTGCAAAGCAGAGAGATTATGCAGCTGGAAAACTTGGAGCAATTCCTATCCAATAGAGAGCAGAGAGTTGAATATATGAGTAGCCACAAAACTGTGCATTCAAGTAATCTAACTTGGGCTCTCTTCAGCAACTCTGAAAACCCTAGAGAGTTTGCAAGTAGAACTGTTGATTTTACAGAAAACAAACTATTCAGGGGATGTTCCATATGTCAAATAATGGGGTTTTTTTCCCTTCTTTTTCAGGTGTCTTTAAAAGTTCTGCTTCACTTTAATTTACTGTGTAAATATGCACAAATACACAAAAACACATACACATAATCTCTAATCCTGAATTAAAAGCAGACTTATTTATTTGAGGGGAGTAGGAGAGAAGGGATTCGTTTTCAGTTTTTACAATTTAGTATTTATATTAGATTTTCAGGTGTACTTTATCACCAACGTCACATATTTCCAAAACTGCCTTCTAGATTTAGTGGTACATCTCCTGACTAAGAAACTGAGTACTTTGAATGAGTATTTAGACCTTAGACCTGGTCTCTCTGATGCTATTTCTCTAATCACATAAATTGAAAAACAACCAAATTAAAAGAAAAGGAGCACTAAAACTTAGCACATATTTGATTTTATAAGTAGAAAATACATACATATATGATATTCAGCATAATTAATTTTATTTCTTTTACTTTGAAATTACTATTTAACCATTAGAAAATGTTATTATTATTTTTTAAATTATCAACATGTTGGCACATTAAAAGAAAATTATTTTGTTAGACATAAATAAATAAACACTTTTTTTTTTTGCTTAGCAGAGTACCTAGTATGAAATGAGACAGATCTACCTTTGTATTTAAAAACCTGATTTTTCTTTTATCGTTTAGTACTGGGCTGATGCTCTTCATAAAACAGGTAGGAAAATATAAGTGGTATATATTTGTATTTATGTCAAAACACACTGAACTCCTGGATAAAAAAAGCCCATTCTTAATGTCTGAATCAGCTCCAGCAATGTCTCAATACTTTGAACATAATAGGCCATCAACTAGGATTTATTGGATTAAATTGTATTTTTTAATGCACAACTTCCTGAACTTCAAATAATCAAATGCCAAGTACAGCTTATTAGGAAATTTAATCTTACACTTTCATTACCAAACTCTGAATTATGTTTTAAAAATGTGGTGAAGATTATTCATTGAAGGACATGGTATAATAATCAATTGCAGATTCATAGATTTACACATAAATAAATAAATATATTTACACATAAATAGAATATTATGATTTAAATCTTTTTGCCTTGTATGGCAAAATATAATTATCTGATATACAGGGGTATATTTTGCAAATATTTATTTCTTTTTATGTACACTTGATCTTTATACAAACAGAAATAGTCTTCTAAAAAATAAAGATTATAAGATCATTTCAGACAAACAAGCACGTTATTCTGTGTGGTGTCAATATTAACTCCTGCCTTGTCCATTTAATCTCTGATTTATTCTGTGTTTTCCAATGGATAAGTGTCCTTCCCTATGGAGACTATTTTACATTAGAAGCAAATATGAGAATGTGAAAGCCTGCAAGTCCTTTGTCTTACTACAAATACAGGCATGCAAAGAGCGGAGGCTTATACTTAACAATCTCTTCATCCACAGGAAGTCTGAACACATGGTCATATATAACTTTACTTTCCTCCAAAAACAGAAATGTAATATATGTCATTATAACCCTTATAGTAGGTAAATGTCTTCATGGATATGATCACTGACAAGGAGGAATATTGAGTTCAGGGACCAATCTGGTTTTATGTCTGTCAATTAATGTAAAAACAAAAACAAAAAACAAAAAACAAAAAACAAAAAACTATTACAAGTATTACTTCTTGTAATAGAACCGGTCTTTAGGTAAGGACACTGTATTTCCCTCTACAGAGCTCTACTTGCCCTCATTCTCTCTGGACTGCATTTACAAGACCCAGATGTTGAGCTGAGAAAATTTCCTTTCCAGCGATAGCATCTGTTTCCTTGGCAGCTGCTGGCCCCTGTGTTGGCTACACCGCCGTTGTCTTCGGGCTGTGAAATGGTTAGGATGCTGATGTGATATCTTATTCACTTGGATGCTGTGCCTTTGAACTTTATGTTATCCCCACATGGATATTTTTCACATTTATAATCTTTTATGAGTAAAATTTATCAGGAAAGAGGTTGATGCTGGATATAACTTTCAGTAGCAAATTACTGAAGTTATCTTTGTCTGCATAAGGTGTGCCAGCCAGACAATGGCACAAATCTAGTATTTGTCTTATTGTAGTTTACAAAAAAATTCTCATTTGCCTTGTTCCTTGGCCTTCTCTCTATATAAATGCATGTACTTCTGACTCTTTATATTTCCTCTTGTGAATTGTAAATAAATGATTTTAATGATATTGATAGTAATAATAACTATTGTTATAAGCCAGGGACTATACAAAGCTCTCCTCTTTAGTTCCATTTAATTCTCGCAAGATTCCGCCATGTCTATTGCATTCTTCACTTAAAAATTGGGAAAGAAAATTTTAAAGAGCTGTAATGTGATCAGGAGTCTGTTTAGGAAGAAAGGCAGTCATTATCAAAGGGAACATTGTAGAAATTGGCCCTAGGGCTGGGCTTCAGTGATGTGTAAATGTTTGCAACATGGCAATTCCACAGGTCACGGTTTGATGCCAGTCTACCTTTCTCAACTTATTGCCACCACTTCCATGTGTCCTAGGCTTTAGTCTCATGGGAACATCATGCCCAAGCTTTCAGTTGCCAGCATACTAATTGTCATGCTCCATCTCACTCTCTGACTTGAGTGCATTCTTTTAAAAGCCAACTAACTCCCGAACTTCAAATAGAGCAAAGGGATGGTTGCATATGAGGAAGGTGTGGAAAAAGTATCTTTTTTGCAGGCTTTAGATACAATAATAACAGCAATAATACAACCAGATATTCACTGAGCATTTACTTACTGCATGCAAATATTCCTCAGTGAACTTCACATGCATTAAATCTTTCTATCTTTACAACACCCTATAGGATGGAGATTATTATGAGCCATAATTTATAAACGAATATGAAGAGACATAGAATAGTTGTGTCACTGCAAATGAGACCCAGCTAGTGAACCCTGTCACCAGGCATCCAGAACCCACCCCCTTAACACTGGCACCATGTGACTTCTCACTCACTCCTTAGTTCCCCAGGAGAAGTGCTGAAACCTTGGCTGTAGGTAATGCAAAGTTGTTTTGTCTTTGTGTTTTTACTTCACTGATTCTCCATAGAAAAATCTGTGAAATTTGTTCCAGATACTCTATGTTTTGAAATATCCCAGTTTCCCTAATAGTGTGTTTTGAACATTTTCAGATGATAGAAAATGAATTAAATAGAGGTAGAATTACTTTTCCTTCCCTCTCTTTATGTATGCATATATATAGAGAGATATATCCATATGGAGATAGATAGGTATATATATATATATATATACACACACACACACACACACACGTATACTCTTCATGCCCATTGTTTCATTTTTTACCCATATGTACAGATAAGTAGATACATAGATAATAGGTAGATTATTGATAGTTGGATAGATTTACAGACAAATATAAAAGAGAAAGAATTTCATTTCTATTTGGAAAGGATTTTACTTCTTTTCATGTACTTTTTTTTTTTTGGTAGAAGCTACCGAGTATTATTTGTGCTATTGCATTCTAGATAAAAGATTTTATATGTGTGGCTATAGCAACATCTGTTTATAAATAATGCTTTCCAAAGAACATTTTAAATAGTATTTCCATATGCAGCAAATAAATGAAAAGAAAAGGTATTTTATACTAAAAGTAGAGAGAAATTAAAATAGAAACCACTATGCCACTAACAACCATGATTTAAAAGAGAAGACACATCAGTCGAGCTCACATGGAAGCCTGAGACCATGTTTGCTAACTGTAAGTTGACGTGACAAGCCGGAAAGTGTGAAAATGGAAATAACAACTGGGTAAATGTCTGTCAGAAGTGAAACAATTATGTAAGAAAAAGAGGGTTCAAAATTTCCACATTAATGACCAGAAAAGGGGACCATACAACTGAATTTCTCTCAATAAGACCTGAGTTGTTTAAGGTTGGTGGTAGAAACAATGAAGAGAGACATGTAGATTAGGCTGACTTTTCACAATGGATGAAAAAGGAGGATTCTGCCTCTATTTGGTACATATTTTTATGTCCTAAATGACTTTGTCATTAAAATTAGCACTATTATTCTTTCCTAAATATTTAATTCTCAAGATACGATTTTCTTTTACCTTAAATTAAGTTAAACATTAACGACCTTGTGGCATGGAAGAGACACAACACGTGTCCATATGACCAGAAACAACTATTTTGAAGAGATGACCAAGAATGAGAAGGGGAAAGTTCCCTGTGACACCTACAAAATGTCTACATTATACATGAACTATGTGGCAGAAGCTATTACTTGGTATTTATGTTGCTGCACTCAGATAAGAGATTATTTTGCTATGTCAGTAATTTTATTTCCTAAAAAATAAGCCAAATTAACACTCCCTTCTGAAATATTAGAGTGATTGAGCATTTTTTTTTCTTGGACAGAGTCTGCTGAATAATTATCCCAGATATACACTTAATTTTGAATAGCTTTCACAGGTTTATTTCATGGGTTGTCTTAAATCTCAAGGAAGTGAATACCAGTAACAACTTGCAAAGCATATTTACAACGCTTGACACAGAGCTAATATCGTCAATTTTCAAATAGCCCATACAAATTTAAAAGGAAAGGATGATTGAATCAATAAAAATCAACCAAGGATAAGAACGTGTAGTTCACAAAAAAAGAATAAATGGCCCATAAATTTATAAAAAATCATTTATACTTATATAGTTGGTGTGTGTAAAATGTATAAATATATATATACATACATATGTATACTTTTTTTATTCATTACACTGTTACTAGGAATGGCAAAGCAATAAAAATACCTAAAGAGTCTATCAAGACATACCTAGATGCTTAATTATGTAAATTATTGCATTTTATATGATGGGATATTCTGCAAATATTAGAAAGAATAAGAAATGTTGTGGAAAGATCTATAAAAAGTATTAAGTGAAAAATGCAAAAATCTAAATATCTCTACTGTGCTCACTTTGGTGTTTAGAAAAAACATTGATGAAACATAACCCTCTTCATAACGGAGTATGTAAATATATTTTTCTAGAAGAAATTTCAATACTCTAATCTGTGATGTAAATTGAGATCCCATTAAATAAAGCTTTTTTTTTCCCCCCCAGAGGAAAAAAAATTATAAAAGGATCAGGTATATTGGGAAAAAAGAAGAGTTCTGAAAACTGAGTTATGAGTCAAAAAACCCTGATTCTTCCGACATAAAGCTTATGTTTCAGCTAATTTGTGTTTACTTGACATTATAATTATATAGTTAGCAGTTGCTATATATTGAATGTTTATATCCTTCCAAAATTCATATGTTAAAACTTAATCTCGAAATGGGAGGCAAGATGGCGGAGTAGAAGGACGCTTGTAAGTCACCCTCTCCCACAAATACACCAAGATCCACATCTACAGACTCACTCAGCCAACCAGAGCACCTGCGGAACTCCGACAGAACATCGCCCTCTTCAAAAGATAAAGACGCCAAAAATCTGGTAGGAGAAAAGGAAAAAAGAAAGAACAAAAGGCAAAGCAGCGCGGAACGGGTCCCGCGGGGAGGGAGCGGCAAAGGAGGACTGGCGCTCGCTCGCTGGGTCTACCCTCTCCAACTGAGAGGCCAGCGGGACGGAGGGGGAGCCTCCGAGGCTCGGATCTGTACAGAGCAGCCCTTGCCTGACAGAACTAAGTTAAACGGGCACAGAGCTTCCCCCCGACACCCAGCCTGAGACGCGGGCCGGCAGCAGCGGGCAGAGCCAGGCTGCACAAGCCGGGCGGAGGACGGGGGCGGCTGCACGGAGGCAGCTCCGGGGGACTGCAAGGGGCTGGGCGCCATGGCTGTGGGTGTACAGGACAGAACAACCTGGGCCCTCCATAAAACAGCAAGGTTGATGTGCTCTCGGGGGAAGGGTGCATACCCCCATCTCTGAAAACCCGTGGAAACTTTTCAGGGGAAGAGAGGCGGGGCCCAGGCACAGCTGCCATATTCTCTGGCGCTTAGCACCCAGGCAGGGGCAGGGGCGAAACCTGCATCCGCACCAAAGGGCTCAGCAGCCTCAAGGGCCAGACTGAGTCGGGCCTACAGCCCGGGACAGGTGGGATCCTTCCATCCTGGTCCCTCAGAGAACTTGCTCCACAAAGACAAACAAGGAGCTGGGTCTTGGCTCGGAGCAGGGACGAGGCTGCCCCTCGGTCTTCCCCGAGCCCACCTGCGGAGCGCGGCCAGGGCGGAGCGCGCAGCCACACAGAGCAGCGGAGTTACCGGCGGCGCAGGCAGAGGGAGAGCCCCCCGCCCCCCCGCCTGTCGGGCAGGAACACAACCCCTGACCGAGGTGCTGGGAGGGGGCACGACCCGCCCTCCTGCCTGGCCAGTCTGCAACAACTGACTGCGGCATCGGGAGGGGCAGTGACCCGCCCGCCCACAGCAGAGGAGAGCTGCTTGCCGACAGGTGCTGGGAGCAGCACAGAAGAGGGCGCCAACGGAGGGCCTATGAAAACAAGCTGAGCTTCCAAAACAGGATGAAGACAGAAGGACGTCACATTAAAAGCACACAGACTCCAGGAGAACACCGACAACCCCTTTTTTTTTGTTTTGTTTTGTTTTTTGTTTTTGTTTTTTTGTTTTGTTTTGTTTTTTGTTTTGTTCTTAAATCTGTTTTTACCTGTTCTATTTTCAACTACTCTCTTAATTTTTACTTCTTAATTCATTTCTATTTCTCTTGGGTTTTGATGTCCTGTTATTGATTAGACACAGGCTTCAAATACATCTATTCATCTCCCCACACTTTTTTTTCCTGTTTTTTTTTTTAAAGGTTTTAAAAGGACGTCTCAACCCGATTAATACTCTGCTTCAACTTGCTCTTCTATTATTCATTATACATTGTTATCAAACCCTCTTTCTCCCTTCTTTTAAAAATCTTTCTCTCTCTTATTTTTTTCTCTTTTTTTTCTTTTTTCTTTTTTTTTTCCTAAGTTGTATTCCTAAATAGGCATTAGATAGATAAAATCCTTAAGATCCAAAATAGACAACTGATACTCCATAAACCACACTGCCAGAGAGCTATGAGCAAGATGAACAAGCAGAGAAACCTTTCCCAATTAAAAGAACAAGAGGAATCCCCTGAAAGAAAGATCAATGAAATAGACATCGATAGCCTACTAGATCAAGGTTTCAAAAAAGGAGTGATCAAATTGCTGAAGGAATTAAAAGAGATAATGCTTAGAGAAATAAAATATGTCAAAAATGAAATTGAAGCTATAAAGAAGAGTCAAGCAGAATGGGTAAACTCATTGACAGAGATGAGGAATGATCTAATAGCTGTGCAAAGCCGACTAGTTAATGCAGAGGAACGAATTAGTGATCTAGAAGACAGGACAATAGAAAGCATCCATTCAGAAGAACTACAAGATAAGCAAGTAAAAAATAATGATAATAGCATAAGGGACCTATGGGATAATATAAAGCAGCCCAATCTTCGCATAATAGGGGTCCCAGAAGGGGAAGAAGGATCAAAGGGGATTGAAAAGGTTTTTGAAGAAATCATGACTGAAAACTTCCCAAACTTAAAGAAGGAATCAGATATCCAAGTACAGGAAGCTCAGAGGGTCCCAAACAGGAAGAATCCAAATAGACCCACACCAAGACATATCATAATCAAGATGGCCAGAGTCAAGGATAAAGAAATGATTCTAAAGGCAGCAAGAGAAAAGCAAAGAGTGAATTACAAGGGAACGCCCATAAGGCTCTCAGCTGATTTCTCTACACAAACACTACAGGCCAGAAGGGAGTGGCAAGATATATTCAAAGCCCTGAATGAAAAAAAGATGCAGCCTAGGATGCTTTATCCAGCAATGCTATCCTTTAGGATAGAAGGAGAAATAAAGAGTTTCACAGACAAAAAAAAAAAAAAGCTGCAGGAGTTTGGCAACACTCAACCCATGCTAAAAGAAATATTGAAAGGGCTATTCTAAATAGAAAAGCAGCAGGATGCTACAGAAATGAGAAACTCACAACTGGAAAGGTGATAACTCATGAATTACAAATAAAGAAAACACGAAATTATAAAAGAAGACATACAAATCACTGAGAGTGGGAGAGGGAGGCAGGGAAATATAGAATTTTTTTTTCTTTCTTTTTTTAAATTTTTTTAACAGTAGGATGGGTTTGAGATCATGTTATTATCAGTTTAATAAAAACAGGTATAGGTTAATAGATTTACAAAAAAGGGTAATCCCAAGTCAAAAATTTACAAGGGAGTCACAAAAATTAAATAAAATCCATGATAATACAAAGGAAAATTACCAAACCACAAAAGGAAGAAGAAAGGAGCAAAGAGGATATACCAATTCAACTGCAAAGATAAGTTCAAAATGACAATAAACACACATCTATCATTAATTACTGTAAATGTTAATGGACTAAATGCTCCAGTCAAAAGACATAGGGTGGCAGACTGGATAATACAGCAAGAACCTTCAATATGCTGCATACAAGAGACCCACTTTAGGGAGAAGGACACATATAGATTGAGAGTGAAAGGATGGAAAAGGATATTCCATGCAAATAGAAAAGCCAAAAAAGCAGGTGTTGCAGTACTGATTTCAGACAAAATAGACTTTAAAACAAAGGCCATAAAGAAAGATAAAGAGGGACATTTTATAATGATTAAAGGAGTGATACAAGATGAAGACATTACACTCGTTAATAGATATGCACCCAATATAGGAGCACCTAAGTACATACAAGAATTACTAACAGAGATAAAGGGCGATATTGATGGGAATACATCATAGTTGGAGATTTTAACACTGCATTAACATCACTAGACAGATCTTCCAGACAGAAAATAAACAAGGCAACAGAGAAATTAAATACTACAATAGAAAAACTAGATTTGGTGGATATTTTCAGAGCATTACACCCCCAAAAAATAGAATATACATTCTTTTCAAGTGCACATGGAACATTTTCCAGGATCGATCATGTACTTGGACACAAAAGAAACCTCAACAAATTTAAGAAGATAGAAATTATCTCAAGCATCTTTACTGACCACAATGCCATGAAACTGGAAGTCAACAACAGGGAAACAAAGGAGAAAAAAAGAAAAGCATGGAGATTAAACAATATGTTATTGAAAAAACAATGGATCAATGAGGAAATCAAAGCTGAAATTAAAAAATACCTTGAGACAAATGATAATGAAAGCACAACCACTCAAAACCTATGGGACACAGCAAAGGCAGTGCTAAGAGGGAAGTTGATAGCGATACAGGCCTTCCTCAAAAAAGAAGAACAATCTCAAATAAACAAGTTAACCCACCACCTGAATCAATTAGAAAAAGAAGAACAA
Organism: Vicugna pacos; assembly: GCF_048564905.1. NCBI lineage: Eukaryota > Metazoa > Chordata > Mammalia > Artiodactyla > Camelidae > Vicugna > Vicugna pacos. Next base: position 43,621,301 of record NC_133000.1, read on the forward strand.
AAAGCCCCAAAAAGCAGCAGAAGGAAGGAAATAATAAAGATCAGAGAGGAATTAAATACAATAGAGATAAACAAGACCATAGAAAAAATCATCCAAACCAAAAGCTGGTTTTTTGAAAAAGTAAATATAATCGACAAACCTCTGGCCAAACTCACAAAGATGAAAAAAGAGAGAGCACAAATTAGCAAAATAAGAAAGGAAAATGGAGAAATTACAACAAACAAAATAGAAATACAGAATATCATACGAGAATATTATGAAAAACTGTATGGAACCAAACTGGATAACCTAGAGGAGATGGACAAGTTTCTGGAAACATACTGTCCACCAAGACTGAATCAAGAAGAAACTGAACACTTGAACAATCTGATCACTAGAAAGGAAATAGAAACAGCAATTAAAAACCTCCCTACAAATAAGTCCAGGACCGGACGGCTTCACCGGGGAATTCTACCAAACATACAAAGTCCTTCTCATACCAGTCCTTCTCAAACTCTTCCAGATGATTGAAAAGGAGGGAATACTCCCAAACTCATTCTATGAAGCCACCATCACCCTGATACCAAAACCAGGCAAAGACACTACAAAAAAAGAGAATTATAGGCCAATATCACTGATGAACATAGACGCCAAAATCCTCACCAAAATTTTAGCAAATAGAATCCAACAACACATAAAAAAGATTATACATCATGACCAAGTGCCAAGTGGGGTTCATCCCAGGGACACAAGGCTGGTTCAACATACGCAAATCAATCAATGTAATACATCACATCAACAAGAGAAAGGACAAAAAACACATGATCATCTCAATTGATGCAAAAAAAGCATTTGATAAAATTCAACACCCATTCACGATAAAAACTCTCGCCAAAGTGGGTATAGAGGGAACCTATCTCAACATAATAAAAGCTATATATGACAAACCTACAGCCAGCATAGTTCTCAACGGTGAAAAACTCAAAAGCTTCCCACTAAAATCTGGGACAAGACAAGGATGCCCACTATCACCACTCCTATTCAACATAGTTCTGGAAGTCCTAGCCACAGCAATCAGGCAAGAGAAAGAAATAAAAGGGATCCAAATTGGAAAAGAAGAGGTAAAAGTGTCATTATATGCTGATGACATGTTACTATATATAGAAAACCCTAAAAGGTCCACACAAAAGTTACTAGAGCTGATTGAAGAATTCAGCAAGGTAGCAGGTTACAAAATTAATGTTCAAAAATCAGTTGCATTTCTTTACACTAACGATGAATCAACAGAAAAAGAATGTAAAGAAACAATCCCCTTTAAAATAGCACCCAAATTAATAAAATATCTGGGAATAAATCTAACCAAGGAGGTGAAAGAAAACTATAAACCATTGATGAAGGAAATTAAAGAAGACCTTAAAAAATGGAAAGATATTCCATGCTCTTGGATTGGAAGAATCAATATTGTTAAAATGGTCACACTGCCCAAGGCAATCTACAGATTTAATGCAATCCTTATCCAATTACCCAGGACATATTTCACAGAACTAGAACAAATCATAATAAACTTTATATGGAACCATCAAAGACCTAGAATTGCTAAAGCATTACTGAAGAGAAAGAAAGAGGCTGGAGGAATAACCCTCCCAGACTTCAGACAATACTATAGAGCTACAGTCATCAAGACAGCATGGTATTGGTACCAAAACAGACATATGGACCAATGGAACAGAATAGAGAGCCCAGAAATGAACCCACAAACTTTTGGTCAACTCATCTTCGACAAAGGAGGCAAGAATATACAATGGAATAAAGACAGTCTCTTCAGCAAATGGGGTTGGGAAAACTGGACAGCAGCATGTAAAACAAGGAAGCTAGAACACACCCATACACCATATACAAAAATCAACTCAAAATGGATTAAAGACTTAAACATAAGACAAGATACAATAAACCTCCTAGAGGAAAACACAGGCAAAACATTATCTGACATACATTTCAAAAATTTTCTCCTAGAAGAAATAAAAGCAAGAATAAACAAATGGGACCTAATGAAACTTACAAGCTTCTACAGAGCAAAGGAAACCAGAAATAAAACAAGAAGAAAACCTACGGAATGGGAGAAAATTTTTGCAAGTGAAACAGACAAAGGCTTGATCTCCAAAATATATAAGCAGCTCATACGACTCAATAAGGAAAAAATAAACAACCCAATCCAAAAATGGGCAGAAGACCTAAACAAGCAATTCTCCAAGGAAGACATACAAATGATCAAAAGGCACATGAAAAAAATGCTCAGTATCACTAATTATCAGAGAAATGCAAATCAAAACTACAATGAGGTATCACCTCACACCAGTCAGAATGGCCGTCATTCAAAAATCCACAAATGACAAATGCTGGAGAGGCTGTGGAGAAAGGGGAACCCTCCTACACTGCTGTGGGAATGCAGTTTGGTGCAGCCACTATGGAAAACAGTGTGGAGATTCCTCAAAAGACTAGGAATAGACTTACCATATGACCCAGGAATCCCACTCCTGGGCTTGTATCCAGAAGGAAATCTACTTCAGGATGACACCTGCACTCCAATGTTCATAGCAGCACTATTTACAATAGCCAAAACATGGAGACAGCCTAAGTCCATCAATAGGTGACTGGATAAAGAAGAGGTGGTATATTTATACAATGGAATACTACTCAGCCATAAAAACCGACAACATAACGCCATTTGCAGCAACATGGATGCTCCTAGAGAATGTCATTCTAAGTGAAGTAAGCCAGAAAGAGAAAGAAAAATACCATATGAGATCGCTCATATGTGGAATCTAAAGACTCATGGACAGAGAATACAGACTTGTGGTTACCGGGGTGGGGGTAGAGGGTGGGAAGGGATAGACTGGGATTTCAAAATTGTAGAACAGATAAACAAGATTACACTGTATAGCACAGGGAAATATACACAAAATGTTATGATAAATCACTGAGAAAAAAATGTGACAATGAGTGTGTATATGTCCATGAATGACTGAAAAAGTGTGCTGAACACTGGAATTTAACACAACATTGTAAAATGATTATAAATCAATAAAAAATGTTTAAAAAAAAGACTTAATCTCCAATGTAATGGTATTTGGAGGTGAGGTATTTGGGAACTGATTAAATCATGAGGGCTGAACTCCCATGAATGAGATTTGCACTCTTACTAAAGAGACTACAGGAAGATCTTTTGCCCCTTCTGCCATGTGAGGACACAGCCTGGAGATGTCCAGCTATGAACCAGGAAGCAGGGCCTCCCTAGACACCAAATCTGCCAGCGACTTGATCTTGAACTTCCCATTCCCATGAACAGTAAGAAACACGTTTTAATGGTTTATAAGTCATAGCAGCCTGAATAGACAGAGACAGCACTACAAAATCATATATGATCTTTGGGTCCAGGCAGAAGATCTCTAAGTAGGGAGCTTAACGATGCAAACAAAATTTGTCATCAACTAGCTAGAGCCTTTGAGTAAGAAGCGATGTCTCTAGGACTTAGTTTATTTGCATGTTCACTGTAAAGGAGGTTGATTAAACTCATCTGCAAGTTCTCATTGTAATCACTGTGAGCTGGTTTAGTAAAGGCAAGTTTCACAGATTAGAAAGATTTGGACCACTTTCAAAAGTAGACAGGATGCAAATGGACAGAGATGGGCAAGAGGATGATCTCAGTGTATGAAAGAATTTTTACACAAATTCAGTTGGTCGTTTTGAGGGCATATTTCATGAGTAGAGATCATTGCTTATAAAACAGGCTTAAACTATGGACTTTGGTTGATAATAATGTGCCAATTTTTGTTCATCAATTGTACCAAATAAGCCACACTGAAGAGATGTTGAGGGTACGGGAATATATATGTGTAGGCAGGGAGGGCTATGTGCGAACTCTCTGTATTTTCTACTCAATTCTGCTGTGAGCCTGAAACTGCTCTAAAAAAATAGTCTTTTAATATAAACAATTAAATAAAAATAAATCAGGCTTTTGAGAGATATAATTGAGATCAGTGAAATGGAGGTAGATTAGGAAGGATCTGGAATCCAACTGTCTTTGGAACACTAATATTATAGAATTTTTGAACTGAAAGAAACCTTGGAGATTATTGAATTCAACCCTTCATTAATGTGCAAGTAAAGAGATTTTTTTAAATGTACAGATTTGTCACATTACAAATATTTTGTATCTAAGAATATATCTTCACAAGTACCAAATCTGTCTTAGTTGGCCCTGTATCAATAGTTCATCTTTGGTATAATGCTTGTACCAAAAGCTTATTGGCTAAGTGGTTATTGAATTAATTCCTTCATGTAAGTATTTATTGAATGTCTACTGTGTGCAAAGCAGTGTTCTAGGATCCAGAGATTATATACTATAAGCAAAGCAGGCAAAGCCTGTGTTTCATACAGTTTAAATTCTAGAAAAAGGGGATAAGAAAACAAATAAATAAATATGAATTCAATCAAGGTGCTTGGGAAGAGCGTGGGAGAAAATTGAAGCAGGATGAGAGAGAAAGACAGAGAGAGAGAGAAAGTGCTTGCAGATAGACGGTTTTTCATTAAGTGGGCAAGGAAAACATTATTGATAAGGTTACATTAGTGCAAATATACCTGAAGTAAGAATGATTTAGGCAGAAGAAACTACAAAAGCTGAGGCTAGAGTATATTTATTGGGCATGTTCAGGAAACAGTGAGGAGGCTACTGTGATTGGAGCTTGTGAATGAGTAAGAGAAGAGTAAAAGAAAAAAGTTTATAAAATTACTGAAAGCCCAGATCACACAGGACCTAGGAGTCCACTGTAAAACTTTGATTTCTGAGTTATTTATCCAAGATCATAGAATTAGCTAATGGAATAACTCAAAACCAGCACACTTGATTTTTTTCTGAGTTATCATTACATTTAAATAATCAAATAAATAATAACATGACAAAAATAACATTTTAGAAATGTTTGTCAGATTCCTGAATGTTTGGGAAAATATTGCTTATAATGACTAGGCTCAGATTTCAGGAGCTCTCTTTCTTTTCTCATAATGAGCCATTTCTTCACCCATCTCTTGCTTGGGCCACTACTAATCTTTCCCTAAAAGAATCCCAGTTTGGCTTTGCTCCCGGCATAACTTAATTTCTTAACTCTTATTCTCCCAAAATAAGAGGAACAGAATTGCTTCAAGGAGGCATAAATGAATCTCCTGGATATGATATTAACATTTGAAGCTCTATTTAAAATGCTAATGAATTTAAATACAAGGTTAAAAAAGGAATCTTAATGCAATTTTTGATATTTTGGGGACAAAGACAAAAAACAACGCAAAAATCATGTTCAGATTTAAGACTATGCAGTTGCCTTGGTTTCAAGCACCCTATGGATACCAGAATCCAAGAATTCTCAATCCCTTATATATAATGGTGTAGTATTGCATATAACCTATATACATTCTCGCATATACTTTAAGTCATCTCTAGATTAATTATAATAATTAACACAATATAAATGATATGCAAATAGTTGTAAATACAATGTAAACAACATGCAAATAGTTGCTGGCACAGCAAATTCAAGTTTTGCTTTGTGTGATTTTTAGGATTTTTTTCCCCAAATATTTTCCATCAGTGGTTGAATTAGTGAATGCAGAACCCGTGGATACAGATGGCTGACTCTACATATTCTCTCTGAGGCTCTCTAGTTTTCATGGCCAGTGTAGTAATCACATAAAGCACTTAGTGAGAAGCAATAATTATTAAATCGTCATAAAGATGTTAATAATACAAACAGCAAATTGTAGCAATCTTTGTAATTATATGCATGGTCCCTATGAAAAATTTACACGCCTTGGTCTGATTCTGCTCAGGATAAAATCTCTTTTCCTACCACCAAAGGAAAATACTATCAAAGCTAAAATTAGTCTTACCAAATTAAACAGAAATACTTAGAATCGCCCATGACCTACAAGCTATACTTCATATTCAACATGCTTCACCATCTAGGTGCACAATAAGAGAAACGATTCAGCTGCTAGGAGAGAAGCAGATGGTGAAAGATACCTGCTGACCAAACAGGAGCAGCAGGGTGGAATCAGGGTGGGTCAGCTCATCTGGAAAGGATGCTGGCAATTGTCATTACACACATCAATTGTTTCTGATACTACTGTATGTCATGCAGTGCCCAGGGGCCGTATGGCTTTCCTTGAAACATTTAACATAAAACTGCTGAAATATAATTTTGGCCTCACATTCTGAAATGAGTTGCTAAATCCCCACAATAAGAAATTAATGTTGCCAGCATTATATTATTTTAATTAAGCATCCCTCCCTTCTGTAAAGATACAGGAGCATTGTTTGATATATTTCCAATTTGTCTGCTAATTTATAAAAGTAAAATGATACTACATTATTGTTATAAAGTTAATCAAGACTTTAATGGGACAGTTATGTTACTATCAAGGATTTTTTATTATTTTTTCTTACTATAATGTATGTGTTCAATGAGCTGATTATGCAGTGTGACAATGATTTCACTAATTACAAAGTTATTACTGTATCTCTAATGGGAAGAAATTTCAGCTTCCTAAGTTGCAGATTTAAACATGGAGATCTAATTCCCAGAGAAAGTTAGCAAACAAAAATATATTTTAAACACTCATTAAAAATATTAATCTAGATTATGTATCTATATCTATATACCATTTGATTCCCATTCTTTTTGTTTGTCACACAGTGCAAATTTTATTTTGCAAATATAATAATTTCTAGTGATTTATACAATCATGACTATAAATAAGCAGTTTCCTATAAAGTGTAACAATTAGCATTGGGCTTCTGTATCTAAAAATACATAAAACACCTAAGTACATGGACAATGTGTTGTGTCTGCTTAGGTTGATACATATTTAGAAATTTCCATTAAAACAGAAGAAATTGACAAACTTTATATTTTAGTGTTTGAATTTTGCTTGTCATATATTTCATCAAATAGCTACAAAATGCACTTTTCAGGAAATCTTACTAAAGGAAAAAACACTGGACAAGAGATTGTGGTGTGTGAGACTTTCGTTATTTGAATACTTTGGAGGAGTTACAAAATCACAGCAATCCTAGTTCAGTATTATGACAAAGGTTTGCTGTGTAATTATGTGCTTGTTGTCACCAAAGTGAACAACTGCTTCCACAACAAAGACAGATCACTTCGTCCTTTCTGGCTGTCCATAAGAAAGCAGGGAGTTGATGGGCAATTTGAGAAGCATCAGAATGCTTAAAATAGATCTGCTTCACCTGTCTTGATACCTAATGCACTGACCTTTGAAGTCTCTCTTTTGTTTTCAGTCATAGAAAGATATCCTGTGGAAAACAAAATAGAAATCAAAATCCAAATAGTTAGAGCTTCAGGAAAAATCTTGGAATTTGGAATGTCCCTCTAAAATCCATTCAAAACAATCTCATAAAATTATCTCTACTAATCATAGGTTATACAAGTAATTAGGGTTCAATAAATTAAAAAGATAAAAGATTTTAAAATAATATTGAGAAGTAAGAGGAGGTAGTCTGGAAGCTACAAAAATATGCCTTAATGTCAAAACGTGGAGGCAAAAGAATTTCACAAAATCGATCTCCCAGTGGTAACAAAGATTTAATAAATTGGCTAAAATGTATTAGTGAGGATTTAACAGGTAAAAATAAAGTGCAAGTAAAATGGAATATAAGAAATAATCCACATCAATTTAAAGAAAAATACATATTTATTCAATATTTGTTTCAAATTTGATATTTGCTACTTTTCATTCCCTCATCCTCACCAAACTTTGAGTGTAATTCCCACAAGTATAGAAGACCCTGGCAGCTTTTACCTCTGAGGACCTCAACAGCCCTCATGGCAGATGGCAGCTGTGGACTCCCCACAGCTTTCCCAGCAGAGGACCCTATAGCATTCATCAGTGAGAACTCCATCAGCTCATTTGTGTAGGACACCAGCAGCTTTCACTACTGAAATCATCAATAGTCATCATCACTACCCACCCCGAAAGAGGGAGACATTGGTGCATCACTCCCAAAAAAGCTGCAGCTGTGACATCGAAGACCCAGACCCACTACCACTCCAACCTTGCATGTGCCTCAGGGCTCCTTACTCAATGATCTGTAAGCACTCATGCCTAGATGCCAGAGCCACTGTTGCAGTGCAAATGCTCATGGACCCTGGGGCAACCATAGCTCTGTGTGTGCCCACATTCTGGACCTCAGCTCCGTGGCTCCTCCAAGGACATTCACAGTCCAGACGTCAGCTTCATGGCCACTCCACGAGTGCCTGTGCATCAGACACTGATACCACTGCCACTGCCAGAGCACCTGCAAGCTGGACCCAGCTCCACAAGGGAGCCCCTCTAGCAATGCCTGCTTCTCTGGGAGAAAAAGACACCAGGAGGACTCCAGCAGTCTTTGCCACTGAAGACCTACCAGCTTCTGCCATTGCTACAGACATTCTCAGGCTTGGCAGCCAAAGACCCTTGCAGTCTTCACTGATGCTTCATCAGCTGCACAGAGTTGTAGCTGCACAAAAACTCCATGCTGGAGCCAGAACTGTCACAACCCACTCAACTGGTGCCTCACACTCACCTGTAAATAAAGATCTCTTCCCACTGAAACCATGCTGTAAAGTTTGGAAGAGGTGACTGTTACATTAAATATACAGGCATTAAAGCAAAGCTACAAGAAGAAACATGAAACATCCAAGAAGTGTGACACCATCAAAGGAACACAATAATTTTCCAGTCCAACTCCAAAGAAATGGAGATCTATGAATTGCTGGAAAAAGTGTCAAAATAATTGTTTTAAGAAAACTCAGAGAGCTACTAGAGAACACAGATAGACAAGTCAACAATGTTAAGAAGAAAGTACAAAAATAAAATGAGAATTTCAAATGAAAAAGAGAATGGCTGTATGGGTTCAGAAAGGTTGTAAGTATATTGGTTCTTTAGCCTTATGATTACATGGCTGACTGGGAGAGCTGGGAGCAGCTCACTGCAGCTGCCCAGCATCACAAGAGAGCATAGTACTGCATATCACTAGCCTGGGAAAACATCGAAATTCAAAATTTGAAGTACGTTTTTTATTTGATGCCTGTTGCCTTCACACCAGTGTAAAGTTGAAACTGTTAAACCATTATCAGTCAGTGATGATCTCTAATCACATGAGCATACAATTTTATAATTTTAGGAAAGTAATTAATGATGCTCATAACTTTTCACCTATTAATTCAATTTATTGGAGATATATATATATACATATATATATGTTTATTATCATTTTTTATGTTAGTCTCATCCAAGAAACCTTTACAGAAACACCCAGAATAATTTTTGACAAACTATCTAGGCATCTTGGGGTCCATATAAAATTAACCCTCACATGTAATATTTCACCTGGCAAGGAAAATACATCCATCCATCACCTGAATAATAAGGGATCAGAAGTAAGACTTATCTAGAGGAGGGACCCTATGGAAGATCATGGCAGAGAAGAAAACCGAATCTTTGGGAGTGTGCTGTTATCAGGTCACAGGAGAGCAATTGATGGTGTAAACAATAGGAGATGTTTTGAATGCAGTTTGAAAAACAAAATTTGGGTAGAAGTACTTTCAAAACCCTAAACTGTGTCCAAGTGCAAGGTATATTTTTGTAGAGAAGGAAGAGGTCGGAGGCACACAGCAGGGCTCATTTGAAGGGTAAAAATTCAGAAGTTCAGTCATTGGGGAACCAAAGAGAACAATGGCTCTGAGGAAAACAAGGGCAGACCTAGGAGCAAATTGTCACCAGGGAGGTTATGAGTTACCAACCTAATTTATCTTGCCTTCCTGGGAAATAATTGGCTTAAAGGGGTAAGACAGGACTCCACCAAGATATGATAATTACGTGACCAATTTTGAAAAATCAGAGGATACTGAATTGAGCCTATCAGGTCGTAAGTCAGAATTCTCATAGTACGTGAAGGAGTAATAGTTTCTGTATTATTGTTTTGCAGAATGAAGAAAATTACTGAATTATAAATCAATAAAATGGCGATCCATTTCATTCTTTCTCTTTGAACTGTGATTAATTTCAGTGATTAAGCTCCTTTTGATCTGAGATAGTTTTCTTCCTTTTACCCATCTTCGTACGATGAGTTTCTTATTCTTTTAGAAATTTTGATTCCCCATAGCTACTCAGTGAGAGTTTGTCACAAGAGCTATTTTCTTTTTCCTTTTTTCCTCACTCTCCTAGACAACATTGACATTGTGCTATTTTCCCAAAGATGTTATTTTAATGGACGTTACACTGGTGAATTTGGCAACAGCAAGGCAAACAGCAGAGTTGGGAGAGTTGTAGCTGTTTCTATCGCATCTTTTGGCAGAGTTACAGACTTTAGATTTACTATCCTCAAATGCCTCATCTGACTCGGTTTTATTATTTTTACAACACAGGAAGATGCTTTGGTGTCCATAGGCCAAACTTCAACTTGCCATAACCCCGATTCCAAAGGCCTCGGTGATTGAGCTTGTCCTTATTCTTGAAGCCACTGAAAACACTTCAATAAAATCATAATAAAAAAAGACTTTAAAATACAAGTGGTACACTGAAAATGCTTCCTTTCCCTTGCTCCTGCTCCAATCTGTGCTTTAGGGATGTTTCCCGTGCCAAATCCGGTGCCTTTGGAGTGGGTCCCCAAAGATTCCTGAGCTTTCTATTCCATCTCTTTGAATAAATGAGACAGTTAGAATTGGCAGGTCTTAGTCTTCATCTTGGAAGCCTCAGGGAATGACAGTACCAGTCTCTTCCTGGCGTTAGCTTTTGAAGTCCTTTGTTTGTTTTGTTTTGTTTAAATATTGAAGCCTTGGAATCAGAGGATGTGAGGATGATTCCTTATACTACAATTTACTCTCTGTATAATTAAAAAAATCATTTAGAGTCCTTAAATATATGTTTCCTCACCCATAAGGAGAAAATATTTCTTGTCTGTTGCTGTGATTAATAAATAGCATGATAAAGGTTGAAATATGTTGATAAATGTGAAGAAGAACATAAATGTTCAGTACTATCAACACCAATTCCACTGTGATTTATACATAACAGAAAAATAATCTTAGTTTTCCTGAACAAAGAGTAGTCATTAAATAATTGATTTTTGATTAATTGATTTAATAATCACCTGGTTTCCCTTTGCATGTTTAATGTCATATTTAAAAACAGATCCAAAGGAAATAGGGTCATTAAGGATCTCTGGTTTGTATGGGTTATTTCGAAAGATTTCATTGGGAACATTGTATATATTGGAAAAGAATGAACCGTGATCAATCAGTAATTGTACTCCTAATAAAGGATGTTATTCAGTAAGCTGGTTTTGTGTCTATATAATGCCTGCAGAAAGGAATGGGATAAAAAAAACTGTGATTTATTTGTATGTTATGTTTGTGCATATTGAGACCGAAAATATTGCACATCAAAGAACACTTATTGAAGGGCAATTTCTCACTCAGAGTGTGTGACCAAGAATTTCGTTATTTAATATTCATTCATTTACCCATTTAGCACCTAAGTCATGCTAATTCCAGAAAAAAATCGAAGTGACTTATCAACTTTCAGAAATCTCTAACATTGTTGAGATAGATGCATAGTATTTTTATATATTATCTCATTTATTGAAACTCAGTCACTGGTCACTGAATTTTCAAGATACATGTAATAGAGGTTCAGAGATTCACTCCCTCAGATACCACACAGTCGGCTAAGGAGAGTCAGGCCCCTTGAATTCAAAGTGCACCTTCCTCTCACACATACCACTAGACACGGATGTCAGTGCCAAGACAAGGACCACAGCATTGTCCTTTCAGTGTTTGTCTTGTTGGTATTACGGGCACTAATTTGAAGACAAAAACCAAGAAGCTCAATCTCAGGAAGATGTCTTTTAAAGGAAAATCTTTGGGATGTGGCACCTAAATAATTAAAGAAAATTCAAGTAATTAACATTTTGGAGGTGGAACATTTAAAGCATGAGCCACAGAAAGTCATCTTTGAAAACAGCAAAGATGAAGGCTTCTGGTGCTCCAATCCAACATGCTCTCCACTGTAGCTGCATGCAGGGGGTAGATAGTGTACCCTCTTCAAGTTCACCCCTGCCCCTAAAAGTCTAACATAGTTCTTTACACATAGGAGAAGCCAGATTAATGTATTTCTGAAATTCAATTCAATTCAAACACAATCAAATCTCAGTGATCCAACCCTATTCTGAACTTGAAGTTTTTTGTCTGAAGCATGCAGAAAAAGAAAAGTGCTTCAAATCATGTTAAAATATGCTACATATGCAAATATCTATTATAACATGTACAGGTTTAAATTTTATGACATATTAGAAAATAACAACAAATTACAACAAGAAAACAGAGAAGCCTCTTTATTCAGAAAAAAAAAAACAAGAAAGGGGTGTTGAATTCTAAGAAAAATTACCATAAAGTAAGATAAAATATAAATGGTCATTTACTTATATTTATAAACCTAAATACTCCGAATCATATTTAATTCGTGTATTAAAAATACTTAAACGTTTAGTACAAAATGAGCAACTGTTGCTATAATTTGTCTTAGAAAGTGCTAAGTATTTCAATAAACATCTCCTTGGCTTCTTTCACTCTAGTACCTGTGCTAAACATTGAGGAAAACTTATCAAAATAAAAAAAAAATGTAAAAACATATAGAATGCATTATTTTAAATGTAAAATCACAAGTAACTTCAAGACACTACACAAAGAAGAATTGATTAGACACTGTTTGATGTGGATTTTGTAAAAGCAATCAAGAGAAGGTGATATTTGATTGGGATTCTACAGGAGGAATATGACAGTGCCTAGTGAAAAGAGAATTCCAAAAATAGGGAATATTATATGATAAGGAAAAGAAATTGAAAATGCAGGTCCATTTAAGCAGCTCTGTACTCCTGAGTATATAGTTTGTGTGAGAGTTTGAAGAGTTTACAACAAAGAAATCTTTGTATGACACGTAAAGGAGCTTGGATTCCATTTTCAATGTAATAAGAGATTCAGACTAAGAATTTCAAGAGGGAAAATGATATGATTAGGTTTGCATTTCAGAAAGAAAACTGGCAGAGTCAGGCTAACATGATGTCTGCCAAACATGATGAATCTGTCAGTCTCTGCCAGCCTGTGTCCCTGTGAATAAATGGAGTTTTCTCCACTGCAAGCAGAGAAATTATTGTAAGTAAAAATGAAAATTTTATCACATGAAGCCATTGACATTTAGGAATTCATTTGTTACTAGTGCCAGTTCAGGCAGCAATACCTGCATTAAGTCATAAATATTGGTACCTTGAAGTTGGGTGATGGTGCAACGAAAATCTGAACACATTGGTTTGGTTGGTGTCAGTGGTTATTCGAAGGAAAAGGAAATCTGTGAGAATTGTTTAGTTTGGAAACAAAGCAGTAAAGGAAGGATGGAAATCAGATTTTTCAGTTTTACAGGATAAAGAATGAAGAATGTTTCTAGATCCTAAAATGGTAAAAGATGAATTTGTGTCTTTGTCTTTTCAGGCTACCATTATAAAATATCACAGACTGGGAGTCTTACAGACAACAGAAATTCATTTCTCACAGTTCTGGAGGCTGGAAAGTCCAAGACCAAGGTGCCAGCAGATTCAGTGTCTTGGGTGGGGAGGGCTGCTTCCTGGCTCATAGATGGTTGTCTTCTCACTGTGGCCTTATGTGGCAGGAGTGAAGGAGCTCTCTGGGGTCTCCTTTATAGGGACACTAATCCCACCCATAGTTAGCTCCATCCTCATGATCTAATCACCTGAAGTCCCCAACTTCCTAATATAATTATACTAGGACTAGGATTTTTAACATATGAATTTGGGGAACACACAAATATTTAATGTATAGTTTATGCCCCAAATCCCTTCCTTAAATTAATTTTCTTCTCATATACAAGACCCATTTATCATATCTCAATAGCCCCCAAAATCTTAACTCATTCTAGCATCAACTCTAAAGCTTAAAATCCAAAGTTTCATCCAAATATTATCCAAATCAGATATGGATGAGACTCAAGGTAGGGTTCATCCTGAGGCAAACTGCTCTTCAGCTATAAACTTATGAAACCAAACGTGTTATATGTTTGAAAATACAATTGTCAGACAGGTGCAGAACTGATGTTCTCATTTCAGAAGGGAGACATAGGAAAGTAATAAGGAGTAATAGGTCCTTAGTAAGTACAAACTACAAGGCAAACTCCATGTGAGATCTTAAGACTCCAGAATAATCCTCTTTGCAGGGGATGGGGAAGGACAAATTGAGAGTTTGGGATTTGCAGATACTAACTACCATATGTAAAATAGATAAACAACAAGGCCCTACTGTATGACACAGGGAACAATATTCAATACTTTATAATAGTCTATAATTTAAAAGAATTAATCACTTTGCTATGCACCAGAAATTAACACAACACTGTAAATCAATCATACTTCAATTTAAAAAGTAATAATCCTCTTTAATTTGATGTTCTGCCCTTTCATCCAGGTCAAGATCCTGCCTTCTGGACACACTGGAGGATGGTCTCACTTTCTGGACCCCATGGGTTAAGTGTCCTGCTCCTTCAGCTTTGTGGACAGGACTTGGGTACCCAGAATCTGAGCAGCCTCACTCAGGGCAGAAGGCATCTAGCCTGTTGAAAGCAAGGCAGTGGTCTTCCCTTTTTAAACCAAAAGCTGAAGCCCAAAGGATCTCTGAATCACCTTCTGAGTCATTTTCCCCTTGTCTGGAAGAATGGAACCTGGCTTCTGTTGAGGTGGCTATTTAAGTCCATGGTTCACACTCATACTAATCTCCTTAACAAATGGTTTCCTGGCCACACCCTTAGCGCTTCAGACTGCTATAACAGAACACCACAGATTGGGTGGCTTATAAACAATAGAAATTTATTTCTCATATTTCTGGAGGTTGGGAAACCTAAGACCAAGGTGCCAGAAGATTTGGGGTCTAGTGAGAATCCACCTCCTGGTTCATAGATAGCAGTCTTCTTGCTGTGCCCTCAAATGGTAGAAGGAGTGAGGGAGCTATCTGGGGTCTCTTTTATAAAGGTACTAATCTAATTCATGAGAGAATCTATCCTCATAACATAATCATCTCCCAAAGGCCTCACCTTTTAATACCATAACATTGGGGGATAGGATTTCAACACATGAATTTTAGAGGACACAACATGTCTGTAGCAAGCCAAGAAAGACTTTTAAGAGGAAAAAAATCTCTGGCAGCAAAGCTCACATTAAGGATTTAGCCTTTCCAACAAAGCCTATTATTTCAGATAGCCTCAAGCCCGCCACTCTTAATCTGAGAAAGAGGTAGGGGACTGAGGAAGGAAAGAAATAATCAAGTTTGAGAATTGTATCTAGAAAATAACATTGGATGTGTTTCCTGGCACATCAAACTAGCTGGAAGCAAATAGATCAGAACCTACTCAGTATTTGAAAAAAGTGTATTATGATCAAAACTATATGCTCACACTAACTCTTTTTGACTGTTTGATTTCAAACTTGCACTAGCAAGAAGCTGTCTACAGAAATGACTGCAACACTACACAGCTCTCAAAGAAGAATGTCTCTCAACATACATTTCAGTTATGGCCATAGTGGATAATAGACATGGAAGGGGATACTGAAGTGAGACTGAACAATGAATAAATGAGTTGTTCCCCCAAAGTATAATCAGTGTATAATCAAAAACCTTCCAGTAAAACAAACAGACATACAAACAAGAAACCTCCCAGCAAACAAAAATCCAGAACTGGATGCTTTTACTGGAAAATTCTATCGAACACACAAAGAAGTGCTGATATCCACTGTTCTCAAAGGATTCCAAACAACTGAAAAGGGGACACTCCCAAACTCATTCTCTGAGGCCATTACCCTGATGTGGAAATCAGACAAAGACATTACCGAAAAATAAAAATACAGACCAATTTCTCTGATGAATATAGGTGCAAAGATCCTCGACAAAATGTTAGCAAACCAAATTCAACAATACATTAAAAGGATCATACACCATGATCAAGTGGGATTTAGTCCATAGATGGAAGGAAGATTCAATATCCACAAATCACACCTCCTTAACAAAAGAAAGGATAAAATTCGTGTAATCAATTTAATAGACACAGAAAAAGCATTTAACAAAATTCAACATCCATTCATGATAAAAACTCTTATTAAAGCTGAAATAAATTATACCAACAAAATTCAGGGACGAGACAAGAATGCCCACTCTCACCATTTCTATTTAACATAGTATCGGAAGTCCTAGCCACAAGTAATCCAATAAGGAAGAAATAATAATAATTGACATCCAAATTAGAAGTAAAGAAGCAAAACTGTGACTATTTGTAGATGACATAAAACGAAATGTAGAACACCTTAAAACATCCACCAAAAAATATTACAACTCAGTAAATTCAGTCAGGTTGCAAGGTACAAAATTAATGTACAGAAATCTGTTATTTTTCTATATAATAATAATGTAACTATCAGAAAAAGAAATCAATGAAACAATCAAAATCTTTTAGTAACTTATGGTAAAAAAAAGAATATGAAAACAAATACATGAATGTTCACGTATGACTGAAGCATTATGCTTTACACCAGAAACTCACACAACATTGCAAACTGACTTGACTTCACTAAAATGTATACATACATTAGATATTTCTGGTGAATTTTTTACTTGCTTTTGTTCTTTTCAATACTAGAATTTCCACTGGCTTCTTTTCTACAATTTTTATCTCTTTATTGGTAATCACTCTTTTTTGCATCATTGTCGTACTTCCCTTTAAGTCCTTAAACACGGTTTCTTTTAGTTCCTTGAACATCTTATAATGGCTTCTTTGACATCTTTGTGAAGTCCAGTGTCTGAACTTGTACAAATGATAGGTAATATTGATTTCTTATGTATGTGTCACATAGTCCTGTTTCTTTGCATGCCTCACAGTATTTCATTGAAAACTCAACACTTTAGATAATGTGTGTCAGCAGCCCTTGATTCTGGTGCTCATGGCCACATCTAGGACTGATGTAGGTTCATTTGGGGCTCTTTATGCCTGTGTACAGTCTGCAGGGATAACTGACCTTGATTTATTATCAAAAAGTGGGACTGCTATTTTATAATTAGGGAAGGAAGAAATATATGTGATATCCAGATCACCACTGGGGCAACTAGTGGTGTTCACATGGCCAATTTTAATCCTAAATAAGCAATTACAGCAACCACATCTGATTAGTGCCTGGTAACCTGAGGTCCAGACACCGAGATTCTGCAAGTTTGGGGTCTGAGTCATCCTACCTTGGCATCCTCTATTTCAGGAGAAATTTTATCCAAGAGTCAGAGGAATCTGGAAGGGGTAGTAAAAAAGAAAGTAATGGTGCTTGTTACAGCCTTGGTACTAACTGCAGCATTCAAGTCATGGGCTGTGGTTCTCCCAGTAACTCTCCTCTTGTGTCTTGTCTCAGGAATTCTGACTGTAGGATTCTAGGAAAGCTATGCCTGAATGATGCCCCGTCCAGATCCCCTTTCTAGCTCTGTGGTCATGGTTCATTTCTGATCTGCTGTGAGTATTGGCTGCTACAAGTAGTAGATGTTGCTTCTTCTTTGGAAAATTGTCCTTGTCTGATTGGAGCTACCTTACACCAGAAGTTATACAGAACTGCCCAAACCTGAGGAAACCTCACAGCCAGTGACCTCTTGATATGATATCTTAAATGCTGATCTTCTCACTTCAAATATGAATGATGTAGCAGAGCAGTTCATTCTCTTAACCTCCCTCTACCTACCAAGTGGGTCAGGCAAAGACTAGGCTTAACCTGAACCCACATTCTTACTTGTTACTTTTCCCTTCCCTATCTTATTCCACTCCCTCCCTTAAAGATTTCTTGAAAAGTTCTCCCATGAAAAATTATGTGCATTCAGACCCCTGTCTTGGGCTTTGCTTCCCAGGAACTTAATCTGAGACATTTACATCTGGATGGAGGAAACAGATCAGGGCAAAAAAAAGGATTTGTGTTTTTAATGATAAGAGAAACGTCAAGTACTGTATGGGCTTAGGGGAAAGAAGTATGCACAAACTGAACTGCAGTCAGGAGTTTGAGACACCGCCCTGATTTGAGATAAGACATTTAACTGCAATTTGAGGAAAAAGTTGGAAGAATTATTCTCTATCATCATAAAGGATTATGTCAACAAAATAATGAAATATTTTTAAAACAGAAAAATAATTTATAAATTGAATGGCATTATGCAGTCTGACTAAACAGTGATTAGACATTAGAGACACTGTCACTTCAGAAATACATGAGTCTGTAGATTTCCTGTGCCTAAGAGCCGCAGGTAGGCCATCTCTCTAATTTGCTTTTCAATATGTAGATTTAAGGACATTTTCCAAGATTTTTCATTAGCTACTTTTCCATGAAACCCTGTTTGAACAACATTGTAGCCTGTCTATAAATATGTTCTACTTGTTACATTGAATTTAATGTGGATCACAAAGTATTAAGCCACTGTTTGGCTGAAAATACAACTGCTATGAAGGCAAAGTTCCTAATATCTCCTGTTCGTTCTTATGACTGCATATCTTATCACATCGTCTATATGGACATTGATGGAAACTGTCTTGTACGTACACCAGAGCAGCTAAGAGTGAGTCATAGATCTTCATTAGGTAGCGTAAAAAGACCAGAGTGGTAGAATGCAGAGCAACAAAATGTGGAGTGGCTAAAGGCCATGAACAATCAGGAAATTAGTAGATGGGCCAATGTTGACACTTCAGTTCTTAATTATCCTAATTAGAGACCATCAGTACAGCAAAATAATGTTTATTGAGCCTGGCAAAGTGGAACACTTTCATTGTGCTTATTGCTTATTTTGGCAGCCATGTTACATTGTTGACTCATGCTGTGTAGTTAACCAAATCTCATAAGCCATTTTATATGAACTGTGGTTAAGTCAGGACTCTCTTTCCCTGCCCTTGTAAAATTGCCATTTTTGAACCCAAACATAATAAGTTCCATTTTCTATCTACTCTTTATCTTATCCATTTGGGCTTATTTTTAAAGCACATGATCAAGTCCGTCTCATAGTCGATATCATTGTAAATAGTCTTTCTTCATTAAATAACAGCACAGGACACATTTCTTGTCTTCAAGGTTTTGACAGCCTAGAGGGAGAAGGTAACATTTAGACAGATTATCATAAAATCAGGTGCTTCATAAATTATCATAAAGTATGCACAGAATTTTATGGGAGAAAGTGATATTTGAATTGAGTTTTATAGGATGAGAAAAATATATGTATAACAAAAAGAAAAAGAAGGAAAAGTCATTTCAAACTGACAGATTGAGGAAACAGTCTATGTAAAGTATCCAAGGGCAAAAAAAAAAAAAGGCATTCTGAAAATTATTGATTTTTTAGTTATTTTCTTTTTTTAATAACCAATTCAGCTAAATTATTTGACTAAACATTCCATGCTGAATTATAGATTTTTCCATTTCTTCTACAATCAATATTATGACTGGAAAAAAAACAGTAAAAAATAACTCATTCATCATTACAACATTAAAGAGGTGTATGGAGAAGTGAAATACTTACTCTTTTTTTCCATGAAATTCTTGTTTGGGTAAACCTTATAGAAAAGGCAAAAGGGTAATGTATTCTTTTGGATGAAGGGTATACTTTACAATGAGAAAGACTCCCAAAATTCAGTGGCTAAAAAACTAAAAGTTTTATTTCTCTCTCCTTAGATTTCAGAAATATACTTAGATATACAACTATATGTGTTTTTATTCCTTAATCTTGCCTGGTACTAGATCTGCCCATTTAAACTATCCTTTGGGGCAAAGTTTTCTTCTTTTGATCAATGACCAGTTTCCTTTTAAATGCAGTGAGTTTTCCACATAGTAGCAATGGAAGAAACAACAGAATGTGATGAGCAAAACACACCCAAATGACTTTAGGCCACAGATCCAGTACATTTCACATCTCTTCCCATCTCACTGTCAAGAACTTAGTCACAGCTTCAGCTAATCCAAGTGGTGGGGAAGTGCATTGTGACAGAGCAATCATGGACCCAGAAATAAACTTAGTGCCACGGAAGAAGTTAGCAGTTTCCACCACAAGTTGGGGACTCCCTTGGCTGCTTTTTATATCCCTCAAAAAACACATGCAGTTCTCGAGAAACACAAGTGTTTCTATTATAAGTCCATAAACATTGGAACATTGGTCCATATTTTTTTAATTGAATTACAGTTAATTTACAATGTTGTGTTAGTTTCAGGCATACGGCAAAGTTATTCAGTTATTTTTCAGATTCTTTTCCATTATAGGTTGTTACAAGATATTGAATACAGTTTCCTGTGCTATACAGTACGACTTTGATGTTTATCTATTTTATATATAATAGTGTGTATTTATTAATTCCAAGCTCCTAATTTATCTCCCCCTCCTCCTTTCCCCTTTGGTAACCTGAAGTTTGTTTTCCATGTCTGTGAGTCTGCTTCTGTTTTGTAAATAAGTTCATTTGTATCATTCTTTTAGAGTCCACATATGAGTGATATCATATTCATCTTTCTCTTTCTGACTTAGTTCATTTATTATGATAATCTATAGGTCTGTCTATGTTGCTGCAAATGGCATTATTTCATTTTTTATGGCTAAGTAATAAATATATAAATATACACCACATCTTCTTTATCCATTCTTCTGTCAATGGAAATTTAGGCTATTTTCTTGTCTCAGCGATTGTAAATAGTGCTTTTGTGAACACTGGAGTGCATGTGTTTTTTGAATTTTTGTCTTTTCTGGATATACACCAGAGTGGGATTGCTGGATCATATGATAACACCATTTTTTGTTTTTTAAGAAATCTTCATACTGTTCTTCAAGAGGCAGCACCAATTTATATTCCCACCAAGAATATAAAAGGGTTCCATTTTCCCCACACCCTCTCCAACATTTATTATTTGTAGACTTTTTGATGATGGCCATTCTGACTGGTGTAAGGTGATATCTTACTGTAGTTTTGATTTGTACTTTTCTAATAATTAGCAATACTGAGCATCCTGTCATGTGCCTATTGTCCATCTGTATGTCTTTGGAGAAATGTCTATTTAGGTCTTCTGTCCATTTTTCAATTGTAGTCTATGTATTTTAAATTTTAGTTTAAAAGAAATGACAATCTGGTTCTCATTCTGGTAAATGACCTATTTTGCCTGATAACAAGCTTCCAGAATTTCCTCTTTATTTCTATAGTCTATGCATTTATTTATTGCATAGTATTTATTGTATTTGTTACTTTTCTTCTATATTCTTTTCACTTCCATTGAATTTTTATTATCCAATTATAAGACTCTGTGGATTTTTCTTTTATATTATTTATTCTTGCTGATAATTCCCAATCCTTTGAATTTTTGTTTCGTATTGTCTAGTACTCTCCTAAGTTTTAGGCATACAGTAATGAACAAAAAGTTCTTTCTTACAGCTTATATTACATTATGGTACTATAGACAATAAACAAGAAAATATATTTCATGTCAGATAATGTTAAGCCCTCTGGAGACATGTAAAGTAGGGGAGGGGAGAAAGAAGTGTGGAAAGAGAGATAGTTACTACTATAAGGCAGTCAAGAAAGGCCTGATTGTAAAGGTGATATTTGATCAAAGACCTGAATTAGGTGAGGGAGCAACTCTTGTGGTTTCTGGAGGAGCATGTAAAGGAAACTCATCACCAGACTCATGGTCACCTTGACGTTCTCCTTGCAACACTCCCAAACTTCTGGAGGAAAATGTAGGGGACCATCTAGGTGACCATGAGTCTGGTGATGAGTTTTAGAAGCTGTTATGGGTTAAACTGAGTCCCCCCAAATTCATATGTTTAAGTCTTAATCCCCAGTACCTCAGAATATGATCTTATTTGGAAATAGGTTTGTGGAAAATTTAATTGGTTAGGTTAAGATGAAGTCACACTAAAGTATAGTTGACCCCTTATTCAGTATGATCGTTGCCCTTATATAAAGAGAAAATCTGGACACAGGGAGAATTCCAAGAGAAGATTGAAGGAAAGCTGCTGCCGTAAGCCAAAGAACTATCAGAGGCTAGGAGAAAAGACTGGAACAGATCCTTCCCCAGCACTTTCTGAGGGAACATGGCCCTACTGACACCTTGGTCTTGGATTTCCAGACTCTAGAACTGTGAGACAATAAATATCTGTTGTTAAAGCCACTCAGGTTGTGGTATATTGTTATGGCAGACTTAGCAAACCATACAGACACAACACGAGAAGCACAGTTTGTGAAAAAAAATTGATCACTTATATTTATTTAAATTAAAAACTTATTTTTGGCAAAAGACTGTTAGGAAAAAACAACATACAACCACAGACTGTGAGAAAGTATTCCAAAATCACATATTTGATAATGGAATGTATAAAAATTATATAAAGAACTCTTAAGTCACAGCAATTAAGAACATAAACAACCAAATTTAAAAATGGGCAACTGATCTAACAGATACATTACCAAAGAAGACATACAGGTGGCAAGTAAGTATATGAAAACATGCTCAGTATACCTTCTCATTAATAATTGCAAATTAAGACAACAATGGAATACCCCTGTAAATCTATTACAATGACTAAAATCCAAAAAACTGCAATTCCAATGGATGACAATCATGTGGTCTAAGAACTCTCATTCATTGCTGGTGCCAATGTAAAACACATAGCCCAAAAAACTGCAATTCCAATGGATGACAATCATGTGGTCTAAGAACTCTCATTCATTGCTGGTGCCAATGTAAAACACATAGCCACTTTTGAAGACAGGTTGTCAACTTCTTATAAACTAACTGTAGTCTTAGCATACACTCCAACAATCACACTTCTCAATATTTACCCAATAGATCTGATAACTAATGTCCACATAAAAATCTGCATACAAATGCATATAGCAACCTTATACATAATTGTTCAAAATTTTCACAATATCCAGAATGTCTAAGGGACACAGGAGCCAACTGAAAGAGCTTCCTTCCAAGGGCCAACGCTGGAAGAATTTGAGTAACAAAGTGAAGCAGTATTGGATTATAACCCAAAGTATAAAATAACTATGCATGAGTCCATACCGATACCAATAAATGATTAAATAAATAACTAAGTGGGGGAGAATAGATATATCTACCATGCAGAAGAATTCCAAATAATTGATGAAGATACTCTGCCCTCAAGGAGGTAGAGAATAACTTCCCTATGCTTAATTACAGGATGTGCATAGTGAACTTTTTCCAAGAGTATAGCATGTAAAAGGGGGAAAAAAGAGTAACTTCATAGTTGAGAACTCTGACAAACACAGCCTCAGCCAGACGCTCAAGGTTAACACAATAATGATAAGTCACACTTATATTGTGTACTCTTTACATGATGTGACTGTGTTAGCACTCTGCCCCTTAGGTCTATCTCCCCAAAACACATAATTATAGTCTAATCATGAAAAAAACATTAAACACATCCCAATCGAGGGATATTCTACAAATACCTACCAATATTCCTCCAACCTGTCAAGGTCATCACAAACAAGGAAACTCTGAGAAACTGTCACAGCCAAGAGGAGTCTCAGGAGACATGGCTACTGAATGTAATGTAGTGTCATGAATGAGACCCTGGAACAGAAAAAGAACTTTAAGTAAAAACTAAAGTAACCAGAATGAATTATGGACTTTAGTTGATAATACTGTATCACTGTTAGTTCATTAATTTTAACAAATGAACCAAAATAACATGAGATGTTAATAATAGTGGAAACTGGGTGTGTTGGGTATGTAGAAACCCTGTACTATTTTTCTCAGTCTTCCTAAAACATTAACACTGCTGTAATATAAAATACTTATGTTTTATAATGTTATAAAATGTATGAGTCAAGGATTTTTAAAAATAATATTATATTTTATTATCACAAATATGGATTTTTTCAGGCATTATTTTCACTTTTACTTCTTGAGTTTCTCCTCATATTGGTCAATTTAGATTTTCTAGATTTTCTAAAAAAATCAACATGAAATTCAAAATTTCAAGTTAAAAAAAAAGGCAGGTTCATAATAGTTCAGCAGAATGGTGTGCAGAACAGTAATTTTAGAGATATCAAATTGACTGCACTCATGTCTAACTCCTCAAGTGCAATAACTCTTTTAATTAATAAATTTTATTTTTTAGAGAATTTTTAGGTTCACTACAGTAACTTTTAAGTATAATTTTGTAACCAAAAAGAGCCAATAACAGTTGCTTGCTTGGTTGATTATATGATAAATATTTTGCTCCCTACTATGTAACACTTACCTATAAATGCCAATAATAATTGCAACAAAATCTTTTGCTTTTAAAGTTGTGTAAAAGGCAGAAATAATCATGTAATCATCTTGTAATTATATGGTACTTACTATGCAATTACATAGTAAATACATTGTAAATTCAAAATAATTACATGGTTATTTGCATTATGCATAGTATCTAATTCAATTTTGACACATAAAACAGTGGTAGCATCCGAAGGGTTACCCAGATTTCTCCCACCTACACCACAGGATCAGGAATAATGGAAGTAATTAAAGGAAGTCCTTGAACAAATGCATGATAGTATATGATTGGAAACTACCCATTCATATTTATGACATAGGTAGAATTATAAATTAGTGCAGAATGCGATTAGCAATTAGACTACAAATTATCAATTAAAATTTATGCTAACAATGATTTTGGTGTTGGTGATATCAAATGATATTTTATCAAGAACAATTAAATGAAGACTCTTTAGAAGAATAAAAACTGCCATAATAGCATTTTATGTGTTATATTGGTTTCTAAGGGGCTGCCATTTTGTATTTTTAATCATCAAGATAGTATTGATGAAACAGAAAATATTAACAGAAATATTTGAGTTTATTTAGTAATATTTACAAAAGCTTATACCATGTCTGAGTCCTTAAAATGTTTAGACTCCTAAATGACAATTTTGGCTTTTTGAAAATAGTAACAAAATTTATCTGAAAAAGTAAGTTCCTTGAGATGCTGACTTCTGTAATGACAGAAAAAGAAGCACAAAGACTCTCTCCTCAACAAAACAATTGTTACATACAATTATTTTAAGAAAACAACTAATTTAAGTCTTTGTAAATTATCCTGTGAGCACACAGCAAATGGAAAAACATTCATTCAATAAAATGTACTAAATTCTAGTAATAACAATGAGAGTCTGTGGCATTTGAACCACATCCCATTGCCTCTTCACACTCAAAAAGCTTCATCTTAAAGGGCTCCCTCTCTTTCTGGTTCCCAGTCTAAGCAACTGTGCCACAACAAGATGGCCAAGCCATTGGCATTTCTTATTTCCTCCAGCTTCACATTGCTAAAGCTGTATTTTGGGCAAGCATAGCCAAGAGGGTCAAGGTTCCCTTCCATCACCCAGTCTTACTCAGCAAAATCACAGACACCTCAAAACTGGAATACTGAGCTCTGTTTACTCCCCACAACACCTTGCTTCTAGGGTGGACGTTCCAAAGAAGGGACAAGCCAAGAAGACTAGGGAATGCTCAGGGGCTTGTCATAGAACACAGGAATAACTCCAGGAGAAATTATAACTCCTGGAGAAAATAACTCCAGGCCGTTATTCCTGGTCCCATATCTTGTGCAGCTATGCAGAGCTTATACCTAATGGGCAAGACACACTCTAGGGACAAAAGACTTCACAGTTCCGCCTGAGGGAATTGATTTTATTTGGAAAAAAATGTGAAGAATCTCATGCCTGTGGGAGAAAGGGGAGATGTTGCAAACAGCAGTGACCTTGGTAGAGAGCCACTAGAAGGATGCACAGAGCTTTACCAGTAGCAGAACAACTGAGATACTTTCCCAAGTCTGACAGAGGAAAGGGCTGTCCCAGAGGAACTGCTGGGATCGCATTTAACCCTGGGGTACAGCAACGTGGTGCACAAGCTCCAGGTTGGACCAGTTGAGGAGCAATGAGAACAGGAGTGAAGATAGAAATGAAGACATTCCCCAGGCCACTTGCAGATCCACAGCAAAGGACAAAAGCCTCACTGGAAGTAGAAACTTAAGCAAAACCTCTGACAGAACACGGGCTGAACAGCAAGTGACTGTGACAAGAAGCAATTACTAATAAGCCAGGTTTAAAAATAAAATCACATTATCCTAGGCAGTCTGGAAGACTGTGTGCATGCCCAAGTCAGCTCTGAAAAGCGATCATTCAGGGAAAATCCATGCTAATAGTTCTGCATTGCATGGGGAAAGGCGCAGTGCAAACATGTAAACTCTGAATTGTGGTAGCAGCCATTAACCATACAAGCATTGAACTGCAAAAGGCAAATGTCTAACAGGCCAAGGGGACCTAAGCACATCTTTTAACCAGTAAGTGGCCTATGGTGACCCATGACAATTACTAAAGTCAAGTAAAAAAGATGATATCCACTTGAGCTAGGTCGTCAGAGACTGTACATTGCAATGGTAATAGACTTCACACAGTTCACCAGCTCACTAAACAAATCAATGATAACTAAACAAATGGCAACATCAAACCTGAGGGGCAATTTTCAACAAAAAATTAGGAAAACATGCAAAACATGCAAAAAAAGAAAAACGTGACATGTACACATGAAAATAAAGGCAATTCAAGGAGAAAACCATAGTCTTTTCAACAAATGGTGCTGAGACAATACCTCCATGCCAAAAGATTGAATTTGGATTCCTACTATTACTGAGTCCAGACTCGCTCTGCACACCACATAACAGGCCAATAAATTGGGAGACAAGGTGTTGAGGCAAGGAATAATGTCTTAATTCAGAAAGCCAGCAGACCGAGAAGAGGGGGGACTAATGTCCTAGAGAACCATCTTACCAAAGTCAGAATTAAGGCTCCTTTTATACTAAAAAGAGGAGAGGATACGATTAGTTGTTGCGAACTTCTTTATGTCAGACTCCTTTGTTCTTGCTGCTGTCCACGTAAGTCAGGTCAAGATGTTCCTTTAAATTTCTAACAAGACAAATGTCATTTTCTCTTCTGCAACTTTTTATCTCTATATGAGTGCAAAAGTATTATACCCTTAAAAGTCAGAGCCTTGAGAGTTGGCTATTCTGTATATTTCAGGCTCTAGGCAACATTCTTCTACAAAAGGTGAGGAACCAGCATGACCAAACACAAGAAACAGCACAGGGTTAGAGGTAAAGGAACAGATCTAATATGGAGTCAAATTCTTCCCTATTATACTATCTCCCATCACAAAAAAAAAAAAAGGAAGAAAATCACTCAAAATAGATCATAGGTCTAAATGTAAAAGCAACATTACAAAACTTTCAGTGGAATACATAAGAATAACTTCTTATGACCTTGGATTAGATAATGATTTCTTAGATATAATACCAAACACACAAAAGGACAGATAATCCAATTTAAAACTGGGCAAAGGATTTGTATAATAATTTCTCAACAAAGACTTGCATAGTTAACAAGCTCATGAAAAGATGCACAATAACATTATACAAATGGAGACCACAATGATTTACCACTTCACACCTACCAGGATAGATGCAATCAAAAGGATAGATAAACCATATTGTTAAAGATGTAGCAAAATTGGAACCTTCATGCATTGTCAGCAGGCGGGTAAAATGCTGTAACCACTTGGAAAAAAGTTGACAGTTTCTTAAAAAGTTGAGCATAAATTTACCATGTGATCCAATAATTCCATACCTAGATTAATGCAAGAGAAATGATAACATTTATCTACGTGAACAGTTCTATATAAATGATCAGAGTAACAATATTTGTAAATAACCCACAAGTGGTAACAATGCAAACATCCATCAGCTGGTAAATGTATAAAAATCGTGGCTATCTCTACAATGGAGTAGTACTTGACAATTAAGAATTAATGAAGCTTTGATACATGCTACAATGTGGATGAACCACTAAAACAGTATACTAAATGGAGAAAAGAAACAGATGCAAAAGATCACATTTTGTATGATTTTATTTATGTGAAATGTCCAGAAAAAGTAAATATTTAGAAGTAGTAAGTAGATTAGTGGTTGCCTGGGACTGAAGTTGGGAACAGGGAATAAGGGCAGTGGGTACCAGTTACCTTTTGGGAGTAATGGACATCTTCTAAAATTAGATTGTGATAATGTTTGCACAACTCTGTCAATTTAACAAAAATCATTGAATTGTACTCTTAAACCAAATGAATTTATAGCATGTATATAATATCTCAATAAACTTGCTTTTTAAAAAGTAAGTTCCATAATAAATAACTATAGTTATATGGCATATGGCAAGTCAAAGAAGTTAATACTAAACATAGAATGATATAGATACATATGCTTTCCCTTTGTCACCCATTTCATCACACTTTCTCTCAATTTTTTAGGAAATAATGAGTATCAGTCACCACAGAAAGCTGAAATTAAAAATTGTAATCTATACCTGATCTATTCTAAGTAATAGAAACAAGTCCACTTTAAGTATTTAAAAGAATACTCAAATTTTATATTTTGGTTTAATTTTTCTCATAGGTGTTGAGACACATTTCCAAGTGACATGAAACTTACTATCTCAAATTCTAAAATACTTTGTTTTTCTTAGAGACAATTCTGCACTTAATTCCAGTAAGCAATATGATCTAATACCAACTTTTAGTTGAATTTTTGCTGCTATCTTAAAAATACATCTTGCATAATGTATGATAATATGGATTAAAACAAAAGGCATAATGTTAACATCCAACCCTGTTGTTTATTCAAGTCAATCTACTTCTATATACAAATCTGATATTTACCTCTTAAAATATTTAACAGGCATAAGTGCCCATAAATCAGTTATGACAATCATTGTTAAAGCAATCAATAGTAAGGAATATGCATTAATTCAAATAATATTGATAGGCTCATGAACTTGCATCAGTCTTCTGTGAAGTAAGAAAAATGAGACATCTTCCAAAAAAATCAATATTTTCCTTTTTATGTCATTCACTTGAAGATTATCAATAATACATTACTTTTTTACCTTATGTGTCAATGTTCTAATCTTTAAATACAAGCATCTTTACATTTTAATGTAAAATAATAATCTACAAGGAACTGAGAGGTTAAACACCATTTGATAAAAATTTTTTTTAAGTTTTATTATTGCTTAAAACACATATGTATATATACTTACACATGTACACATATATATACTTAAACAGATATGTACATGTACCATTGATGTATTTTTGTGTGCAGTAGTGTAAGAAAATTCTATCTTTTAAAATGCACCCCTCTCCCTGGGGAGAAAAATCCTTTTGTGTTTCATTCTAAAGGTAAATTGCATAAAGGAAACAACAGAAATATCAACACACACCTTTTTCAGCCCTTGTGAACTGGGATGTTATACAGGTATGTACTTAGGTAAAAATACAAAATGTGAAATTACAACACCCATTCTTCAAAAAAGAAACATTTTAATTGGTTAGAGGT
This sequence comes from Vicugna pacos, assembly GCF_048564905.1. Taxonomy (NCBI): domain Eukaryota; kingdom Metazoa; phylum Chordata; class Mammalia; order Artiodactyla; family Camelidae; genus Vicugna; species Vicugna pacos. Next base: position 43,650,886 of record NC_133000.1, read on the forward strand.
GGAAAATATCTACTTGACAGTCAGTTTCTCACTTTTCACGTAAGTGCTTTGCTGCTTGGATGCCTAATCTTGTTTAGTGTAGGAAAAGTAATTTGACATGAAAGTACCTAGATGGCTGCCGAAAATTAATTGCCAATTAAAAAAGAAAAATGTTTGTGCTACTCTATAAACAAGCCAACATATAAACCTTTCAGTCTTGTTGCTTTATTTATGTCTTTATAGATCTGGTTTCAAGCTATTTGCATACAATTTACAAATTCATATTATAATTCTCCAGTATATTTATGATTTTATAGTTGTATATATTTTACCTCCATGAGAAATATTTATTTCTGTATGCTTCTGTTGCTTATTATTTAACAAAAACATCACATTGCATTTGATAGTTTATGTATCTTCTTTAGAATAAGACATTTTTATTCGTAAAGGAGAAAGAAAATATTTTACCATCACGAAGAAGCACAGATAAGTACATGTGTGTATGTACACAAAACACACACACCACACACACACCACACACAACACACTACGTCACAGAAATCCCGTTTTAGAAAATGCTCTGTACCCTTCATCTCTATATTGGTCTCCAAAATATGGAGAGTAACAATTTTTTAGAGGTAAGAGGAAGAGCTTTCTCATGTGAAGAACATTTCTTTTTTGAGACATTTATGAATTCTAAGTTTCAGTACTTGAATACTTCTAAACTATTGTTCATTTAGGAATCTAAATTGGCAAAAAGTAAAACCATTCAAATTCTTAACCCTTTCTTCTAAAAGGATAATTTGGGATTGAAGATAAAATCTGGAGCCACATAGAGCAAATCAATTGAAGAGAGTAAAATGACAGTATTCTAAAAATGTTAAAAGAGAAACCAGTAATGATATATAATATAATATAATAATTTATATATTATATATATATATGTATATATACAGAGAGAGTAATGAAGAAATATTGAGGAAACAATGTTTGAATCGAGATGTGAGTAAACTAGATGTTCCCAGCAGTATAAAATATAATAAAAATGAAAGACAAGACTCAATATAGTTTTCTACAATGTAGTGTTATGCAATGCACAGGAGTTCAAATCCTGTGCAATATGTTAGCTGCACTAACTTTTAGAAGTCCAACTATATTCTTGCCTAGTAAAGAATTGCAATTTTAGGTTTTTACATAACTATCAAAGACCATTTTATATTTGTGTTATAGTTTTGTAGGGTCTTGTATGTAAGTAACACTATCCTACTTACTATCTGCCATATTTTCATACTTCCCACTTTGAAATTTCGACAGCTTTTTCTGGCTATGTAAAATTACCAGTGAGATGAAAAAGGTCATTTATTCCTGATCAAATATTCATCAAAGTTATCGTACTGCACCGGGGGTGAGGAGTGGATGATGAAAATAATACATGTGTTATATCTATGGCATCTGCCCTGCCTTTTCCTTCCCCAATATCCTGGTTATGGAGGTTTTGATGACTATGGTGGCTATAATAACTCTGGCTATGGAAATGATGGCTTTGATGACAGATTGCAAGATGTAAGAGGTATGAGAGGTCACAGCTATGGTGGAGCCGCTGATGCAAGTTCAGGTTTTCATGGTGGTCATTTTGTACATATGAGAGGATCATGTTTTCTTTCAAGTGAAAATGACATTGCTAATTTCTTCTCACCACTAAATCCAATACTAGTTCATAGTGATATTGAAGCTGAAGGCAGAGCAACAAGAGAAGCAGATGTAGAGTTTATGACATGTGAAGATGCAGTAGCTTGCCACGTCTGAAGATAAGAATAACATGCAACATCAATACATTGAACTCCTCTTGAATTCTAGTCCTGGAGATGGTTCTGGAACGGGAAGTTCTAGAATGGAATGTTACAGAAAAGATGGAGCAAATGAAAAGAGAGATTATGAATCTGTTGGAAGAATGGGAATGGGAAACCATTTACAGTGGTATTCCTGATGGCTTAGGTGGTGGGGGGGTCGGTGGAGGTTACCACGGACAAGACGGCATGAATGGAGGTGGATGGTGTGTGACGTATTGACACATAACCACCAATACACAGTGTCTAGGCTGCTAGGCTTCCTGACAGATTTAACTTCTTTTGTATTTTAGGAACTGAATGCCTGAAAAAAAGTGTTTTCAAAATATTATTTGGTAAAGCAACAAGTTGTGATAAGAAATGTTTTCTGTAGGTTTTATTTGTTGCATACTTTGACTTAAAAGTAAAATTTTATATTAAAAAATAAGTATGTGATATGCCCCCCATCACTTCAAATGAACTATTGCAAAAGCAGCGAAGAATATACATCTTAGTATTTATTGATTTCCTATTAAATGGTCTATACTCTGAGAGGTGCCCTTACCTCGTTTATGGCATTACTCTCCTGCAAGGTAGATATTAATAGCTCTAATAATGTGAAAAAGAAAGCAACAGATCCTCTCAAAATACAATATTACTTTGCTTTTGCATTCATGGGTCTACAGAATGGTTTCTTATTTTATTTCTCCAGTTTTAGTTTCTGTACTTTTTAAAACACTTGAAAATAATGCTCTGCTGAAATAATTGCTTATCATTTCCCAAACAAGTCTCAGTAGAACATCTTTGCTCCAGGAATCAATTTTATTTAAAAAATTGAGGGCAAGTGAAAACTAATGGCTTTATAACATTACAATATATTAATAATAAATTTTTATATGGTATAACGTGCATATTTATATGTTGTTAAATAAAGCTAAGTTACATGGACTTTTGGCTTAAATGAAAAGCTTCAAATAAGTTTCCAGCTTCAACTGGCATTTTCTGGATAGATGAAGAAGGGTTAGGACATGGTTAATGGTTCACAAGACCTCTGCTTTCAGGCTGAGCTTCAAATAAAAGATACAAAGCTAAAATGCATTTAGTCTTTCTAACTACTGCCAGGAGTTGTGGGTTTCAGTTGCAGAAAATAGTGTCCAGTTGCATCGCTTCATATCTGTGCAGCAGCCTCTATATTTACGCAGCTGTATCTGCAGCACTGAGAATAATTTCTCATTCAAAGTGTTCCATAAATACTGGCTGAATGAATGAATACCTGAATGGAAAATGATTATTTGATGAATACCGGTGTCCCTTACTGGACTGTAAGCTTCTTGAATGTAGGAGTAGAGCTTTCTGCAATGCTCACTGTTTTATGGACTTTCAGAATTCAGTTGGAACTTGGCATATCAGGCACTACGTAAGTGGAAGGAAAAATGAATTCACGTGCACGCATTCACAGAGGAGCACCTAGGTCTTTATCTTTCATTCTGTTCACGTTTTGCTTTTAGAATTATTTCTCTAAGAATATTCGTTAAAATGTTACAAATTATCTTACACCATATATATGGTTTACCATACCACTAACATAGTCATCCAAGTAGGAAACCCACTGTATTTTGACCCCATGATGAACCCCGTAGAACAGATATTTCATGAGGTTGATTGATCTAAGAGCAAAATAAGCCACAGCCAGTTTGAATTCTTCTAGAAGAATTTTCACATATTTGACATTTAACAAAATGATGTTATACATTAAATCTTGATGAAATACATGTTTTCAGCCTCCTCACAAGAGCATATATAACAGAAAGAAGTCTGTGATTAGCGTCAGAAAACTTTGGTCTACATCTGGAATGTGCTACCATAGACTGTGTGTCCATGTGTGAATCACTTAAGTTCTCTCATTCATTTGGGTTGTTGTATTTGGGGCGTGTGAGGAAGAATAAGATTATGTGTAGCAACGTGCTTTGTTATAAAGCATAGTATATGTACATTCTTTTGTTACTTGGTGGTTCCTAGTCAGGCATACTCAGGACAGTTTGACTGGTTATTCTGACAGATTTGATGAGCTGAGCTTCAAATAAAAGATACGAAGCTAAAATGCATTTAGTCTTTCTAACTACTGCCATATTGGCTGATACAGCAATGGGTGCAAAGTCTCCTTTTATCATCAATTCCAAAATTGTTAATTTCATTTAGAAAAGAGAAACTTTCTCCTAAGGTGCTGCTCTACAATTACTTTCTGGACACTCACCTTCCCATTGCTATGTTACATTGGATAACATAGATTCATGCTAACAATCAATGGATCACACACTCATCAAACAGTCCGTTTTTGAATGTTATCAATCCACATTTCTCTGCTATGTGTCTCTTTCCAAGGTTTCTACTATGAATGAAGATGTAGTAACAAACTGTTTTGTACATGTTAAAATATGCTTTAAAACAAAAAAAATTACTGTTGTTTTGGTGATGGTAGATATTTTTAAGGTACTTATTTCTTAACTCATGTGAGTAATACATACTCTGGGGTTAATTGTCTTTGAAACATTAGAAACAAAAAAATATAAATGACAGGTTTCCACCTTTAAAAATAGCTTTGAAAGTGTATATATATACTGAGTTTTTGATATATATTTTACTGTTCCATAATTGATTCTGATGGCTCAGTGTCAAATATAGATTGTATGTGTTACCTGAAAACCATGATCATATATAAAACTCATATTTTGAAGTTGATCATTACATATTTACTTTTGTAAAATCTTTTTCCCTTAGCCATATGAATCTGGAGAATGCAACGTGTTACCAAAAGGAGTAAACTTTGCATGTCCACAGAAGTATAAACAATTTGTAACTTTAAAAAATGGCACATTTAAACTTTACTTCATGAAAATATAGTAACTTGATTTAGATCTATCAATAATATATTTAAGCTACCACGTGCCTTTGGGCTGAAGTTGCTGCAGACATTAAAATATTACAAACAATATTGCATTTCTCAGATGTCAGCCATTAATGGGGGGTTGAATATTTTCCATATGCTATTTTAACTATCTCAAAGTAGACAGTAAAATTCAATTTAGAACATTAAAACTCTCTTTCCCTACTAAATAAACCATAGGTGTCCCCTACACTTTTGACACTAATGTAATTATTATTAGCTTGCAGTTCTTATCTGAGACAGTTATATAGATAAAGTAAGCCCTAAGTAACATTAAATCGGCCAATTTGACATTCTTCTTAGTAATGACCCTTACATGGCTGTTTTGTTGTAGAATAGGGTATGATTGAGTATAGCAGGTGGGTCCTCACTGACACGAGTTATTTACAAGTCGCTTATTCTTACTTTATCTGAGCTCTTTAGGTCACAGATAATGAATATTTATTAACCCGTTTGAAAATTCTCAAGATTATATATATATATATATATATATATATATATATATATACACACACACACAACTGTACAGATATGTATATCTTAATATATATAAATATTTGTAGACTCCATCCTATCATAAAAGATATTTTACAAGAAGGCTATTTCACAAAATTGAAGTCTTTTCTAGAACCACACGTAAATGTCATTCAGGGATATTTTTTGTAAATTGCCATTTGAAAATTAGAGTTTTATCTATTGACAGAGAGGTTGTCTAAACATTTTTTTTTCTTATTATCTAAGGAACATTTCCCACGCTCACATAAGATAAAACTTTAACTTGTTATTTTTAAAAAATCAGTTTATAGTTCAATTTTTCATTGTTCTTTCTGTGTAAAATGGAGATACTAATATTCTCTTCTTGATTACTTTATAATATTCTTGTAATAAAATTTTTAAAAATAAAGGGGCATATGAAAACGCTTTGCAAACAAAATGTTTCTACTATAAATTGGAAGATTAGAAGATTTTAATGGTACAATGTGAAGCAATCACCCAGGAACTAGATTAACAATTTTAAAAGCTTCATTTGAATGGATATTGTTAGTGAATTCCCCCTTTTACTAGGAGGTCTTAAGGTTGGAATTTAATTTCCCTGCTTAGAGAGCTACAATTCAGATACAAGTTTCCATTTTCATGTAAGATGTGTATGGTTGAGGTGAAGATAAATGTCACACATTATCCCAAGGAAGGACCTAGATCTGAGTTCTGAAAATCACACCTTGTTTGGGAGAGAAGTTTCCAAAAAATTCCTTATGTGGAGCCAAATAGGAGCTAATTCCCATGAAAACTCAGGAATCTGCAACTAAAATATTTTGTATGAACGGTGGTCTGGAGCATAAAAAATATTCTACATAAAAACAGTTCTGAACTCTCAGCGATGTACAATATGAATACGTCTTTCCTGCACATGGATATGCAGAGTGGGTGTAGCGTCTCTGTTTCAGGCTGAAGACTTGGCTCCAATTGGCTCTGTACATCTTTAATTTCAGGCCCAAGACTGAAGAAGCAGTTTCTATTTAGGATGTTTTTATTTTTCAGAGTGCAGAGCTGGGTAGCTAGAGCACAATGCAAACCAGGCAAGTCCATACAAGTGTAAAGTGAGCTTAGCTTGTGTTGGGCAAACCAATTATGTGGCCAAGCTCCAAATCAACAAGGCAAGGAATTATACTGCTCCTGCTGTGGATTAGAGCAAGGGCCAAGGTAAAGAGAGGATTCCAAACACTACTGTAATCCCACTATACCCTCAAAGGTAAAAGACCCGTTGGCAAACTTGTATACTCCTAAGGACAAAGAAAAAGTCAAAAAACTTGTGGTAAGCCTTTTAAGATCTCAGAGGCAACATATATTACTCTTGATGCTATGACTTTAACTCTATTTAATATCTTGTAATAACCCTTAATGAAAAGAAATATGAAAATGGATGTATCTATATATATATGTGCATGACTGACTATACATTGTGCTGTACACCAGAAATTGACACTTTGTAACTGACTGTACTTCAAGTAAAAAAAAAATCAGTGAGTAATCTGAAACTGCCTTCTTTCAGTGAGGTCATTGAGGGGTGATAATTCTGTTTCTTTTGGATTTCTTTACATCATGTAAGTAAGGCACTGACTGCCTTTTGTCTAGGATGATCTTTTAAAAGATTTTTGTATTAGCAAACGGTGTTGGAAGTGAGACATAATGTCTCCCCTTTTCATATATCTTACATTAACTTAAAATACATTTCTTCTTATTTATTGCTTTTAAGGATTATATATATAAATCAAGCTTGTTAATTATGTTGCTCAAATTATCTATACCCTTATAGATTTTTTTGTCTGCTTGAACTATCAATTACTGAGAGAAGTACATTAAAATCATCCCTCCTGGTGGTACATTTCTCTGTTTTTCCTTGTGACATTATCTATAATAATGCTCTTTGTATTAGTCTTTTCTTCTTCTTCTTGATAATACTATGCCTGAATTTCTGTAGCCTCTGCTCTCAAATTTACTCATCTGCTTCTAAGTTTCCTGTTGTTAGAAAGTGGTGTAAACAAACACTGCAGATGGCTCACAAAACATCAGGCAGAGATGTTTCTTTTCTAGCTGAGGTCACAACAGTGACGATGTAACCCAGAAGACGGGAGCTGTGACGGTAGGCTCTCAAGTCCTCAATTTCAGAAGTGGTAGAACTAGTGCCTGCTTTGGCAAGTCCGTTCAGAGATACTGTTCTAGCGGGCATCCCTGGGTTCTATGCTATATCATCAATGATTTTAAGCTCCTAATTCCCTCTGTTAAATCTCTTTCTTGTTAAACTATCTAGAGTAGATTCTTTCTGAAACTCACATAATATAGTAAATGATAACATCACTCTAGAGATGGGGATCTGGGCTGAATGTCTGGTTGGTCTTGACAGCAGTATACTCATTTATTTCCAAACAGAGTATCAGTAATTTGTACATGAAAACTGCAAGATTATCCATCTTGATTTCCCCTTGTCAGACCAAATGGATAGTGACTGCCACAGCACCATACTGAGGGATGTAAGACTGTAAGAGTGAGTGACAGTTTCATCTACTGGACAGTTTATAGCTGCTATAACATGATAGGCTTTAAGTCTTAAGTTCTTTAATAAAGGCAGAGGAGAAAGAAGAAAGTTTCTATGACTGCCCTGAAAGAAAATCCAAGCCAGATGCTCTGGGTTGAGAAATTATAACATATTCAGAAAGTCTTCTGGCACCTTAAATCCTAATTAGAGCACATATTGAAAAATAATTGGAGGATGATATTGAGAATAATGATATTTGAAAGGATTTATCTGATTCAAATTACCCTCAAACTCTCTCTCACTGAGCCTCACTGGCCCGCAGAATCAGGTGTTGCTTACAGTCCTGGAGAGGCATTGCCTCATGTCCACTACCTGTCCCTGCCTACAGGTCCTTTACTAGAGTCAGATTTCAACATGCCATGTCCCAGGGGACCATACACTTACACTCCATAGGAAGTGCAAAATTATGCAATTATACATTGGCAAAAAATTTAAAATATTGTGTGAGAGTAATTTATAGATTACAAGACCAAAAAAGGAAGAATATACTTTTGAATTGGTTGAATTTATTGATGTAACTATATATCAGGTGGCCAGGCTGTACAACAGAAATGTAATGTGAACTCCATATATGTAAGTGGATTTTTGTAGTAGTCACATAACAATAAAAAGAAAATAGGGAAATAAATTTTATCATTATATTTTACTTATCTAATATATTCAAAATATTGTAATTTCCAAAAAGTCAGTATAAAATATTAAGCATGTATTTTACTTTCTTTTTATTGCCTCTTCAGAATCCAGCATGATTTTGCATTTACAGCATATCTCAATTCAGATGCTTTTTCAGCAGAAATACTTAATTTGTTTAAATAGAATAAAACTTAGCAGTCGAGAAAGTAGAATCATATCCCTGAGATTTTCCAAATATCCTTAAAAGTTTCAAATGACAGAATCAAATACCAAAATATTATTTTCCATTAGTATTTACATCAATTTTAATAAAACTAGTTTACCATTATGGCAAGAATTGTTTTGACTTTGAAGCAAAAGCTTATAATTTTCAAAAGTACAACCATCTAGGTTAAAAGAATTCAACAATTCTAGCATCAATATAACAGTATCATTGATTTGGATAATGAAAAGTTTCAATGTCAATATAAATCTGTATACCAGTCTAGCCAGGATACAAATGTCTTCCTTTTCTTGGACATTTAAATTTAGACTGTTCATGAACAGTATAATATTGGTGAAAAACGTAAATCATACTGCCCTTTTTTCTTTGATACATTGAGTATTTAGAAAACATTCCTTTGGTTCCAAGAAAATCTTGAATTGGAATGAACAATACAATAAATCTTCGTAATTAAATCTCCCAGAACTCACCAAACAAGCATTGGTAAAGGACCCACAATTGTTAAATTGTCTTCTATTTCTTTTTTTTTAATTCTATAAATGAATGATTCAGAGCATTTACATGTATATACATGCAAATGAATAGTTTTAACAACTATATCCATGACATCTTTCATAAAGTTGGCTTCTGAAAACTGAGTACAGATATTTTCAAGGCATAACATGCAGCAGAATGAAGCAATAAGTAAAACAGTCTCTTGTTACAAAATTGCAATAAATCTAGATTTATTATAAAGAATTGGCTTGCATTCTGAGAAGTCTTGTAACAGAGAAGAACAAACATAACTCCACATTGAATCTATTTCTTTACCTCTAACATTTGTGCTCTGTTGCCTGTGCTTAGTCATGCTGGCTCTGCACTTTTGTAAGAGAATGTTGCCAACAGCCCACAATCTACATAATAACCCTTTCTCCAGGTTCTGCCTCCCAGACTTGACTTTCAAAGGTATAACACTTTTCCAACGAATAGAGATAAAAAGTTACAGAAGAGAAAATAACAATTGTCTTGTCGGAGATTCATGGGAACACTGGGGACTAGATCTTCCGTGGCAGCTGCAAGGACAAAGGACTAGTATATCCCCTCCAACGTTTGGCCAGCACCAAGAAGTAACAACCAGCCATTCTTCCTGCTCTTTTCGTATAAAAGAAGTCTGAATTCTATCTCAGGGGAGATGAGTCTTTGGGACACTGATTTGCCATCTTCTCAGCCTGCTGACTTTTGGAGTAAAGTCACTATTCATTGCCCCAGTACATTGTCTCTTAATTTATTAGCCTGTAGTGGGGTGAGTAGCATGAGTTTGGACTCAGTGATAATCCCACAATCTGATGTCAGCAAGCTGGAGACCCAGGAGAGTTGGTAGTGTAGCTCCAGTCCCAGGGCAGGGAAGACCAATGTTCTAGCTCAAACAGCCAGGCAGACAGAGAGTGCATTTTCTCCCTCTACTTTTTGTTCTATTTAGCCTTTCAATAGATTGGATAATGCCCACTCACGTTGGGGAGAACAGTCAGCTTTATTCAATCGACTGATTCAAATATTAATCTGATTCAGAGACACTCTCATAAACACACTCAGTAATAACGTTTAACCAAATATTTAGGCAGTCTGTGACACAGTCAAGTTGACATGTAAAAGTAATGATCACAATGTCAAAGTTGAAAAGTAAAATTTCTGAGAACATTATCTAATATGTTCTTATTGCATAATTACAATAAGAAATTTTATTTTATACTTTGGTTCTTCTTGCCCAGGATGTATTTTAAATAAATTCAAAAATCATATTATCCATGTCCCAGTTTTTGTATTTAATATACACAGTACATTTTTAATATATTTTTATTGAAGTATAGCCAGCTTACAATGTTGTGTCACTTTCTCGTGCACAACACAATACTTCAGTCATATAGGAACATGCATATATTTGTTTTCACATCATTTTTAACTGTAAGTTACTACAAGATATTGAATATAGTTCCCTGTGCTATTTAGTATAAACTTGTTGTTTATCTGTTTCATATATAGTAGTTAATATCTGCAAAATCTCAAACTCTCAATTTATTCCATCCCACCCCTTCACTTCCTGGTAACAGAATAAGTTTGTTTTCTATGTCTGTGAGTCTGTTTCAGTTTTGTGAATAAGTTTGTCTTTTTTTTCAGATTCCACATATAACAGATATCATATGGTATTTTTCTTTCTCTTTCTGGCTTATTTCACTTAGAATGACATTCTCCACGTCCATCTATGTTACTGCAAATGCCATTATTTTATTCTTTTTTATGGCTGAACTATGTACAATGGCCAAGATATGGACATGGTATATTTTAATAGGTTTTAAAAGTTCTATTTTTTTCTTCCCCTTTGTTTTCTTTTTCTAGAGGAAAGAGAACCAAAAAAATGAACATTTTTAGTGATTAGCAAAATACCTTCATATATTCTCATAATTTTATTTTCATATTTAAATACATTTTTAAATTTTTTATTTTATTCTATTTTTAAATCTGCAAGGACATTTTTTAAAATCTCCTATGTGAGAATCTTCTCTTCAAGTGAAACATGGGGGAAACATGAGGCAGGGGATAACCAAATTACCCCAAAATGAGACAGGGCTGAGTCAAAAACTAATATGACAGCTAAGAACTTCTACAGGTGTTCAAAATTCTTTCACGTTTTATTTAAGGAGTTGGGATCAAGTCAGCAAGTCCCAAATCCATGTTTCTGTATTACAAACGGACAAAGAGAGAGTCTAATGAGCTTAAACTCTTAGCTACAGGGATCATGAGGGCAGGAGACCTTGGTCTGTAAGCAGCAACTTGCTTTGTCTCACGGTAAATACCCTAGTCTAGTTATTAGTCCTTCCCCCAGTGATCTGTCAGGCAATGAGGGACTAGAGCTTCAAAAGGTGCGTTGCCACAGAAAGCGAGCTAGTGCTGAGCCAGTGACAAGGTTAGGTGATGAGACTGACATTGCTGACACCGCAGACCTGGCGATAGAGAGATTAGTTGACAATTAAATTACTCTCGTATTCCCTTATAGCCAAATAAGCAAAAAGGCCACCTGTAACCTACTTCCCCACGAGCAATGGAATGAGACTATTACAATAACACATGTTTAAAGCAGAAAGGGATTCTGTGGAAGTTGCTAGACATAGAGGTTGTTTGAGGCTAGGAAAGACTCTCCTAAATGAATGATTTGTCCATAGGAATGACACTAATTCATTATCGAGTTTGGGTTTATATCTATTTTCATTTTTTCCAATCTGTTGCCGTGCAATTGAAGTGGCAGTGTGTTTCGTCGTTGTTCTAAAGTGTTGTTTTAAGCACATAATTCTACTCCATTTGTGCCAGGAAAATGCCCAAACCCCTTCATTAGAAATAAAGCAAATCTGTTGCACGGTATTCTGAACAGCAGGCACTGTATGCTTTATTGAACAGAAAAGCTTTAACAAACCTTATCTCGTACAATGTTCACTCTGCCTGTGTGTGTGTTTATGTTCTCGAACTTTCTGAAAATGTGGGGGTGACAATAGAGTAGTGTTTAGCAACCCTCCTCTCTTGGCCAGGTGGTTGATTGTATGGTTTGGCATCCTTTTGCAGGTGGTATACAAAATCATATATACCAGCTGCTCAGCCTACTGAGTGATACTTTGCTAAATGGCACGGCCCCAGCCATACATAACAACATATAATGACACTAGAGTGATATCTTCACTAGACTCATTTAGCTCCAAAAAGAATTCTCTAAGAAAGACATTTCCATGCCTTCATTTCTGTTTCACGCTGGGTGATGTTGGCAAGAATTATTCATGGCACATGTGAGCAATTCAAAAAAAAAATATTGTAAAAAAAAAAAAAGCCAACAACAACAAGGCAGCTTTGCAGAGGTGTGCTATCTGCTTGATGACTTGGCGCACTGCCCCAGGTGCTTGGCACAGCACCCCGGCGGCTGGCACGAGGGATGTTATATATCCTTGCCATTGGGCCTCTGCTGTGTTCCTTGCTGTGCACGATCAATATCGACCAACTGCATAAACAACCGGATGAACCTTGTATCTGAGGGATGGCAAATAGCATTTGAATTATTTTACATAAATCTGAAAATGTAATCGTGGTTGACATTCCTATTAGTATTATATCTGAGCGTGATGATCATAATTGAGTAACATTAAATTTAGTTTATTGAACAGCAGTCCACTGCCCGCTTTACTGTGACTATGATCTGTGTAATGAAACCAGCAGTACGAAAAATTCTCTCAGTTGGTACACTTCCTGGATGGCAGCCAAAGTATTTATTGCTATTTATGCAATTAATGGCTATATTGATTCCTTTTTTCCCCCCTAGTAAATAGTGGATAAGTTGTGCTGTGTTTTCTTAGCTCTTCAAGGTTTGTTTCAGCTGTAATTAATGTGGCTATAAGAATAATACTCAATTGTTCTTAGTAACCGGTTTTCGTGTCTGCAATTTTTGCAACATACACATTGCTTTCTGGTTTGAGATGATTAAATGGATAGTGGCTCTCTTGCCAGAATAGTCCCATATGCTGAAGTATGATTTATTAATGTTCAAAAATCAGAAGGTAAAACTTCACTAGCCAAAAGGCTGTGGTGGTTAATCATATGTTCTTCCAGCTAATTCCATAATCCTCAACGTGACAATCAATTCATCATGGTGAAATAGCAAATTCATATAAATCATATTTCCAAGTTCTACATGCAGTCAATAAAATATATTGCACATTTCCCATAAATTATGTGATATAATTTTAATTTATTTTTCAAATCAAAAACTTTAACTACCCTATGTCTTTATCCATTGTGCCTATAAAGTCATGAGCCTCCTACTGACACATCTCGAAAGTCATACCATGCACAGGAAAGAAGGTTTGAAGTCTTCTAACTTAGGAAGAATTCCTAGCAATACTAGACACGCCATCTCTGCTAAGATAACCAAAAGTGTGAGTATTACTTCCTGCCTTGTTTTCATCCCTTACTGGCTAGGATTCAAAAATCTTTCTTAGTGTATTTTCCAACTTGGAGGAGGTATATAAGAAGGAACATCAGAATCGGCATCATTTTGCAGATGCTTGCTATTGAAGCAATCAGAATAATCTGGATCCCTGTGTGTATGCGCTGGTTTTCTTTCAGTCTCAGGCACTACCATAATTTCACAAGGTTAGGGTGAACACTTTACAGCTCCTTTCTTTCTTTTTAGCCTTCTTCTCTAAAATCGATTTAGTGTGCATAATGAGAGCTAAAATATGATAATAAATATAGAGTTCCAAGCCACTTCAATGGATCATATGATTCATAGCCATAGTTTACTCCTCTGTCTCAAAACAGAATTATGCAGGAAGGACACTTTCTGCCTTTTAGTGGATGCAGTCCTTAAATATGAAAGTTTGCATGGCAGGATGAGTCAGTCTAAATTCACTCTATTTTATAAATCATGCATTTCAGAATACCGAGTTCTCCTGGGGAATCTATCCTAAAATACTTAGGGCTAGGAAATTAAGCAGGAAGAACATGACATTTGATGAAAATAGTCTGGATCTTGAGTTTATTCCCCTCTTTTCTCTGTCTTCTGTCTGCTATTTCTGATAAATCCTTTGACTACAGTACTTTGCTTTCGAATTTTAGGTCAATCACATAATAAACAATCTTACAGTTACCAGAGAAAATGGGATGGAAAAAGGATAAATTTGAGAGTTTGAGATTTGCAAATGTTAGCCACTATATATAGAAATAGATTTAAAAAATTTATTCTCTATAGCACAGGGAACTATAGTCAATACTTACAATGATCTTTAATGAAAAAGAATATGAAAGCAAGTATATGTGTGTATATGCATGACTGGGACATTGTGCTGTACACCAGAAATTGACACATTGTAACTGACTATACATCAATTAAAAATTTAAATTTAAAAAATAAGTTTTGAATGAATTTTAGGTCAGTTATTGTCCCTCTAAACACAGCTCATTATTTGAGCTCTCTGACCCTAATTCATTCTCCACTTCAATGTCCTGGTGGTCCTTCGATCTGACATGAAATTCCTGTTCATGTGGGGACAAGCCCGTGACTCAGTTTCTGCCAAGTTCCTTTATGAAAAAAAGCTATCAGCGCCTATCATACACAGTTTGATTTTGTTGGAAATAAAAAGGAGGAAGAGATTGCAGAGTCAATTGTCTGTGCAATTAACATGTTTGCAGTAGTGCACTGCCATTCAAGAACTTGTACCTTTCTTGAAATGTAATTACTAATATTTATATATGAGAAATGAGAAATAATGTGTGTGTGTGTTTTTTCTAGGTAAGGACATTTGTCTTAAAGATGGATTACCTTTAAGGCTCAAAAACATTTTTGTTGCAAGAGTAACATTTAGTTCAGCCAATTTCCACATTGTGTATAAAAAACTGGTAAAAGAAGACAGTTCAGGGGCAAGAGCCAGGCACGGACTGATAGACCAGAGCTGTAGCACTTGATGGGCTCACTGGGAGTAGAGGATGACACTTCCCAAGGAGCAGAAGGATGAAGACATTATACCACAGCCTGAGATGTAGCATAAGTTGACTCATTGTATCACTGACTGAGCTAGAGCAACCAGGATCAATGGACACAAGCTCCTTCTCACAGGAGGAGCTAATTCTACAACACTACCTGTTTTAAAGCTGTATCAGAGCTGGAGTGGAACCATCCCCCTTTACACACAGATTCCTGCTCTTCTGGGCAGGCAGGGTTTTCATAATTATGGTTTCTTATGGATATGGGTAAGAAAGGCTAGGTGTGCATGTACCTCTCTCTTGCTCACATTTCAGTGGCTCCTGATAACATTAATCCTAAACTGTAAAGACCTGGCATTTCTATCAGCGCACAAAGGACAGGGAGGAAAATGGAGCAACATTAGAACCAAGGTTTGATATTTTTCCAGAAATAAGTTGATACCATCTTCTGAAATAGATTGTGATAATGTTAAGATGCCTACTGTAATTTGCCAAAGCAACCACTAAAAATTAAGTCCAAGCTATATAGTTAAGATAATCGACAGAACAGTAAATTATTGAAGCAAAATATTAACTTAATAAGAAATTGAAAGCAAAGCAATTGAGAAGCTGAGAGGAACAACAAAGACACAAAACAAGTTGAAAACAAATACCGAAATGGTGGATGTAAATTCAACAATATAAATTAAATAAAAGGGCAGATATTTTTAGATTGGATTATAAAACCAAGACTTAGCTATATGATGTTTGCAAAATACACACCATAGATTCAGAAGCACAAGTGATTTGAAAGTAAAAAGGATGGCAAATATATATGTGTAGCCAAGAACATCCATAGAAGAGCTGGAATGGCTATATTAATATAAGATAAAATAGATTTTAATATAAGAAATATTACTATAGACAAAGAGCGATATTTCATACAGACAAAAGGATAAAAGGTATAAATGTTTATGCACTTAACAACTGAGCCCAAAATATCTGAAGCAAAAACTGACAGAACTGAAAGTAGAAATAGAAAATTCATCAATAATACCCAGTAAGTTTAATTCCCCACTCTAGTTTGTAAAATGGCTAGACACAAGTTAGCAAGGATATAGAGGACTAGAACATTACTAACCAAAGTGATAAGTTGTAAAAATGGATATGTTGAAACAATTCACCCAAAGACCATAGGATACAATTTTTAAAATTGTAAATGAAATGAACCTGAATGGACTACATGCTGGACCACAAAACAAGTCTGGATCAATTTTAAAAGATTAAAATTGCATAAAATATGTTTTACCAACCAAAATTAAAAATTTAAAAACCTCCTACAAAGGGAGATATAAAGTAAAATCTGTTATTCTACTTTGACTACCCCCACCCCAAACCTGTACTTGGGATTTCCCTAAAAAGTTATAAGCCAATTTTCTGAAATTGGCTCTTCATTTTGCCTTAAAAAAGTATTGTATGGAGAAGCTAAAAAGGCAGGTTGGATAGAAAAGAGAAGCAATTTTTTTGTATAGTAATGTGGAAAGAAAAGCTCAGTGGTATAGTTTTGAAATTTGAGGCTCCAAAGAATTTTGTATGGATGCTACTTACCTAAACTTTTGCACCCAGAATTGTTCTTCATGTGGCCTTTGCCTCTTTGCAAGAGTCTAAATTCTGCAGGGAACATTAACATATACAGTAAGTTTTTTTATTGGAAAGACTATAGATTAAGGAGACAAGTTTGTCTCTAATTAGCGGTAGATGTCTCCTTGACTTTGTATGGAAAGTTAGGAACCCAAACTATTTTTCTAAAAATCTAATATATATCAAAAACTACTTCCAAGGTTTTTGTTTCATTATTATTTAATGTAAATGACTATACTGAAATTGAAAATTTGGAAGCTGTTAGACGTTGAGTATTTGCAAATATTAAAAAATAAAATATGTACGTGTAAGGAAAAATTGAGTTCTTGCTTATCCCTGTAACCATAATGATCACTCTTAAACTCTGAAAACTAATCAGTGGAGTTTTCCTGTAGTTACTGGGGGATGACGCTGTGCTACAGACCCAAATCAGTACACCAAGGTGGACCAGGCTGTTAGCAATTTAGAGCAAACATGACTCAGGGCTGTGACCCTGACACCTGGATTGGGATCGGCAGCATGG
This sequence comes from Vicugna pacos, assembly GCF_048564905.1. Lineage (NCBI taxonomy): Eukaryota > Metazoa > Chordata > Mammalia > Artiodactyla > Camelidae > Vicugna > Vicugna pacos. The sequence continues at coordinate 43,668,223 of NC_133000.1, forward strand.
CTGGTCACATGGCAGGTATGTAACCAGCTCCTTTTAAGAAATTTGAACCCAAGACTAAAGGGGCACCCTGGGCAAGGACAGCTCACCCAAGTCCTTGATGTTTGATGGTGGAGAAAAATATACATCTGTGGAGGAAGAACGAGAAAATCTGTGTTTGAATACTTCAGTGTGTGCCTATATATCTTTTTCTGGATGTTCCTATACTGTACCCTTTTTAAAAATATTAGTCATGTGTATAACTTTGTTCTGAGTCTCCTAAATCCTTAGGAGCTAGCGTGGCCATGGGACCACTGAGACAGCAAATTTCATAATTTTATGAATTGTTTATTATAATTAAAGTATACAGTAAAACTATATATAAACTGCATACAATCATTCATAATTATTTTTTTCTTTCAACACCATTCAAATACTCATATGACGTACTTAGAGTAGACAAATTCACAGATGCAGAAAGTAGGATGGTGGTTGCCAGGGGTTGAGGAAAGGGGGCCATAGGGACTTGTTGTATAATGGATACAGAAGTCCAGTTTTGCAAGGTGAAAAAATTTCTAGGATGTTCACTGGCAATGATTGCACAACAATGTGAATGTACTTAATGCCACTGAACTGTATGCTGAAAAATGGTTACGGTGGTAAATTTCATGTTATTTACACTTCATCACAATGTAAAACAAAATTTATAATTTAAAAACTAACAATATTTTAATATCATAATGCTTAAAATTGGTTAGTCACTCAATAGATATCTTTTCTTCCCTGTGTTAATCACTTTTACCTTAATTGCAAACACTACCTAGCTAAGATCCTGTACATTAACTAATGTGTTTGAACAAGTCAAAAGTTTTCAAGATATAATTCACCCCTTCTCATTCCTACCCTGTCTCTCCTATTTCAGGCCTACATCTTCTTCCTGAGAATACTTTCTAACTGCCCATTACAACGAGACCAGAGGGGTCTGCTTAAAGTTCACGTCCCTTTCTTTTTTAAATATCTCCTTTGACTCCTCAAAGCCAATTATGATAAATTCCAATCCCCATAGTCTAATCTTCAACTACCTTTATTATCTGGCCTCAAGTCACTATCTTTTACCTTCTGCAAAATATTACATACCCAGTTCTGAGCTTCTCACTCTTACCCAAGCGCACCGTTCTCTCTGACACCTCCAAGACTTCCTCTGAATCTGTAGAGAATTACTTTTCCCCCCTACTTAATGATGTGAGTGAATGTAATATTTGACAGAGTCCATTTAATGTTCAAAATCTGCTTCAATTGTCACCTCCTCTGTGAAGTCCTCCCCACACTAGATTCCTCCAGAATTAGCACAGATTTGCACACTATCTTCCCAAATCTCCTGGTCTCTTCCTCCTTTACAGTACTGTAAGAGCTGCATAATTATTCTAAGTTTACTTCTTGCTCCTTAAAAAAGGAGGATTATACTTTTCCACCGGGTTGATGTCAGTGTTGGCCATATTATTTGGTCTGGACAGTGAAATCTAAGTGGAATTGATGCATCCCTTACAAGCACAAAATTTAAAGTCAAAAATATTCCACAGAGAGGCTGTTCCTTTAGCTCCAGTTGCATAGTGAAAATGGCACAAAGGAAAACCACAGCCCGACTATGATGACAACTTCAGTTGTTATAAACCACTATAATTGGGGGGCCATATGTTATGACCCAGATTATCCTTACTGATACACATCCTACCAATGTTCTGTTTTATTAGCAGCTGGCTTTTCACACTAAACCATGAGGTTCAGAGTATCAGAAACTGCTCTTTATTTTTGTGATTTCAATACCTAGCACTTTGTTCAGTGCCTAGCAGTTTGTTCATAGATATTAAATACATTTTAAGTATGAACAGATGAATAGATGAAAGAAGAGATAAAGCTTTAGAGCGAATTCAGGCGTTACTGTTCTGCTCAATTATAGAATTATTTTTCACTACATCAGAAATGTTACTTACTCAGTATTCATATATATGTGTTTTCATCAACTGGTTTGTTGGGTTAATGATTTGGTCATCCCTTGAAGAGACAGTGATTTAACCTAATAGAGATCAAAGCTACTGATGTTGCCTGAATCTAGATTAGGTAAGACTCGCACCCTTCTAGTGTGTGTTTCACCATTTTGTTTATGGAGTGTGAAATATATAGCCTTGTGCTGTTTCTGCACCCTTCAGCCATGCATAGCCAACAATATACCGTACGCCCCATTTCTGCTAACCTTGGTAAATTAGCAGAGGTATTTGGGTAATCAGGCAGTTGAGTGTTTGTGTAGTTTATCACTTTTTATGAAAAGGAAAATGTGTTAAGGAGGATTAAACAGAAGAATAACTATCAGTGGCTTACATTTGGAATACTGCTGTAATAAAAAGAAAAAAGAAAAGTAATGTCAATTATTTTAATAAAAATATTGAATTTCTTTATGAAGGTGATATGACAAAAGTAAAATTGCACAGTTTATTTTTTTTGCCACTGAGAGAGAAGAGAAATATTTGTTTTTTCCTTTTGTCGTTTATGTTTGAGAACACTAGTCGACCTTTAATTCCATGTGACTAGCCCCCTGTATTTTTTTAGCTAAGATTGCAGTCCTTAGAGAACAATGTTGACAGCTTTCAGCAGACAAAGAATCATTATAATCAGTGCTGAAGATATGAAATCACAATGAGAAAGAATTTATGTTTACAGTGGCAAGGACCACACACTGTGATAGTTTGCATTAGAAACTCAGCAGGTGTGGTATGCAAAACTGAATCGCAGTCGAGGATTTGAAGACCTTATGATATGAAAAGGTCATTTTTGTTCAAGTGCCTGTCTTCTGTGTTAACATGAAAATAAAATATTCCTGTCAAACCCAGCAGAAAATAGCAAATTGTGTATACATGAGCTCAAAGTTTTCATAGCGTTTGTGCACAATTCCATCAAGTATTTACCTTAATGTTAACATCATTTGAGTGCTAGATACAAAAGAAGTTGATTAAAAGCATTATAGATGACATTACATATGTTCAGGAAAAAAAAGAGTAGATTGTAAAAGGCAGATCTTAAACTATATAAGAAAACAAAATTACTCAAATGTTTTTTAGTTGTTAAGGGGTGGACTGAGCTGTAGAGAAGAGGTGAGACAGAGAATAAAAGAGAGGGTAAAACCATTATGTTTAAGTGATGACAATTCTCTGTAACCTTTAGGGTGTACTGGATGTAATGGCATCATTGAAATTCTACTCTTCATTTGTGGCATAAGGAAGGAAGGTTAGATTAGTTGTCTTTTAAAAAATCATCAAGAAGGTGAATTTTCATTCTTAGAATCTCCTCATTTATCTCTGTTTTGAATCTGTTCGATATCTTAGTAACATTTCTCTTCCCTGCCTTTTACTCATTTGTTCTTCATCAATGATTTATAAAACACCTGTTATACTCAGGCACTAGAGGCTCCTGGAGGTAAAGAACTTGATCTCTCGTTTTGAGGAATTGGCAGACTAAATAAAGGGATGACCACATATCAACCTAAACACAGCGATGTCATTAAAGGCACAGGAGCCACAAAGAAGAAATCACCTAACTCTGCCAGAGCCAGCGAGGATTCACAAAGGTGCTGGCATATGAGTGGAGGTTTTTTTTCCCTCTGGGGATTTGCTCCCCAGGTAAAGAAATGGTTCATTTACAGCAGAGAGAGCATCACATAAAATGCATAGAGAAAGTTTATGGAAACTGCCTTTCAGATTCCTTGGGAAACAGCAATATGGAAACAAGAGTAGATAAAATCCAGATGACTGTATTCTGAGAATTTGGGTTTTGTTCTGTTCAATGAAGAACAATTATAGGGTATTAAGCAAGGAGGCAATAGTGACAGGTTTATCATTTTTAAGAATTTGAAAGTTTTCAGAAGGAACTAAAAATTGCAGGTAAAAAGGACACCTCATACTCTCATTTTCTCCACCGTTAACATTTTCAGTCTTGAAAGTACTTCAAAAATATTCCTTTCAAAGTTGAATTGCCAAACAACAGCTTAAAAGTATTATTGTGCTTTCAGTGATATATCCTGCATAATACAATCCCAGCCAAGATAAAACTAATAGTGGAATTTCTAGAGCAGGTAGGTAGCTAGACATGAGCAGAGAAAGGGGGACATGGGCCAAATGGCAGGAAACCATACATCTTGTGAACAACTGGGGTCTTTGGATAGACCAAGAGGAACTTCCAGACTGATAAGAAATCACACATTCTGGGTTGACAGGTGTCCTGGAGGCAAAGAAAGCTGAGACAAGACAGGAATCTCCACCATCAGAATGTAATCTTTCGCTTATGATACCCCATCCAAATGTAACCTTTTGCTCATTATGATCTCATCTAACATCCCTGATCAGACTAAATAAGGACAAAAAAATCCCTCCTTCCCCACCGCAGGAAGATAGAGCTGGGATGAAGATCAGGAAAAACGACCCCAAACCCCTCCCTGCCAATGAATATCCTGCCCGTTTATTTTTGCACCCATATAACAAGCTTGCCGAAGAAACTCAGGGCAGCCACCCAAAGGATTTTCCCACTCTTTCCTTGAGAGCATATTATCTACCCCTGAATAAATCCTTACTTTGCTTTCTTTACCTCTGTGTCTCATTTCTGAATTCTTTCTGCGGTGAGACAAGAACCGTCTCAGTGACAACACTAGTAACGGTTTTTTAGGAAAGTTGTTAATTTTCAGGTAACTAATGTCTTAAAAACACCAGCAGTGGGTAGCTTGGATTATCTATAAGATGCTTAACACTTCAGTCTTGTTAGGAAGCTGAAGATGCAAAGGGGGAGGATGGCCTTGGATTATTTATATTTGCCATATAAATTACCACAAACTTAATGGCTAAGAGTACCTTAAATTTAACGTCTTCTCTAGGTCAGATTTTTCAACACAGATTCACCCCCACTAAAGTCAAGGTATCAGCAATGCTTCTTCCCTTTCTGAAGGCTCTAGGGAGGATCCAATTCCTTGCTCATTCTATTGTTGGCAGAATTTTGTTCCATTCATACAGGCCCCTACATTTCAGATCCAGCAGGTCAATGTGGTCACAAGTCAAGCCTTTCTCCCGCTGCTGTCTCTCACACTCTGACCACAGCTGGAAAAGGTTTTCCACTTTTAAGCATTCATGTGACTAGGTTGGGTTTACCTGGGTAATTTGTACTAACCTTCTCCACCTCAAGGTCTCTGAGCTTAATCACATTTTTTCCATATAAGGGAACATATTCACAGGTTCCGGACATAAGAACATCTTTGGAGGCAGGTATGAGTGTGGAGGGGACATGGGAAGGGCAGGAGATTTTGTTCACTAGACGCATCTTTTTGCTCTGATGAACATTATTGGGTAAATTGGCAAGCATATAGGCAGTTTTACATTTTTAAGCAAGCACCACCGATACTGTGTGACTTTGGTCAAATAAATAGCCTTCTGAGGGAGACACCAAGATGACTTGGTCTTTGAAAGGGACAGGAGAGTACCAGAGATCAGTTTTGCCTTATGCCCATATTTTTGCAGTCTGAGTGCAAGCAGTATGAGCTAAGCTGTTTCTTGACACTAACTGCTTGCTTCTATTGTTTTTAGAATTTTGGGGATTCATAGAACTCAACATTTATACAATCAATTCTGTTGTTGAAAGGTAAGAATAACTATAATCACTCATTCTTGTCTCCTATGCTTAGATTTCAATTAAAAATTTATATCTCAATTAGCGTATTTATATAACAAACTTGGTACCCAAAATTTCTGCAAAAAAAAAAGTGTATTAAATCTAGGGAAAAGTTTTGGTTGTTTTCTTTTATTTAACGTTGTATCTTTACTAGAGAATAGTAACTCTCAAGGTAGGTAGTCTTTGTTTTTTACAATTTGCATTAGCTATTTACACTGGAAATTCATTTACAGGCAAGAACAGTTTCACTAATCCCAACTTCCAGTGTATTTTGCCTACTGAAATAGAAATCAGGTCAAAAACCCCAGAAGAATAAAGTAATTAACCTGAATATCACATTGAATCAGTTTTGCTAATACAGGTGCCCTGTAAATAATGCATGATTTCTTTAAAGAGATCAAACTAACAGTGAATAAAGTAGAATATTTCCCATTTATAGACATGTAGCTTGGTAGCTCTGTGTGTTTGCATGTGAGGTGTGTGAGTGTGTGTGTGTGTGTGGGGGGGTGTCTGTACGGCAAAAGTCATAAAAATTTATATACTGAAAAATACTATAAATGTCTAATTTCTGGACTTGAAGAGACTTCCTCATAATTGCTTCAAATCATTAACAAAGAGAAATTGAATAAAACATCTAATGCTATAAAAGTAACTCACTATTCACCAGGAAAAGATAAATGATTGGACAATTGGCCTTACACATTCTAATTTGTATCTTAATTTCTGCTTAAGTATAATAATATACACATTGTTCAGCAATTTTGTAAATGTGTTGATTATATGCGTTGCCAATTTTGGTTTTTAAATATAAGAGATTTTATTCTGAAAATAATAATTTCATAAACCATATTAGAATCACAGAAAAATAGAGCAAAAGAGTAAATATCAAAAAGACAAAATTATTTAATTGATGTTCTACAATTAATAAACAACTGATTGATATGAAATTTTTAGAATTCCAACCCTATATTTTTCCACTATATCATAAAATTATAAACCAAAAACAGAGTACAGAAACTATAACCACACCTCTTGTGTAACTAGTAATTAAGCTAATTTAGAAAATGTATTTTCTTTCTGAAGAGTCAACTTTTTTGACACTTTTTTTTGCTAGCATGATTTCATTGAAATTTTGACTATAGTATAAGTTTTTACAAATTTTGCTCTCCTGTTAACTCACTCTGATGGAAATCATAAAGAATTGTAAAGTCACAAGTTTTTTTAAAGAAGAAAGAGTAGAGGGGATTTCCAGTCAAGATGGCAGAATGGTAGGACCACGAGCTCACCTCTCCTCACGACCACAACAAAAACACAACTGAAGGCTAAACAATCATCAAAAAAAGACTGCATTGTAGCAGAAAAAATCTTCTGCAACTGGAAACATAAAGAAGGAACCACAGCAAGATGGCAGGAGAGGCGTGCTCACAATATAATTGGCCCCATACCCCCCAGGAGAATGACCCACAAGCTTAAGAATAGTTAAGTAGCAGAGGCCCTCCCACAGGAGTAAGAGTTCTAAGTCCCATGGCAGGCTCCCCAGTTCTGGCCCCAGCATTGGGAAGAGAAGGAGACCCCAGGACATCTGGGTTTGAAGGCCAGCAGGGCTTGGTGCCTGGAGCTCCACGGGGCTGGGGGAAAAGGAGATTCCATTCACTTGAGACACATACATGGAAACTCACATGCACCTGGTCCAAGGGCAGAGGCATTGATTTCATAGGAAACTGAGCCAGACCTGCCTGCTGGATTTGGAGGGTCTTCTGGGGATGTGGGGGATGGCTGTGGCTCACTCAGGGGACATAAAAGCTGGTGGCAGACATTCCAGGAGTGTTCATATACTTGAGCTTTCCTGGAGGCTGACATCTTGCCTGGATCATTAGCATCAAGACCTAGCCCCACACAACAGCCTGTAGGGAAGCCTGAGGCCAAACAACATATGGGGTTGGAACACAGCCACACCCATCAGCAGACTTCCTAAGCCACTAAGGCCTCTAGATACAGCCCTACACACCAGAGGTCCAGGACCAAGCTTCACCCAGCAGTGGGCAGGCACCAGCTCCTCCTGCCAGGAAACCTGCATAAGCCTCTAGTCCAGCCTCATCCACCAGAGGGCAGATACTAGCAATAAGAAAACAATAATCCCACAGCCTGGGGAAGGAATCCACAAGCACATAGAAAGATAGATGATATGAGGTGGCAAGAGAATATGTCTCAGGCCAAGCCACAAGGTAAAATCCCAGAAGAAGAAATAAGTAATGAGGAGATAAGCAATTTATCTGAGAAAGGTTTTTAAGTAATGATGGTGAAGATGTTCAGAGAACTCAGGAGACATATAGATGCACAGAGTGAAGTCTTTAGCTAACAGTTGGAAAATCTAAAGAATACCCAAACAGAGTTGAAGAATAAAGTCACTGAAATGAATAATACACTAGAAAGAACCAAGAATAGACTAAATGAGGCAGAAGAACGGATCAGTGAGCTAGAAGACAGATTAGTGGAAATCACTACTTCAGAACAGAAACAGAAAAAGAATTAAAAAAAGAATGAGGATAGTTTAAGTGAACTCTGGGACAACATGAAGTGCTCTAATATTCACATTATGGGGGGGTCCCAGAAAGAGAAGAGAGAGAGAAAGGGCCTGAGAAAATTTTTGGAGAGATAATCACTGAAAACTTCCCCAACTTGGGAAAGGAAACAGTTACCTAAGTCCAGGAAGCACAGAGTACCACACAGGATCAACACAAAGAGGAACACACCAAGGCACATAGTCATCAAATTGACACAATTAAGGATAAGGAGAAAATATTAAAATTAGCAAGAGAAAAGCAACAAATACAACAAGAGAATTCCCATAAGGTTATCAGCTGATTTTTTAGCACAAACTCTATAGGTCAGAAGGGAGTGGCATGATATATTTGAAGTGATGAAAGAGGAAAACTTACAACCAAGAATACTCTATCCAGCAAGGCTCTCATTCAGACTTGATGGAGACATCAAAAGCTTCACAGATAAACAAAAAATAGAAGATTTCAACACCATCAAACCAGCTTTACAACAAATGTTAAAGGACCTTCTCTAGTCATCAAACCATAAGAAAAGAGACCAAAAAGAAGAAAGAGAAAAAGAAAGACTTACAAAAGATTGCTTTCGCTGTTCGGGGTCTTTTATGGTTCTTTATAAATTTTGGAATTGTTTGTTCTAGTTCTGCGAGGCATGTTGTGAGTATTTTGGTGGGGGCTGCATTGGATCTGTGGATTGCTTTGGGTAGTGTGGCCATTTTGATCATGTTGATTCTTTCAGTCCAAGAGCACAAGAACTCTTTCTGTTTGTGTCATTTCAGTTTTCGGAGTATAGGTAACTTCCTTGCTTAAGTTTATTTCTATGAGTTTTGCTATTTTTGATGTAATGGAAATATTTATGCCAGTTATAAATTCTGGTTTTTGAAGTGAAAAAAAAAGTGAATGAAGGGTTGCAAAGGGCAAAGTATCCTTCTTTCTTACAGGTGAGTTGTATTCCATTTTATATATACATTTTATATATGTTATATATATATATAATATATATGTATGTATGCTGTATTTTCATTATCTATTCAACTGTTGATGTGCACTTAGGATGCTTCCATATCTTGGCAATTATAAATAATGTTGTAATTATAGCAAAGTGTATGTATTTTTTTAATTAATTTTTATTTTGAGGTTGGCTTTATTCCTTTGATAACTATGTAAGTTTGAAAAGCTAAAGCTCTAAATGTTCTTAGAAACAATGAACAGTACATATAGGTAAATTTAAAAATATATGTGCAGTGAAAAAAAAAATGAGTTATCAAGCCATGAAAGACATGGAAGAAACTTAAAAGACGTATTACTAAATGAAAGAAGCCAATCTGAAAAGGCTACAAACTGTATGATTCCAACCAAATGACATTCTGGAAAAGGCACAGCTACAGAAACAATGAAAAGATAGTGGTTTCCAGGCGTCTGGGGAGAGGGAGGGATGGATGAGTAGATGAAGCACAAGGGACTTTTAAGGCAATGAAATTATTCTGTATGATACTGTAGTGGTGGCTACATGTCATTATACATTTGTCAAAGCCCATAGAATGTACAACATCAAGGGTGAATCCTAATTACATTACCTAATTACAACTATGGACTTTGGTTGATAATAACGTGCCCATGTTGGTTCATCAATTGTACCAAATACACCACACTGATGAGGGATGCTGAGAGTAGAGGAGTATATGTTCGTGGATAGGGAGGGCTGTGTGGGAACTCTGTGTTTTCTGCTAATTCTGCTGTAAACCTGAAACTGCTCTAAAAAATAAAGTCCATTAAAAAAAAAACAAGAAATAGTAGAAAATTTAGTTACAGTTTGCTCATATTTCATGATCTTATTGTTAATTGACTAAGGTAATTACATTACTGCTATTAAGAGAAAAAAATGTACTTTGCTGGTTTTTTGGTCCTAGGTTATGAGCTCATGTGTATTTACTTGTGTTATATTCAATACCACTTCCATTTTGTATCACTTGAATGATCCTTATCATACATGGCAATCTCTAGTAGTAACAGTTACTTTAATTCATTCTACTGGGACTCAAGTGCCTTGAAGAATTAATGCACTTCTATCTTGGCTCACAAACTGACTGACCAGGCAAATGACAATTTTAACAAACATTTGCAAGACATCAAGTCAATTTATTACCAAGGAAATAATTTTAGACTGCCTTATTTTCTTTTTGCCGTTTCCCCCCAGATATTTTATGATTCAGAAGTAGAAAAATTGGAGGTGAAACTTGAAAAGGAAAATAAAAAAGAAAAGGAAGAAAAGGGGAGAATTTTAAATGGCCATGTTGATACATACAAACAAAAAAGCTGGGAATGGTGAGAAGACGGTGGAGAAGACAATATGACTCAATACAGGAAAGAAAGATCAGCCAAACGTACAAGAGCTGGAAAGTATCAGAAAATATTGCAAGGAGTATTTCTGAAGGTTGTAAATTAAATCCTTTAATTTTTTTAAAGTGTGGCAAGTATGCATTGGATTTTATGTAGTTAGAAGCTTTCCTAACCATCCCCCATTTCCCTGATCCGTTATCTTTCTTAAGACCCTCAGTGAAACAAACTTGTGGATTCTAATAGCACAATGGACCCTTTTGTTCCTAGTTTATACACATGATTCTGCCACCAATGTTGAGTAATGAGCTCAATATTTTGGCTGTATTTGTCCTTGGAGCTATAACTTAATTAGTCATTATATAAATAGCAATAACAACAAATAAGAGAAAGAGCATTTTTTTGTGTGTGTAAGAAAATTACGCTGAGTGCTCTGGACTTATCCCAATAAAGTTGTTTCCTAAAATAATTGCACTTGAATTAGGTGTAGACAAGCTAATTGTAAAAAATTGGAAGTTACGGTAAATCTTCTAATTACAGTGCTCTGGAGGTGTACTTAAGCTATTGCTCCACTTGAAAGAAATGGAAACTGAAAATCTATGGTGATATATTACAGGGACTTTTAGGCATGAAAAATGACAAGGAAGTCCAATCAGCAGACTTATACAAAAATAAAATACATTGGCCCTAGAATGATGAGAGGCAAAAGGATTAACACTTATGTTTTTTTAATTCAAATAAAATGTATAAGTTGTTATGCACGTCTTTTATGATTTTCTGCTATAATCAAAAGTGTGGATGAAAGACCCTGTACTGGTTCAATACTGGTTCTAATGGTGTCCAACAAGCCATTAAAGAGTGTCTTCTAGTACTATTATTAGTGTTGTTATTGTCATTGTTGTGGTTATTATTTGGTTGTTAGGTAAATGGGAGACTTTTCAAAGACTGAGCCAAGTAGACACCAACATTCCAGGGATGTATATATTTTTAGTATTTTCATAAATGACCCCTCCATTCTTAACAGCAAAAAAATCATAAAGATAAATTTCTATTCCTGTAATCTGAGTGTAACCATGGACCAACACCGCTGCCATCACCTGGGAGTCAGGATCAAGTCCAGACCTACTGAAACAAAATCTGCATTTTAAAAAGACCCCCAGGTGATTTGCCCTCAATTAAAGTTTGAAAAGTACTGGCCTAGAGTTTTCTGAGTGAGCATAAACAACTTACAGCATTTTGGTTAGAAAAGGCCAATTTTGAGAAGATTCGAAGGCAATATTGGGATAATGAACCTATGAAAACATAATTAATGCATATTGTATAAATTGTATGAGATTGTGGTGGATGCAATTCTAAGGAAAAAGGTTAACTCTAAGGAAATGGATGATTTGCAGACTTGTCTCTGAGCTTAATATATAACTCTGAAGATCCTAATCAAGAGTCGATAATGATATGAAATTATTAGCAATTTTCTTGCTTTTTGGAATATTGATTTGAATATACAGTTAGTCATGACATGCTAGAAACATATTTCTTTGTTGTAGTAGTAGAAGTACAGTTGCAATATTTATTTGCAAAAACAGAAACACTAATATTTAAAGCCATTGTTTGCCTTTGTCTCCTGCTGGTGACTGTTTTCCTTAAAAGCACTACAAAAGACATTTTGAACAGATGGTGGCTGGTTTTCTCTATCCTGCACCCCCTCACAACTGCCACAGAGTCTCACCATTCATTAATCTTCTATAGACTTCCAGGAGCACAGCAACTAAATTACACACATACACAAACTGAGGCCAGCATTTCTGTCAGGCTTAAAATTAAACTGAAGAGCACTGTGCCAAGTCTTTTAACCAAACTTCACTATAAAACAGTTAGAAAAATAAACATTTAACTTGGAGGCTGATCTGGGAATGTCCAGTCTTAAATGGGAAATTCTGGCTGGTCATTACCTCTTAGACATTCTCTCCAGTGTGTATCAGAAATTTTAGAGTGGAATTAAACCCTCAGAACATCTGGTTTGAATTCACCTTGACTCATAACGGTTTTAAAAGAGAGCTATTTCTTTCATCTTTGCAATAAGGAAAAGAACCAAAATATTGCAAACAGCAATGTTTCCACCAAAATTATCACCTGCTGTGATATCACCTGCATATAAAATAATACTACATATTCTTAAATTACTCTTGGAACATGTTGTCCTGACTACATGTTTTCAAATAAATGAAGTGGTTTATCAAATATGTAAAACACTCTCCATATTTTAAATATATATACTTACCTTATAAGGGTAAATAATTTGCATTTTCCAGGTATCTTTGTTTTTGGTAATTTTAAAATTGATATAGCTTCGAATTTAAATAAAGGTGCAAGAATAGTACAGAGTTTTTGCCTTCTTTACCCAGATTCACCAAATTGTTTACATTTTACCCCAATTGCTTTCTTACTACTTTTCTGTATATTTTGACAGACACATTTTATATTTTAATACTGTTTGATTAACTTGCAATCTTGTGACCTATATCCCTAAATTCTCTTATGTATATTTCCTAAGACCAAAGACTTTTTTCTTACGTGATTATAGTACAATTTTCAAAAGGAGGAAATATAACATTGATACAATGCTATGCCTAAAATTTACTCCATATTAACTTCTAATGTCATCAACTTGTCCAAATAATGTTCTTTAGAGCTATTTTTTCTCCTGATTTAAGGTCAGATTCAGCATCTCTCACTGCATTTAGTTGTCATGTCTCTGGTTTCATTCACTCTGAAAGAATTCCTCAGTTGTACCTCAACTGTCCTTACCTTCACGTCTTTGAAGATTGCAGGCAGTTATTTCATAGGACACTCCTCAATTTGAGTTTGTATAATAATTCCTCATGACTAGATTCAGGTTATGAATTTGGGGGGCAGAAATACCACATAAGAGACAAGTGTCCTTTTCATGATGTCATATCCAGAGGCATATGATACTGATTTTTCCTGGTCGTGATGACGCACAATTTGATCATTTGGTTAAGGTGGTGTCCACCATTTCTTCACTGAAAATTTACCATTTTTCCCTTGGTAATTAATCTCAGGCACCTTTTGAAATACATTTAAATGTCATTGAAAATATTGGAAAAATTACCATCATACTTACAAAATACCAATTTTTGATATTTATAATGTCTAGATTATCAGCTTTTTGTTTTTACAAAAAATTATGCTTACTCACACCAGGATATAAAAAATTAAGTGCTATATTTGTCAACATCTTCTTGGCTGTGAAATTTTTTTTTTGAAGTCAAATGACAAACTACCAAAGAGAAGAAATAGCTTGATAGCAAATAAAAGTTTCTTTCATATCATTTTATATTTTGATATCACTTCTACAAAACCATAATACTTTTGATTTATGGTAAAAGGAAATAAATGAATCCAAATTAGAAAGGAAGAAGCAAAACTGTCACTGTTTACAAATGACATGATACCATACATAGAAAAACCTAAAGATGCCACCGGAAATAAACTGCTAGAAAGCTTTTACAACATTATACATATTTTTAAAGGTTACTTGTAGAAACCATGAGTACATTTGAAGCTAAAGAAATGGTGAGTGTTGTCTCAAACCTAAGCTGTGTTTATAATTTGATTTTACTCTGCCTGGCTATATTTAAGAGAACTAGTGGAGTAAGCCCAAAGAAATCTACTAAGATGAGGAACTGAGTAGGTTGTTTTCAAGAAAGAAATCTTAAATTAGAGAGGAAGTGGCTGTGATACAGCACAATATCAGCCCAGAGATTGAACAGATTTGTGCATCTGTTTCAGGGGAGGATGCTCAGAAAAGAATGGGTGAAAACTGAGAGAGCTATTTCATAGAAACCTTTGAGACACTGAGAACTTAAGTACCTGAATAGTACTTATACCAGCAAAAAATGAAAATGAAAACCTTTGCACAGGTTTGAGTGCTTCTGCAATGGGTTGTGGACAACCAAGGAGCAGACTGTCATTAGCACTCTGGTGGTACCTTAACAAAAGATGCCTTAACAGAGTGCTTCAGTGTTCTCAGCACTGGTTATCTCTACTTATTTTGTCTGTAAAGATTTTGTCACAACCACATGGTAGGCACTACTCTGGGCACCAAAGTTGCAGCATTGAATAAAACTTCTAAGAAGAGATATTAAGTTTTGATTATTTGCTGCACATTTTGTAATGACCCATGCTAAAAGCTGATTGTGCATTTTTGAATAAATGGTATATGAACACAACCCAACGGACAGTGTCTTTGGCTATAAATTGATGAAGTAGGAAGTTGGCCATATCAAATGTAAATTGTGAAAATCTATAACCTAAAGACATTTGAGATTTCCTGAAAGCATATATATCATATACAGATAGCTATTGATATAAAAATGGGTCAGGTTTCATGCCTACCCATGTGGCAAAAGGTCATCTCTGAAATTCTGAAACTAGAAATAAAACTGCAAAAAATATAAATTGATATTTCTATGAGCTTCCCACTTACATATTATGTTGCTCTGTTTTTAGCCAAAGAACTCAAGTTCAACAGTTATAGTATGCAGTAGATAAATGTCACTCAGTGTAGAGCTTCCTTTTGCTGCTGTAAAAAGTTGCCGCAAACTTAGTGGCTCAAACCAGTGCAAACGTTTGATATGACTGTCCTAGGGGACATAAGTCTGACATGGGTCTCACTGGGCTAAAATCAAGTTGTGGGTAGGGCTGTGTTCCTTTCTGGAGGCTCTAGGGAACAATCTGCTTTATTGTCCAGGTTCTAGAAGCCACCTACTTTCTTTCACTTGTGATCCCCTTTCATCTTCCAAGTTATCGATAGCTTGTTAAGTCTTTCCAAGTTAAACCCACTGCATCATTCTTAACACTCTTCTGCCTCCTCTTCCACATTTAAGGGCCCTTGTGATTATATTGGGCCCACGTGGACAACCCAGAGTAATCTCCCTACTTTAAAGTACAGTGACTAGTAATCTTAATTTTATTGGCTACTTAAATTCTTCTTTTTGCCATGAAGCCTAACAAATGCTCAGGTTCTGGGGATTAGAACCAAACCATCTTTGTCTTGGGAAGATGGGGAGTTATTACTCTGCCTTATCACACATTTGTTGCTTAGTTGGCATAGAGAGGGTACCAATTTGCTAGGAGATTTAGGTTGGAAGTTTCATTCTGCCATTTAAAAAATCAAATTTCCTCTTGTCATTTTTTTTTAAATTATTTGCATACTTAATGGCAACATTGTAAAGTTTTATATTGTTTGTGAAGTTTCTTTCAGATATTTCTACAGAATCTTTTCCTTGGGATAAAATAAAGCAAAGCCCATGGGATTTTTTTGCTTATTGCAACAGAAAATATTACGATAATGCTTTAATAAATCTCAATTAAACTACAGATTCATAAATGATGTACAAGTTCTTAGACCATTTGAGCTGCTATCACAGCTCAGTGGGTAGCCCATAACAATAGAAATTTATTTTTCATAGGTCTGGGGCCTGGGAAGTCCAAGATCAAGGTGCTGGCGGATTTGGTGTGTGGTGAGGGTTCACTTCTGGTTCACAGACAGTCCTTTTGGCTTTGTCCTCATATGACGGAAGGGACAAGGGAGATTTCTGAGGCCTCTTTTGTAAATCCCTGACCCCATACCTGAAGGGCTACATCCCAATGGCCTCCTCGCCTCCCAAAGGCACCACTCCCAAACACCACAATTTGGAGGCTAGGTTTCAACATACGAATTTTAGGTGGAATAAACATTCAGTCTGTAGCAATAAACCATATTAAATTTTTTTAAAACTATCATGTTCTTAAGATATTTGTAGTTAAGATGTGAGTTTGGATACCAAATCCCTCAGGGTCAACATAAAATTGAGCAAAACTTTAACTAGTAAGTCTACAACCATCCCAATATTCATTCAAATTCTTAGAAGCTGGAAGATGGGGCAAGGGAGGAAGTTTATGATCTCTTGGTCACTGAGGCTCCTGCCTCCAGCTTCAGCTGAAGAAATGTCATTTGGAAATTGTTTCCCCCATTCGGCCATTTTTTATTATTTATGCATATGCATGTATTTACAGAAAAACAGAAACAAAAAAAATCTTAAAAAAAACCCTCTATACATCATATATATGCATATATTTACATAAACACTTTACTGAAGATTGTAAAAGGAGGATTAGTTAATATATACAAATAATTTATATTATATATATAAAATCTATCTGAGCTCTTGGTTTATAGCATGAAATCAACCACTACTTTTAAATTAATTTAAATTCTAAAAGGTCATTAAACTGATTACTAATTTGATTTTTAGTTGATAAGAAGATAGTGTGTTAGAATGACTGCCTTTGAAGCAAGATAGACCTGGTCTGACATCCTGATTCTGACTCTTACAGTTCCATAATTATGCTGACCCTTCCTGATTTCCAGTGTCCAGCTGCCCATCCAGAAACCCAGGCCCCACTCATGATATGGCCATTAATAGACAGACATGCAGTAGGCTGGCATGGGGGTACTGATAGGCACTGGAGCCTTCATCTCTACAGGGTCTGATTGATGAGAGTAATCTGGAGTAATTTTTTTCTCATCTGCAAAACTGTCACTGAGTCCAAACTCATACCGCTTGCCACACAACAGGCCAATAAACTGAGACACGAGTTGTTGGGGTAAGAAAGAGCGACTTTATTTGGAAAGCCAGCAGATGGAGAAGACGGGTGACTAATGTCCTAGAGAGCCATCTTATCCAAGTCAGAATTCAGGCTCTTTTTATATTAAAAAGGGGAAAAGGTATGGTTGGTTGTTGCAGACTTCCTGTACCTATCCATAAAGATCAGATCATGATATTCCTGTAAACCTCCAACAGAACAAATGTTATGCTCTGTTCTGCAATTTTTGATGTCTAAATGAATGGAAGAGTGCTATACCCCTAAAGGCCAGAGTCTTGAAAAAGGGCTCTCCTGTATATTTCAGGCAACATTCTTTTACAAAAGGTGCAGAACCAGCATGATTAAGCAAAGGAAACAGAGCACAGGATTAGAGCTACAGGAACAGATCCAATATGGAGTTAGATTTGTTCTTTCTTGTTACAAAATGGGAATACTAAATCTGTAATGGTTTCTTGAGGAGTCAATGAAATGGCACCTGGAAGTTGACTAGCAAACATATAATTCATGCTCTAAAGTCTCTCTCTTCTTTGTCAAAGCTTGTGGGTATTGTTTTTGGTAATTGTTTGCAAATAACCCCATTACATTGTTTTTGCTATTATAAACCTTTCAACTGTGAATCAATGTTTTATGCTTCACTCTTAAAACCTAGGAGTTGTCAAATTATTTAAATCTGAGTGTACTATATAAAGAGAATTGTTGTAAATAGTGTGAATCAAGTTTAAAATCATACAACTTACTGGGGCTGGAAGGCAGGGAGACTGTTAATTGGAACACTGTTGTCATTGCTTAGTGTTGTTTGATACACACCTGCTGTGAATCTTGGTTTTGCCTGTCTTGCCAACCTAACAGTTTGTGCTTACCTAACTAATGAACTTCCAAGGTTTTTACAGATATGCTGGGTACAGATGGTTCAAAAGGATTCTTATGACAAATAGGCCTTTGGGATCCACAAACAGGACAATACATTCCCTAAAATTATAAGATTCCTTGGGGCAGTTGTTGACAGCTGCTATGCATACATGCGTGGGCTAATTGCCAATTAAATGACCCATATTGGGTGGTGCAGTAAGATTTGGGAGAAGGATCGCACCCCACTGAGCTATTTTGGCATCTTAAATAGTCAATAAACTACCTTTAATTTTACAAAATGCATTAGAATATGCCAAATAATACAATACAAAATTTAACATTTTTTTTTTACAATAGAGCTGGAATGTTTCCTTTACCTTGGAAAAATGGACTGGTCAAAACAGTAACAATCTTTAATTTAAAATGATTTATCTGGTTAAGCCTGACAATTTGGGTCAATGTTCTATTTAGCATTATAAGTGGTGGATTACATTGTATGTGTGTGTGTGTGTGTGTGTGTGTGAGAGAGAGAGAGAGAGAGAGAGAGAGAGAGAGAGAGAGAGGGAGGGAGAGAGAGGGAGAGAAAGAAGAAACACTTTAATTAGTTATTTCAGATTTTAAACAGCTAAACTATGAGGTTAATTAAAACACAAGTTAATTTGAATACAACTTTAGATAGAATGT
Source organism: Vicugna pacos (assembly GCF_048564905.1). Taxonomy (NCBI): domain Eukaryota; kingdom Metazoa; phylum Chordata; class Mammalia; order Artiodactyla; family Camelidae; genus Vicugna; species Vicugna pacos. The sequence goes on from NC_133000.1 coordinate 43,686,999, forward strand.
TATTTCTAGTTGGTAAAATTTAACTAATAAATTTGCAGTATTAAGCATCTAGGCAATTCAACATTAAACAAAGGGAAGCATTGAAATTATATTTATCAATTCTATAATTTGAAAAACTATTGACTTGTTTTGAATACAGTTATTCTATAAAGGAGGATATCAATGCTTTGGAAGAAATCTTGAAACAGTGGCATTTAATTAGAAGATTTAAGGACTATTAGATTGAAGATGCAACAGAAAGAAGTGGTGGAGAGTTCAGCATGGCTGAATCCACTTTATGAATGTCATATGGTCTCCTGCTTTAGAAAGGGCTTAATTGTTCTCACCCAGAAGCTTATAGGTATTGTTTAAAGTATCATAAAATAAGACCAGAAGAGAAAAGTTAAAAAATGTAATCTCACATAAAACATACCGATATTACTATTCTTGGCAAAATATATATATGTATATATATAAGAGAATTGGCATAAGTAAAATACATGGAATTTGTTCCTAAATTTTAAGGTCAACTAGATTTAGTATTCAATTGTGTATTAAAAATAATTATAGGCTACAAGTTTGGAGAAATTGAAAATCATATACTCCAAGATTATGCTGAGAAAAAGTGACATTACCCAGTTGATAAAAAATTAAAAGTGAAGGGCTAATTGTAAACAAGACTAAAATCTGTTTAATTGTGGGAAAATGGAAAAAATTTAAAAGGCAAGTCAGGGATGCTCACCACACTGATCACACCCCAGGAGCCCAATGATTATCACCATCCAGGCATTTTCAAACAGTGCACAGTAATGGAAAACATTGCAGGCGAGTCACAAACTGAGATCAAGCCTGTAAACAAATAAAAATACAACTTGAAGAAAAATGTGTCAGAGAAAGGTTTTAATTATTCAAAAATCTTTACAGATTGTTAATCAAACCTAGAAAATATTACAATGTAAAGACATTTGCCAAACAAAAGTAGAATAATTGGACACTTACAGAACTTTTTATTTAGAGCATCAATGTTAATTAAAAAAATATACTTAAGTAAATTTGTTTTGCAATGTATTTACCCCTTAACATTTACTAAAATAGGACATTAGTTATGTATTTAGAATTAGATATTTCAGTTTTAATATATTTTCATTTTGGTTAAAATTAAAACTTAATGATATTGGATATTGAATATGGCCATGCAAGATGGGAGGAAAGGACCTAAGGGATGGGTTACAATCATGGAATTACACAATCTAAACCTGGAAGGAGAAAGGTATGAATACAGGGAGAGAAAGTATGATACAGTTCAAAATGTGCTTTGAAATGGGATAAATTTCTCGGGGGAGGACTATTATGAGAAAAATATTATTGCAAAACAGTATTTTCTGGGTTAAAATGCAAGTGTGTGTTTAAATTAGTGGATTATTTGTAATGGAAACAAATTTTTTTTTTTTACTTTAAAATATAAAGAAGTCTTTTATGCTCAGAGTGGAGATGAAATCCCATGTGTAAGAGAGAAAGGAAGTTATTATCCTCCTCCATCCACTTTCTTCTCTCATTCCTAGTCTAGATTTTCTTAAATCAGTCTCTACCTTTCTTGGAAATGAGCCAAATCTATTTTGGAGGTGGAGCATGGTGTCTGTCTATATGTTGAAAAGTTATACTCCCTTCTCTCTTCCGTCTTACTTCTTTGCTCTCTTCTTGGTAAACCATTGTCTCCTAATTAGAGAGATGATTGGATTTAGGCTTCAAGTTATAAAACGTTATAACGTGGGGTAATTGGGAGGCTATAAGAGAAGGGGTCTATCTAAATGGTGAAACTCGCGTGTGTATGCATGATGGGGGATATAAGAGTAGCAGTAAAAGATTAGTCAGTCATTCAATCTGATCACGGAAGCAGATATGGATGGTGATGGTCAAGTAAACTATGGCAACTTTATATGAACTCTTACAGCAAAATAAAGACATTGTGCAGAATGTGCAAAAGCTCTTGTAGCAAATTGTTTGCTTTTTCTTTGTTTGAAACTTTTGTCAAAGGTTTCCCTCTATTGTCAAAAATATGCCTATATAGTAATTAAGACTTCATTCTTCTATGTTTTCTTTCCTTATCTTACTGTCATTGTCCTGAAACCTTATTTTAGAAAATTGACCAGACAACATGTTTCACGTGGCTCACGTTGAATATATCTAAGCCCTTCTGCACATCCAAACTTAGATGGAGTTGGTCAAATGAAGGAACGTCTGGGTTATGCCTTTTTTTAGGTATTTTTTTTAAGGACCGGTCAGCATGCTGTTGAAGTGTGAAGTTGTAATTCTGTGTGGATTGTGAGCAGTAAACAATATGTATTTAAAAGTTTCACTATTGCCAAGTGATTGTGTTACCCAGTTACTCATAAGTTACTTTTTTGTGCTGCTGGTACTGTACCAGAGCCATTTTCTTTTTGTTACTTGCTTTTTAAACTAAAGAAAGTCTGCTTATAACACAATTTGCCTCAAATCCATTCCAAGTTGTACATTTGGTTTCCAATATAAGAATTATCATTTATCACCTGCCCCAAATTCTTATTCAAGCAGTATTTCTGGAGTGCCTATGATGTGCCAGGCAATGTTATCAACACTGGAAACACGAAGGAGAACAGGCTAGACCTTACGCAGATTACATTTCAAAGGGAGTGACAAACAATAATAAGGAAATGAATAAACTGGTAAGTTCTTTGAAGTAGAAATAGTACTACGAAGAAATGTGAAGCAGAGTAAGTGATAAAGTGGGGTAATGGAATGATGTAAGAAATCTGACATATTAAACATTTTTCAGTCCTGTTCTGTGTGTGGCCTTGGTTCTTCCTATCTTTATTGATAATCCTGAATTGCCTGCCCAGTAAGTGGCTGCTAAGCCACAGGGATGATTTCCCCCTTTTTGGGAACTGTCTTTAACCAGTTATTTCCCAAACTTGTGAAACTTCAGCTGATCACTCATGCTAAAGCTATACAAAATTCTGCCCTTCTTTCTCAAATTAAAACACCTCTTTGAAGTTGTTCTTATGCTGCAGCATTGTAAATAAAAGATTATGTCTAACGGTATGACTTAAAAGTAAACAGATAAAGTGGAATTCTAAAATTATTCAAATAATTTAACTGAAGTCAGGGAATGGGAAACAGAGGAACAAAAATCAGAGGAGACAGAGAAAACATCAATAAAATTGTAAAGCTAAATTCAACTCTACAAGAATCTACATTTAATATTATCATATAAACTCTCCAATTAAAAGGCAAAAATTACCAGAAAGATTTAAAGAGTAAGACCCAACTATATGCTGTGTGCAAGGGCCACTTTAAAAAGTTACACATAAGTTGAAAGTAAATATAAATATATACTTCGTATGTTACTGAAAATAAGTGAATATATACTTATATACTAAATATATACAGAATAAATATATACTTTGCAAACAGTAAAGTTAGGAAGACTTTATGGCTATATTGATATCAGAAAACATATTCAAGATACAAAATATTGCTAGAGATAAAGAAGAATATTTTATAAAGGTAAAGGGTCAATTCCTAAGGATGAACCAACAATTATGAATACATATGTACCTAATAACAGAGCCTGAAATACATGAAGTAGAAACTCACAGAATAGATAATTTACCAGTTATAACAGGATATTTTAACACACCTCTCTCAGCAACTGACAGAACAACTATATAAAGAATCAGCAGATATACAAATCATCTAAACCACACTGTTATGCACCTTGTGCTAACTAATATTTATGAAACACTGCTCAATAACCAACAACAGCAAAATACAAATTATTTCAAGTGAATATATGTGCACAGTTCATTCACCAAAGAAACTATATGCTGAACATTAAAACAAGTTGCAGTAAATTTAAAAATATTGGCATCATACAGTATATATTCTTTAACTGCAATAGAACTAAATTAGAAACCAATATCAAATAAGATACGCAAACTGCCCCCTCAAAAAATCTTTGGAAATTTAACAACACACTTATGAACAATGCATGAGTTAAAAAAGAAAGTGCAAAGAAAATAGAAAATAAAAAACCTAAATTATAACAAATATAAAATATATTAAAATTTGTGGGCTGCAGCTAAAACAGTACACAGAGAAAAATTTACAGCTTCAAATGACAATATTCAGAAAGAAAAAAAATCTGAGCTCAACACTCTTTAACACTCCCTTAGGAAGCTAAACAAAATAAAACAACAACAACAAAACAAATAGGGTAAAAATAGAGTCAAAGTAGATGAAATTAAAATATTTGAAAGCAAAATCCAGCTGAATATGAGGCAAATATAGAGAAAATTAACAATGTCAAAAGCTAGATCTTTAAAAAGAATAAATAATTGGTAAACTCCTAATTAGGATTTTCAAAGAGAACAGAACAGAAAATAGAAATACCAGTATTGAAAAGGGGGTTACTTACTCCAGAGCCTAAGAAACATGAAAATGAAAATAGTAGAATAGAGTGAATAAATTTAGGCTAACACATTTTATAACTTAGAAGAAATGCACAAATTCCTTGAGAAACAAAACTTGCCAATACTGGCAAAGATGACACAGACTATCTGAATATCCCTAAATTTAGTGAACAAATTAATTCATTCTCTTTTGGCATTAAAACACACACACACACACACACACACACACACACACACTCACACACACACACAAACAAAAAACAAACAAACAAAAAAAAGAAAGAAACCCTCAAACTAAGCAAAATAACATCTCAGCCTTGATGGCTTTTCTAGAACACCTTCCCTGGGTGACTCAGAAGTTCATGTTTACAGCAAATGTTTGGAGGAAAGGAGAGAACTTGGCAGCTACTAAAGAGAAGATTCTGGCAGTGCCCCTTTTCTTCATGCATGTTTCTTACATAAAGCAGGCATGTGTTAGAAGAAAGTTACCAGTGAAGTGTAAAGTGCAGTATAAAGTGTCTGGACTATGAACACGGTTGACCATTCAGATGACTCCATCCTAAGCCACAACTGAACTGTATTAGAGACTCCAATAGAATAGCTGTGCTGTCAAGCTGTAGAACTAAGAAAGCTAATATTTTTTAAAAATATTTTTGTTCTCTTTTCTTGGAAAGAAAAGAGATCTGATAACTGGAATAAAATGTCTTACCAGGAAAAGGACTATTTCCATCACAAAAACCTAGAATATATAGCATTATCTTTGGGACCTTGTCAAGAGATTAGACCCAAAGACCTTCAAGGGTTTACTTAAAGACAGAAATACAATAAAGAAACCGTTATCAGGATCTGGAAACAGGGGTACAGGTGTCACATAGTGGCAGAAAATATGGCAAACTCTGGAAAATAGAAATCTACCTAATGAACCAGTGAATTTGGTCAAGGGAATTTCCACTCAGTGTGCTGAAAGTGCCAATGGATTCCTTTTAGCTGGTAAAGGATGGCTACAGAGGGATGAACTTAAAAAGCAGCTGTTCAATTTCCAGTTATACCTAGAGAAAACATTTCTGAGTTAAAACTTGGTAGGTTCAAAATTAAAACTTTCTCATGCCTCATCTCTCCCAGAAAAAAAAGAATGTCAACTTCAGATACGACCTCAGCCTGCAAGACGCTTTCTTAATCCCTAAAAATAACTTTTTTGGCAGTGCCTAACAGATCTGCAAAAAGAGACAAAAATATTTCTAAGAATCTTAAGGACATTGTCCCACAATACCCTAATTCTCAGCTTAATGTAGAGAGAGGTCTAGCCTCAAAAAAGATTTTTGGTTATCACTTCTTTTTAAGTAGATTAAAATATAATACACAGGAGACCCAAGAAGTGTTTAAAGGAATCATATTACGTGGTCTGAAGGTGGCAGAGACAGTTCAAAATGAAAATAGGCCTTTTAGGCCCTAGAAATTTTACAACCAAAAATAGGATAAGAAAGCTACTCAGCAGCAAACATGGTTGATTTTTTCTGTAGAAGAGAAAGAATGACTCAGAAAGTGGAGCTGAGAAGCCAGTAGATGCATCTGAAGAGTCACAGGGAACCATTTCTATGGAACAAGGCTATGCCTTAATCAAGAGACCAGAAATATGGGTGTGGCAGGATTTCAGAAATGCTATGCACTAGTGATAGCTATGTGTTCTCCCTTGTCCCCTCTCCTTTTTAAATTTTTATTTACTTATTTATTTTTGAATGGGAGTGTCTATTGAAGTTTTCCTGTCCAAACCTTACAATTGCTTATTGAGTGTGGAAGACAGATAACTTCATTTTATAAAGTTTTCAGATCACAAAGAGTCAGATCCAAGGAATTAAACCCTAGGGACTTCATCAAAAGAATTCAACCCACATTTGGGCCAATTTAGATAATAAAAAATTCCCAGACTGGAATCTAATAACATAATGGGATGACACTTTGGGGCATCATGGGAGAGGCTGAGTGCATTCAGAAAGTAGCAGGATTGTAAATAATTTCTGGCCAGGGGTTGCTGCAAATTCTTTACCCCCCCCCCCTTTTAGTGACAGAATATGGTCTGGGCTTGCATATATTTAAGCCAACAGAACATGATGAAAGTGATGATGTGTCCATTCCTGGCTTATGCCTATAAGAGGACTGACAACATCTGCTTCTTCCTCTTGGAAGACAGCTACCACGTTGGACTACCTTGAGACCCCCATACACAGGAGACCAGCCTAGCCACATGGAAACAGAGACGTTACAAGGAAAACACTGAGACATCTGACACGTGAGTGCAGCCTTCCTAGACTTTGCAGCCAAGATAGTTAAAATTAAGAACTGAGGTCCCAGAGGAATGTCACCAATTAACAATACCAACTCTTTGAGCCACTCTGAGTTAGTCACTAGGCATCATGGAACAGAGACAAGCAATCTCCATAAGCCCTTTCTGAATTCTGGGCAAAATTAAATGGTTTGGTTAAACAAGTGAGAGGTGGGAGTTTATGAGGAGACTTGCCTAAAAGGATATTGGAGATGCCACTAAAGAGAAATTTGCCAACATCAGAATTTATCCATGAGCATATCCTGTTTTTTGTTTTAAATTTCAAATAAATAATCTGTAAAATTTAGTTCCATGATAGTAACCAAAAGGACTACATCTATTTCTTGAAGGGAAGAAAGGAAACTGCAATCATTTTTCTTCTACCAAATGTAGTTTTTCATATCTGATATTCTTGTTTTTTATTTAATATAAAAATTAATTTCATTTTAAAATGACCCTTTCTAATTACCACATTAAGGGGGGAGGGGGGAACACCGCTACCAAGGTTGGTTTAACATCTATTATCATGTCTGCTTCCAGTAGTCCAGTTTAATCATTACAACCTGTTTAGACACTCTTCATGTTATAGTTGGTCCTAAGTATTGGTAGTTTCTCATGCAATGGTGAAGGAAAAGCATCACACTTAGTTTCTAACACATGAGTTTTCTTAAAGAGTTCTTAGCACTGTGCAAGGGTTTTAATTTGTCATATTTTCTCATGAGAAAACATAACAAAGAAATGCAAAATACAGAGTACATGAAGAGTACACATGAAGGGTACAGTACAGAAATATGAGAAAAGGTTACACGGGACCAAAAGGATTTCTCAGTAATTGTTTTTTTAATCATCATAAAGGGAATTTTAAAGAAAATTTCGTAAATTGTGTCCTGAAGAAATGAATAAGAATGTTTTTCCTTTAAATTCTGGGAAAAAAAACTGACGGCTATCCAATACCGTTGGTGAATTTCAGATAAATATTTGCCAGTCTGGATAAACGGTTTATAATGTATAGTAGTGGATGGAAACTTTTTTATATTTTCTTTCTTTTTTTTTTTTTTTGCTGAAAACATACTTTCTTCTAGCCAGTTTTCCCATTTCCTGAAATTACTTATGCAATTTCAGTGTCATATGTAAAAATTGTCAAAGTCTCTCTTTATCAAAAATAAATGAATTACTACATAATTTTAAAAATAAAATCACTATACTGGATAATACGCAACTAAGTGCATTCACATTTCTGTTCATATTTTCTACTTTATTTCTCAAATACCCCTTCTATATCAGTTAATTACAACATAGTTTGTCCTAATCTCTCTATTTTACCAGATGAAGAATGCATATTTTGTATTTAGCATTTTTCCTTAACTATTCTGTTTTTTCTTTATGGAATTATTATTCCTCCTTACATTTTACAGGTAAGATTTCGTTTATTTTAGATAACAAAATAAGTAGCATTTTAGACAATTATTAGTGCTTTGATAAATAAATACATTGGTTAACACAACTGTTTTATTTTTTCTGATGTGCATCTAAATTTAATTCAGATAAAAGATAATTATAACATTCAAATTTATAGAAGCTATAACTCAAATATATATGTATGTATATGCATGACTGGGACATTGTGCTATACACCAAAAATGAATACATTGTAACTGACTTCACCTCAATTTAAAAAAATGAAAAAAAAATCTATAACAAATATATTTCTTCATTGAAGCTATTGACTATATTCACTATCATTTCATACATTGTTTTATACCTTCATTAATTAATCATAGTAATCAATACCTATAAATTACATTATTGGCGAATAGAACCAAATGTCAATAAATTTAAAGATACATGCCATTTAAAACTTTTGAAACTTCCTTAGCTTTCTTTAAATATATCTGAATGTATAATTTATGTGCGATGACTCTACTTTTCAGCTAATGAGAAATATTTCTAATTGTCTGGAAAAGAGATGCTTTCCACTGTTCTATAGTCTTCATTCCTCTAATGAATTGTGTACTAACTAACTGAGGAAATTCTAACAGTTAAGCTAAAATAAGTGATGAAGATCCAATTATTTTTCAATTATATTCTCTCAAAAATGTACAACAGGATGAGAAGGACTGAGAAGAAAAATTAAAGCCAACATAATCTTTATATAAAATTTCTTCTCTCAGAAAAATGTGGCATCTGGGAATACCTTTAAGCAACAGAAGATCAGAAAAACTGTGTGCTATATAATTTGTGCTTGTTTTTTTTTTTTTGGCTGACTTATCCCAGCTGTACAAAGATAGTTTAAGGAAGAGACAACTTGTCAATACCTGGCTCCCAGTTTAATTAGGCATGTTTTCTCATAGGAAAACATAACAAAGAAATGCAAAATACAGAGTACATGAAGAGTATACATGACGGGTACAATACAGAAATACGAGAAAATGTTACACGGGACCAAAAGGAGAGTGTACTATTTTTTTTTGGAGAATCCAGGTCATTAATGACAATGAGAATTTATTTGTGTTAACCTTAAATGGAAAGGGAAATTAAACTTAATCTTAAGCCATTTATAAATATGTTTCATGGAGAGTGAAGACTGTCCAAAGACATTATATTTTTACATATTTATATCGTATTTTCTATTTTATTCTATAATCTTATAATTGGCCTCCAACTCTATTCAGTAGCAACATTCCTCACAAAAAAATCTTCGCAAAGGATCAACTGAACTCCATTCTTCCCACGACAAACCAGTTAAAAGGCACACATTTATACTTCAGCCTTACTTTCTACATGAAGTAAATGTTTATCTTCCTATGACTTGTATACATTTCTTCCAGAATCAAATTAAGTTTTAAATCCTCTTCCATATTGTATATATTAAAATACTGAAGACGATCATGACAACTGTCTCTAGATGTAACATATTCAAGTATTTTTTATCATTTGTGAAGTGGCATGTGTTTTGGTTACCAATACGGTCGGTGAAGAAACATGAAGGCAATAAAATACTTGTTGAACAAAACAGAGAATGAAGTATTTTGTATGGGAGAACATAAGGAATTAGAAAGATTAAATATATTGCCTAAAACCTTGAGCTCTGAAGGGGACAGAACATTAGATGTATACCCAGATTCTGCCACCGTATTCTGCTGGCTTCCTTCCATGTAAGGCTAGACTTCAGATATTGTTCTTGTAAGAAGCTATGGAATGTATTCCCGAGGAGTCAGAAGCACAACCGTAATGTCTTCTTTCTTTGCCCCATGAAGCTATGTTATTTTTATAGTAATTTAGTTAAGAAGCATTTTTTTCCTGCATGATTCCATTCATCGTAAAAAGATTCTAAAGCCCCGGAATTTGATTCACAGTCTCATTTTGTAAAGTACATGCAGGTATATATCTCTATACCAGCATGCCTATATTGTATTCACAAAGAACACATTCACATTTTTTTTCCAACAACAGTGTGAATAATCATATGTATTGAAATCCAGATGGTAATTTAGAGGATTATCTGGTGCTGTATGTGATCTCATTTCTAGGCACTTTTTAAAAGAAGGCATTGAAGCATGACCCCCTTTTTCTGCTTTTGCTTTCTGTATGGGGTACGTAGGCAAAGAGTGCTTAACAGAGCAGTGGCTTGTTCACTGGGGAATAGGGAGTTTAATGAATCATACATTCTTTATTTGAAAAATATCAATAACCATTCACTGGTCTATTCTTGCATAAACTGAATAAAAATCCCCATGTAAATGGTGCATAGCTCTTTTTATGAATCATGCTCTATTTTTTAGTACAATGCTAAATCATCTTAAAAGGTGTAGTTTTACCTGCCAAGCCTAAGATAAATTTCCATCAGTGATTAAAGACTAGTTCCACTCCCTATAATCCTTGTCAATTATATGAATAGGCAGTAATGGAACACTTTATTTTCTCTGGTTATTAAAACACAAAATAGTAATGCAAATGCACTGTACAATGTCTCCTTACCAGATTGGCAGTGTAATTTATTTAATCAAATACAGAAGTCAAAGGCAGAGAGAAGCAGGAGTTAGTCTCTTCAAGTCTATGCGGGACAAAAATGTGTTAGCTACAAAATGCCCACAAAAAGAATGCAAATTTTAAGACTTTCAGAAATCTCTCTCATCCTGAGAGTTGCCTGTAATTTCTACTCTATGAACATTTCAAGTTCATCTGTAAGGCTACAATTTGTTAATCTCTCCTTCAACGCAGACAAACAACGACAAATGAGTGTTCACATTCATTCTGAAGAGAGAAAGTGTACTCTTAAATCTATGGCTATGGGGACCATACATTTTAAATTTTTAAGTCACAAAGAATAGAATGAGTCAGATTTGAATTCATGGTGAAAGTTACATAAAATGCAGACAGCAATATTCCAAGTAGAAGATACAGAGCCCTTTTGGATGGGGCTGTGAGGAAGAAGGGATGAATCAGGTTTTGGTAAAACTGTGTAATGTTGTCACCATTATCTCCATGATTCTTATGACCAGAAAGCTTTGAGTGAAAACTTAATAAAATTAACACTACTTTCTTGATTTTTTTTTCTTTTTCTTCTTCATCTTCCCTTCAAGATTAAACTCATCAGCACTTGACAAAAACTGCAAATAACAGCCAGATGCAGGAGTTGGTTTTATCTTTTTATGCAAGAATGTGGTGCTAATTAGTGCAAATTGATTAAACTTTAATTGCCTGATCCATGGCTAATTAATATTTATAAGATGAATGAGCAGGAAAACCAGACATTTATTAAAACACTTTAATGATTTTTCATATGTTTTGACAAAGCAAAGCAAATAGATGTTATGAGTACGAATGTGCTAGACTAGGGACTGTATCTGTTGCCTTCCACCTGTGAATGCCCTGAAAATGTACATTAACTTTTAAACACACAGGCTGTAAACTTATTTTTCCTTTATGGTGCTTTTTCAAATTATTTTTGAACATTTAGGTATTAGGTCAGCACATCATTTATGGCACCAATCACTGCAGTGATATATATTATTAACATGTGCAAAACTACATGTTTTACTATTATTATATGTTACGTGTTGATGTATAGTAATAATATGCTAATGCAGTATAAAATTATGGATTTTGCAAGCAATGGGATGCATGCCAATTTTTTTATTTTTAAGATCTTAGCTTCTGAAAAAATAATAATTAAAATATTGATTCAGATCATTAATTATTTGAATTTGTTAATAAGATAGACCAGGTAGGTTTTTACTTAATTATCCTGATGCCTAAAGTTATAATCCAGGACTCATTCTTAGTGGTGCAAAAGTAACTTTACACTGTAAAAGAAGTTCACATCTGAGATTTGTGTTGTTTTAAGATAGAATATCAGTATTTGTTTCTAAAAAATGTTATTTTATGCACGACTACTAGAAGAATTTCTGTATACTATGATTTTTAATAATAGAGACTAATTTAGAAATTGTGTCTTTGGTCATTAACTTGATGATGTAGTAGCTCCCTCTTATCCACAGGGGATATGTTCCAAGACCCCCAGTGGATGCCTGAAACTGCAGATAATAGAGAAACCTGTATATATTATAAGTTGTTTCCTATACATACATAACTCTTACAAAGTTTAATGTATAAATTAAGTATACTATGAGATTAACAACAATGACTAATAATAAAACCATTATAACAACATGCTGCAATAAAAATTATGTGAATGTGGTCTGTCTCTCAAAATATCTTAGTGTCCAAATTTAATGTCTATTCCATCTTAACTAAGCACTTGTCATGCACTATAGTCGTAACTTTTGCAGTTTGAGTTGCAACAGCAAAACTAGTGTGGATATCTTTTTCCTGCTTCACAATTACATGGATAGAAGATTCACCCTGAACACAGATCTTAGCAATGTAAGCATGCAATTTTTTTCTTTTCTTTAAGTCAAGAATTTTTAGTTTTTTTTACTTAAAGGAAGCACTTCATAGCTCCTCTTTGGCATAGCTGAATTGACAGCATCCCTACCCTCATGCTTTGGGGCCATTATTAAGCAAAATAAGGGTTTATTTGAACACAAGCACTGTCATCCCAGGACAGTCAACTTGATAACCCAGAATGATACTAAGTGGCTAATGGAAGGGGTACTCTAGACACAGGACGATTCATGTCTAGGGCAGGAGGGTGTGGAAGGGCAGCACATTTCATCATGCTACTCAAAAGGATGCACAGTTTAAAATTTATGAATTATTTCTTTCAGCAGTTTTCCATTTAATATTTTTAGACTGCAGTCGGTGGCAGGTAACTTAAATTGCAGGAAGCAAGATCACAAATAAGGGGGGGCTGTGATAGTTTATATTTTACAATTAATTCACACAATCACTATGTCTTTAGTGAAAAGCTTTTTCCAAAGAACAATGTTTTGAAACACTGATCAGTTTCTATATGTTTATTTTCCATACCCTACATTTAAATTCTATGCTTAATTCTCTACCATATCAAGCCAGACAGTAGTTTATATTATCTTGCAAATATACCTCTACACATTCCACTATTTTCAACAAATTCTAACAAGCCCAATGTTTGGTAAAATGTTATTTACTATAGCCTTAACAAAAATAATCCGATGATCTTCTAAATTAAATAGGTTGAAAAATCACTACAATCAATTACATAATTGTTACTCATTTTTAAATTAAGGTGTAATCAATTCTAAATATAAAAATTAATCCCTCTTCTTTTTTCTTAGTTTGTCCATCCTAAAATATTACAGACTGTATTAAAGTTATATTAGCAGTTGTGATGGACTTTTGATGTGACAATTTGGCTACACTGCAGTCCACAGTTTACTCAGTCAGACTGTGATCTACGTATTACTATGAAGGTATTCTGTAGATGTGATTAAATTTCATAATCAGTTGATTATCAGTAATTATAATCATAAATGTAGATGAGATCATCCTGGATAGTCTGGCTGAAACTTATCAAAACAATTGAAAAGCCTAAAGAACAGAACTCAGGCTTCCAAATTGAAGAGGAAATTATACCTCTGAGCAGCAGCTTCAGCCAAAGCCCAGAAGTTCCAGCCTACTCTTTTAACAGTTAGCCATACAGACTCGGGACTGACTTAGCCAGCCTCCACAATCATGTAAGCCAATTCCTTGCCATAAATCTCTTAATGTATATTTCCTACTGATTCTGTTTCTTTTGTGGAACTCTGACTGATAGAACAATCAATACACTTCATAACCTTAGTAAGAAATTGGGGGAATAGACATGTGCACAATTAGTCACAAAACAATGAGATGAGTACTAAGCAGGTGTGGACCATGTCCCACAAGGATGTAAAGAATAAAGGCTTTAAGTGGGCAGAAGGACAATGCTCAAGGGGTAATAATGTAGTATAATGTAAACTAGCATTTACGCTGAAGTGAGTAGTGGACAAGCAGAGCTGAGTAGAGCATTTCTGGCAGAGAGAACAAAGTTATCAGTGCATGAGGCGTATGGAAAATAACATTCCTATATTGCTATTATGTATATTTCTAGAGGAAAAAGATATTAGATGCAGTCTGCAGCTATAGGTTTGGTTCAGATGACAGGATGCCTATATAGAAAGAAATGTTTGTGGACTCATTTCTAGATGGGTTATGGTGACTGGATACATTTAAAGGGGGAAAGACACAATCAGATTCATGTTCAGGAAGATCATCCTGGCTGAACTATGAAGGAAAAACTGACTACATAAAGAAGGATGAGTTAAGTAGGTTTTTTGTTTGTTTGCTTGCTTGTTTGTTTTACTTTTTTATTTTTAAAGCTATAGAGATGCTAAAGTTTCAAACCAAGATAATGACCATGGGACTAGGTGATAAAGAATGAATGAGAAACATTAGTTAGTAGGACTAATTAAATGTGGGCAACGATGAGGAAGAGAAAAACTTAAACTCTTGCTCTGATTTGTGCATCAAGACATAAAATATTGAGGAATAAAACAGTGTCATAGGGAAAGGTGATAACTTCATTTCTGAAAGCTTTAACTTCAACCAGTCTAGAAATTTTCACCTGGAGATTTCTAATAGAATGTTCAGGAGCTCAAAATAAGGGTTAGATTGGAACTTGAATTTGAGGATCAAATAATATAGTGGCTGAAGATATGAGCATAATTGTGATGTCTAATGGAGTTAACTGTGTTAGGAAAACAAATCAACAGAAAAAATTATATTGACTCCAAACTAAGTATTCATGATAAATACTATTTCAGGTGTATCGCATTGCTCTCAGACAATGTATAAGGATTGAAACATTTTTTTTTTGCATTTTCAAATTTAAACCAAACTATCTGTGTTCCTTTTTTATTATTATAATATTTAAAATACTTGACAAGGTAAGCTAATTTTTATGTATTCAATAATTCATCCATAACTTAGTTAATATGTGAAATCATTTATTCAAATAATATTTAGCATCTAACATGTGGTAAGGTGTGTACTAGACACCAAGCATAAAATGGAAAATAAAAACCTACACGTGGAATGCTCTCAGGAAAACTTTGTCTAAATGTCTGAAAAAAAAAATCAACCTCTGACTGAAGAAAATAGGTAGACAATTTAATTGTGAATAATAATTTTAATAATAAAATGTTCTCCATACTACAGCTATCCTGCTGTTACCTAATGGAAAATTGTAGAATAAAACATCAACTTTAGCCAAAGCTCTTTTGTCACAGAACTCCAGCTGAAGTGAGGAGATAATGGAGGACCTCAAAGAAGAAAAATTCTCACTTTAAGGAAGTGGATTGGAGAGGATAGGCATGGGTTTCAGATCTGGAATTCAGACTATACTCTGTTCTTGATGACATGTGATCTTAGACATGGAACTTAACTCTTTCCACCTCAATTTCCTCTGTCCTCATAGTGTTGAGAATGTCTTCTTAAAGTATAATATAACATGATGAATTGATATCAGGCTTGAGTTAATTCATATTTGAATGAAAACTAAGAGCAGCAGCTTTCTACAGTTTTAAAAATCGTTGCCTCTATCGATCCCTATCCCCAATTCATTCTCTGTCAATTTTTAGAACCTTATTTACCTGTATCTATCAACTGTCAACATTTATGGAAATAGCAGCATGAAAAAGTTAGCATTTGCTACATGAACGAGCAGCTCCAAGTTTTCAGCGGATGATAGCAGCAAGTATTTGTTTCTTGCTCACGTCACATTAGAGCTGTGTTTTTAGGAGACTGGCTGGCTACTGTTGGATCTGGCTGGTCTCCACTAGGCTTGACTGGACTTGGCGGGACTTGACTGTATTCACTTGGGTTCCGCAGGTCTTGATTTGGCTGCATGTCTGCTCACATTCCATCAGCCAAGGAAAGTCAGATGAACAAGCTCAATGCCAGGGGGATAGACAAGCATTCTCCGCCTAGAGGTAAAACACTGCAAAATTCCACAGCAAAGGGTGTGAATATATGGACTTCTTACAAAGAGGTGATGGGAAAAAATACAGTCAACAGAATTTGAAGGGTTGAGGAAATGGGGTAGGGGAAGTGACAATGTAAATCTATTTTTGTCGACCCAAGGGACAGCAAGAATTGGCAACTAGAAATTTAACCAAAAATTTTGATACCTACAGATAGAAAGAGCAAATGAATGGAAAGTACTCAGAAAATATGTAGTGGCCATGTCATTCTCACTGGAAGATGAATCACGTTCCCTAACCCTGCCCCCCAGGTTAGTCACTGAGAGGTGATCTTTAACTGCATTAACTCATCCATGTTTATAATCCTGCACATGCTTATAATCTGTCTTTCCTCTTACATTCCTCAGTGTCTTAAAATATCACTCTTCTTCCCTGCTAGTCACTTAACACTACGGTCAAGTTCCGTGCAACAGTGGACTGTGATCCTAATAAAATAAACGTTTACAAAAGCAGACATTTTAACGTAGACAAGTAGGTCTCTGCAGAGTCAGAACAGACATTTCTTGCTTACTTGATTTTTTTTTCAAGTATGTGAAAGTTATTTGCAAAGCACATCAGGTATTTCAAATTTTTCACTTAAGAAAAGTATAAGTTCCTTCTAGGGATTTGAATAATTTTAAGTCTATGCAAAGAGCTTTATTTACTGAATTTTCTTATTTCCTTCTAAACTCAGCTTTACTTTTAAGTACCTGTAGGAAAATGTCATAATAGTCTTCAAGTCTGCTCAGATGAAACATGCAAATAAAAGCTTTTCTCTCCTGATCTTACATCCCAGCCCTACTTTATTCTTTTCCTTTCCATCATTCACTCAGACTTCAATGGAGAAGTTCATGGAGGATCAAACAATCCAGCTGTTGTTTTCAACTTTTGCTATTTTAATGTTTATTTTCCAAATCATTCCCTATTTTTTCTTCTAAAAATATACTGCCAAATCATTATTTTTTTTGGAGCAACTCTAATGCTTTCTGTTGCTAGATATCTGATCCAAATCCAATATTTTTCTTGGCAGTGGGCGACCATAATAATAAGTAGGGATTTTTTTTCTCTCTCCATCCTTAGAGCTGGGGGAAAAAGATACAATTCACAATTAAAACAAATTTAAATATTGAGGGGAAGTCTCATCTTAACATACATTCACAAATATTGCTCAAAGGGAGAATGAGTTAAAAGGAGTTTCCACGCTCTTAATGTATATTTGCAGTTAGGTTTCTCCTTCTCAATGAACATTTTTTGGATATATATTGTGATTTAGATAATGACGTGCTTTCCACAGCTTTTTTTCTTTATTCTTATAATATTTGTTAAAATGACTGTATGCACATAGAAAACAAAAAGTTTCAATGTTCAAAATAACAATGAAAAGCAAAAGAAAATTATTTCTTTCCACTCTGCCCTTTCAATCTTTAAACTTATTTTTAATTTTTTTAATTGAATTACAATTAGTTATAATTTCTGGTATATAAACACATTTCTTAATGACTTTTGGCTTCATTTTTTTCCTTGACTTTCTTTATAACATTGGATAACATTCTTATGTATCCATTAATTGACTTATCAACTGTAGATCAAATCTGTGGCCCCCAAACAGGAGATTTAGATCATTTAAACTATCCCAACCATCTTTTCTACTTTCTAATAGGTCTATTAATAGTTTCTGTTTTTCTGCAGTTTTGATTTTTTCAAGACTCTTTAAAAAGTTTCTTATTTTCTCCAAAATGGATAAAATTTCTTATCTCCCTGAAATTAAACATATTGAGGATGTTTATGTTTCTACCCTTCCCTCAGCCTTTTATTTTTTTCTTCTATTTCCCAAATTCTGTCCACCAGCCATTTACATCTACCATTATTAAGACTGTTGTTTTCACTTCACTTTTGTCAGTAATTAGCTATCAACTTTCAGTGTGTCTAAAAAGTCAAGAAACATAAAATAATCTCACTTTTAAAGAATGTATCAGTTCCATTTTCAAGTTACATGCTTACATTCAACACTTGGGCATCTTTTTAGGTGAAGTTTCTCTACATTTTTAACAATGGTTCCCATTATTAATGAAAAAGCTCAAGAAGTTGAGAAATCCAGGAAAAGATCTGTCTGTAATTTTATTTTGATTAACAATATTGTCCCTGTTTTAGGCAAACAATTTCATTACTTCTTTGAACTTAAAGGAACTTCACCTGTAAGAGTTTTAGATAAGTTAGCTATTTTGGAGTCCAACATGACCATTAGATGCCTTAAGTCACCCCCAAGAAAGGTAATAAATAGTTTTAGAGAAGAGCCCCCAACCCAACAAAACATAAAGCCCTGTTATAAAATTAACGGTTAATTGAAACTAATAGGAGGTAAGTTTTTTTAATAGAATCTACATGAATTTGGTGAGTATGGGTTTATCACAGAAAAACCTGAGCTACCAAAATGTAGTTTTCTGCCCAGTTGCAAAGTTTATGTTTTGTTTCAACCTCCAATATAACATGATTCTCCACATCAAAATAAGCTTATATCAGAGAATGGAAATGTGTGTTCAAGTAAAAATATTAGAGAAAGGGAGAAAATTCCTCAGTTAACATACACACTTTAATAGGCATTTAGTGAGCACATGAGAAGAGACAACTCTCCAAAGGTGTTAAAAAACAAAAGTCTTATTGTTTGAAGTAAACTTTGAACAGTTATTCTAGCTATGTGGATAATCTGCAAATGGTAGTAAATACTCTTAATCTGGAAACAGATACTCAGTCATTTACTCTCGACAAATATTTACCCCCAAAGGAGAAAAGCACAAATGACTCTCCCTTCATGTCTCTACACTTAGTGAGGCAGGACAAATTACTATAAAATAAACAAGGAAAATGCATAGTGTGTCAGATGGTGATAACAGTTACAAAGAAAATATAATGCAAAACCTGGATGGGAATATCTGGAGGACAGTGTGCACTTTGAAGGTGGTCAGAAAAGACATTACTTAAGAAGAGACACTTGAAACAAGTTCTTCAGGAAATGAGGGAGTGAGTTAAGGCAGGTGGGGGAATTGCATGCCAGGCAGAGGGAATAGCCAGTGCAAAGGCCCTGAGGTAGATGCATGCCAAATTTCTTTAAAGAAAGGCAGGACAAGGGTGGCTAAATACACATTGTGTCAGCTTGGGTTTTTCCCTCACTATTTGCCCCATATTTCTCACCACATTAATGTAAGCTACACATAGTGAAATCAAGAATAACTCAAAGGCATTGTATGGATTTGACTTTGATTCTAAATGAGATGGAAAGCCTTTGGCAGAGAAGCCACCTGGTCTGTCTTATATATTAAAAGATCTGCTAGGTTTGCATGGAGGCACCAATTACAGGATCATCGCAATAATCAAGTTGAAAGATGCTGGTAACTTGCATTGGAGTAGCAGCCTTGAAGAAAGTAAATGGTTGGATTCTGCATATATTTTGAAAGTAGAAACAGCTTGTGGGGACAAGAGAGAAAACTCAAGGGTGACTCAAATTTATTGTTGTAAGCAACTAGAAGAATGAAGCTACCATTTCCTTAGGTATGGGAGATTATGGAAGAGACCTCTCACTCCTAATCTAGAAAGGTAGATCAAGTGTTAAATTTTGAATCTGTTAATTATGGAGGTATCTTCTAGCAAACTGCATAGTGATAGCAAGTAAATAATTAAATATACAATTCTAGAGTTCAGGGGAGTAGTTTAAACTGGGAGCATCAGTGTGTGGGGCATACTTAAACCATGAGATATAATGAGATTACCAAGGAAATGCATCCAAATAAAGGAGAGAACACTATCATGACAAGAGTATTTTCAGTAAAGTAGTTGGGATAAAAGCTTGATTCGAATATGGAATAGGACAAAATAGATTGGTTATGGACATTTTAAATACCTTTTGTGAGGAATTTGGCTGTAAAAAAAGAGCAAAATAGTAGGATAGTGGTGAGAGGAAGGTGGGGAGTTATTAGAGATTTGGGTTTGGGGTATCTTTGAATTATAATGAGGATGATAGAGTGAAGAAGGAAAACGCATGATGATTCAACATGGAGACAGAAAGATCACTCGTGCAATGCCCCTGGAAAAGTCAAGACGGGGTGGGATTTGCTACATCAAGGACACCTTCATGTAAAGAACTATTATGAAACACAGGGATGAAGATTAGCAGCTTCCACATTATGAGTGATCCAGACAAGAGTCAATAGAGAATCAGATGGACCTTCAGTTCACCACAATGGGTTATGATTATCCTTTTGTAGGACAGGCTAGATGTATAACAAAACCCACTTTTTAAATATTACTTCTCGTTGAAATTCTTGTGGTCCAGTTAATGCCCTGAAAAAAGAGGCATAATTATCATCGGGGGATGTTAAGTGCAGTTTCTCTTAACTGATCCTCTTATAAACTCATAGAATGCAATTTGTAAATGACTCTTAAAAAGGATATTTTGTGTAGAGTTTAACGTGTGTCATGAAATACAATGAAAGGTTGTAACATGAAAGTCAATATAGTGACGTGATATGTTATGCTATTGTCATGCCTAGAAAGTAGCCTCCCACCCACTGATGGTCCACACTATTGAATGATTGATGGGGAAAGCCTTTCAGTATAAGCAAATCAGAGACTGAATTTTTTCCTAAGTTTATGTGTGTGTATGTTTGTGTGTGTGTGTGTGTGTGTGTGAGCATGTATGTTTATGCTATTGCAGATATTAATGTGCAGAAGGGAAAAAATTCTTGTTCCTTGCTTTCGTTATCTGTCCTCTGTAGCGAAGAGATGTTCTACGGACTGGAGATTTCACAGAATCATCAGAAGCATAAGGAAATTTTCATGTACACTCTGTAGAGTGAATGGAGAATCAGAGCCAGGCAAATAGAGATTCTCTCTATATGCGTGGGGATGAATTTGAATGCATTCAAACATCAGCCAAATTTCCTGAAACTGTAGAAGCAAGGGAAATTTTAGTTGATTTTCTGAGAGAATGCTGACCACTTTTTGGAATACAACCATTGTTTAGGAAGAATCTAATTTTCTTACTAAATTACCTTCACAACAAAAACCAACACAGCAATTTAAGTGAGAGGAACCCAAGTTATTGTAAAAATAAGCCAATAATGCTTTCATTTCATAAATTGTCTTTCTTCTTTTTCAACTTATTCTGTTGAGCTCAGTATTTCATCCAGCACTGGTAGAGCCTTTATCCCATGTCAGACCCCAGAAATAGGTAAATGAAATGAAGCAATGCAGTCCTCAAGTTATCCACATTTCAGTGGGAAAAGCCTAGAAATAGATTCTCATACTCCTGGGTGACAAATATAGTTGGGCAAAGCAGGTACTTAGAGTCAAGAGGAAACAGGAAAATAAGAAGTGTGACGTCTGCAAAACTTATCCGAATGAAGACACAGGCTTCTTTTGAGAAATGCCTCAATTCAACCTCCTTCCCCCCAAAAGCAAGGCAATGCGTAGTCAGTTGTCACTGCGGAGAACACTCCTTTCATTCAAAGTCGAGTGACAATAGGAGCAGCTGGCAGTGGCTCTCTGATTCTCTCACAGGATAAAAGCTGAAGTCCCTGCAGTCACTTTACGAGGTCCTCCGGGATCTGGTGCCAGTGCTTCTGACCTGAACTCCTCCCAGCCTTATTCACTTCACTCCCGCCTCACTGGCTACGTGCTGCCAAGTCCTCCAGGCACATTCTCTGGTTACAGCCCTTGGCACTCTGCTCCTCCTTCCTGGAAGGTCCTTGCCCTAGATTGCACACAGCTCCCTGCCTCACCTGCCCCAAGACTTTTCTCAAATAGCTTCCTAAAGGGTCTTTTCTGATCAGTCTTCTTTAAATTTCTGCCATGCCCCCACCACCCCACACCCCCACCCTGCCTTGCTGGGGAACCCGTTTACTCTGCTCTATCCATGTTTTAACTTATTCCATCTTTCATCTCTTATAATAATTTAACCTACTATTTCACTTTTTCAGTTATGCTTATTCATTATGTGTTTCGTCTCATTAGTCTGTAAGGTCCCCAGGAATAGGAGTTTCTGTCCAGTTTATCTGTTGATGTTCCTTTAGGGCTCAAGGCAGCGCTCAGCACGGAACAGGGCACGATCAGTCTGTGAAATGAATGAATGCTGTCAAAATATCTTTTCTGCCTTCTAATGTTGGTTGGTGAGAAACTCATGCTGCTCATAGACACATGACCAATGATGCCACGTGTTGCTGTTGTTATTGTAATCACAGTGAATTTAAAAGTGGTGTAAACCTTGAGAGCTTGTTTGGAGGTTTTCGCGTTGGAGCACAGCTACCCATGACTGAAGAACGGTCCTCCTCTATCAGGGATGGTCGTCCTCTTCAACAAGGTGCACAGCTTCCAGATGAGGTATATACATATGTATACAATGGAATACTACTCAGCCATAAGAAAGAATAAAATAATGCCATTTATAGCAACATAGATGGACCCAGAGTTCATCATTCTAAGTGAAGTAAGCCAGAAAGAGAAAGAAAAATACCATATGTTATCATTCATATGTGGAATTTAAAAAAAATGGCACAAATGGACTTATTTACAACACAGAAACAGACTCACAGATATAGAAAACAAACATGCTACTGGGGTGGAAAAGGGGAGGTGGGTGGAGGAATAAATTGGGAGTTTGGTATTTGCAGATACTAACTACTATATATAAAATAGATAAACAGCAAGGTCCTACTATATAGCACTGGGAACTATATTCAATACACTGTAATGGCCTATAATGAAAAAGAAAATGAAAAGGAATATATACATAAACGTGTAACCGAATCACTATGCTATACAGCAGAAATTAAAACCACATTGTAAACTGACTATACTTCAATAAAAACCAATTAAAATAAGCAAACAAACAAACAAACAAACAAAAAGTGCTGTAAATCATGCAATACCCAGAGGTGAGGAACCAGTGCCAAAACCTTATCATACTGCAGTAGAAAATAGGTTTTAATAGTGGTAACTAATAGCTACTCTGTTGTAAGTCAGTACAAAAGTACATTTGTCATGTTTACTCTGAACATTTTCTCTCCCTGCATTAATTCATAACAGGTTGTAGGCAAGAGAAGTCAGACAGGAGCCAGGGTATGATTCTTACATCTAGAAGATTTCTGAGCACCAAGTCAGCGCCGAGCACTGTTTTGGCGTCAGGAGCAGAGTGGCGAGTAATAAGTACTGGTAAAGATCGCGTCATCATGGCCTTTACATTCTGCGGGCTCCACGTTCTCTTTTGCTCTTGATATTGTAAGAGAGATTGCTGTGCCAACAACCAAGGAGAGGTCTGAGATCGTGCATTTGACAGCTCTGTGAAAGACAATGCATAGTGGAACCACAAGGGCTGTGATAATAAGCAATATGATAAGTAATAAGCAATATGGTGTTTAGTCAAAATTAAACAATGTTTTGAGCTCCGGATTTCCTTCCATACCTGCTATTCACATCAGTACTGATCACAGAACAAGACTGGAGCCTATAAGACAAAGGAAAGTAGAGACACCTGCTGGAGTGACAGGGTGAGGAAACAGGAAGGAGCCGGTGACAAAGACCGTGGCATTTCATCTAAGGTCACAGAAAAAGGAAACTGTCCGAAAATGTGACTAGACAAGAAAGTTGTGACTGCTAATCTTGAGCCTTAATAATGGAATTTTACTAGAGCTTTTATTACAAAATATAAAAGGGTAATAAAGAACAATTTAATATTTGGAGTATTTAATTCAAAATTATCAAGTGTTAATTGAAAATCCATTATTTTTAGCTACTAATAATTAAAGTGATTATAGGAGAATTTAATCCCCATTACAATAAATTTTTGAGGTAAAATATCCTGAAAAAATATTTTCCTTCTTTTTTAAAAAAATTAATCTTCTATGTAAACTAGAAAACAAATATTTAAGCTTCAAGAATCCCTCTCACTTTGGATAGACTGGATTTATTTATTCTCCAGGAGATGTAACAATGAGATAGATCTTTGAGGAATGGACGATGAGGCCCCGGAGGTCATGGTGGACGTGTTTTCTCAGTTTGCCCATGCTGTGCTAAAAAGCTGTTGTCTAAGGCAAAGGCAGCAGAGGAAAATGCATTAAAAAAAAAAAAAAGGGCTCCTGTGAATTTATGAGAAGTGCATCACAAAGACAAATATTTCAGACATGCAATTCCATTCGGCCTTT
Source organism: Vicugna pacos (assembly GCF_048564905.1). Lineage (NCBI taxonomy): Eukaryota > Metazoa > Chordata > Mammalia > Artiodactyla > Camelidae > Vicugna > Vicugna pacos. The sequence goes on from NC_133000.1 coordinate 43,711,363, forward strand.
TCAGCTGTGTGTCCATAGCAAGTCAACGGCTAAATTGAAAAATCAATTCCAATTTAAATTATTGGAATAAAGAACACCAGGAGTCAGAGATAAAATGGCTTTGTTCTCTGAGATCCTTTTTAATTGGAAAGTTATTTCTTCAGGGTATTCTAATGGTTCTGAGGGAAGATTGCAAAATAAAGTTGATCGGCTGGGGGAAGGTTAATAGCTAATGTGCTTTCCTTGCTGTTCAGCTGCCTCCTGTCTTTATGACGTCTCCCATCATATCTGGAAGGACGGAAGATTCTAAATCATTTGATACATGCAAGGACTGTGTTTTCTCGTAGCCTTTCAAAAACCATCCTGAGGCTGGAACCTTGTCAGAACTTTATTTCTCTTTCAGCCTTTCCAGCTGGACTCACTTTTGCTTACAAATGTCACAGAACCCTTGTCTTCTTTCTATTCTTTTTCCTTTTCTTTTTTTTCTAAATGTTCCTGGTGGGGATGTTTCTCTAACAATGCAGTGGTATTTAATAGAAATAAAAGATACCCAAAGAGAATGCTAGTAAAATCTCTGTTCTTTAATGACAGAAAAAGAGAGAAAACACTCAGATGGCCTGTATTAAACAGAGGGAAAAAAATAGTTATATATTTAGTAGATGGAGAAGAAAGCTTCAAAGCAAGGGTCAAGGAAAATAAATGGTAGATATAGGAAATGTTAATAGATATTATTATCAAAATGTTAATACTGAATATAGTGAAAAACCAAAAGTCATATTTAGCAAGCTTCAGCTTGAAGTTTAGAAGCTAAAGTTTAATTAAACATATAATAACCTTTACTCTGCCTGTAGAAAATTGTTTGGGGCAGCTGTAGATTAAAAACCTTAAATGAGCATTTAATTTGAAATTAATAAAACAGTTATGGTATGTGTTAGGAAAAGTTACTGAGGTTTGCTTAGTATATTTAATTACTGTAAAAGAGATAAATCTCATTGCCATGTAATGAACTCAGAAGTGCAGATACAGTAAATATGTACTTACGTTCTTGTTATTAATGCATTAAATTTGTAAGAATATTTAGGAATTTAATTAGCATTTAATAAGATAGCTATAGCAAATTACAGTAGTTAGATGTTAAATGTAAATTAATATTTTTAGTATCTAATTGATATTAACTAATTAATTACTGTTTATTACATGGCAGCTAGATTTATCTCTTATGAAGTTATTAAATCTCAATTAAAATGCTCTTTTAAGAGAGTGCATTCAATTAAGAATAATATTCTATAAGAATTTCATAACTCTTCTCCTCAGGAGTTGGAGTGGATACATGTATCAAATCAAACAACCAAGGTGGCTTAGAAAGGAAACCAACTGGGACTTTGCCTGAGTTGTACAAGCAATTCCAAACCTTTTCTAAATGAAAAGGACTTATTCATTGAAGGTCATATTTTTTACTATTAATGTTATAAGCATATATAGGCCTAGAAAAACCATGACTGAAAAATCTCTCTCCACACTTAATGATACTGTGTTAAGGAATTATTTCTTTGAGAAAAATGACTATAGGTTATTAAAATAAAAATATCATTTATTATTTGTTATCTCCCCATTGGTGTGACTTAATATATTAGATACAACAGCAATTAACACGGCAATTAATTGGGAGTGGATTTTGCCGGGGGAGGTTTAGTAACATCATGAATTCAATTAACAAGTCAATAATCAAATGTATTAGACTGAGGAAAAAAGAAAATGAAAGAAAAGGAAATATACAAGTTGAAATTTTATTTTTCTATCAAGGTCTACATGGGACCTATCAATTGCTAGAATGTAGTATGTGCTCAATAAATATGTTTCTGAATATTCTGAATGGACTGTATTAAATCTCCTGTATCTGGCATCACGTAATTCCTGCAATGACTTTATAGTAATTTGGAAATCTAATCTGAGACAGTATAGAGTAGAGGTTAACTACGCCCTCAATTTTCAGTCCTCCTGACCCCACCTCATTCAAGGTGTGACATCTTTGAGAAATCATATCACTCTTACCATTACTGTATATTGTTGTTCTGTTCCTTGGTACCTTATGTCATTGCAGGTGATAGAGCCCATTGGAGGATTATCATGAGGGCTAATTGAGTCAAACGTAAGGCACTTTAGAGAAATGGTTAGCACATAGCTAACTAATAACTCAATAAATGCTGATTGTTATTATAACCTCCAATTTGAAAGCAATAGTGTTCTCTCCCTTTTGGAGCTGGAGAAAATACCTTGTGTTCTAGCACACCAAAACAATTGGAAAACAAATCAGCTTACCTTTATCCAATTTTCTCCCCTTAAATAATTAATCTCAGTCATTGTAAATATTTATCATTACCCACAAGTCATTTTTCAGTGAAGCCATAAATACTATGTGAATTTAATCTTTTTCTCATGAGTCAGTCCTTGAAGATCCTTTGTTATTTTTGTTCCTATAACTTTCAAGCATAATGAAGATATTAAAGAAAACTTATCTTACATTGATTCTTGCTTCACTCTACTAGATATCTAGCATCTCAGCTCAATAAATAGCCATTCATCATTATTTTTTGGTCAGTGTTGGTCTTGTGAAAATATTCTTACCTAAGCTAAGTGAAATTCATTTTCAGTTCATATTGCCCAGAATTACACACAAGCATTACACTGTTATAATGCTAGCAGCTCATGTTTATCTCCAACATATGATTTGCTCATAAAATGTATTTACTCAAAATTTACTTGTTTATATTATAACTTAATACTTAAAATATATTTTTATACTCAATTTCTGTTTTGTTTTTTTTTGTAACAATGAGCTTAAAATCAGGAGAAACAAATTCTCATGCCAACCACCTTAGGCATACCACTTACATTATCTTAGCTTTTATACTTCTGTAAGAAAGTCTTTGATAGAAGAATTAAAAAAAAACTTCCAAATCTAGCATGTTATCAAACAACAAAATTTTTCTCTATTATTTTTGTTTGGCTTAGCATTTTTTCTTTCGCTTGGCACTTAAAAAAATTTTCCCCCAGAAATGAACATTGTAAAAGGAATAAGCTTTGAATTTAAAACCATCAGCCAAAAATTTAAATTAGATGGGTGATGCTGTCTTTTGTTCTGTAAGCAGTAGCAATGAAGATATTAATATACTCATGATTAAAAGAATAAAAAGCAGTAAAAATAATGGATGGAAAAGAAAAGTCCATGGAGGTGTGATGTCTTGTTTCTTTGATTCTTCACCAGTCTCAGCTGATTCAACCTTGGTCTTTAGATGTGTAAGACTAAGCTCTGTAGCAATAAAGAACTAAAAGGGAAATGACAGAGGATTTGACAGATGTGCAGAAAAATGATTTACTCAAGAGGGAAAAGAGTAAAGATGAGAAGGAGGAAAAAAGCAAATATTTGATCAGAGAAGCTAGTATGTGGGGGTGGAAAGAGGGAAAAAAGTGGATACAGGATACAAGAATGCTTTGAATGTTGAGATGTGGGCTTGAAATTGACTGAAAGTCACGAGAGGAGGATATTGATTTTCATCACTAATATTTTGAAAGGATCCAATCAGAGTTTGACAAGGAGACGAAAAATAGAACCAAACACAATGAGCTAATCGCTTTGGGAATCACCTAAAATATCCGCAAAGAGAAGGATTTAGTAGACAAGGAGAGACTGAAGTCATCAATAATGACAGAAATGTTTAACAGGGAACAAAACTGAATGTCTTAACTCAGCATTGCTTATTTAACTGCAAGGTCTTACTCCCATAGGACAGGAAGTAACCAGGTGCTCCAGGATTCACTTCAGTTCACGAAATGTCATCAACCACATTTTTGGTTATACTCCTCCAGTCTGTTTGCATTCTGCCTTGCCTGTTGTTGCCACCTGTTCAACTGTTTCCATCCTTGCTCTGTCCTTTTGGTTCAATGCATGATAATAATATAATCCCTTCAACTCCAAATTTTCCCAATCTTTTGGTTCTTCACCTTTGCTCTGCTGGACTAGTGCCCTTCAAATAATATTCTCCCATTTTGACCCAACTCTTGGACACCTGTCATACTAGCCCATCCAAGAAGAAATAGAAGATACTATTTTATAATGCCCTGATTTGCCAGCCACAAACAGCCTTCTGAATTTCGTATGATAACCAGCGGTGGTAGCATTAGAGAAAAACAAAATGCTGGAAAAAAGAAACCCATGGTATTATTAAGTCAACACTTATTGCAGAGTAAAAGGTGATACCATATTCATTACTGGAGATTAAGTACTGAGTGGGCAATCAGAGATACATTGTGCAGGAGGAACTGCACAGAGCATCCTTTCAAAAAGACATGAAGACAACCACTCCTTCACTGATACACCTGTGCTCTTTACATGTCACAGGTGTGCCTCTTACCTGTTCTGTATGACTGGCATGAAGCATCCATTATCGGACCCATATTAGCAAAGACATGGTGAAATGCATGGCTTCTCTGGCCCCTGTTCTCAGAACATAATTCTGTTTGAAGGGGGAGCAGTCATCTAGGTCAACAAAGACATGGGTCTATTATATAGATTTTTAAATCTAGGAACCATATGATTTTATTTACTTTATATTTCAATGGAATTCCTAGTTGCTTACTGGCTACTGTTTTGATGTTGCAACCAGGGAATCAAGAGATTCCAGAGATACAGTATTATCCAGTGCAATGTGAAATTGATGAATACAGTCCAGAAAAATACAGTATGGTTGGCTGTACCAGTAGCTCAGCAGACCACAGAACTGTGGGGAAAAGCTGACGATGGCATATGGACAGACTACCAGAGCTAAGCCTCAGAGCCTGAGTTTGCTGTGAAGGTTGAGGATATAAGATATCTGACTGCTAGGAAGGAGTTTTGTATGTGAGAGTAGGCAAAGTGGGAACACTTCGACATCTGGGGACTAAATTTGGGACTATTAAAACCGTGCACTTCATCCATAATATCTTTCTAATCATTTGGAGATAGTGGAAAGTTTTACCCTAACCTCAAACTTTAATACCCATGGAGGCCTTAACAGATTATTCTGTAAAGAAAGACAGTATGGAAAAATACTTACTTCTTAGGGAGATGCTAGTAGGTGATAGAAAATGAGAAGTCAGGTAAGGGAACTTTAACCTGAAAATGAAATTAGGCCTTAAATATATATTTACATAATTTAAGGAGGTTACTTTTTACCAGATGCATCCATTTTATAACTCTTCAATAAACCAAAATGGTTGTGCAGTATGTCACTGTAAAAAGGCACTGGGAAAGAGAAGTGGTGTATTTCCTTGGGTGTTCCTCCACATTGCAAATGTGAATGCATCACTGATTATAGAATGCATAACTGATGGGAAAATAGCTGGGAAACAGAGGAAGAAAATAGAAAAGGTATTTCTTTTAATTAAAAAATATAGAAGTTATACCAAATGGAAGTTTTTAGGGCAATAGTTCTAAAATGTATTGTGAATTCCTAAATGATACTCACAGAACTTGGAAGGAAGGGGTTGCCTTCCCTCTGTCTTTATATTAAATTCTACAGAATATTTTGGTCCAGATAAATCTTTGAGGAACATTGAATTGGAAAGAAAATGCTGAACAAATAACAAATGGAATACACATACTTCTATTTACTTTTGATTATAATAATATACATTTTCAACCCAACATTTGTGCTACCATTCATCTTGTCGAAGTGATCGATTTTGTTTGGAAACCAAGTTTTCAGTCTCTAAGTAAATATATATGTATATATAGTGTTTCACTACAATTTCAAGTTGCTGGCTAACAACAAACATCATACTAACTCTAATTAGAATAATTACAATATTAAAAATGCATTTCTCAAAACCATAAACATCTTTGGGTATGATTATTTTTAATAATTTACATATTAAAACTGCTAAGGCATTTCACCTTTCAATCTTCTTTTAAAAATTTTAACAATAAGTTTCTATCTAATATTCTTAAGATGTATTCTACACTTGACATGTACACGTAACTTACCCATTTATATTAGTGGAAATAAAAATTTATGTGCATTCATTGAGTGGAGAGTAAAATTCTTCATATCATATTTTCAAATGTAAAATGATCACTTCTGAGAATGTGTTTGATCTGAGCAGAAAAGCAGCCTAATGAGTAACATTTGATTGATAATACATTGCAATTCATAATTGATAAAATGTTAGATCTGCCAGTGCGACAAAAGGTCACTTCGAAATTTGATGGGGGCTAGAGCATGGGATAAGTTGGAAATGATATCATATCATGTAAAGAAAAAAAGATACTGACACAAATCGTCTAATTCATATTAAATTAAAAATATCTTGGAAAGTATAGCAATTAACAGCAAGTTCCCAGAACTTGACATTCCACACAAATGTCAAACCCCAGGGTATTACAGAGGAATTAGAGTGTCCTTTCACTGTCAGACTGATATATACCATTGAACAAGTGCTAGAGAAAAAGTCAGATTCTTGGTGATATTTGGGCTTTAAATTTTAGATTATCCCACTTACTCCTGTTTCTGTCTTAGAAAAATAATTCTAAATCTTACTCTTTCCTTTTTATATCTTGAAGATACTGTGTACTCATATATATTTCTTTGCATGAAAAAGAAATCAAAGTATTGGAGAATAGTTAAAAATGTCTTTGCAAAGCTCTCTGGGAATGAGGCAGAGTTTAAAGTCATATCTTTATCCTATATGAGCACAATATTTCACCCTCCCCCCAAGGGAAAAATCATTTTCCCAATGAATTAGTACCAACATTGTCCCTCAAAACCTCCACATTTTTAATCTCAAACTACATCCACTTGTATAGAGAGAGACAGAGCATCTATCAACAGCCAACTCCAACAGTCACTCAAAAACCAACCTACAGGGTGAAGGTTGGATCTGTTACAATTGGTTGTTAATACCTAAATTCCTTATGATCATGATCAATATTTATCATTCTCAGTCACCCCTTCTTCTTCTTTCACATTTATGCTATTAGTGAAGGACTCTTGACTATATAAAAACAAATCAAAATAATCAAACACTAAAAACTCCTATGTCTGAAACAAACATGAGATAGCCAATGTTCTTAGCCATTATCTCCAGCAAATGCATCTGGCCTCATGAGGAGATTCACACTAACTGTTCCCAAAACAAACGCATCTCCATACTAATTAACTCTTTATCCTTCATCCCATAATACTTTGTGCATCTGTTCCTTTGATCCAAGCTCTCCACTTTTGTCTCCCTCTCACGCTCTACTGATGTATTCCCTGAACTCTGGATGTGTGTTCTTCCTACCTTTCCACATTTTAAAACTCTTCTCTAAACACCCCCCCAATGGCTTGGTGGAAATAAAACCACTTCCTTGTATGCTTCTTAATAGGAAGCTTTGTTCTTTCCATTTGATCTGAAAATGGCATTACTGTCATCTTTTCTTTTTAGTTGTCCCAGATCACGCAATCTCCTTCAGTCTTATGAAAATTCCTGCTCTTTTGAACTTCATTAGGCTCTTTCATAATTTTCCCTCCTCATTGCTGTCAACTATGGACTATGTTATCCACATCTAATTCACTGAAGATACGTGTGATTTTTCTCCTTAACTCTTGATATCATCACGAAGGTCTTCCAAGGCCATGAAAAATGAATACCCATTTGCCTGAAAGGTCCCTGGTGGTCTTAGTGGTTAGCATTCAAAGCTCTCCCATTTGCTGATCTCTCAGTTCCTTGCCTGCACATCTCTAGGGGCTTTACTTTCATTCCATCTTTTTATTCTTAAAGATTTATTTGCCACTTCGACTAATCAATGCAGTCTGTATTCTCTTTACCCACATCCCTAGCCTCCTCTCACCCAAGTTATTCTCTAATCTGAGAAGCTATCAGATGGAGACTTCCTCTCCTCACCACCAAAAACCTACAAAGCCACCTGCAATTCCACTGGTTTTCTATGCTTTCCTTCTCTCTCTCTCTCTCTCTCTCTTTTTTTTTTTCAATTTAGGAAATATCCCTTTTCCTAACAAAGACAAAATCCTTTGCATTTGTTCTAGACGCCAGAACCTCCCATTTTCTCAAGGTAATATGTTCTTTATCCCTTCACTCTTCTGTGTTTTCAACTTCACTCAACTGTGTTTTATATGGATCCTTCCTACCAGCATTTATACATTATTTTGTGCATCCCATATAAATCTCCTATGACTCCTCCACCTCTATTATGACATCCAACCAGTTGCTGACTATAAACACTGCTTTCTCTTCTTCATCTCTCCTTCATTTTTCAATAAATTCTTGTCTTGATTCTATTCCCAATATTTCGTTAAAAATTTGCTGTAGCTAAAGCCCCTGAGACATTTTTTATACTAAGATCATTGAACAATATTTTCTATAGCTCATTTGAACCTGACCACTCAGCAATATACTATGTAGTTAACTTTCCATCTTTCTTGAAGATCTTCTTATCTTGACTTCTATGATGCATTCAGCTGGTATTCCTCTAGTTCACCACTTGCCCTACCTTCTCCAGTCTCCTTCATTATTCATTTTCTTCTACGTATTCTCTTAGAATTAGTCAGGCTTGACCCCCACGACTCTATTCTTTCTTAGTTTTAAGAATCTATGAAGTGAATTCATTACTCCCCACATTTGTATATTATCTATACATCAATCATTCAACATATCAATTCTAGACTAAACTTTTCTTTTGAACTTTGGATTCATACATACAACTGGTTACTCGGTATCTCTTTCTCTTTTCATGAATTTTAACTGATTGTAGATAAAAGTAAATTACTGATCTTTCATTTAAAATCTGCTGTTTCTCCATGTTTATTTTAATAATCTCAGAAAATGACATTGTCATGTAATATTATACCAAAAACCATTAAACAACTGAAACAATACTCTCTCCCCATTGCCACCTATCAACCTCTACCAATTCTACTTTCAAAATAAATACAAGCCATTCATTTCTTGCCTTCTCCTTTCCTACCACTTTGGGTCTACCTGAAATCATTTATTTCTTGATTATTACAAGCTTATTCCAACCTGATTCCACAATTTTTTGCTCCTTGCAATACATACAACTATTTGAATTTAGCATAAAGATATAGATATACATATGTATATCTCACTTATACATATACAAAGAAAAAATAAAACTGCACCAATTATAAATTTCCACAAACTTTTACATGCTTATGTAATAAGCAACCATAGAAAAGCAGAACATTTGCTTGGGATGCCTCCTTTGAGCTAGCTTTCAGTCATTATCCTCTCCCCTGACTTCTAAGGGCATAGAATAATTTTGCCTGCTTTATCATTTATAATTTTTAATATATAGCCTTTCATTGCTATACTTGGAATCATTTTCCCAAAAATAAAGTTTCAACACCTAAGGTTTGTGATTCCTGAAATAAAAACCAAGGATACAACTTCTAGATACTCCCCACAATCACATATTATCTCTTTATGAATAAGAAATGTAAGCCAATAAGTAAAAGTGAGAAGTAAACAAAATAAAACTACAAAAGAAACCACAAATGTGGCTAAATAATCAGTTATTAATTATTAACACTATTGAGTATATTTAGCAAGCACAGTAAGAGTCAGGGTTGTAATACCTAGTTTTGTACTATCAAAAATGGAATAGACTAAATGTAAAAGATTATATTAATGATTGTATCAAAATATAAAATAATTAGAATTTAACAAAAGACATATAGGAATTCTACATTAAAAACATAATACTTTGCTGAAGTTAAGACAAATAAATGTAGATATATACCATACACATGAATTAGAAGACAGTATTGTTAAAGAAATTCTCCACAAATTGATGCATAAATTCAGTTTTATCTCAGTCATAATCAGAGCAAAATATTTTTGGAGAAATTGATCAGCTGATTCTAAAATTTATATGGAAGTCCAAGAACATAAAATAGATAGAGCAATCTTTATTAAAATAATAAGGTTAGCATATTACACTTCCTGTCTTGCTATAACACTATATATTAAATAAGACCATATAACACTGGTATAAAAATTGACCAGTAGATCACTGAAATAGAATTGAAAGCCTAGAAGTAGGATTATGTTTGATTTTTGACAAAGGAACCAAAGGAAAGAAAGCCAATGGGAAAGAAAAGTCTTTCCTAAATGTGGTTTGGAACAACTAGATTTCCATATAGGAAAGAAGAAAAATAAAGAGAAAGAGAAAGAGGAGAAAAGAAGAGGAAGCGGGAAGAGGAGAATGAATGGGAGGAAAGGAGGAGGAGAAGAGATGGAGAAAGGAATGAGATAGGTAGGAAAGAAAAGGGGAGAGGGGACAGAAGAGGGGGAACTTTGATCGTTGTTTTACACATTACACAGAAAATAATTTGAGGTGGATTCTAGACCTTGATTGAAAAACTAAAACAATAATGAAAACAAGAAAGTTATTTACCTGAGGTACTCTAAGGAATTTCAGAAAAGGGACAGAACACAATAATCGTTAATGAAAAAATATAAATTAGGTTTTATCAAAACTATTATTAATTTTTATGTACAAAAGCCAAAAGGTGGAAAAAGCCCAAGGGGCCATTAACAGATTGAAGGATAAACCAAATGTGATATATGCATTCAATGGAATATTACTGAGTCATAAAGAAGAATACATACCTGCTACAACATGGATGAAATTCAAAACCATTATGCTCTATGAAATAAGCCAGACACAAAGGGACAAATATTGCTTTATTCTGTTTATATTAAATATCCAGAATAGTTAAACTCACAGAGACAGAGAAACAAAACGCAGATTAATGATTACTAGAGGAGGAGAGGAATAGGAAGTTACTATTTAATGAGCATGTTTTTTTCTTTTTGAGTGATGGATATGTTTTGGAACTAGATAGAGGAGTATCTGTATAACATTCTGAATTTTGGGAAAGTGGGATACAACTTAAGTTTACATTTTAAAATGGATAATTTTATGTTATGTGAGTTTTACCTCAGTTAAAAAATTGTGAAACAAAATTAAAATTCTGCTCACCAAAATGACATCATTCAGAAAATTCAAACACAAGCAATGGTCTGGAAAAAAATTTGCCATGTATATATATATATATATATGTATAATACACACACACACATACACAAATACATATATACATATACATATATATGACAAAGAGTTTTTTATATTAGCTAGATAAAGAATTTCTATGGCAATTATAATTATTGTTATAAAATATAGATAACCCACTTTTTTAAACAAATTGGGTAAAACACTTGAATAGACATTTCAGAATATAAACTGTACAATCGATGGCCAAAAATTGCATGAAGAAGTGGTCAAATGATTAATCATCACGGAATTGCAAATTCAAATCATGAGTTATCACAACATACCAATAAGAATGGCTAAAATTTAAAGACTGACAACACCAATTGTTGACAAGAACACTGAGTAATACAAAATTTCATACACTGTTGATAAGAATAAAGAAGAACTAGCACTTTGCAAAATGATTGTCAGTTCCTTTAAAAAAAATAAATATATACTCCCCTATGGCCCAACATTTAGACTCCTGGGTTTGTAAGAAAATTTAATGCCACACACACACAAAAATGAGCAAACAAAAAATATTTGACCAAGGATGTTCTTAACAACTTCATTCATAATGCCCCCAAACTCAAAAGAGCCCTGATGCCCCATGGGAAGAGAATGAATACCAAATATAAATATTTGTATATTCACGCAATGGAATATCACCTAGCAATAAAAATAATAACCAATCTTCGAATACACACAATGACATGGATGAATCTTCAAGTGATATGCCAAGTTAAAGGGAAAAGAAAAGAACTTTATCTAAAATGATATATAGGATTCCAACTAGATGAACTTCTCAAGCAGGCACAACCCATCTCTGGCAAAGAAAAATCATAGCAGTGGATACCTCCCTAGAGATGGAGGTAAATATTAATGAGGAAGAGGCAGAAGGTAACTTCCTGGGGTAATAATAAGAATTTATACTTAGAAGAGGTTTGGGTTACACAGGTTATGCCTTTCTTCAACCTTTTATTAACCTCAAGGACTCACTGCTAGTAAGAATGTAAACTGTCATTAACACTTTAAAATCCATGTGACATATTTCATATTATTGAAAAAATAAATATGCTATGACCCACTAACTACCTGTGTTCCCAAATATGAAACCATAATAAATACATCTTATATGCACCAAGATATATGTAAAATAATACCCAAAGAAGCTTTGTTTACAATATCTGAAACCAGAAACAATCTAAATGGCCATCAGTAGTAAAAGAGATAAAAGTGAACTATTTAGCAATGCAAATGAATCAACCAGAGCTTTACCCAACAACGCTGATGACTCTTCCAAATGTAATTTTGAAAGGGAAAAGCAAGACATGAAATATAATTACAGTGTGATTCCATTTTTACAAGTTTTGAAAACAGACAAAACCATATTATTTAAAGATATGTTCATAAATGCTAAAACAATTTTTTGAAGACAGCAAAAACGTTAATGTCAAAGCCAACACGTTTCAGGAAGGGATTGATTGGGAAAAATATGGATTATAGAAAATCTACTGAACTGTGTACAGTTCCTTAATTATTTATGTTCTTGATATTTACTTGGATTGGTGTTATATGTATAAAATCTTAATCCATGATACTCATTTAAAAGTGAAAATCCTTGGTAAAACACCATTTTGTTACTTATACAAACTTGTATTAACTTTCTGCTTTATGGAAACTGAATGGGTATAATGTTAGCAAAATTTTTTAAAGCAGAATTAACTAATACCAATAAACAGCTTAACATATATAAAATATACATAGGTTGACATATATATAGTCCAATGACATATATATATCAATTGCTAAAATACATAGAGCCGTAAAACTATTAAGATAATACTTATATATTAAAAACAACAAGTAAATTACTATTCAGTGGACTGACCTATATACTTTTGTGAATGAGATGGAAGATAGTTATTTTTGCTTTCTTAGCAAATTTGTTTTGCCAGATTGTATAGCATTTATCACCTTGTTCAAAATTAGCTGGCCATTTTTAACTTTTTTTTTTAAGTTTATGTACTGAAGCTCCTTTTAATACAGCTTGGTTTGTATCGTTTTGTATATGTGTGGCAGATGAAGGCTTTTAAAATGTTAAATGGAAGAAATCTAGTGTGATTTTGAATGTTTCTAACTCCAGCCCTAAAGCTAAAATTTTAAAGGGGGTGGACTGGGGAATTCTCCACTGTTGTTTTCTTTTCAAAGGACAAGTCGAGTGCCTGCAAATAAACCTTCATATCTACTGGTTTGGCACCTCGAGTCTATTCTGGAACTGATGGCTGTTTGACATTCCATTACGAATGGTATGTGGTCAGCTATTTCAGATTTTTCCGACACTAAAATTACATTTCTAATGTAAGGATGGGTTATTATTAGCTAAAGGTTTTATTTCCTGGGATTAGGTAAAATGAAAAGGGTTATTTCTGTTGATACACCCCATTTCACATTGCAAAGCAACTATTCAACTGAAAACGTCCTCAGATTTCTATTTGAATGGTCAAGGAATGGCTGATTATGTGTTATTGGCTGTTAAAGGGCCAGTGTCACTAATAGCCAAAACAAAATCATTTATTTAATAATTCTATAGAGTTATTAATTCTGTGTAGAGCTATTTAAATTTTTTTCTCAAAATTTTCTTGCAAAAGTACTGAAAGATTTCAAAATATTTAACAAATATGTGAAATAGAAACACTATATTACCTTTAGATTATGTCAGATGAAGTTTCATATTCATATCTAAAAATAATACTTGCTTACAATACTAGTAAGATGTATTTTTATTAATCACTTAACAATCACCTAAATTTAGAAATATTTATAAGCTTTTGCCATTATTGAGATACACTACCTTATATAATAGCATGTTGCTTGCCACTGTTTGAGAAAGGATACAACTGATTTAGGAAACACCAAGGGATTTTTCATGGGAGTAAAAACATAGCAACATAGTTTATGGTAAAGATGGTTTATGAGAACAGTTATTTCTCTGCAGGTAAACAAAGCTTTAGTTCCACACCTGCCATACTTAGCACAGATAATTGGACCCTCATAATGTCAATATTATTAAAAATCATCTTGTACTTGCAGTTATAAATAGTATTATATAAATATAATAAAATACAAATTTCTGAAAAGAGAAAAAAATGCCATGATTTCTCTGAACCATAATAACCTGGATATATAGAAATTACCACACAATCTAGCACTTAAAAAGGAAGCAGGTGTAATATATAATTCAGTGAAACAACAACCTTGACTGACATTTAGACAGCAGGTCAAAAAACATATATATAGTACAGAGTATAACTACAGTTACATAAGTAATTGGTTTGAATATATGCTATATTCTTATACTTAAAATTAATAACTTTTTTAACAGTTGAGCAAATATATAAATGTAGCTAGAAAATATAATATCCAGAAACTCTTTGATAACCCTAGAATTTCTGGCAGTAGCTATAAAGAAAATTATTTAACAAAAGGAAATCTACATGAATAATGAATATAAAATGAAGCTCAGTGGCTGTATTGCTTCTCATATTCAAAACGATTAAAAATTAAATCAGGAAACATGCATTGATAATAGACATTTAATGTAATGACAAAACAGTAACTTGTTAAACATCACCCCAAATAGCTATGAATGTAAGCGAGGAGCTCATGCCTTCATCTCATGATTTGTTCCTTCATTCTGCTTTAATGTTGACTTGGCCTCTGAAAGTGAGAGTTTAACACGAAAACAGGATGGAGAAGTTTTCCTCACAAGGACCGTGACAACTGTAGTTCTCCTGCGCCTACCTAGAGCATCATGCCTTTTTCAGCGCCTGTCTGTGACACGGGCTCGTTTCCTGCAGCTCTTCTGCGGAGTTTGCTCTTTTAACCCACGTAGGTAGAGGAGGAAAGGAAAAGAAACTCCCTTTTTAAGGAATGTTAGCACCTCAGTCACCTTAGTCTTTCTAAGTCGGTAACATGACTCTGCTTTTTTTCCCTTCAGTTTCTCCGCATGAGAATTACCACCTCTGAAATCTGCAGAGGGTGTAGATTTCAGACAACCCACTACAGGCCACTGAATTCTGCAGATTTCCTCTCTTTCTAATCTTTCTCTCTCCCCTCCCAACCTCTCTGTGCCTCTCTCTGTATCTCCTCATTCTCTTTCTTAAGTAGAAATGGGCTAGCCCAGGATATTAAATACAGAAATGAGTGATTTTTACTGTATGGATATTATGTTTCCTGGTGTTTTTTAAAATGATATGCTAACTTGAGTCTCCTGTATTACTCTGAATGAGAGCTAAAGCTTTAATGTTGACCCCTGTTCTTCTAATCTGTTCTTGAGTTGAAGCGGACACCAAAAGAACCTACATAGATGCTGAGGCACACTGGGAGAGCCAATTTTTTCTTTCCTTATATAGTGTTAATTTATTCATATGTTTAGGCAATCACCTAGTCTATAAGCACATATGGGCTACTATTTAAATATTATAGAATAGTCATTGGGGCTGACACAGACTCCCAGCCCCCCCCCAAAATAACATTAAGAACACCATCTCTTCTTCTCTTGACCTACTACGTGGGAACAAAGCCAGATAGCTGTTTTAACCATGCCTCCTTGGAACAAAGGTTGAAGTATTCCAGGAATGGAAAAAAATGGAAGGGTGTTGAGGGTTGCACATGAGGTAATTCTTTTTTATGTTTTTTTAATCTCTCCTCACTTTCTAAATAAGAACAGGTGAGGATCTAGCCATGGACATAGATCGTGTGCCTACCTGGGTTTTTCCCTCGCTGACAGTACCCCCACAGACACACCACTGCCCATCACTTTGCCTCAAATACCATAGAAGATTGTTTCCTCCATAATTATTATTCTGCAACTTCATAGAATGAAAAGTAAATAAGTTAACAAACGAAATTAATTATAAGAAATGAAAACATATCATACTATTTCAAACTATGTTCAGTATTGTATTAACCATTTTTACTACATATTGTTATTTTAAGGTTCACACTTTTCTCCTTAGAGCTGCTTTAGGAATAGGAAGGGCAATTTAAATGCAAAATGCTTTCTTTTTTTTTCAAAGAGGGTGTAAACCTATAAATGCACCATTGCACACGTGGATGAACCTTTCATAAAAATGGAAAGTGAGTAATGAGGTGCATCTATCTCCCCAGTATGATTACTTATGAAATTCTATGGCAGGCACATTCCTCGATGATTAAATAATTCTCAACAGTTCTCGGCCAAATTTTTTTTTTCAATTTTACACTTCGGTTTTATTGGTGAATGTTTTTTTATTCCAGATTCTATGAACTCAAAGATTTCTCTTTTCTCTCTCATGAATGAGCTAAAAGATTTCTCTTGCCATCTCTTACTATTTACTTTCATAAATAATAACTAATTTGGTGAGTGATAATGCTCAAAAATACTTTGCCTATTTTAGGAGATATATATCACATTGGAAAATCCTCACCCCCAAAGCAATTTATCATTTGAGATAATATCCTTAAAACATATATACATTATACCTAACATCTTTGATATAAATTTATATATGTATACATATATATGTGTATGTGTGTTTGTGTGTGTGTGTGTGTGTGTGTGTGTGTATCTTTATCTATGCTCAGAAAGTTCATGGGGATGGTCTTCCTTCCCTCTTGAGAAACAGACTGAGCATGGTTACAGCAAAGTGTCCACTAGGGAGAGCTGCCTTACAGCGTACCACAGCTACCAGCACTGTTACACTTGATAATTCTCCACCATCAGTAACAGTAATGGAAAAAATAACAGTAGCTTTCCCAACGTTAGCTTTCCCAAGGTAAACTTAGTAATAGCATCTTCCCAACATTCAATATCATTGTGTGGTTATACTGTGACTCTGTAGTATTTGGAGAGATTTATCTGCATAAATCACCAACTTTGGACTTTGCTACCATTTCAATATGGAAAGCACCTTGTTCCAAACCAATTTTATTTTCCAACTCCTCACTTCTTTTTACTGAGTCAGAGTAACTTTAGGATAATATGCCCAATTATAAGGAAAAAAAATGAAATCACCATGTACAGCACATTGGGTATTATAAAAAGTTGTTATTTAAAATAAAATAGATTTATATAAAGAAATAGTTGAAAGCAAAGCATTGCTTTTAAACATTAAAAAATATGGATGAAAAAACAACTGCAAAAACTAAGTAGTTTTTTTTGTTTGGTTTGGGTTTTTTTTTTTTTTTTTTTTGGTAGGGGAGGTAATTAGGTTTATTTATTTAGTTAGTTATTTTAATGGAGGTACTGGGGATTGAACCCAGAATCTCGTGCATGATAAGCATGTACTCTAACCACTGAGCATACCCTTCCCCCCAACAAGTCAGTTTAAATTGCAGAACAGGATAAAGAAACTCTGCTACAATTTTTAAGAATGGAAGTTATATATTTTAAAGATTATAATATGATATCATCCTTGTAATTAAGGTCAGCACTTTCAAATCACTGTACCAATGTTAAAGAAAATAACATTTCTATTGGATTTTCTTTGCACTTTAGGATCATTTTAAGCACAAGATGGTTCCTCTTCAAGGAGAAATGAGTAAGCCAAGTCATTTAGATTGTCTAGAAAAATAAAGCTCCCTGCCTAATATGCATAATTTAGACATACCTCATAAGCCTGTATGTGCTGAAAACTGTAGCATCACTGAATTTCTATTAAATCTTCTAAAGTACAATATTTTTAAAATTACAACTTGAAACTATTTTTATTGAATATACAGATCACTGGCCTCCATTACACGCACCTACTGACTTGTGGACAACGTTTACTAGTTCTTTCCTCTTCCTTTTCTCTGATTTTCCTTCCCATCCCTCCACATCATTTAGCTTTGGTTCTAGCCTCCCAATTTTTCTCTTTTGCAATTGAGTTTAAAGGGAAATGTTATTAAATCAGGGAATTCCATAAATATTGGTTAAAAGTTATAAATAGGCTGTCTTTGGTATTTGTCAACATGGAGTTCTTTCAATTAAAATATTTCCTGGCTACCACAGCATGGAAGCTGCGGAAATTGGCTCCACATCCAGCTGGCTGATTCAGTAAGAAATCAGCTGGCCTCAATTTAGATTTCTTTTCTTTTAAAGCAGTGCCAAATTGAGGATTAGTATATTGTGGAGAGGGAGGCGGGCAGCTCCACCCCTGATCGGCCATTCTTCATTCCCTGGAATGGGCTTGCCTTCCCAGCCCCAGCTGTGCACTGAATTAATCTACACAGGGAGCTTCTCTATCTACACACTTTTCAACAGGCTCATCAATGTTCTGTGCCGCTTCTGACAAAAGTAAAATGTGGTTCTGCTGACTCTGGATTTGGGAGGCTTTACTCCGGCTTTAAATGTAAACATTCACAAGCACACGCCAACCACACACACACACACACACACACACACACACAGCTTTTAATAGCATATTATGAAGACAGTCAACAGTTAACACTGAATCTTAGAAAAATTGAGTAAGAGGATAACAGACAAGAGCAGTTCTTCAGAAACGAGTTCATCTCAGGGGATGGGTGTGATTTTACTTCCCCAGAAATTGTTCTTCCAAACTGAGTGTGTAAGAATAATTCAGTAAGCCACTAGCCTGAGAAGGGACACATTCTTTTCTTTGCAGGCTCAAATATCAACGTATTACTCATCACCGCCCTCTTCTTACGTAGCTTCTATTGAATCCCCCAGGCCAAAGTCTACACACTAGCATTTTCATGTTCTGCTTGGCAGCTTCTCAAAGCCCAGGGGTCACCTAAGTAACTTTATGAACTAATCTTGCTTTTCCACCACTAAGGAAATATGCCACATGTATACAACTTTATTGCATGTTATTGTTCCTATAAATTGTGACTTTTTGTAAAAAAGTTTCAGTCTTTATTTTTGAAGTATTACTGATGACAATGTCTAAGAGAATTGTCTGGGTTGTGATCTGTCTCAAACAGTGAGCCAGCTAACCATACCTGCTTAGGTTTGGTCTTGGTTTATATAATCATCTTTCATGGTAGACCATGAAAGTAATTTACTGTTTGTATTTTAATAATTATCCACAGAAGACATTATATTTATAATTAATTAAAAGATTTTTGCAGAAAAAACAATTTAAAAAGAATTTCAGCAGAGAAAGTTTAGCCAGTATTTCACTCCATCTCATTTTTCTGATAGCTTAGGATTTACTTTATAAGTTAGGTAAGTGACTAGAAATAAACATCCAGGGGAGCTTTGATTAGTTTTCCTATGAGGATCTACAGCAATTATATTAGCGGAATTAACATTCTGACAAAAATATTAACATAAAAAAGATAGCATTAGTATATTTATGAAAAATATTGATAAATATATTTCAGGCCCCAGTCATCTGTGTCTGTACCTATGAATAATTTTATACATCTCCTAAATTTAATTTCTTAATAACCACTGCTTTTTTTTTTTAACGTGTTCCAGGTCCAAGGTCAACCACTACTGCTTCCTATCAGCAAAGCTAAGTCACTGAAATTTAACTTTCAGATTTTCTTCATGATTTCCTTAAAGTTTATACTAGTGGGCCATGAAGTTATCAAACCTTCATCCATGTCATACTTAGATGAATTGTTTGAAGAAAAAAAACAGGAAATGCACTTGAAGACATCAGGTCATGTGTGCAGAAATCAAATAAACACGTAAATGAAAAGTATAATGTTGGTCACATTAATGGTTTCTGCCTATCTTTCCTGGCTGAAACAGAAACTACGAGTAAAAAAAGTTGACTTATAAATGTGAATATTAACCCAGTTTATACAAAAAACATATTTGCCTCCTCTGTTTTCAGAGGCGAATTTTAAAACTGGGATTATGTTTGTGTGTTTGGAGAGAAATGAAAACAATAGCAAGCAGAAAACAGGAAAATAAATGTATCTGTGGATCAAAAAGCAATTTAGATTGCAATTGCTTTTGTAGAGATGAAATAGTTTCTGGTGCCAGACTAACCGGGGGAAAAAGTCATTTGGATCCTTTGCCACTGTTGTGTTGTATGGGATCCCATAGGAAAACAAAGGGAGCTGGGTTTTTTTGTTGCTTTTTTTTTTTCACTTTTGGCCACAGTGCCTGAAAATATACAAGGAATGAGTAGGAAAACAGGGTGACATCAATGCTTATAAAAATGTGACCTTCATCTTGACATAATAAGACAAATAAAAAGTTTCCACAGCACCTGGCATTTAAACGTTAAAGGAAGTTGTAAGGACAACCTACTCTTTTACAATGAGCCTAACTATTATTCTGTGTTTGCAAATAGCCCTGATTTTCACACCTTTGAGTTACGGAAAATTTAGGAAGCTATCTCAGGGAAAGACAAAGTCCTCAGAAGCTATACTGAATGTGAGTCGTTTGGACAACATTGGGTAAAAGCACCATGAATTTGTACGGGAGAACCATCTTTCTTCCATCACTTACAGTCTGATCCTTACCCCAATCCAAATGACTGCCCCCACCATGGCTTCTCTCTGTCTGGAACTGAAACTTCCACAGGGGATTAAAAGACTGGAGAGCTTGGGTTTGGTATTAGCATAAAGAACTGTCATCCCTTAGTTCCCATTAGTGTGAATTTGAGACCTGTATGGCTGTCCTGATTCAGTACTTCTCAAACTTTTCCACTTCATTTATACTCATAATTTTCCCGTAAGTTCTTCTGTTTGCTTAAGTTCCCTAGAGTTAACCTCTCCTAAAACCAAAGAACCAGAAGTGAAATGAAGTGGTTAACTTTGTGTTCATTGACAAAATGACAGTGACAGTTTTAAGTCTAAGAATAATGTGTTAACTATACCATCAATTAATTGCATTTGTTCTATTTGAATTTAGTGCTCTCTCACCAAATTTTAAAAAATGATAATAATAAAAATAATAAAAATAATAATAATAATAATACAATTTAAAAGCTCATGTGTCCTTTTTCTGTGATTCCACTTTGAATTGGCACTTACCTAAATATGTCCTCCTGAGTTTCCAGAGAGTCAGAACAGGGTTCTAAGGGAGAAATCCAGAACTGGTGGGTTTTGGGGAAGTTGCCTTTGCCTGGATGAAGGATAGCCCTTGCAGATGTTTTTCTTTATTAGAAGTAGATTTCATTATAATCCTTTGTTTACATTATATTTAAAATGTAAGGAAATATACAATTTATTGGGTCTTGCCTAAGGAGGAAAGAAAAAGACATGAAATGCACAAATATACAGGTATGCATACATTTTTACATATAATTTTTAAAATAAAGTTTCCACAATTTTAGTCATTGGGAAGAGTCTGTTGACTATGTACAAGATGAACAGTCACTCTTCCCTCTTTACCAACATACTTTTTTAGGGTGAGTGAATAAACAACATGTCCACCTGAAAAATTTTGTTCGACTTCTATCATTATAGATAGGGATGCCATGTGACTAAACTCTCACTTGTATGATGTTGACTGATGGAGGCTTTCTAGATAACTCCTTATAAAGGTATCCGACTCAATCAACAGATAGCTTTAGCCCATCTACTTCTTTTTTGTTTTGAATCTTTCTTACTTGGACCATGGAAGTAATTGTTGGGGCTTCAGCAGCCATCTTGTAACCACAGGTTGAATACGACAGCCAGACTTCAAGTGTGATAAAGAGGAAAGACTGAAGGAGCTCAGAACATTTATGAGGTCAGCCAGAAGAGCCTCTGTATGTGCTGGACTATCTACCTCTATACTTATTTTACAAGAGAAAAAATTAATATAAACCTGTTCTCTTTAAACCACCACCTTCTTTAAGCCATTATTTTTCAGGTCTTGTATTTGCAGTTGAATTCAATTGCTGGCAGATACAGCCACCAACATGTTTTGCTCATTTTCAAAACTTTACAATCTAATTGACCCTTAAACGTCTTTTCATAGCACTAGTAAAATGTTCTTGTTTTTAGATATGTTTTTGGCAACAACAGCTGTATAGTTCTAGTCAAGAGGTTGGATATCACATCAGACATCATAAGTTCAGACCCTAGCTCTTTCACTGAGTAATTTTACAACATTACCCAAAGTTTAAGATGTTTCTAACCTGTGATTTTGCTTCTATAAATTGGAAAAAGTAATTATAATACCTATATTAGAGAATTATTCTGGGAATAAAAAAATTCTTTGAACACTGCCTGACACGTTATAAATATTCAATAGATGATATTTATTATAATGAGTTGTACAGTATATACACATGGTTGTACTATCCCACAATCAGCAGGAAATGAATCCTCAGCTTATGAAAATAGGGTGTTGGATTGTATCTGTCTAAATGTGCTCCATGGTCTAGTCACTCGTAAACAATGTTTACAATATTTCACATTTATAAATGGATATAATCAATGACTAACCAGCAAAGAAATAAGTAAAAATTATATGGGAATCAAGTTAATAATTCTGGCATTCTTAATGTTGTATCCTAATCAAGTGAGAGGAAACGAAAAGATATATTCTAAAAATAACAGAAATGAGAATTGTGTCTCTTTCAAACTTCAGTCTACCACCTAGTCCATCTCTCTTTACCCACAGAAAGAAGAGTAATGCCAGTTGCAAATTGCCAGTAAGAAATTACCATTCAGCTCTAAAAAAAAGTATGTATTTCCATGAATTATCTAAATAAATATTATTTTTTCTCAGACACATATTTTTATTTCAGCTCTTTTCTTTAACTAACTCCTAGTATACCCAACCAGATATCTATCTCATTGCCAAATATCTTTAAAATATCTTTCAATTTTTTTTTCATCTCCACTGATTACATTGAGACTTTTTTATTCCTTGCTCTAATGGGACCAATGCTGTCTCTTTATTTGGATATTATGATGGTTCCCACAATCAAAATCAGCATCACTCAATATGTCATTGTGATAAAGTCTTAGAAAGTAAAACTCCTAAGAGAGTTTCTGGTAGTGGGTAGATAGGCTATAATTAAGCATTTTCTGTGCATCAACCATTTACAGAAAGTGAAGAATTAATTTATTGATATTGCTGAGGTGTCAAAATACGTCTACTTGTTTGATTAAGCAAATTTGCTTGTTTTGTTTTCTTCTATTATATCTAGAATGATTTAGAGCTATCATTTAAATCACATTTCTCAGCCTGGGGTAGCTAGTAAAATTACTTTTCTCAAGCTCTTTACTTTCAAGGGCCATGTTTTCTTTTCCTCTAAGACTCTATATGGTAGATATACTATTAAGTAGGCCAACAGTAAGAGTAAAACTCCTGCCGCATTTTAAAGAGATGTCTCTGGAAGAAGTAAGAAATTACAACCATTAGAAGCTCAAGCTCTACACTTTATTCACATGTGAACCTTGCTAAAGTCGAATTATTCTAACAGAGTTTAAAGTAAACAAAAATTCAGGTTGTCATAGGAAGAGAAATACAAAAAATCTACTTTGCGGGAGGCTAAGGAAAAGAGGATTTAGTGTACAATATTGGTGTGAGGCTTGTTTATTTAAATGGCTTATTATATTTGCATTTTGATGACTCTTATTTCCACACTCTGCTTTCCTAACACTTTCCTCCAAATAAGAAAGTGCTTTTCTGCACCCACGCTAATGATTCCTCACTCAGCAAGGCCTGCACTTATTAAAGCTTTTTATTACCACTTTGTTGAAAGAGGTGTTTGAACTCTAGCAGGTAGGCAAATCCAGAGGGGAAATCATTTTGAAACTATTCATAATAGAACACAAGAATAAAAAACAAAATTATTGCTGTGGACTACATTTCTTTCCTGGTCTCTGCAGATACATCAGACTTCTGCACTTTGACTCAAAAATATGAAATAGATCTTCTCTTGGGTTCAAATACCTAACGGTGTAAGAAATTCTTTCCCATTTATCATTGTGTGAATATAAAAATTAAATTGGTATTAGGATGTGACCTAATAAAGACATAACAAAGCAGACTCATAATTTCTTTCTATTCAGTAAGAAAATATTCTGAAGAAGATGCATGGTGCTAGTGCAAATGAATTTTATCATTTTCTAACAAATGGTTCAATCCATCTTTGATAATACTTTTGTAGTAATTTTTCTTATTGAAAGTTTTTTCTTTTTATTTTCTATTGTTTTCTTCATGAAACAGTGGGATGATAGAGATAACAATGGACATACTAATATTTTGCTGAATATTTTTCTATAAGAAATGTTCACCCTTCCCAGCCTATGAGGCTCACATAGATGTACTTAGTCTTTAAAAGAATGATGATAATTTGTGGGGGGGAGCAGTAATTAGGTTTGTATTCATTTATTTTTTTAATGGAGGTGCTGGGGATTGAACCCAGGACCTTGTGCATGCTAGACATGCACTCTACCACTAGGCCATACTCTCCCCCACAATAATGGCAATTCTTAATTTTTATTTTATGCTGAGTCAGAAGTGTTTTAAATCCTTAGAATTATATAGGCAGTAGAAATCTTGAGCCTTAAAATTTATTTTGTGGTATGTTTTCCTTAGTTTTCAGCCTTCAATGAGCATTTATTGCACACGTTTTTAAATGACAAAATGTGCCGGTACCCTAAAACGAACGAAGCATGGCTGAAACTCTGAAACACCATGGAGACCACTAACTTGAACAAAAAGTGAAAGTGTTACATTTTCAGAAAGTAAAAAGTCCACAGATGAAGTTCCTACGTTGAGAAAGAATACTAAGGAAGTCTTCACCAAGGACAAGTTCAAGGTGAGTAGGAGATGGAGAAAGAGCGTTCAGTTCAAGAATTTTCAGAAAGAGAAAGTTCAAATCACATTGTTGGTTAAGGAAATCATGAGCTGCTTTTTCTAACAGTAAGAAATGCTCTTGGGTGCTGATAAGGCATAAGGAGAAAATGAAGGAAGTTTGGAAACAGGTTGTGAATTTTTCTATGTTACTGCTGCAGAGCTCCTGATCTTTGTTTACGTGGGTGTTTGATTTTGTGTCTTAGTCAATGCACATTACAGTGAAAATAAACTTAAGTGATATAAATTCTGTTCTGTTTTGGTTTTTTTTTTCATTTTAAGGGAGAAATTCTATTTCTCCCAGTTTTATAAAAGCAGGCAAAGGGATATTTTCCATTCAAATGGGCTTTTGGCCTTATAGTATATCAAATATGACAACTCTTTTCTGGGTTGGGAAGCTATTACTTCAGGAGATCCTAATGCCTGAAATTTCGGACTAGTAGTTAGAGCAATATTTAGCCATTGACTAGATAACCCAAGTCCATACAGAATTTTAAATATCTTTTTTATAGAGTTGTTCAAATGCAGAAAATACATGTGGATCTTATTAGTAAGAATGTGTTAAAATAACTGATCTATCTTTTCTGAATTGCAGTAAAACTATATGGGTATCTAGGTGCTTTGGATCTTTGAGTTTAGAACCATCTAGAATTTCTGGTAGTTGAGTCCTATAAGGTCATCTGAGAAATCAGATTTGTCTTTGCCTCATGGAGTAAAAGGTATTTGCTGCTTTTGCCTCCACACTGCTTCCTCTGCACTCCAGTCCCAGTAAATAATTTACATAAAACAAATAAAGCACGGGTAGTATTTCCTTTTCAACCACAACAAGAGGGACTTTATATCCCATCTCCACCAATCTCCACCTTGCCCTGTCGTCTGAAATCTGACTGGTTTATAACAATTTCCCAAATTCTAAGCTTCAGTTGCTACTGCAGCTATCTTGGTACAAACTTCAAAGTATTATTCCCAAAGTTTTAGGTTCCTGGCAGCTCCTGGAAGACGGTATTCTCAATTCCAGTTCTTCTGTTCAGTAATAAGCATTTGCTCTCCATTGTCTTCTATAAGCATCCTCAGTTGCTCTATCCTCCTGTAAACCCATCCAAGTGCTTTTCAAATGCTCCTACCAAAAGGAATCTTTCCCTCTCACCCCAGAGAGCAAGAGTCTACGTTTACTAAATTTCATTTAGATCTTTATTCTGTTGCAGAAACCCACTCTATGCAGCATTGAATCATTTGTACACATATAGGCTCCTGAATAATAGAGTTAAAGCTTATTTAAATTTGTATTCCCAACACTTCAGCACAGTGTCAAGCACTTAACAGATGCCCAAGAAAAAGGCAAAACGTACATGTGGTAAAATATATTTTGCAATATTATTTTCAAGACAAATCAGATGTTGTGTATACAGTCCATTCCATGGACTTCACTGAAGTTTTTCTAAAGCAAAGATAACTTTTGCACATCTCACATGGGAATAAATACTAACACTATCCCAATGTTAGATTACCTCCCTAGTATTTCTTAACATTGGGAATCAAAAAATCAGAAAATGAGTTTTTATTGTTTCTTTCATGTAAGAAAACATGCTGAAACATCACTGAGCATGGTTTTTCCTAATACAGTTAGTAAGAGGAATTTGGACCTATCACTTGACTTCTTGTTTGAAGACGTTTCTGGGAAGAGAGGTATTTTTATAGAGGGAAGCTACAAAATTCAATCCATGAACTGCTGTTGTTTCCACACTATTACACTAGACATGCCTGTTATTCTCTGGAAGGCTTGTCACTCTTATGACTATTTAGAAACACTTTGAGGTCAAAGAAAGAGGTTGCATTCTGATGATTTGTTTTGCCTCCTGTGGCTTCCTCTTTAGTCTTGAAGTATATTCTTTCCAACAGTGGCATCATCAAAAGGGGCATTTTATGATGACAATAAGAATAAAATGTCTGATGAAATAGCTATTGGATTCATCATATTTATAAAGACAATAATTATAACTTTGACATTAATTGCAGCCCATTGGTGGTTTTTTTCACTCTGCCCTTGCAAAATAGGCTCTAAATCCAGGCTTCAATTTCTTTTGCATTAACTCTGTCTTGAATATAATGATTACCATTTAACTCGGTGGTTACATAATCCTAGTGAAATTTTAATGTGGACATCTTGCATTAACTTTCTTTCCTTTAACAACAACAAAAAAGGAAAAGGTGGCCCCTAAGTAAATGAAACTCAATTTCACGGCACATTATCTCTCTCAATTCTTTCCTCACAGCTTTCATTTTCATTAAAATCACAGACAACCATAAATTAATAATTACTTCAGGTTGACTAAATGCAGGCCATACTATTTAGTTTTTGCTTTCCTACAGTGGCCCTTCTTGTTCAAGCTGGAAAAATGTTAATTTAGATAATGTGGCTCTCCCCTTGTCTTATAACTCTGTTTTGCAGTTTCACTGATCTATAATGGTCTGCTCTTATTAGATAGTATTAACTTTATCTTTTGTTCAATCAAGCTTTACACTTTACTCCGAAGATAACTATTGCAAACTCACAGTTGAAATGTGTCATTATCTACATATCTATTATATTTCAGTGCTTCTTAAAATGCTTTCTGTGTTTACTAACTTCTTTGTGATTCCATGCATTCATCAGTGTATTGTCCATTAGCTTAGAGTGTGTGTTAGAGACACTTAAAAGGAGAATTGAGATATACACACCAAATTCTAACCCTTTATAATTATGAGGATTTCCAATAACCTTTATTATCTTACATTCCGAAAGATTAAAGCAATATCTGTTTCACTTAGAGAAATAGTAACTAAAAATTCAATCCAACTGCTTCTCTCGCCTCTGATATTTGAAAACTCTGATTAGCCTTAAGACAAGTTATTATATTGTTTACTCAAAACTTTACTTCCTTAGACAGCTTTTTAAGATATGCATCTATTTTTATAGAGGTTCCAGAGGGACCACAGTTACACAATTGTACTTTGGTTCACTGAGAACAATAAAATACAGGGTCTGCCAGCTGAAGTGGAAATTAACAGTTTAGTCTCTGGCAATATTATTTTTGAGAATGCTTTCACTTTCTTAAGTTTAGGTAAATCTAGTGGTTGATTTGAACTAACTAGAATTCCTTCCATATTTTAGAACACATGCTATAGTGAATGATGTTTTCATAGAAATTAAATAAGCTTAACAAATTTTACTGGGGCAGGGAAGGGGTGAGAAGGGATAAATTGGGAGTTTGAGATTTGCAGATACTAACTACTATATATAAAATAGATAAACAACAAGTTTATACCATATAGCACAGAGAACTATGTTCAATATCTTACAGTAACTTATAATGAAAAAGAATTTGAAAAGGAATATAAGTGTGTATATGTACGACTGAAACATTATGCTGTACACCAGAAATTGACACAACATTGTAAACTGACTGTATTTCAGTAAAATTTAGAAATTAAAAAAAAATTTAGCAAGTTTAAGTTAGGCTATATAAAAATGAAAAAACTCTGTAGTTAACAATGCATTCATAGTTTCAAATTTATTTCAAGATTTTTGAAAATTAAGTAATTGGTTGAAGATGTGATAGAGAGATCTTACCTTTAGCCCAGAGTCCAAAAATCACTTACACAATGGTACTTTCAGTGAAATCCTTAAAAACAGACATTCCCAACTCCCAAACATTCTTTCTTAAAATATTTCTTTTTTTCTTTAGGTTACTATAAATTGAGTCTTTATTTCTATCATCTAAACTGAAAAACACATCCTTCATGATTGGAAGCATTGTATTTGTCTCCGCTCAGTTATTGAAGGACAGAATTTTAAAAAACAAAATAAATTATTTTTCAAAAACAATAAAATCATGACGCTAAACTCATCAGATAAGTATATGTTGACTCCATTCAAGTTATGGCAATTTTTAAAATAACAGCCTGGGTTGACATTCTTCAATGTTAATCCACATAGGTGACTGCTACCAAATCATCTAATTTGTACTGATGTTATCAAGTTATAGAGAAACATGGCATTATTATTAGTTAATTTTCTGATGAACTTTTTCCTTAACTAATGATAAATCATATAAGCCATGTTTACTAATGATTATATCCTGAAAATGCTCATATGTATTGAAGGCATAGTTACCCTGAACCCCACCATCTAAAAGGTCCCAGAGGAAGCATTCGAAATGACTCAAACAATGCAATAGTTTGAAATTGATCTGGGAATCTCATTTCCCTCTTTGTACCAAAGCTCAACTCTGTTTGCTATAAATATCATGATCATATTCTGCACGTATTAACATCACTCGGTATCTTAGCTAAAACATAACTTGCCTAATAGTACAAATTAATTTTACAGGCATTGTAATTTTAACCCCTGTATTACAAAATGTATTTTTATAGTGGGAGCACATGGAATAATTTAAGTGTATAATGATATTTAAACTATTAATCTTCTTATATGTTTCAATTTAAAAAGAAAGCTGAATTAAATATATTAGAGTTGCATCATGAAAGGTAACTAAATTAAGGGAATGATGCGTAACAGATTTTTTTTTTTTCATTTTGGTCTCAGGCTAAAGATTTATGTGTACATTTTCAATAAGATCCTCTCTTCATGGAGACATATCAAACTTTCTAATCGTTTCTTTTTGAATCTATTTTGTAGTCATGTATCTTTTTATTATAATATGTGACATTCGTGTAAATCTTAAAAAAAAAGCAACTGATATATATTGCTTAAAAGATTCATCTATTAATTGCTTATGTGAAATTGTGAAATTATGTGAACGGGCTTTATAACCCTAACCCATCTTGCAGACGTTCTTGGTGTGTACACAAGTTACTAATACTATTTGAAACTGAACTATTCCTTTAGTAAAATGAGAGTGCACTTACTTCCTAGGATTTTTTTGAAGATTAAAGAATAAAACATTTTGAAGTGCTTGGCAAGTAAGACCTTTAATAGTTATGATCCCTTTATTTTAGTTTTCAAAATTAACAGCTAAATGGAATTTGAATTTTTTATTAAGATTAAATAGCATAGCAGTTGATAATTTAGAAAACTGCTTATATTTTTTAACATTTTTTATTGAGTTATAGTCATTTTACAATGTTGAGTCAAATTCCAGCGTAGAGCACGATTTTTCAGTTATACGTGAAGTAAGCCAGAAAGAGAAAGTAAAATACCATATGAGATCGCTCATATGTGGAATCTAAAAAAAATAAAAATAAAAAAAAAATACAAAACAGAAACAGACTCATAGACATAGAATACAAACTTGTGATTGCCAAGGGGGAGAAGGGTGGGAAGGGATAGACTGGGAGTTCAAAATTTGTAGATACTGACAGGCATATGTAGAATAGATAAACAAGATTATACTGTATAGCACCAAAAATGCTTATATTTTTACAACACAGAAGGGTTGTTTGTATTTTTTCTCAAGATTAGCTTATGAGAGAAAGTATCATGCTTTATAATTATAATGTAGCATTGTAAGAAACAGCCGAATGCTTATTATTGAAGCTGTAACTAATGTTAATGCATTTCAAGCAGTTTTATTACTGCCTATGAAGATAAACAGCAAGGGTTGAAAGACAGGAGAGTGGTTTGGAAAAGTATTTGATTCCTTGAAATCAAAAAGTGAGACAGTCAGTGATGATATTCGGGCAAAATGACCCTCCTGGGATTGCTGTTGCCCTGGTACCTGTGACTGGCTGGGGACCATGATAAAAGTCCCCATATTTGAGGGTGTCTGTCTACTAGAGCAATTGATTAGAACAGATGATAGAAACCTAGGCATGGAGGATGGGCAGAGCATCAAACATAAACTGAAAAACTTAGTTCAAGACACTCCCAATAATTTATTGGTTTAAGGGGGTCAAAGCCTTCCACCTCAAATCCCATTAAATGATAGGAAACATATTTTAAAGAAGAGTAAATTCATCCTGACTCTGATAAATTAGTACATTTTCAGTAGTCCATAAATAGTGAGGAATTCTGAGATTTCACAGATAACTGCAAATTTGGGATTTGCAAATACTAACTACTTACTATATATAAAATAGATAAATAACAAGATCCTACTGTTTAGCACAGGGAGCTATGTTCAATATCTCGTGGTAACTTATAATGAAAAAGAATATGAAAAAGATTATATAAGTGTGTGTATAAGTGAATCACTGTGCTGTGCGCCAGAGACTAACACATTATAAATCTACTATACTTCAATTGAGAAAAAGAATTCTGAAAGTTAGAAAGCATATGAATGTGTGTATAATGAGGAACAAAACTGGAGAACATTTGAGCCTAGGCACATGCAGGGTGAAATATGACGAAGCAGAAACATTGGAGGAGAACCAGGTCTTGAGTCAGAAAGACATGTCACTGGCGTTTGGGGGTGACAAATCAGAGAGAGGTATTTGGAAGAGCTAGGTGGCCTAGATGCTCCTTTTTTCCCTGATTATCCTTAAGCATTAGTAATAGTGTTATTTATGCTCAAACTACAGCAGTGGATCTAGTAGTTGTGGATAAAAGGTGAAACTATGGCTTAGGTAACCGCCAATTCACAGTGACAGGCACTATGCTATGTAGTTCATGTGCATTACCTGATTTAATCTTTATAATAATTGATAACAAATATCAGTAGTTCCACTTTATTTTATTTGAACTGATGAGGAGTTTTCTGCTTGAAAGACTAAGTGATAACCCTCAGGTCAGACACCTGAGAAGTAAGAGAACTAACTGGCATTTGATCCTAAATAATCGGCCCCCAGAGTGTGTCTCTTAGCAGCCATGCTTGATGGTACATGAGAATTCTAGATCATCTCAGAATTATCCTTTTTTTTTTAATTGAAATACAGTCAGTTACAATGTGCCAATTTCTTCTGAATAGACCATTTACTCTAACATTTACTTCATAAAAGTTCCAAAAAAACACTTATCATATAATCCAGTAATCACACTTTTGGCATTTACTTAAAGGAGCTGAAAACTTATGCCCACAGAAAAACTTACGTACAGATGTTTATGACAGCTTTTTTCATCACTGCCAAAGCTTGGAAGCAACCAAGACGTCTTTCAGTGGATGAATGGACAAATAAGGTATGATACATCCATACAGTGGAATATGATTCAGTGCTAAAAAGAAATGCGCTATCAAGCCATTAAAAAAAAAGATAGAATAATCTTCAATGCATGTTACTAAGTGAAAGAAGCCAGTCTGAAGAGTCTACATACTGTATGATTCCCAGTATATGATGTTCTGGAAAAGGCAAAATGATGACAATAAAAAAAAGATCAGTGGTTGGCAGGGGTTGGGGTGAGTGAGGGGAAGGATAAATAGGTGGAGTACAGAGGATATTTTAAGGTAGTGAAAATCCTCTGCATAGCACTATAATTATGGACACATGTTATTATATGTTTGTGAAAATCCATATAATGTACAACACCAAGAGAGAACCCTAAGGTAAACTGTAGACTTAGGGTGGTTGTGATGTGTCAATGCAGGTTCATTGTAACAGAGGTACTGGTAGTCTGGTAGGGGATGTTGATAAAAGGGCCATATGGAAATTTCTGTATCTTCTGCTCAATATTGCTATGAACTTAAAATTTCTCTAAAATATGTTTTAAATACATTTAAAAACTAAAAGTTCTCAAGAGGAATAAAAGAATAAATAACCAAGAAAATAATAGAAGAAATTAGTCAAGAGCTGTAAACATAAGTCTTCAGACTGAATGCACAAAATACTGTACAGGATTAATAGAAAAGGCACACCATTAGACAAACCATGATATTTCAGCATTGCATGGATAAAGAGGACATCTTAAAAGCTTGTAGAGTGGAAAAAACTCTTTTTCAGTATTCTAAAAAAGCACTTAACAGATTTATAAGAAAGCATAATTTTAAATTTAAGTTTCCTTAATTACATAAACCATCATTTATATGTGAAAACCATAAAAACAACAAAATAAAGATGTTTCAGATAAAAAAAGTACTCAAGTATATAGTGTGCCATACCATGCTCTATTTAAACATTATTATAATTCTGTCACTAATTCTCCAGATGATCATAAGGTGAGTGGTGTTAGAGGCAGGATATGGGTGGAAGGTCTGGGGAGAAAGCTAATGGCAAAGTTATTGTCTTATTCAGAAGAAAGAGGTAGAGACTCATTATTTATGGATTGATCAAAAATACTTGTGTGTTAAATGTTTAAAGATAATGACAAGAAAACTAGATATAAGATATGCATTATCTAAGGCACAAGAAAAAATAAATACATAAAGGGGAGAAAGGAGGTGGTGAAAATATAAAACCCTAAAAGAAAATATAAAGAAATGGGAGTATGTTCATAAACATCAAATTTATGAGTAATCCTGACAAGCAAGATTGCTTTAACACCTTTATTAAAGATACAGATTTTCCAACATTGTTGAAAGAAAATCTATAATATGGAAAAATAAAAATCTACATGTGAGAAACTAAAAAAAAGCAAAATTACACACATCTTAAAATTTTAATGTAATTGATTTGAAAAAATATACATATCAAAAAATGTTTACTAATAGCAAGGAATTTTAGCACTAGTATTATCAGGCAAAATAGGATTTAGGGCAAAAGTGTACTTTCCTTTTTAACTTTGCTAAAATTTATAGTTCATCAATATATACTTTAAAATATAAAAGACAAAGGAAAGTGAGAAAGGGCCAAAAGAAAAATACAGAACACACACAGTGGAAGATATAGCATATTTCCCTCTGCTATTTACTTACTAAATAAGGAAAACTAAGTAGAAATATTGACATCAATAATAAAATTGTGTTGAACTGGTACATCTGCTGAACATTTTGAATGTGTCAAGAGAAAATACATTTATTTAAAACACATAAAGCTGTTATAAAAACTTACCGTCAAGTCCAAAAGAAAACTTCAATAAAATAATTTTTAAAAGCATATTTTATGTGGTATACATCAATTAGCAACTATGTGTTTTTCATTTTAAAAAAAAAACTTGTATAATGTAGACAAAGTATTTCTTCTAGTAGGTTAAGATATAAATATATTCATTCAAATGATGATGAATTGAAAATAAAGGAATTTACCCAAACTTCCAAAACTCTGAAGAATAACAAGAAGCAAAAGCAATTTTTAAAGTAGAGGTAAAAACAAATAATAACGGAACAGAAAAGAATAAGGAAATACGTTTAATGAATACAACCAAAAGCTGGTTCTTTGAAGATCAATGAAATAACGAACTTTTCCAAGCATGAATAAGGAAAAATTGTAAAGAGAAAAAGATAGCATTAAAATTAGAAAAGATATGTAACAGAAGAAGTTAAAACTGTAATACATTTTATGCTGACAATATTAGAATATTAAATACAAATTACTGAGTAAGAATAATTCAAACAGAGCTCATCAGGTATAAAGAATTAATCCAATGACCTGCCACATGCAGAAGAACAAATGAGTGCTGCTTTAAGCAAATAGTCTTTAAATATTTATTCAAATTTTATTATCAGGAGTAATGAAAAATCACTGAATCCTTACCATACGCTAGGTACTATCTAAGTACCTCGTATAGATAATCTAATTTAATCCTCACTAAAGAACCTATGGGGTACACAAAATTTATTTAAAAATTATTCATTCACATAGCTAGGGTGAGTGGCCAAGTCAAGATTCAAACTAAGCTATCTGGCTCCAAAAGCCCACACTTAACCTCCATGCTTTTTTGCCTTTTGTTAGTGAAAGCATAAGCCTGCTTCTTGAGGTGTGTGACTCCTTTATGAGAACCCCATAGTTCCTTCCTTTAGGCTTGACCAAAAGTAAATTTCACTATCATTAGAACATAAGGAGCTACTAAAGATTTACTGAATCTTCTGTAAGCACAATGCAACAGGGGGTTTATGATGTAGAATACACAGCATTTTCTGGGAGAAATCTCTAAGTACTTCTTCTGGGATTGTGGTTCTGAAGTCTCTTGACTCTTTTCCTCTGTAGTCCTTTACCTTCTTAGGAAACTCCTGGTATCCTCTTACTAAATCTCTATTTCTTTTTTTCATTTTTTTAATTGAAATGTAGTTGATTTCCAAGGCTGTGTTAATTTCTGGTGTACAGCATAGTGATTCATTTATGCATATATATATTTATACATATATATATATTTCTTTTCATACACTTTTTTCATTATAGGTCATTTCAGGTTATTGAATACAGTTCCCATGTTATATAGTAGGACCCTGTTGTTCATCTATCTTATATATAGTAGTTAGTATCTACAGATCCCAAACCTCCAATTTATAATAATTTATAATAAAATAATCCATAATAAAATAAAAATTTTATTTGAATCTCTATGTATAGGAAAGAGCATTGTGGTTTCCCAAGATTTATCTCAAAACATAGATTCCCCAATCTCCTCATGAAAAATATCTTAAAGCTTGACAAAGTCCATTATGTCAAAGATAAAAAGTCCCTTTGGCTATCAGAAAAACAATTACTTTTTAGGAGGAACCACACTTCTGTGTGTGTGTGACATGAATAAAGTAAAGCCAAAAAATTCATGACATGTGCTGATTGGGAGCACAATAAATTTAAATTATATCAGTTGTACAAGGAGTCATTCTTGGAAAATAAGTTATTAGCACCTTATCTTTATCTATTTTAGTGGTGGTGTATCACCCCATAGAAATTACACCCCACCTGGAAATCTCTCCTACTTTACTTTTAAATCTTCCCAATCTCTTGGTCACTTATTTGTCAATATAGCATGAGTAAAATAAGGGTTTAAAAACAAGAAGGACTATAAATCTCCAGTTATTCATATTTGGAGAAAGAAAAGATTTTTATTAAAACAAGTTATTTTCCATAACCAAGAGATAGTATAAGGTAAAAATTAAAGGTACAAAAATCTAGATACAGGCGGCTTGGTGTGAATCTTAGTTCAACCATTCATTCCTGTGTGACCAGAGGAAAGCTTCTTGGCCCATCAGAACTTCAGTTTTCTCTTTTGTAAAGGAACAGCCCTACTTCAGAGGAATGTTGTTGAGATTTAAGTGAGATAATATATGACTGCATTTAAGCATAAAAAGAGAGAATTATTTTTCTGCTTTTTGAATCTTGCTTGTATGTATTAATATGTGCGAAACACAGCTTTTTATTTTATGTTTTGTTGTTTGTTTGTTTTCAAGAATCCTAAATTTATGGTGCTTTAACATTTTTTTCTTGCTTCCTACACACCTGATTCTTGGGTTTTTCATCCACTTTGAGAGTTTCAGTGATAATTTGCCTGCAGATACCACCCCCCAACATTGAGGTGCCTTGGCCCTTCCTAGAACTTCAGCCCAAACCTAAAAAAATTTCCAATGTCCTAATAGATAAATGTACACAGGTACTCCATTCTTGCCTCAAAGCAAATATAACCAATATTAAAAACTGCATCTTCTCTAAACCATTTATCCCATTTTCTCTTTTCCCCTCAAGTGTATCTCTGCTGTCTCAATTATAATGACCAAAACTTTATTATTTAATTAATATCTCTCTGTTTTCCATTTATAAAATATACTTAGCAAGTTTTAATATATTCTGTATCTGCTAATTTTTCTCACTTTTGTCTTCTGCTTAATACCTTCTTACCTACTCTCTTAAAATAATTCTCTACCCAGGTCTGAGCCCTCCAGTCTCTTTCTTTTTCATGTCACATCCTACCTAAAGAGTCATGATTTATCTTGATAAACCATGACTTCACTCTTCTTCTTAATGGACTACAGAAGTATCACCTAACTAATGAATGACAAGTGAACTCCTCAACCTAAACTTATTTTATTCTGCTGCTTCTACGTCACCACTCCACTGTGGACGCCCCATACCCCAGCAATTATAATTCTTGAACAAATCTTAAGCGTTCCAACTTCCGGCTTCTAGCTTAGTCTCCACTTTCTAAATATGATTGCCCTTCCTTTCACTCTAAAGAGATCCTACCAGTATCAAGGACCATGACTTTCACGAACTGCTTGTGACTGAACAAGTAGATTTCCTTTCTTTTCCTCAATTCTTGTGATATTTTGTTTGCAACTTAATGGCAAATATACTCAAAATATTGTTTGAGACTTCATAGTGTTTCATCAGCTTCAAACAGAAATTTGAATACTGAATCTATTTTAGAAAATTATTCAACCCTTTTTAGTCTGTACTTTTGTTTGTATTGTGGGAAAATATAAACCTACTTCATATAATATAGCACAAAAACTTAAAGCATTGAAAACAGAACCAGGCATATCATAAGTTCTCAATAAATATTAATTTTCTTATACAGCCACTGGTGATAAAATTGTTCTCCAAATTTTTAAAAAATATGCCCCTATAAAATTGTAACTTTCTTGAGCACAGTCATTCTAATTTTGACATTCGTATTTATCTCTCACCTTTGTCGTCTCTGTGCACATTCTTACACAGAGTCAGCATTTAGTAAAATTTATGAAGTAAATTCCATTGGCTAACAATCATCATCATAATTCATATTATAAATTTAGATGGTTCCTTAAACTTGTCATTTTTTATTAGATGTTTACTGATATTAATTCAGTCTCTGATTTTGACCAGTATTAATGACATGAGAGGATAGGAATGCTTGACCTGCAGGTTCTGAGGTTAACATTGTACATGAGAACTACTGTTCATGGAAAAATGCATGATTTTTCTGAAAAACAATTCCAGGAAATATACTGCTATATAGATTGGGTTATATCCATCCAGAATAGTATTGAATGTCTGCTATATCCATTGCTTTGTCCAAATTTAGATTATGAGTAAAAGAGTCATACAAAGTTTACTAACAGGAAAGAGTAATTGTTTTAGACAATGTTCCTCCTCATTGTATCAAAATATTTCACACATGTTACCCAGTGGAGATAGAACAGAGAAATGTTAGTTTTGAAAACATCCCTCAAAAAGGTAAAATTCATGAGAAAATTTTTGCAATATGAGTTTAATTTACTATTAAAAATATTATATATGATATACGTTGCATTATTCTTCTTTTCTATTGTCTATTTTGGGTGGTGCTATGTCCTTTTTATATTATGAAGCATAATGATATTCCAAAGAAATATTAGGAGGTTACATGAGTATGAAGTAAGCAGAAGAATGGTCAAGTTGGGTAAATATTTTATTAAATGACAAAACCATTTAATGTGCTTTTATCACTGCAATGTTTCTTCTATATTTATGAAGTAATATTTAATTCTACAAAACAAACTTTGGGAAGTTAAAATTGAGTAACATTATCAACTCAGTGTTGAAATGAGATTAATGAGAAATGTGACATGTAAGCATCATGCCACAATGCCATTAATCATAAACAGATATCACAAAGTAGTGAAACCCCAGTAAATGCCTATTAGACACAATTTCCCTGCGAAGTAGACATAAAGTAAATTCAGTGAATATTGGGTCTAAAGTAAGTGAAATCTATGCTAATTTCCCCATAGTTTTCTTCTCTACCACCCAAATATTTCAATTCTTCTTTTCTCACTGAAGCCCAGAAAATATACTTGGCAAACTGTATGCCAAAAACATAAACCAAAAAGTAGCATGGTAGATAAATCATCAATGATAAAATATTAAGACTCATCTCTTCCCATGGGCACACCAAAATTACAACTATTTATAGAGCAACTCTTGATGAGATAGACTAGAATCTAGTAGAAAAGATCTTCTACAACTAACAATACAAAGAAGGAACCACAATGAAATGAGTAGGAGGGGTGGAGATGTGGTACACTCTAACCCTTACTCCCAGGTGAGTGACTAACAAACGGGAGGATAATTATATAATTGCAGAGGTTCCCCCAGGAAGTGAGGGGTATAAGCCCCACGTAGGGCTCCCCAGCCTGGGAATCCTCCAAGATAAAGCTCTAGAACATCTGTCTTAAGGCCAGTGTGGCTTACATTTGGGAGAGCCAAAGGGCTGTAGGAAACAGACACTTCACTCTTAATGGATGCACATCAAATCTCACATAATCTGGAGCCCAGGGAAGAAGCAGTAATTTAAAAAGAGCCTGAGTCAGGCCCACCTGCTGATCTTGGAGAGCCTCCTGGAGAGGCAGGAGGCACCTGGAGTTCACCCTTTTATTTCTTTTCTATTTCACCCCTGCCCTGAGAAAGTACCTGTCACAAAGCTCTTCTTCTCTCATGCTGGGGTACCTAAACCTCAGGGAAAAAGTATCCCTCCGACCTGAAGAATCAAGAAAGGGACCCCAGTGATCCAAAGAGTGTTAGGAGATTTCCATTATTTTGTCTTTCTTTACTCTTATCAGCTGTGCCTGAGACTGACTGTAGTACTACAAAAGTGTTCACTAGCACAAAAGGCTAACCCATGAGAGAAACTCTGGCTTCCAGTCAGGAGACTAGGAAAAGGGGCCACAGTGATCCAAAGAGTGGCTGGGAAATTGGGGAGGAGACAGTTGGAGAAGGGGAGGCCCCAAAACTGTATCTGGACTAATAAACCAGGCTCACCCATCTGTGCACT
Source organism: Vicugna pacos (assembly GCF_048564905.1). Classification (NCBI taxonomy): domain Eukaryota; kingdom Metazoa; phylum Chordata; class Mammalia; order Artiodactyla; family Camelidae; genus Vicugna; species Vicugna pacos. Next base: position 43,750,729 of record NC_133000.1, read on the forward strand.
AATAGGACACCAGGAAACATGATCCGAGCTTTGAGAATGGAATCATTGTTTACACCAACACCTAAGTCCTAGGCAAATCCTTGAGTGAACAGGCACAAGAAAATTCAAACAGCACTGTATAGATTTGGAAAGCTGAACTGACTTTGAAAGCACTGCCTGCAGAAGGCAAATCAAAACTTTTGATCTTAACTATGCCAACTGTCTATTAAAGCAAACAAGAAAACAGAAAATGTATAGTTAATTTTCAAAGAATTTTAACAGATCTCATATTTTACAACATAATATTCAAAATGTCCAGGATATAATCCAAGATCACCTGACATTGAAAGAACTGAGAAAATTTGGCTAACGTTAGGGGAAAACATAAAATGCCAATCTCAAGATGACTCAGATGTTGGAAATCAGGCAAAGATGTAAAGCAGTTTATTACCATGCCTCATGAAGTAAAGTTGCAACATGGGTTGCAACTCTCAAAGTAAATAGAAATTTTCAGCAGAGAAACAGAAACCATATTATAGCACCGAGTGCCAAACAGGAATGTTATAACTGAAAAATAAAATATATGCAATGAATGTTTCACTGCATGGGCTCAATAGCAGACACGGAAATTAAAAAGAAAAGACTCAGTGAACTTAAAGATAAATTAGCAGAACTTTCCAATCCTAACAATAGAAGAAAAAAGAAGATCAAACAAAAATAAGCAGAGCTCAAGCACCTATGAGTCTAATATCAGAAGATCTAATCATCAATTCATGAGGTTTCCAGAAAGAGAAGCCAAAGTGATTGGTTCATACTTAAGAAATATTTGAGGAAATAATGGTCTGAAAACTACCTCCCCAAATTTTAATACAGTTTCATCATTCTCTTCAGTTTAGGTAAAAGTTTGTCTCCCAAAGAACAGTCTTTCCTTAGTAATGAAACTCTAGGATTGTGTCCGGCTGAAATGAAGACATCCTTCTTGCTTCATTTGCAACAGATGTAGCAACAGAACTATGTGCTGGGCAATGGCATGTAAATAGACATGATTTGAGTTACTTCTAGGAAAGAGTTGCCCTCGCAAGGAAATGGCATGTTTTCCTTCCTCCTTTTTCTGTTTGTCTCTGCCTGAAAGGTAAATCTTTTAGATCTAGTATTAAATGCTTATTGATATGAGGATGAAGACAATGTCCTGGACTTGGGACAATGGAGAAGAGCCAAAAGATAGAGGAAAATGGACCTCAACAACATGGACCGAGAATGCAAGGACTGTTACAGGGCTGAGAAAAAATTGTTTAAACTATTATCATTCATTTGGGACTTTGTTATAGAAGCCATACATTTATCCTAACTAATACAGAACCTTAGCTCAATTACAATTCAGACACTCCCTTGGCACACAGTCAAAAATAGCTCCTCCCAGTTACTTTCTATCACGTGATTTTACTTACTATCTTCATAGCACCTATTACATCTCAACGATCTTTTAAATATACTTAGCTGCACATCATTTTCTCTGAACAGTATTTAGATTTTCCCAAGCACACATTTATGAATTTCTCTTACTAATTTAAAAATATTGAAGGCCAAATGAATCAATATTATTTTAAGGTCTTCCTTCCATGGAATTAATAATCTCCAGGCTTGCTATAATATCAAATCAAAAAGAAAAGACGGAGAATAACTGAAATTAAAAATTCAGTTATTTTATTAATTAATGTCTTAATTCATTTTAAACTTAAAACACATGTTTAATTTAAAGGTTAAAATTTGTGAAAAATAAACACAAAAGCTAAAAGGCCAAAAAAGCACAATATTTAACACTGAAAAGAGTAGGCTAAGTATTTGCATTTGCCATTTCTGCAACGCATAATGGACAACAGCTCATATTTTATTTAGTCTCCAACAGATGGAAGGATGGAAGAAAACTACTGTCACTAAGTAAGAGGTGGGAGACATTCCAAAATTAATGATGGAAAATATAAGCAGTTTATTCTATGCCTTTTCCAAACTAAAAACAAATAAACAAACAAACAAACTTATATTTTATGAAACAGTAAGTTATTAAAATGAGTATAGCCTGGTATGAATTAACTATATATAGAGTCATTGTAAATGTTGGAAACTGACTGAGCTGCTGTTTCTTTGTACTTTACTTCAATATTGATTTTTATCTACTTTTTAAATTTTATTTTAAATTACAAATTCACTTAGCATGGTGATTTTTAGCTCTTTTTGTTATATACTGGTACTTTCTTATTTGCTTTATTTTTTGTCTGTTTGTTTTCTTCAGAAGCAAATATGCATTGGTTTGCTCAAATTACCAGCTGTATGTGAATCAGTTACATGCTAACTCAAAACCCACTTCTTTATCTACTATTCTCAAAAGTATAAAGGAATGCTAAGTCTGTTAGAGCAATCATACTTCATAGATAACCTAAAATCCTTCCTTGTGTACAAAATTATGCTTTCAAACTTGGGTATTTTAATTACTAGTAGTAACAAAATAATAATGAGCCACTTCACATAGTAGTGTAGCACCAATACATTGAAATACCAATTTAGCATTAATAAAATAACTGTGTATTCTCCAATGAGCACATTCTTTGAGATAATTCTTATGGGTGGGAGGAGGAGACTGGCAGTGAAAAATAGATGGTTGTCCTTAGCATGACTTCAGTTGGCTGCATGAAATGAAACACCAGACCACATTGGACCAACAAATAGTGTTAGCTGTTTCTCATATGTCAAAAAGTCTAGAGGTTGGTGTCCAAGAATGCCTGATTAATTAAATGGAGTCAACAACATTCATAATTCCATCTTTCTGCTTCAGTTCTCTTAGCTTATGATGTTTATTCTTGTATTTGTTTCCTCAAAGTGTGATTTAAGCTATTGTAAAAATATGATTGCTCAACATATATTTTAAGCCAAAAAAAGAAGAAAAGTGTGCAAGAAGGGGATACAATATTTTCTAGAACTGTAGCAAAAAACACAGTTCTGTCTTTGAGGAAAGATGGGGAATTTGGTTACATGGCACACAAAACAACACTGAAATTTTATTTCTAATAAAGAAAATGGAAAAGAAAAGTTGTATATTACCTAGGCAACTATATTACAACTATTCTTTTCCAAATGTCTTTGCCCTGCAGTAAATAAGCCTGAGAAGTCACATAATTTGGGGAACACACTCAGCCGCACACAAGTCCTCTTCTTCTAAAACACAATACTGAAGGTTAAAAGTGCACATTCTAGTGTCTTACTCTTTTCCCAAATTTCACTGAACATGTAAACATCACTATCAGATTGCTCAGGCTACTCACTCCATGATTAAGACATTTTTAACTTTAAACACTAGATTACACTACTAGACAAGAGAACCTATTTTAAAGCTACAGCAATTAAGACAGTTTGGTACTGTACCAGAATAAACTAATAGACCAGTGTAATAGAATATGTAGTGTAGAAATAGATCCACACATTTATGGTCACTTGATTTAACTCTGATGTGAAAATATAGTTTATACAGAAATAATGGTTGTAATGGACTATAAGTGGGACTCTGATGATTGAACACCCATACTGAAAAAAAAAAAAAAGATGAATCTTGACTTCATATCACACACAAAAATCAACTTCAGGTTGTCTACAGACTTGAACAGAAAAGGTAAAATAACAAAGAAATGAAAAAAAAATAGTATGTCTTCATATCTTTGTTCCAAAAATTACTTCTTAGGTAATATGCAAAAAAGTGCTAATTGTAAACAAACAAACTGATGGCAAAATTAACTTCACTAATATTAAGAATTTTTGTTCATCAAAGACACCAATAGCATAATGAAAAAAACAAACTGCAGAGGGGGAAAAATATTTGAATTACCTATATATGACAAATTACTTCTATTAGATATGGAAATTAAACTTACAAATCAGTAAGAAAAAAGAGGCATGAAGAAATCAGTGAAGTCACAGGGTACAATATCAACATACAATAATCAGTTGCATTTCTATACACTAACAACAAACTATCTGAAAAAAAATTAAGGAAACAATCTTATTTACAGTAGCACCAAAAATAATAAAATACTTAGGATTAAGTCTAACCAAAGATGTGAAAGATCTGTACACTGAAAACTAAAAGGTGCTGATGAAAAAAATGGAAGGACACAACTTATTGCAAAAATACCCTGTGTTAATAGATTAAAAGGAATAATATTATTAAAAGATCATACTACCCAAAGCAAACTACAGATTCAGTGAAATCTTCATCAAAATTCCAATGACATTTTTCACAGAAACAAACAAACAAAAAAAGCAACACTAAAATCTGAATGGAACCATAAAAGACCTCAGCCAAAGCAATACCAGGAAAGAACAAAGCTGGAGGCATCACACATCCTGGTTGCAGACTATATGATAAAGTTCTAGTATTCAAAACAGTATGGTACTATAAGAATGGAGCAGAATGGAGAGCCCAGAGATAAATCCACACAAATATAGTCAACTAATCTGTAACAAGGTTGCCAAGAAAACACAATGGAGAAAGGATAATCTCTTCAATAAATGGTACTAGGAAAACTGGATATCCACAGCAAAAGAATGAAATTCAATTGTCATCTTATACCATATACAAATATCATGTAGAATGGATTAAAAGTTTAAGCATATGACCTAAAATAGGAAAACTCCTAGAATAAAATATAAGGGGAAAGCTCTTGACGTTGGCCTTGACAATGATTTCTTGTATATAACTCCAAAAACTTCTACACTATAAAGTTTCTGCACAGAAAAAGAAACAATTAATAAAATGAAAAGGCAAGCTATAGAATGAGAGGAAATACTTGCAATTATACTGTGATACGGGGTTGGCATCCAAAATATATAATGAACTCATATAAATCAATAGCAATAAACCAAATAACCCAATTTAAAAATGGGCAAAATAACAGAAGAGATATTTGCCAAAGAAGACATACAATAAATACATGAAAAGATGCTCAGTAACACTACTCAGGGAAATGCAAATTAAAATCAAACAAGACATCATCTCACACCTGTTAGAATGTTTTTTATCGAAAAGAAAATAGATAACAAATGCTGGCAAGGAAGTGGAGAAAAAGGAGGTGTTGTGCATAATATAGTGGAATATTATTCAGCTATAAAAAAGAATGAAATCTTGCCATTTGCAAGAACTTGGATGAACCTGGAAGACATTATGCTAATGAAGTAAGCCAGACAGAGAATGACAAATACTATGTAACCTCACTTATATGTTGAATTTTAAAGAAGTCAAACTCACAGAACCAGATTGTTCAACAGTGGCTATCAGGTGATGGGGGTGGAGGAAATGGGACAATTTTGGTCAAAAAGTACAAAACTTCAGTTATAAGATGAATAAATTCTAGGAACCTAATGTACATCGGGGGATTATAATTAATAATACGCTATTGCATAGTTGAAACATAAGAGTAGATCTTAAGTGTACCCATCACACTTACACAAGGTAAACTATATGAGGTGACACATGTATTGATTTAATTATGGTAATCACTTCACAATGTATACATATATCAAACCATCATACTATATACCATTAATATGTAAATTTTTATTAATAATTATGTTTATTCCTCAATATATCTAGGGAAAAAAGGAAAAAGAGAGGTATCACAATAGAAAGTGGCAAAGAACTTGAATACATACTTTAAGAAGCAGTTATTTAAATGGTTATTAAATGAATAAAAAGACACGACTTTTTTTTGTCATGGGAGGAATGAAAATTGAACCAAAATGAAATATGCACAAATGTTACAATAGCTAAAATGAAAAAGACTGAAAATTTACCAAATATTGGAAAGAATGTATACAAACTATAACTCCTCTACATTGCAACTGGGTTGTTAACTTTGCAAAACTGCTTTGAAAACTACATGCTAGGATCTATAAAAGCTGAGCAAATGCAAACCTTACAACCCAGCAATGGCGCTCTTAGGTAAATAGCCAACAGAAATGGGTGCATATGTTTAGTTAAAGAAACATACTGGATGTTCACAGCTGCTCTCTTTGTAATAGTCAAAAACTGGAAACAATCCAAATGACATTTTGCTGCTGAATGGATAATGTGTAGTATTTTCATACAACTGAATATTATACAATATGGAGGTTCAACAAATTTTTGCTAAAAAATCAAATATTCTAGAAGACAAAGAGCTAAATTGAGCATATGTACTGAAACATCCCATATATGGAAGTTCAAAATCAGGCAAAACTAATCAATGGTATTAAAAATCAGAATAGTGGTTAACATTTGGGAGGTGTTATGTAGGAAGGCACATGAAAGAGACTTCTGGGAGCTAGGAACGTTTTATTTCTTCAAACAAGTCCTGGTACAAGTACAAGTACTGATACAAGTGCTCTTTGTTTCTATGTTTTCAGATGATTGTCTTTAGATAGACCTATAAAATATCATTAAAAGAATATTGCCTGCTCCTTTAAAATTTTTAGATTTCTGGTTACTCTTTGTGGACTGGTTACATTGATTCATACTTCCAGAACAATCTAAAATAACAGCAATCATAATAGGTCTTTTTGTCATGGTCTTGACTGAGATGGAAGATTTCAAGCTAATTTTTGCTATGAGAAGTTTTTTGTCATGTTACAGAGGCAACTTTTAAGATTTACTAAATAATCACATATTGATTTTAAATTTATCATGTCTTATTAGCATCTATATAAATTACTATTTTATTTCTTTGTCATACTGATGTGCTGAACCGTATGTTAGTAGGTTTTCAATTTTTGAACTACATCTCTTTTCCTGGTAAAAAGCCTATTTATTCATGTTAACATTCTTTAAAGTCTATTCACAAATATCTTCTAAAAGATTTTTGCTTATGGATTTACAGTTGAGATTGGCATTTTTTGTGCTGTGATTGCTCCCTGTGGCTGTCAGTAGTATGCTGTGCTTGTAAAAAGCATTCAGAAAGTTCTTTCTTCCTTCATTTTCTGTATTCTTAAAATTTTCAAGCTGTAAGAAGTTCTGTTTTTTAGTTGGTATAAGATTAATCTACAAAGATGTTTCATTTTAGTGTACTTTTCTAGATAGCTATTTTAAAACACATTCATTTCTTCTTGAATAAGTTATTTGCTCAGTTTTTTAAATCTCTTTGAACCAAGTTGAAAATTTATATTTTTCAAAATAAGTCGTCTATTTCGTAGAACTGTCTTTATAGCCACTTGCCTGGACTTAAGTACATTGTCCTCTTAAATCTAGTTAACAACTATTTAATTTATTATTTTGTATATTTGTCAACAAACTATTAAATGCCACCTAAATTTGTTGACTATTATTTATGTATTCTATTTTTTTAAATGATATCTTAATGATATATAATACCTTATTAGAGAACTTAGAATTCTCATTTGAGAATTTCTAATAATTAGGAGTCATTTCATTCAATGTTGCTCATATTATAATGAAGAAATCCTTAAAAAATTAATGTATAAGGTGATTTATTGAGAATTGTGTAACTTTTTATGTATATCCTACAATCTTTGTCCAGAGTTTTCCTCTACAGAACAAGCACAGTAAGACCCACTACAAGATTTATGTCTTAGGAAAATGTACTGGAATTCTACCCTCGTACTTTGTAACCTTGGGCAAATTGCTTAACCTCTCTGTCCTTCATTTTTTTTCACCTTTAAAACAAAGTAATAATGTAATGACTGCCTTGCAGTGTTGTTAACAGAGTTTGGTACATAATCTTTGACATATTTTTTTCTGAAAAAAAAAAAAGATGGACCACAAACCTAGGCTTTAAGAAATACTCTGTATTTCACATAACTTTATTTTCTATGTTTAAACTTAACTGTCCTTGAGTTAACTTTTATAGCAAAACCCACATTAAGATTTAAAGGAAGCTTTAAATAGGATTTTTCAAATCTAACTTGAAATACCAAGTATAAAATATTTAGATGTGTATTATATTTGTATGACTTCATGTATTTTGTCTACTACTTTATTATTGAAATCAAGCCTATCATCTGAGATTGTTTGCTCAGTATCCCCTATGAATATTCATTTCTCCCCTTTCTTTTTAAAGTCTTTGTTTAAAAATCATAACTCTCAAGTCTTTTGTGGTATCCTTTTCTCTGAACAAACATTTTATCTTTGTTCCAGTGCCGTGTTCATTACCACATCAATAAGTCTGTTTGGTTTACTTTCTATCTTAATATGACTAATGGACCACTGTTTATATATTTTTCTGTTGCTTTTACTAACTACTCTGCTTGCCAGTTGTGCTCTGTTTGAAGTATACATATCCTCCATCTGCTGTAACATTTTGTACCCATGTCCCAGCTGTACTAATTCTATTAATTGCATACTATTTATTGAACTTTACTACCCAGAATTAATCCTACGTGTTAAAGAAACCTGAACTATTTATGAACAAAGTTGTTCTAGATTCAATATTTTGTTCTTAGAGTTCATTTGTAAAATAAAACATTTGTGCTTTTGGGTTTCTCTGAATTGAGACACTTAAATGATTCTAATAAAGTTATTTGATCCATTCATCTTGCCAGAAATGGGCCTTTTTTGTAAGAAAAATAAACTATCTTCTCACTCCCTTTGAAAACAGTGAAATGATGATGATTTTGAAGTGGATTACATAGATTCTGGCAAAAGCATAGCCCAGAGTCTATAGATAGGAGCTTTAGTTTATTATCTGCCTCTTAATAAATTTAATACTATTGAACATATTAAACTTCTCTGAGTCTCAATTTTCTACTTTGTAAATTTTAAATTAGCTTTGTAAAAGTCTTTCATGTTGGGTGGCTTAAATAACACTAAATTTAAATGAACTGAAGTGCAAGAAATTTCTTACACAGTGCCTGAAACTGTTTCTCCTCTTAGAGAATACAGACATTAGTCTACATGTCATTAGTTCCCTTTCTTTAATACTCCTTTCTGACTCTGGTGTGCATTTCACAGTATGAATATGAATTTATAAGACATATTTACCTTTTTTTGTATTTATGCTCTATCTCTCCTGTCTCCCCAACAACTGTTCTCCAGAGCTCCTTCCTTTGTAGCTACTTTCAGCATTCAGTCACCAGTCCATAAAGCACAATTAATAATGAGGGTAAAACTTTGATTGAAAGAGACAGTCTATGATATTTTGGATCCAGTTATAAAAAAATTATCTTTTTTGTCTTCCACAAATGATTATTCTCCTAGAACATAGACCTCGGGCACTTGAAGACACACCTGGGCTTGAATCCTGGATCTACTTACTATTTCAGCAATCTTGGACAATCACTTAGGCACTCTGAAATATTTTTATCTTCTTTAAAAAGAAAATGATATAATACTTCTTTCTCACTCTTCCAAGTTCCTATAAAAATCAAATATAATAGTGTTCTGCATTTTGTACATGAAAAAATGCCAAGGAAAAATTAAGCATAATTATTTATATGGCATTGTGAATTACTTCTCAATTATGGTAAAAGCGGAAGAGCCTAGTCATGAAGACTATCTGTCTCTGATGAGGAGTGTTACAGAAAAAAAACAAACTAGAACCTTGGGCCACATTATGTGTTACACATCAGTGTACTCAGAGAATGAGGCAGAAAAATTGTCCTTTGGGCAGGGAGATATGGAATAAGACCCTACAGTTCTTGACCTCAAATAACCCATTTTAAACTTCTGAGATGTGTTGCTTCAATGCAGGTGTCCAGTCTCTGGAGAACCCCTGCTCTAGAAGAGCATAGTAGGCAGCAGTTAGATTTTTAAAGGATGGTTAGTGCTTAGTCTCTGATGCATCCAGACAACTCAAGCTGCTAAGACTTTACCAGAAATTATTGAAAGGAATATTCAGGGAGTTACTAGTCCATTAAATTAAAGACAGCAAAAACTCAAATAATTTATCAAACAAACCTCCTATTGTACCCTTACTCAATTTCTCTTCTGTCATTTCTCTTAATCAACTCTGCCTAGAAGTAGGGGAAATAAACTCAGCCAGAACAGAAGTAAGCATAAGTCTAAGCCAGAGGCATGGCTGAAGCCTCAGGCATGCATAGTAGAGCAAGATATTATAAATACATCATTGAGCTGCAGCATGGGGGCTGGTGCTGAGTACTGACACATGTCTGCAATAGTTCAGGGGGCTAAATGCAAGCACATTAATTTGCCTCACCTAACTCAGACAAGATTTGAATGGATCTTAGTTTATTAAAAATATAATCCAGAGCTCCCAAAAGTAACAAAAAACTAGACAATAAGGTTTAGAAAATGAGCAGGAAAAAAAGAAGGCTAGAGATAAGAACCACAGCAAAGTGCACTTAAACATCACTGGTTTCACAGAAGACACTGCAATTAATAGGACATCTCACCATCTCCCTCACTAAAGATTCAAATTCACAGGAAATAGAGTTTGGCAGACTGAGCCTGAATCACCTAAGTGACCCTTGATGGGCCAGGATAAGGATAGTGAAGATATGACTCCTTCAGATTTCAAATTGAGTGTGGCCACTGTCTTCTACCAGGGCTACACACAATTGGGGATGGCCTAGAGGGGAAATGAATTCATGAATGAAAGGATCTGAGAATGACAAATTCCACTGCACTGATGTAAACCATGGTCTCTCAACAGTCTAATTCAAGCATGTTTATTCTGGGCAAACATTCTTAAGCATTTTTTAAAAATCATGATCAATAAATCAACAAGTCCAATAGAGCCAACTCTATAAATGACAGTTGTGCAAGAGTGTATTTTGCCAGTACCATGGACAGGGGGACATGCACCAAGCTAGGGGAATACCAAAGATGGTGTTCAGTCCCTTCTATGGCAAATGATGGGGATTCTTATTGGCTCTTAGCTGAAGGCAGCATAAGAGATTTGAGGTAGCTGTTGGGTGAAATTTTGCCTGTTCATAGATTCCTACCAGAAACAAAATACTACTTGGTGGTTATCCACTTTAGAGCTGTGATCCAGTTATCTATTTACCAAAAAGTGATTCACAGTCCAAGCTCTCTTCTTTGCTGCTAGATCTTGCCTTTTCATCCAGAAGCTAAAAATGCCAAATACTCATTTCCTCTGCCCTTCCCCTTTCATCTTGAAATGGACAAATGACTCAATAGCTGCCACTGAAATGTCACAGAATGGGATTGGGGTGGCCTCTCGGGAAGCTTTTCCTTCCAGTAAAAAACGAGTGCCCAAGGGGGGAAATTCTTCTCACTAATTCTGTGTTTAGATAGTAATCTGAGCCTGTGCTGCTTAGAGTGGCTGTGAATATTACAGTACTTCAAAAAGAAAAAGAAAAGTTAATCTTAGAGAAGCTGACTCAGACCTGTAACTGCCTTGATACCACCTCTCTCTGGAATGCTTGTTATGTAAGAAGACATTGTCCAGTCTATAAGACATTTTAGGCAAGGCTTCTGTTGCTTGCAACCAAAAGTATACAAGGTGATAAGTCATTTGTAAGTGGAATGTTTATTGGTACAGTTGAGAGATTCTAAAACAAGGCATTGCAGAGGTAGAGGATACAGAATTGAGAATGTAACTATTCCAGGCTGGAAAGTTGGTGGTCTTTTTGAAGCAGCAAATTCTTGACTAAACAGCCTTATGGACGTATCTTGGGATAGTAAGTCATCTTTGAATCTTTAGTGTTATGAAAAATAGTAGGGAAAGTAAGAATACTGGAATTTGTTATCTATTTCTTGCAGCTTTCTTCTAGGTACTACAAAAGACTAAAACCTAGTCTGAAGTCAGCTGATCCGAAAAAAAAGTGAACAAAGAAGAAAATAAGGCCCTCAGATCATGGGGCTTTCCACCTTTTACCTTAACTTCCACCGAGTTTGAGCCCATTTAGATGATTGAGACTTGGGCCAACTTCAATAGGGCAATAGTGTCCCACCTATATTCTGGCTTACAGCTGGCCCCGGTGGTGTTCAGAACAATGCTACCTTCCAAACACTTGCCTATACTAGAGAAACCATTCATGCCTGCCTTCCATCTCTTGCTGTATTTCCTAGTTTTGCTGAATTTGATCTGGTTTCCATTTTACATTTAGAAGATGTATTCTCTTCTTCACTACCATGCTGATTCAGTTATAACAGCCTATTGTCCCTAGTAATTTGAGAATACCATTTGCACAACTTGACTGAATGTTTTTAGATGATGAATTACATTGCATGAAGTAAATAAAATAAATTATGAGCATTAAGCAAACTTCTAAGTCCTTTAGTCTCTCCCACCTCCAGGAAGCTCTCACTGGCATTTCCCCTGCCTTTTCCCATCAGTCCCTCATTTTCCCTTCTTTCTCTTCTATTCTCTGTTCTCTTCATAAGAGAAACGCCTTTTGATGTTCTCTGCAGCCTAGCTTTAACTTCCTCAAGATCATATTCATAACCAAACAACGTCTATTAGAATGTGTTCATTAAGAAGAGAATTATCCATGTATCAATAATTTTTGTAAATGTCACTTAAAATAACATCTCTTTCTTCTCCCTGTAGCTGGAATCTCACATCCTCAAAGCCTCGTCATTACCCCCATTCCTCAAAATCTGAAGGTTCTCTAGGGATTTTCTGATGTGCATTTTAAAGACACAGTGTGTTTTCAGTACACAGGCCAGAAACCTGTGGGTAGTAAGATCGTATAAAACTTATCTACTTGAGAAATCCAAGCTTTGGAATCTCTGGGGATTATGTGATTCTTTACTGAGGTGGGGGAATACCATGCCGCCATTCTTCTCAGAACAGCTCACATGTTCTACTTACAATAAAACCACCCAATTCTTAAGCCTATGCTGATTGAGATGAAACTCTGCCATTGACTTTCTCAGGTAGTGACTGAATTCAGATCCCTAAATGACTAAGAATAAAACAGAGAAAGTATGTCTCGATCAAGGCTAAGGAACATATTAGGTGACTTCCACATTATGCAAAAATTGTAAATGATGTCTATTAGAAACAACAGGAAAACATCCTAAATTAGAGAAGGGACAATAGAATTACTTTGGATAGAATAGTGATTTTTGCAGCTAAGGCTCATAAAACAAAAATGGAGCTAAACCAAAATAAATCCAAGCCTTGGAACTATTCTCCTGTATTTGTTAAGGGTGCAGTGGGCTGAGGCAAGTGTAAAAAGTCCTGACAGAGCCATCTTACAGTTCTCTACTGGATTCTTATGCAGGCTGGCATAAAGTTACCATTAATTGCTCAAGGGCTATATAACCCTTTTATTGAGTTTATTGAAAGGAGTGTTTGAGAAATGCCTATTCAACTCTGGTGAGCTGAGTAGGTTAAATAAAGCTTAAACAAAGCTTTTTCCATCTCAAGCATCCAAGTTACTCTGCATTTTCGGGATCACAGTGGGACCCCAGAGACAAGAGTCAACAAAACCAAACCATAAAATCAGGAAGGCATTGAATGTTTGGTTTCAGGACTAGACAAGGGAAAATGAAAAGAATGCCTTTAAAACACACGCTCTCTGAAACAAAGCAAAACCAATTTACAAACATTTCCTTGAGATTGCAGAGGAGGGACACTGTGAAATGTTTTCAGAAAGCAAAGGAAACCTCAAGTATTTGCAGATTGTTTATGTGCTCATTCGTTTTTTTTTTTAAGGCTCCTTATACCTATTTCTGAGAACTGTAAGCTTAAATTTTAAACCATATTGGGATTCCTCTTTAATCAGGTGGCCACCTGAGCCATTGCAAGGACCTTTCCCTAAACCCTACTAAGTATTTTTGTCAGTGTGGGGCCCTAAAGCTCCATCTGCATTAACTTCATGCCAAATCTGCCTTTCCCTATGTCTTAGAAAGTTTCATTTTATTGGCCAAGAATTCTCTTACCAGGAAGTTTGCAAGAAATTAAATTGTGACTTTGATGCAAGCATATGATTTTATCTCTTTTCAGAAACTCAACAACAAATATTTTCTGCTCTGTCATTTCTGAATTCATCTTGTATTTGGATGAGTATTTAACTTAGATATATCTCAAATTTATCCCATATATAACTTTATACATATCGCTTTCTGAAATTATTGATTCAAATTTTTTATTTCAGTTTTTCCTATTTCTCGAGTTCTAACTCCAGCTCAAGACTGACAAATTCTTAGTTTTACTTTTTATTTTTAGTTCTATAATCAATTTTGAATTTTTCTATGTATGCTGTGAATTAAAGACTTAGTTTTTAAATGAATATTCAGTTTTTCCAACACCATGTGATTTAAACATTCTCTTTTCTCCTTTGAATTAACTTAACAGTTCAATTGAAAATCAACTGAACTTTTCCATGTGAATCTATTTCTGAATATTTAGTCTGTTGTTTCCACCTTGAGTCAGTTTATGTAATTTGTATGTTTCTAGGCATCTGTATATTTTATCTATTTATCTAATTTATTGATGTATATTTGCCCATAGTGTTCTCTTATAATCTTTTTTATTTCCGTAAGGTCAGTAGTAACTTCTCCACTTTCAGTTCTCATTTTACTTATTTGTGGCTTCTCTTTTTTCATAGTCAGTCTAGCTAAAGATTTTTAAATTTTGTTGACCTTTCCAAAGAATCCATTTTTAGTTTCATTGATTCTGTTGCTTTACTCTTGTCTATCTTGTTTACCTCCACTCTAATCTTTCTTCCCCCCTTCCTTCTGTTAGCTTTGGATTTAGTTTGTTCTTTTTCTCCTTCCTCAAAGTATAAAATTAGGTTATTAACTTTAAATCTTTGATTTTAATACAGACATTCACAGTTACAGATTTTCCACTGAGCATGCCTTTGCTGTATTCTGTAGGTTTTTGTATGTTTTGGTTTTGCTTCATTTGTCTCTAGTCCAATTTCCATTGTAATTTCTTCTTGGACTTATTGGTTGTTTAAGAATATATTGTTAACTTCCACATATTTGTGAATTTCCAGTTTTTCTTCTGTTATTAATTGAGCTTTATCCCATTGTTATAAAAAAGATACCTTATTGAGGACTCCTTGGCTCTAACCAGCCACTTCTTTCTTTCTCCTTTTAAGATTTTCCCTTTGCCTTTGGTTTTCAACAATTTTAATATAATGTATTGCCATGTGGGTCTCTGAGTTTAGACTGTTAAGAGTTTATTGAGCTTCTTTGATGTGTAGATTCATGTCTTTCACCAATTTGGTGGCCTATCTGGCCATTATTTCTCCAAATACGCTTTCTGCCCTTCTCTTTGTTTCACCTCCTTTCTGGGATTCTTTCTGACCATGCACGTTGGTACACTTGGTGGTCTCCCACACATCTCCCAGGCTCTGTTCACTTCTCTTTATCCTTTTTTCTTTCTCCTCCTGACTCAATCATTTCAATTGTCCTATTAACGATTTCACTGATTCTTCCTTCTACCTGCTCAAATTTAATATTGAATCCATCTAGTGAATTTTTCATTTCCATTATTGTGGTTTTTAGCTCCAGAATTTGTTTCTTTTTTTGGTAATATCTACCTCTTGATTGTTATTTTGATTTTGTTCACATGCCATTTTCTTAATTTCTTTTAGTTATTTACCAATGTTTTCCTTTAGTTATTTGAGCATTCTCAAGACAGTTGCTTTAAACATTTCTGCCTAGTAAGTCTGGCCTTCTGTAAGGATGGTTTCTGTCAAATTGCTTTATTCCTTAGAATGGGCCATAATTCCTTGTTTCTTGCAAGTCCTGTAATATTTTTGTTGCTGTTGAAAACTGGGGATTTAAATATTATAATATGATAATTTTGTGCATCATTCTTTCCTCTCCCCAAGGTCTGCTGCCTTTTAAATTCTTCAACATTATAGTAGTCTACCTATCCAGCGACCAAATTATTCCTGCAAAGATGGCAGTTTTGTCATGTACAACTGCCAATGTCTCTGCTTCCCAGATTGTGTTCAGCTAGTGTTTGAGGGAGATATACTTGACAGCTAGAAGCCATAAATAGGAGCCAGTCTTTGCATATTGGCTTTGTGCCGGGACATTCCTTCCACACTTAACTGGGCTTGCATATGTCTGTGGATCAGCCCTAAGTGAAAGCTTAGGGTTTTATCAGGTATTCTCTGAGCATGTATCATAGCCTGGGCATGTGCACAGATTTGTACATTTCCCAGTATAGATGCTGATTTTGAATGTTCTGATTTCCCAAAGAAACTCTCCCCAGCTCTTGGCCTTAGGTGGTCTATCATTTGTTTTGCCTATAATCTTTTTTCCCAGGCACATGATGCTGTGTTTTTGAGCAATGCCCATCACTTGAGTTGCATCAAGGTGATAGAGAGATAAGTGCTCTGCACCAGTCCTTCAGGTAGACCCCAGACAGGTTAGAACAGATATACACAAAACTTTGCAAATAGATCTGCTTTGTTTCCTCTGGAATCAATGGGTCCCCCTGGAAAATACAAGCTACTACCACCTTAAAACAAAGACTTCTGCCACCATCATGAAAGATGGAGCAAGGGCAAGTTAAAATACCACAGAACTTTCCTATCATTTTAAATTTACCTTTTCCTTGATTCAGCAATTGCTTTGCAGTTATAAACTTTTGAATGTTTTCCAGAGTTCTGACAAATTTGGTTCTGAATGTTTCTGCTTGTTTTTCAATGTTTCTTTGGGAGGATGAGAGCTAGGAGCTGCCTTCCACCATTTTGCTGTCACTTCCGTTATGCCCATTTCTGAAGGAGTTGTTTGAAATGCTGTATTGAGAAGGATTATGAGTCTAAGTCAAGTCAAGTGGGAGAAAAGTGTCAAGACTGATTCGTTATGTCTGTTACAGCTATGGAAGAAAAGTATAACAGCAAATGGTCCACAAAATTCCCAACTCTGGACAAGCCCAAGTAAATACTACATGACTAGGTAAACTGCAGTCCAGAACAGGACCACGGTTTCCATAATACCGCTAGTATTGACTGGAAGTTTTCTAAATACCTGCACATATACTTTCTGATGAGGGGGCATACTACTGACTCACAAAGACACCCCTGTCTTCAAAGAGGGGGTGCTCTTAACAGTGTGGCATGGTGAATCAAGAGGAGAACTTGGCATCAGACATTCCAAGGTTCAAATTCTGACTTTATCCTGTACAAGTATGAATTTGAACAATTAATTTAACCCTTGGCTTAAGCAAGCTTATTTCTAACTTTTTTAATAAATTTGTTTTTAGCATTTTTCAACAGTTTGTGGAAAACAGCTAGATATCTATGAATATACTTTGATCTACTAATATTGGTAATTACTATTATTATGCTGGAGTAACACACTAGTTACACCCTAGCTGGGCTACCCAACTGTAGGCAACTGAAAGGTTAATTGACACAAGGTAGTGAGGCAACGTTGCTCACATCTTGATTTACCTAAGAGGATTCCAGTTTATACCCATTCTTCCAACATATGAATAGTGTCTTCATTCAATTCTAATGGATATTTATTTGAATAAATTAAATGACTGCCCCAACTGTGATGTTATGGACATCACACCATAGTATATTGATCTTCTAGAAAGGGTACCAAAAACAATTTTCTAGTCACTTAGCAAGAGAAGGAAAGAATAGTATCTTTATATTGTAGGTTTCATAACAAATCTATTCCCTTCTGCTCATCTTTCCTTTCTTCTCTCATTTTCCTCCATAAGCTGTCCATCTCAACCGCCAGTCTCTTCTTCTTCCATAGTAGCAGAAACCCAATTTTCAGAAGGACACATTGCCACCCAATTTCTAACCTCTTTTGGAGCTTTGTCAACCAGATCGCAAACTATTCAACTATGGCATATAAACATTAGATGAAACAACTAGGAAATTATTAAGCAAGATGACAAGTCAGAGAAACAAAAAAGAGGTCACTTCCCAAATTGTCAGTTCCATTTAATAATTTCCCTCTTATGTTTAGTCATGTAGGCACAATGATCAGAACTGGAACAGCCCCTTTGAGCCTTCAGGTGAACTTAGTATTCACCTTCCAGTGGAGTCTTACCCATCAGCCCTGGATGACTTGAAATACAAAGAAAAAATAAATTCATGTTTTGTTTGAGAAACTATTTTCTGCATCTCTGTTATTCTCAGACTATCATGATCCTAATATTTATAGAATTTGCTACATGAGCATGAAATATTGACATACTGGAACCTAAAATGTGCCTCTGGTAAAGAACAAAATTCATCTGAGTAAACTTGAAAGATGATATGGCTTTATTCAGTGAGTCATGAATTGGTTGGCATCCAATCTAGCAGATAGAAAGGAGTTCGGAAGAGTTGTGTGAGCTGAGATGCTTTTATAAACCAAAGTGAGTAGGAACAAGGAAGTTAGACTGGGAATTTGCTGATTGGTTGAAGCGAGGTTACTTCCCTTTAAGGAGCAAAGGAAAGTCTTGGAGCCAGGTCAAGTGACCTGTCCTAGGCCTGCCTTTTCTGAGAGCACCAACATAGAAAGTGTTGATTTGCTGACAGGGGGCTTAGCATGTGTGACTTCACTTTGTGCCTAATCTGGTTGTCTTAATACCCTCAATATCATAGGCTGTGAAGCTGATAGCACTTATTATTCAATACCAAAACATTTGATCAAATTGCTGCCTGCCTTTCCTTGGAAAGCAGACGAACAGCTGTCTGGAAAGCAAACTAAACAGCCTTCAGGGAAAGTGTGGGGAAATCAGAATGTTGCCTACACTGGCTGCTTTTGGCTGATTTCAACAAAGTTTTAAGATCAATGAACTCAGACTAGATTCAGCTTATCAGCAGGCAGAGATGTTAGGGGTAATTCTCTCTCTATGGCTCCCAATCTAAATGCATTAAATTTGGAGCCTTTCAAGATTTAAAAAAAATAAAAAACAATTGTTCTGTACTCCAAACTGAAGCACTTTTAAGTTCATTCTGAAAAAGTTGCCTTAGCAGGAGATAAATCACTGGCCCCAACAGTTTTAAAAAGGCTGTCCATTAGTAGTTCTCTGTTGGACAGTGGAAGGCAAGATCACATGAAGTATGTTGTCTTCTCACCCAAGCTGATTCTTTTAAGTAGTCTCAAGGTAGAATTAATCTTAGAAATAACCAGATCTGAAAGCCAAAAGAAACCGCAAACCTGGACTGAAACTGTTACTATTAAAATTTTTTAATACTTGAACCTGTGCTGGAAGGAAATGGGCTTTAGAATAAAGATTCTATGAAATTTCAATATTTCAAATTTCAATTCCATGAAATGATGTTTTCCATATCCTACATCAGAAAGAGTCATGGAGGATCACAGAGAGGGAAGAACTCTTACCCTACCCTGCCTTCCCCACCAAGAAGGTAAAACAAGGAATCAGAGAGGTCAGTAGCAGGAGGGTTTCTCCAAAGAGCAGAAGTAGAAGAGACAGAAACGTAACCAAGGAACCTGTGCTACAGCCAGGTTAAGGAGCTCCACTCTTCTTGCCTAGCAAACTTTCATCATTTTGATGGGTTAATAATGTCAGTGTTTTCTACTTTACACTTACTATAAACGAAATGTTTATGCCATTCTTTCTGCTCCTTCTCTTCTGGGTGTGTATCAGGTAGATAAGTTGTCTTTTAGTTTAGTAAGTTACTAAAAAATAAAAGAGTTACTGGATCTGATAGAGAATCAGCAGTCATCCAGAGATCCTGCTCTCTGAGCTGGATACAGAGCTGGATGAGTTCCTTGCAGCTAGCTGTGGCCATGTTATAATTTCCAGATAATAAGTTGTACATTAAAGGATTGAGTGCTTAGGAATATTTCTTCAAAAACATAGGCACTTTCTCCTTTTCTTACTCAATCCTGATAACTGGGATAGAGGTGGGATGGCTGAAGCTCCAGCACTGATCTTAAATCCATGAGGGCCATAACTAAGGATGGTCAAACAAAGACAGCAAGGGGCTGCTGTACCAGCTCTGAACTCTTTGTTTCAGAATTAATTTATTTAAAAAAATTATTGAAGTGTAGTTGATTTACAATGTTGTATCAATTTCTGGTGTACAGATTTAGTTTATTTGAAAGAAATCAGCTTCTCTTCTGTTAACTCATCATTATTTAGTGATCGGTGTGTTTCACGTGATAGTCTCTTAAATGTGTGAAAGGAAGAATGGTTGTGAGGACAATTTTTATTGAATTTATTTCTCCTAAGATTAAAACACAGAGGAGAGAAGGAGATTCGCATCTACTCTGAGAAACTACCTGCCATCCTTTTTCAGTGCAATGGCCTTCATTCAAAGAGATTGATTTGATCGTTTGCACATGCCCCTATTTTTCCTATGGGTATTTATTTAGTTTAGCTAATTGCAAATAAATAGTTGTTTAGCATTCATGCTCAAATAAATTTTGTATCTGCCTTTTAAATTTCCAGTATTTTTAATGGATATTTAACCACTTTTTGCTTTCATGAAAAATATATTTTCCTAAGTCTCCTGTTTTCTTAGCCTCTCAGAAACTTCCATAGAAGGAATTTCTACAAAAGTTTTATATTGCTATATGTTATGGCAAGCTATGATTAGTGAATGCTATGTAGTACTGTCCAGATTTCTGCCCCCAAAGGTCAAGGTGCTCCTTATCCCAGAAGCCAAGCTCTTTAGGGAGGTGGGCTCAGGCACAGTGGTAGCGGATAGAGAAGTCCTAATTGGACACTGGATTACAGCACGGTGCTAAAGAAACCAGCCTCTTCTTTCCCAATCCTGTCTCCCCCTTCCAGGGCTGTTCTACAGGGATAGGACTGTAACAGGGGCAGGGGCAGGGGCCCTTCTGCCTACAGGAAGTCTTCACTGCTGAATTCTGACTTTGAGAATGGCAGTCAGTGGCCTAGGCATCTGGTTATTTTTATCCATTCATCTAGCCATTCATCCATCTTCATTCTTAATCCACCCATTGCTCATTGACTTCTACCCTACGCTTTGGTGGGTTCTGGAGACAACTGAAGGAATTACACAGGACCTCCCCATTTGGAATTTAGTACAAAGGCAACACCATAAAGCTGCTGCTAGTCTTGGAGTCTAGACAGAAGCCCAAGAAAGCGAGGTGATACACTTTTGTCCTCCATCACCATATCTGCTCATAATTACCCCTAGTTGTGACAAGAGAGGGAAGATTTTTGAAAATTCAAATGGGAGCTTCTCAGATGTGGCACCTGGGTGTTTGGAGGCACTGGTCAGCCAGGAAACCAAAATTGTCTGCAAGTCCTAAAGCCAGGACCTAGACCATTCTAGAGATAACCATATCTCCCACTGCAACATGGCCAAAAACATTCCACCCATCATTAGAAATCTTTGGATACCAGTTGTATGTCTTCAGTTGAAGAGAATGAGATACATAGCCTCTGAAGGACTGAAGCTGCATATGCTGAATGCAAGCATTCTGACCTGGTCTTAAGAAAAGATGCATTAAAAAAATGTATTTTTTTTCTGGGAAAGTCACGTGATGATGGCGGCAGGGACAAAGCTTTGCATCCACAGAGGCTCATCAGGTGAAAAATCTGTGATGCCCTCCATTACATTAGTGTAAGTGATATAAGCTGTAGAAGCCAAGTTGCACTGGGATCCTTTTCATAGATGGTGCCATGCATTTAACTGTGATGATAGAACAACGCATGTACATCACTGGAAAAACAGTTCTCACGAGATCTCTGGACACAATGTATCAATCTCACATAGAAGACCAGCATTGAACCCTGCTTAAATTTGACATCTCCTCCTTTCTCCCTACAATTGGATCATCCACGTCTATCATTCCAAGGCTTGTGATGTCTACATCTGAGAAAGAAGAGTCAATTTCTGTCACTGTCAACTGTGAAGCTGAGAAAGGGGATTTTGTTGGCAAACCAAAGTTGTGATCCACCTGAGGATAATTAGAATGGCAAACAGCTCTGCTTTGTGTTTGACAGGATAAATGAAGAAGGGAAATTTATAATGATCATACTATGACTGTAGTTGACTAATAAAATCCATATTTTATTAAAGAAAAACAATTGATAAATAAGTCTTGGAGATGTAATGTACAGCTTGATGACTATAGTTAATGATACCAGATTATATATTTAAAAGTTGCTAACAGAACATACCTTAATCTTAAAAATTCTCATCACAGTGAAAGAAAATTTAACTATGCATGGTCATAGATGTTAACCAGACTTATTGTGGTGATCATTACACAACACATACAAATCTCTAATCATTATGCTGTACATCTTAAACTTCTATAGTTATATGTCAATTATATCTTAATTAAAAATCACTTGTAAATAAAGGGGAAAAAAAGAGGAAGAATATTGCCTCCCTCTCACTCAAGGTTAAAAATCTCTCCCTGAAGGTAGCCCTCATCCAGCAACTAATCACAGCTGTGGTGCAAAGGGACAATTCTGAAGGACCATCACTGCTCCAGAGCCCTGAGTGATATTGGGACCCTGGCATCAATCAATTTGCAGTGTAACTTCCCCCATTGTCCAATCCTGCTTTTTGGATCCCCTCACATGTATTAATCCTAAAACTACTCCCCAATAATTTTCCTGCACTGGAGTCTCTCACTCTAAATCTGTCTCCCAGGAAATGCCAAATTAGACATAACTGATCTGTTCAATTTAATGCAATTGCATATCTTTGTCAAATTTGTACACACAGTGTGAACATCTTGTAATAGAGAGTGGGATTTGAATTTATAAGTTTTATGTGAATTTTTTGTCCCTTTCATAAACTTGTAAGACTACCACCTAGAGAAGAATCAGAGGCCAAACTATCAGCTATGTATACCTGTGGGCTACGTAACAAATCACCCTAAATTGATTGATTTTAAACAGCAGCCATTTTATTTCTCACGATTCTGTGGATCGTCTCGGTGGTCCTTCTGCTGGTCTCATGTGGTCAGACTCATGAGGTGGCAGTCAATCGGTTGGTCAGCTGGGATCTGGACTCAAGCTGTGATGACCGGACTTCTTGCTCCATGAAGCCTCAAGGAGATTAGACTGGAATTCTTTACATGGGGGTTTCAAAAAAAAAAATTCCAAAAGTTCCATGCAGAAACACTTGTAGACTTATTTCTCATTGCTGATGTTTCATTGGTTAAGGCAAGTCACAAGGCCAAGGCCAGAGTCAATGTGGCAGGGGACTACTCAAAGGCATCAGTGCAAGGAGGTGGGGTTGCCCTCTCCAACTCTTTGTGTGTGTGTGTGTGTGTGTATACGTGTATTTTTTTTATATATGGTAGATGCTGATTTAAGTTATACACATACACTTACATTTGGTAACAATACACCCTTATGAATTGGAAACTATTATTATTCCAGATTTACTGATGAAGAAATTAAAGTATGGAGGAGCAACTAAATTGCTTAAGGGCACAGAAATAAGTGGAGAAAACGGAATTTGAATCCTGGTGGTTTAACTCGAAAGACCATGTACTCATCTACACTGCAGTTTTCTTCCTGTCTCCCACATCTTTTCCCCCCATTGGGGTTGGGGTGGGATGGGAATAGGACGGTGGAAGGAATTTTAAAGATGACCAAGCACTTTGATTTATACGTGATTTAGGGACCTAGAAATACAAACTCATTTCTCTCAAAACATGTAACTAATTAAAAGCAAAGTTCTTTGCATTCCCTAGCACAACCTTGGCTTCTATGTCAGGATATTGCAAAAAGTTAAGAAAAGTCACTTTTAGCAAACTGCAGATGGGACACTGCAAGGATTCAAACTCTGCCAAATCATGAAGGGTAAAGATGGATTCCTTTCACCAAATTAAAGTCCACCAGGACTAGAGGATGCCCAATGCAGCGTAAAAGATAAAAGGGATTTGTGCTTTGTACTTTACACAGTTGGTAGTAAACATATGCAAGTCATTATCCCAGAAGGTTATATAGTCTGAAAATAAAAATAAGTTCAGGAAAGGCTTAGATGCATTCATGAATGGAGTTTATAATGGGTTACCAAAAGGAAGTTAGGGATCACAGACTCCCTGAGGTTCGGGTGTGGAGGGCAACTAGCATGTTTTTCTGAAAAACATCAAAGAAACTATGCTGGGTGTCTGGAGTTGATGTGACTCAGGGTGACAGTTATTTTCTCATATTCTTCCTGGAAGATTCATGTAACACAATTCATCTAAAGACATGATTAGACTTCTTTTATTTTACAAATATTTCAGAAATTTTTCTCCCCTATTGACAAACTAAGAGTATAATTTCTTTCATAGATATTTTATAATATCATGCCAACTTATAGTCTCTTCTGTTTTTTGAACTTGTTGCCTCCACCCCATTTTTATATCAAAATTTCCTTCCCCTCTTTCCTAATTCAGCTCTCTTAAAAATTTTTCCTCCACCTCCCTTTCATCGTTATTAATCTCTGATTTCCAACTCCCTTTCATGTCTTTCTGTTTACTTCCAACCCTCCCTTTAAACTTTATGGTGCCAGAGATATATGTAAATAATTTGTTTTGGCTAACTCACCCTTTGTTACTGTGAAATGAGAAACGACCTAGTCAAATCTCAAAGTGAAAAATAACTTTAGAAAAAAATGGTAGGTATTACAATAAAATAAATACAAGATACACAGCAAGCACATACAACGATCTTCGATTAATATAAGCCATTTCCATTGAGATAGCATAACAAATGTTCTAAAAACAGTAGATCAAAAGGGATAGTTATATTAAGTGATGCTTGGAGTAAATCCTTCTACCAAATGTTGGTTCTGATAATTTAGAAAAGGACATTTGTATGATGAAATTTATCTAATAGTGTCTTTGCTATCAGAATAAGTAAATCACTCTGGTTTTGCATTGACGTTGTTGCTCTAAGGACTGTTTATTTTCTCACCAAAATGCATTAACAATTAGAAGTGCATATTAAACTAAAGTTATTTCATTAAAACCCAAAAAAGTTATAGTAATTTCTGATATATTAGTTTCTAGAAAATATACTCAAACTTCTATTTTCTATTTATATTATCTTATATCATTTATATATGTATGATACAACCTAAAATTCTCTAGCATGCAAAGGAAATTAAATATTGGAAAATTTGGAGCTGATTCAAAGTATTTTTTAAAATATTTTCCCATTTTGCAGGAGTTATTAAAATATATAACAAGCTATTAATAAGTTCATTTTGTCATTTATTTCCCACTGCTGCTAACATTGCTTATGTATTGCTGACATATACAAAATTCTTCTAAATTTTATTTTAAATGTGGGAATAATTGCCTTTTATCAATCCACACGTTTAGGTTATTCTTTATTATACATATTTGCTATATTTAACAGGTATTACATTCTTTAATTATTTTGCAAACATTATTTAGTGCCTACTATATTCAACATACTTGTTTTTTCCTTGGAATGAATAACTATTTTCCTGCTGGTGCAGCTTACTGTAGAGGCTTCCTAACTTGGTGGTTTTCTAAACCAGACGTAGGCGCTTTCCCAAGCACAGCAGTAGTGAGATTACAAGAAATTGTAACTGTATCTGGAACCCATTCTTCTAGCCTGTCTAAAAATTCCTGGCAATAAATCCATTTATGCTTGAGCTAGATAAATTGGTTTCTATAGTCTGGTCCTGAACCCTAACCAATACTGTATGGTCATTTGTATAGAGTCTATTTACTGATGTTTTCTTGGGGGCTAAGAAACAGAAATCCAACTAGGTTTTTATCTTCCTTGCTTCTAGTTCAACTAGAAAAGTTCTACTCTGTACTTATTTATTTTGACAATCCATATCCTCAAAATAAGTTTTTGAACAAATTGTCCTATTTTTAAAGGAAAAAAATAGAGTGTAAAAACCAACTGGCATTCTTGTGGTTAATTATTGCAGATTGAATAAATAGTTATCTTAATTTCTACATCAATTCCCAGTACAATTGCAGTAAAATAATCAACAAAAATGTATTAATGCACAAATACATGAAAGAATGGAAGAGGAGACACAAGTCAGGAGACTTCGACACTCTGGAAGATGGAGTGTAGAAGAGTGGATGGATGAATGGCAACTGAATATAACAAAGATAAGAAAGCTGGCACATAAGCAACAAGGTGCATTCAAGTTTACACCAGTCTCCTGTTACCAGGTCCAAACTCATTCTACTTGCCCCACAACAGGCCAGTAAACTGGGAGATGAGTTTTGGGGGCAAGGAATAACGACTTTATTCAGAAAGCCAGCAGAAAGGAGAACTAATGTCTTAGAGAACCATCTTACCCACATCAGAATTCAGGCTCCTTTCATACTAAAGAGGGGAAGGGGTATGGCTGGTTGTTGCAAACTTCTTGGTGTCAGGATCCTTTGTTCTTGCAACTTTCCATGTCGATCAGGTCATGAAGTCCCTGTAAACCTCCAATAAGACAGATGTTATTTTCTGTTCTGGAACTTTTAAAATCTTTATTAGAATGGAAAAGTGTTCTACCCTTTAAGGTCAGAAACTTAAGGATGGGCTATCCTGTATATTTCAGACAACGAGCAAAATTTTTTTACAAAAGGTACACAACCAGCATGACTAAGCACTGGAAACAGAGTACAGGGTTACAGTCAAAGGAACAGATCTAATATGGAGTCAGATTTGTTCTTCTCTATTACATCCTGAAAGGCCCAGCTGTAACAGACAGCAGATATCTGTGAAGGTCAAGATTAGAAACTGAGTCAAACACAGGAGGGTAGGTGACAGATCTATAAACAAGCCTCCACCAGATGTCCTCCCTTACCTAGAAGAGCAAGATGACTACCTGGAAAACCTAATTCTAGGGAAATTAAACCAGAGAAACTCAAGATATAGGGAAACCAGCCACAGCTGAACACAAGGGCAAGGTCTGATATTGAAAACAAAGGCACTGAGGGAAATTGTATACGTCAAATAGTGAGATCCCTCCTTATTTTTCCAAATCCCCAGAAAGGTGGATGTAAAAGCTAGACATACTATATCATGCAGGCAGGGTCTAAGAATTCCACTTGAAGAAGCTGCCAGGTCCAGGAGAAAAGACTGACAGATACGCCAGGAGAAAATTCCCAGTGAATGCTCCACCTTTCTATCCATGGTGACGCCCGTCACTCAGGAAGTCCCGCACCTGCGTCATCTACCAATTGTCTGTTTAGTTCTGTCTTCCTCATTACGAACCATCAGCCAAAACTCACCAGGCATTTGAAGAAAATCTTTAACATGAAAGAGAGAGAGAGAAATAAACAAAACAAGAACTAAGAAAAAAAATATAATTCAGCAAGAAAAAAGCATCTTAACTGACTATAAAATCTTGAAAAATGTAGATGTTATAAGTATAAACAAGAAGAGGATACTACAAAAAGAAAAAAAAAGTAAGATATGGCGTATCCAAGGAGGGACTCTTGGTAATTAGAGGATATAGTCATAGTACTTTGAAAAAAATGTATATATAATCATAATACTTTGAATAAATAAACAGAAGTTTTAAAGGAAAATTGGTGACTTTTCTTAAAATGATATAAATAAGAAATAAGAAAAAATAGGAAAATCCAAAGTTAAATGCATTATTTCCAAGACTCAAACAAAAGGAGTATCTGAAACTGCTAGAAAAGTGGCTGGAAGAACATTTTATCACAGAAACAATAAAAAAGACACATTTCTAAAGCACAGCTTTCTAAATTGAAGAGACCCACTGAAGAGTCAGACAAACTAATGGAAAAAATCCATATTAAGGTATAGCATTGGGAAATACTAAAACAATGGCAACAAAAATAGAAGAATTAAAATTTTTCTGTGAATGAGAAGTGGGCTTGGAGTGTTACAGTTAAAAACAAAAATATATGAATTCTCAGTAATCAAAATGCATTAAACTTATTAATGGAAACACTAGAGGCTAAAAAAAGCAATAAAAAAGGGCTTTGAAATAGTAGAAAATTTATCATTTAAATATGAGGTTAAAATATTTTAAAACAAGCAAGAGCTCAAAACAAGACTAAAGTTCCAGTATCCTTTTTTCAAGAAGTTCCTTAAAGGTGTGTTTCTCTAAAATAAGAGGTACACAAAGCAAGAATAAACAAAAGATCCAATAGAGAGAGAGGGATTTCTTAGAGGAAGAGAAGGCAGACAGACTCACAGGGCATCAGATGCAAACACATCAAATACAGACACACAAAGAAACAATAAATACCTTATGTATTTTACCATATTAATAATTTTACAGTTCTTTTGTACAATACAGGGATGAAGCATTAATGTCTTAGAATACCATCAACTTATAAAATGAGGTACTTGTTTATTGAAGAAAACAAAAAGGTGGTGTATGGAAGTTAATTTATTGATTTTGCATTCACTGAATCACCTGCCAATGATATATGTTCATTAAAAGAAAGTAGTGAATGTTTGATGTACCCAAATGTATAGAGGTGAAGAGGGGAAAATATGTCAGCAAGGGGTGGAAGATAGAGCTCTAAATTTTCATCTTTCATGTCAGAAATTGGATCATTTTAAATTGAAAAAAATATCAAATAGCATTAGAAGTTCATTGTTTGGAAATATGGAGCTTAATAGCTGAAGAAACAAGTGGAAATGTTAAAAGCGACTTACTTAGGGACTGGAGATGGGGAGATGTTGAATGTTAGATCGCTTTTTTACTACGTCTTTGTATGTCTTGGTGTATTTATAAATATATACACATATGTATATATATATACACACACATAAAGATTCATCTATTACGTGTGATATGATATATATATACACACATACATATTGTATATATAAAACTGATTATATAGACAGTAAAAATGTAGACAATAAAAGTCCACAATAATAACTTCAGGTAGATCGTATGCCCCTTTTGCATAGAAGAGGCTTGGAAAAATCAAAATCTTAGCTAATTACTTGGCGAAGCCAGGATTTACACTAGTTTCCTGAGTCTAGGGTCACATGCTTCCTATCACATTACACGTGTTCCTTCAAAAACTGTAATTTCTTCTTTCCTCATTTCCAGTGACAGCCTTGGGAGTCCAAGCTGAAAGCATATTTACTTGGTGTTTTCTCAGGAACCTGAGTCACACACAACTCAGTTCGTATCTTGTGAAATCCCAGAAGGGGTTAATAGGAGAAAGGAAGACTGAATCCCTGCGATGAAGCTTTGTGGAGTGGGAAAGCATGTCTGGACAAGGCATGAAACGGGAAAATGGAAATATTTCAGTGGTATTGCTTTTAACTCTTAACTACCAACATGTCTAAATACCCTTACAAATGTGATTAATCCTGACCTAAACATTTACATAATACCTACACTGATGTTTAAGGAGAACAAATATTATTGTCTTTTTTTAAATTTTATTTATGCTGGAGGGAAGAGAATGTGTGAAAACAATCTCTCCTCTATAATTTAAAGACATTCTCACAAAATAATGTGATGGGGGAAAATAAGTTAAACTCAAACACACATGCAACTGAAATAACAGAATGTAGGCTGCAAAGAGAATCATTTAAAATACTATGAGATGAATTTTCTGCCTCAAACACAAGGGGTTTCTGAAACTTAGGTATCTTTTTTGTAAAGGTAACTTGTTTGCAATACAAAAAAGAAAAAATTACAGGCACTATTGTCTAGTATATCATTATTAAAAAGAAATTAGCTACAAATCATAAGTATTCATATCCATGTCCATGAATAATCAAAAGTGAGACATGCATTTGGACCAGAGAAAGACATATCTCAATGCTATGGTTTCTTGATCAGAAAACACGTGAAAATGTTCATGACTGAAAGATTTGACAGGCCTTTTTTCTTGCCACATTTCTTTTTTCATTTGCCCTGGGTATTAAAAAGAGAAAAAAAATCTTTCAAAACAAATAAAGCTTCCACAATTCCCCAAGTTGTGTAATTCTCTTTGGCTCCTGCCTTAGTCTGCCACTGCAAAGAACCCATCTTTTATTCACTTGTACGATTCCCCTCTGTAGTCCCTGACATTCTTTTAACGCATTTTCTCAGGGACCACAAGAATGACATTCCTCGCCATATCTTTGTCATTGTTCTTTAAAGGCCCAGCTTTTGCCGTAGCCTTTTGTAGCACGAAGATTCCCGATCCCCCAGCTACATTCCTCCGGTTCTGCTCATTATCACTTGGAGGCAGCCTCAGTTCCTCAGCATATTCGTCTTTCTTTGGCCCAGATCAATAGATCATTTTAAATCAGTGCACTGAAGACTGAAAGACCACCTTTTATTGCCGGCTGGTAGTTCAGACGTAAGAGAGTGATTTCTTGGGGTTTGTGGTCCATAATTATATTAACCTTGGTCCCACACCGAGCTATTTGAAACTTCTCACACCTCATTACCAGTCAATGCATCCTTCTCTGTATAAGAATTGCATTGTTTGACTTTGAAAGACACGTTGTTAAAATCCTTTTACAGGTTCATGATGTTTTTTTAGAAGAGTGGAACAAATTTCATGGTCAAAGTCAAAATTTTAGCACCCTTTTTTATCATAGGGATATCTAACCCTGTGAATTGCAGAACAGCCTATGTTGTTAAAAGTGAGTTAGAGAAAAAGAGAAAAGCAAATTGTTTTTACCATTACCATATTAATAATACACTTTACACTTCAGCAAATGACTCTATTTTATATATGTGTGTGTGTTTAGCATTTTCTAAATTAAATATCACCTCATATTATGGACAGCAAATGAGCAATAATAACAACTGATTAATATATATTTTAATTATTTTGCAGTCAATGACCTTTATCCTGTCTTAAGCTTAAAAAGAGAAATAGTTTGGGGAGTAGAAAGAACATTTATTAATGTGAATGAAATGGTTCCTTCTGGAATATTTCCTTGAGATTGTATTGGATGTCTTTGAAACAAATTGAGAAGTTATGAATCCAGCCTAACAAATTAAAGACTCATTAAAAAAGAAAAAAGAAACACATTACCCATATTTCACTAAGCCCTACTGAAGCCATCAGCTTGTCTGTGGTTTAAAAATAATCTAGATAAGAATCTGTATTTTTTATTTCCACTGAATAATCAAACAGTCTAAAGCCAAGATGTTCTTTTTTTGCTCTAAGAGGAAAGGCGGATGACAAAAGGGACAACTGTATAAAGTCCTAACTGTCCCGTTTTATGAGAAAACAGTCAGCCAAATATTGGACGAGCAAAAGGGCAATTGTTTGTATTAGGTATCACCCAGGGGATTCCTTTTAAAACTACTGCATTCACTCAGCATATAAAAGACCAAACATTTTCTGTCTTACTAGATGGGGTTAATGATTTATCCTTGAGAGATCAATGGCAAATAAAATCAATGGTAGGGTCAAAATGAGAACTCACATAGTTTGAAATATTTTAGGTAGTGAACCATTTTTGAAATATAAAAGATAATCTAGATGCTTGCAAAAACTTAGAGAAAAGGGACCAAAGTCTTATTAAACAAAGTAATTATTCCCTAACTTAGCATTTCACTTATTATTCCCATTATTTTCTCAGGCATCCAGGTTTCCTGAGTAAAACTAAAAATCTTAATTATTAGGGACAAAATTTTCAGAGACATATATACCTTACAAGAAAATAGAGTTCATCTTTCACTAAAATAGGTATCCTAATTCACAAAATTGTCTAATTAACCCAAGCATCATTTAAGTTTTCATTTTCATTGTATGAAAAATCACTGCAAAGTGTACTGGGCCAATTTCATTCCTAAGTAAATACAGTATATTGATAAATATTTTTAAGCCTCTGTAGGGGATTGGGGCCACCACATTAAACATAATTTTTCAAGCAGTAGGTCTATAAAATTTAAAATACACATTTTTTGTATATATTATAGGCCATAAACATGTTTACTTCTGAAAATTATTTAATGCAGATTTGATATTTTAAGTTTCGTGGTTCAATTCTCTAGATTAAATTTGGAAATTTTTCCTTGCACAGGTATTTTTAGATCATATATATACATATATATGTATTTTTTGAAGCAATTTTTATCTATTTACTGATTTAAATATTTTAATAAGTACTATGTCATAGTTTGATTGATCAATTGGGATGTCTGCATTAGCGCAGATTTACTACCTGGTCCTTTAACTTCTCCTCCAGCTTCTATTATTGTCTAAGAGGAATGGCTTAAAAAAAATCATTGTTTATGACTATTGTAGAATTTTCTAGCTTCCATGATATTATATTTTTAACTTCTAATGGTGTCAAATGAAGTTTGTGTTTGTTGAGAATTTTGAAATAGTCACAGATTACTTAGAGGAAAATAATATTTTCATTCAATCTCATACAATGGCATAAAACATGGTTATTTGCCATCCAAATTGGTAAAATAGCCTAGTATTTACACAGAACACAATAAACACTTTGGGAAATGAACAGAATCTTTTGATGTAGATTTCTAGGACACCTGTTTATGATAAATAACAATTTGCAGAATTTTTCTTCATATGTCTATAGCCTTTAGAAAATGAAAGAATAATTATAGTTATGTTTCCTCACATCTGCTGTTAGATGATCCAAATCTATATGGGGTTTTTTTAGATATAAATATATATATATATATATTTTATTATATCTTTTTTTATTAAAGTGTTAGTCAGTTTACAATGTTGTGTCAGTTTCTGGTGTACAGCATAATGCTTCAGTCATACATGAACATACATATATTCATTTTCATATTGTTTTTCACTATAAGTTACTATAAGATATTGAATAATTCTATGTTGTTTTGAAGTATTATGTATTACCCAATGGTTCTTACTAGTCAGATTGTTGGATGTAGCAAATTGCAAGGACATCCTGGGGGTACTCTGACCTTTACGTATCTTTCCCCTACTGGGAATTGTTGCCATTTTGATGTGATTATTTCAATGGCCTTTCCTGCCCATTATCAGATGCAGCAGAGGGCTGTGGGAAGAGCACTAAACTTAGAGTCAAGGCACATTTAGTCCAAGCTCATCCTCTGCCTACTAGTGAACTACAAGAACAAAACCCTCCAGCAAAACAAGAATATTAAACTACATGAACTCTAAGTCCTTTCCCTTTATTTTCAGAGGAAATAACCATTATATTAGATATATTTACATATAATTAAACAAATATTTAATTTTATAAAAAGTAAGTCACTATCTTTCTTTTCATAATTTCCTACCTTTCATTTTCATTATGCATAACCATCAACTCATAAATCCAGACGTGTAAGAATTGCATGTTTTTTATTGATAGTATTTCTTTTCTTTTTACTCCAAATTCCCATTTCTCCAGCTTTAAAGGAAGATTCACTTTCATTCCCCATTCTGAGTCCTCACATGATGTCAGTTCGTGAGAGGGAGCCGTACATTCAGTTAAGCTGCCAGGAAGAGAGCTTTTTCCTCTGTCCTCACCTCCACTTAAGTTCTGGTAAGTCATTGCTGATTCCATGTCCATGTGGGGGAAGAGAATCATTTTATGAACCCGTCTATGATTCTGTCTGCCTAGGAGGTCATGTGCCCATTTCAGTGGGGGGGGGGGGGTCGGGGGATGCAGGGAAGGGAAGCAGTTTCTTCATTCTCAGTAATTCTGTAACAGGCTAAAGGAACCACAGGCATCTGTCTTTTCCCATCCCTCAAGCTCAGGAGTACGTTTTCTAGTGTGAGAGACATGTCCAGATCTTTTGTCATACAGTAAGAAATTGTCCTTGCCTACAGATTTCTGTCTCTCCTTCTAATCCCTTTATAAATACTTCAGGTTCTACAGAAAGAAAAGAAAATATTTTATTAACTTTGGAATTTAAGTAAGGCATGTATGTTTAAAATTTAAAGAGAAGCACTAAAAGAATAGACTATAACTTCTAAGCCAGTGGAGGAGAAAAATAAATTTAAAAAATCAAAACAGTTCAAATAAGGCAAAGAAAAGAAAAAGAGAAACAAGGAAAAGTAGGGCATGTAGAAAGCAAAAACAGGACATTAGAAATAAATACAAATATATTGGTAATCATAGTAAGTACAAAATACTAAAAATCAACAATTAAATACTAAAAAACAATACTAAAAATAAACAATTAAATAATATCCATATTATCAGACTGGCTCTCCAAAATTATATTCAGCAAAAAACTAAAGACAAGGCCAAACATAAGAATACAAAAGGATTGAAAGTGAAAGCCTGGGAAACAGATATTGGAAAAATACTTATTGATAGACACATTAGCTGATTTGACTTGATATATAATAGACTTAAGAACAAATACATTACTGTGGTAATAAAAGAGGTCATTATATAAATGTATACTGATTTCTAATGAATGAGGAATCAAAATAATTAAAACATATAAGAACCTAATAATATAAAATTAAAATATGGAAAACAAAAATATTAACTAATGAGAAATTAAAACTCTAGAATTATACTGGAAATTTTTCATACATCTTTTTCAGTACTGGGTAGATTATTCAGGTAAAACTCAATATGAGAAGGTTTGAATATAACAATTAAAATTGATGTATTAGAAATTATGATGTCTGTATCTAGTAGCAATAAGAAATGTCACATTCTTTTCAAGTACTATGGATTATTTATGAAAATGAAAGGCTATGTACTAGCTCAAAAAGTTTATATCAACAAATATCAAAAAAGCCTCTGTATGATTACAATGACATTGTATTACAAACCACTAAAAAGAGTCATTTTAAAAATTCCTTTTATTGGAAATTTTAAGTTTTCTAAATAAGTCACGGTTTAAGAAATGAGAATGGCAAACATCAAATATTTAAAAGAGAATGATATTGAGACTATTTCAAGTAAAATAAATCATATAGGGTTTAGAGGAAAATTTATAGTATGGAATTCATGCTTTGGAAAAGAATAGAGAC
The DNA here is from genome assembly GCF_048564905.1 of Vicugna pacos. Lineage (NCBI taxonomy): Eukaryota > Metazoa > Chordata > Mammalia > Artiodactyla > Camelidae > Vicugna > Vicugna pacos. The sequence goes on from NC_133000.1 coordinate 43,785,422, forward strand.
AAAATTAATAGAGTGATTGGCTCAAGAAGTTAGAAAATATACAATACAGCAATCCCAAGGAGTGTGGGAAAAAGATATTAATTCAGCAATAAGAAAGAAATAATGGTAAAGATCATCAGACCAAAGGCTGGTTGTCTGGAAAAAAATAGAAAGTCTTTTACAAGATTTGTCACAAAATATACAATAAAACGATAGGAGGAAAATTTCTATAAGAGAGTATGATAGTGTACCTGTAGTTTACCTATAAGAGTCATGGTCCTTAATTCTAACTGCTATGCAAAACTGTTTTTTTTTTTTTTTAGACTGACAATCTCAGTGGCTAAAACCAAAAAAGGGAGTGATATTTCATCTGATGTGGTTAACAAGGAAGGCTCTCCTCCAAGTGGTAACTTAAAATATAGAATCTTTGCACATTTCACAAAATTAACCAAAGGCATGAGCTTTCAGATTCAGGAAACAGAGTAAATCCCAAATAGGATATATACATATACTTTTTTAATATGTACATATGTATGTGTAGTTGTTATATGTCAAAGTAGGATTCCAACTCTATAATGTACTATTCAATAAATTAGAATGGGATGATTGGAGCTTCATTTGCAGAAAAAAAAGCTGCCTAATACTTATAAGAAACCATATACAAATATAATTTCCTGCTAGAGTAAGGAAATAAAGTACATAGAAAAGTTTAAAAAGAAAGGAAAAACTTTTCAGAACTTACAGAAAAACTGATTTTGCAAACAGCCTATGTAATATATAATAATGAGACATTTTAGCAATGTCTAGTTGAAATTCACAAATTGAAAATGCACATAAATTTAGCAATTTCATTGTGAGTTATATATTCCAGAGAACACTCACACATGTACAAAGAGTCTTGTGTAAGAGAGCTGACGGTGGCATTTTTTAGGGTATTAATTAAATAACTGTAAACATCACTGAATGAGAGAATGGATGAATAAATTGTACAAGTGCTGGAATATTAAGCAGCAAATGTAATGCTAGTTCTACCAAAATCAATATGATGAATATCTAATATATTTTGTTGGGTGATACAATCAAGTTACAGGGGATATCATTTGATATAATCATGGAAATTAAAAATATAAAAAATTAATGTATATTATATTGGAATATGTAATTTTATAGGAATAGTTTAGCATGTTAAATGGAAGACTGCTCTAATTCAGGATACGTGTTTTCTCTTAGGCGTGGCTGGTGTGGAATAAAATGGAAAAGATCACTTCAAGGCATCTCTAATATTTATTTCATAAAAAACCTAAATTCTGAAACAAAGATGACAAAATGTTAATCTACACAGTGGATAGATATGCCTCAGTACCTTTATATATATTTCACATATTACATGATTAAAATATCTTAAAAAGATTTATGTTTTCAAGTGTATACAAGAAGAATGTTAAACCAGCTTTTCAAAGAGTTTTCAAGAGTTATTAGACCATGAAAGTTATATTTGGTTTCTCAAATGTTCATTGACCCAAATTAAATTACAAATGCCATTGCTTCAGCCTTCCATTCAACCATACTCTTTTAGCGTTCTAGTAATCAGCAGGTTAAAAGAAGACAAGCTCCTTCCTGCAACAAGTATTCTCAGAGTTTCAACAAAATGTAACTTGTTATAAAAACCCAAGCTGACAGGAAATGTGAACAAAGTACACTAAATTTATTTTAGGCACTGAGCATATGGGTCAATGCTTATTTGCATGACTGTCAACAAAACAATTCTCCTTTGTTGCTACTTATAACTTTCATGTGTTCTTTGCCTTTGAATCAAATTGAATCTACCGTTAGTCAATCACCTTTCTTCTTTATCATTATCAATTAATATTTTTGAGCCTTCTGAACTGTTTCACTTTGTATTTAATTTACTGATAATGAGAGGCCAAATTGAGTCAACATTTAAAAAAAAAACATGTTATATAGCCCTTCCCATTTGTTCAAAGTTTTCAAGAGCAGTCCAAGACTTAACTACTTTGCCTTATTTCTTCCAGACTAATTCAAAGCTATTTATCCCTCAGTTGCTCTACAGCTGATCTAAGAGCCTGAGCTTCCATCCTGGACTAATTTAATATCCATCCCTAGGTTTACCTCACCAGCTTTGAAGGTATTTGTTACCACAATAAATAAGCAAACCATGAGGGAGAACGTTGGAATTTGGAGGCTAATCATTTGAACATTTGGGGGGAATTTCATGGAAAGTAAATTTACAGATAATTCTATAAACCTTATTTCTGCACGCAATTCCAAATGCCTTATGGAGAAATTTTCTCCTGTTGCTTCCTCTCCTACCTGCAAGCAAGGACTGCTGCCTACAGTTAAGTTTACATTCTGCTTCGATATGTTTCCATCTTACATTTTGACTGAGGACACTCTAGCATTTTCAAAGCCCTTATTCCTGAACACAAATTCTCAATGCTATTTTCTGACTCCATTTCTGCACACATATATTTAACAGAATGTCAGAGTATTATAAATAGACCCCATCAGTAGAAATAGTCATCAAAACTGAGGTTATGTTTGATTTTAGACAGAATATAGAAAGTATCTGGGACATAATAAGTATTCAATTAAAGTTGGTTGTTGCTGTTTTTGCTATTAGTGATTAGATAAACTTGAGATGAGTGTAAGGCCACTGACATTGACAAGAAGTAATTTTCAATTTGATTTGAAGTAAATTTATAGACAAATTGTTCCTTACAAATTTTATTTTAGAAAAGATATTCAAAAGCACATTTAGTGCCTATAGTAAAAGATTCCAAAAATGAAAACAGTAATATTCAGAATTTTGTTTTAATGCTTTCTGTACTATGCCAAGCCTTAATTTAACCCGCCCTACAAGTCTGTAAAGTTGAACACTGCTCTTGTGGAAAAAAAGAATATTCCTTTGGCCTGATTTGATGGGGCTTTATACAGAAAAGTAAAGAGAATAAGGATTGTCCTTAAATATGGTCTCAAAGTGTTTGGAAGACCAGTTAAGGCAGACCATCAGGAATAAAAGCTAAGGAGTTCCATTTTAATTTATCCAATGGCAGGTAAACAATGACTATAAACAATTTATAATATCTGTTGAGCCTTGTGTCCCTTAATTTTTAAAATATATATATGTTACCTATTTTACTATTTGAATAAAAACTGAAAGGTTTAAAATAGAAAAGCGTACATACATTATTTTAGGGCGGTAAAGATAGGGTTGTTGAGAGAGTTATGTAACCAGCCATCCAGGAAGAAAACTTTAATGAAGTGAGAATGGATCCCAGGGAGAGAAAAGTAGCCAGATTGTCTGAAGCCAGCACAAAGCAAAGGAAAAATTAGTTGAGGAGTTAATTTGCAACTGAAATGAGACAGCCCCAACATATAGGCACTGTTTTGGTTCCATTTATAAACTTATATTTCCAAAAATTCTTAGATGTTTTCCCACATTTACATATACTATATAATAATTTTTAAAAACTGATATTATGCTCTTCATGTTATTAAATTTTTTTGCACTTAATATTGTTTTGTCTGTCATTGAACCAGCATTTAAATGTCTGCCTTAATATGTATGGATAAAGCTTAATTTTTTATTTTTAAAAATTTTTATTGAGGCATAGTTGATATACAATATATTACTTTCAGGTTTATAAGATAGTGATTTAAAATTTTTATAGATTATACTTCATTTAAAGTTATTATAAAATATTGGCTATAGTTTCTGTTCTGTACAATATATCCTTGTAGCTAATTTATTTCATACATAAGAGTTTGTACCTCTTAATCCCTCACCCTTACCTTTCTCCTCCCTCCTTTCCTCTGCCCAGTGGCAACCACTAGTTTGCTTTCTATATCTATGAGTATTTCTCTTTTGTTATAGCCATTTGTTTGTTTTATTTTTTTAGATTCCATGTATCAGTGATAGCATACATTATTTATCTGTCTCTGTCTGACCTATTTCACTTAGCATAATGCGCTGTAGGTCCATCCAGTTGTCACAAATGGCAAAATTTCATTCTTTTTATGGCTCAGTAGTAGTTCATTATATATATATATATATATATACACATATATATATACATACATACATATACATACATACATACATACATATATGTGTATATATATATAATCCTTTTTATCCATTCATCTGTTGATGGACACTTAGTTTGCTTTGGTATCTTTGAGTACTGTAAATAATGCTACTATGAACATTGGGGTGCATATATCTTTTCTATTTGATATTTTTGTTTTCTTTGGATATATTCCCGGGAATGGAATTGCCGAATCCTATGGAGTTCTATTTTTAGTTCTTTAAGGAAATTTCATACTGTTTTCCATAGTGACTGCATCAATTTACATTTCCACCAGCAGTGCACAAGGGTTCCCTTTTCTCCAGATCCTCACCAACAATTTGATATTTGTGTTCTTTTTGATGATAGCCATTCTGGCAGGTGTGAGGTGACATCTTATTGTGGTTTTGATTTGCATTTCTCTGATGATTGGTGATGTTAAGCATCTTTTCATGTGCCTGTTGGATTTGTGGATATCTTTGGAATAATGTTTATTGAGGTCTTCTGCTCGTTTCTTGATCAGGGTTTTTTCATATCTAGTTGTATTGCTGTTTATATATTTTATATATTAACCCCTTATCAGCCATATCATTCTCAAATATTTTCTCCCATTCAGTAGGCTGTCTTTTCAGTTTGTTGGTGTTTGCTTTGCTGTGCAAAAACTTTTAAGTTTAATGGGGACCAGTTTGTTTTTGCTTTTGTTTTCTTTGCCTTAGGAGATAGATCCAAAAAAAAAAAATTCTACAATTTATGTCAAAGAGCGTTCTGCCTGTTTTCCTCAAGGATTTTTATAGCTTCTGATCTTATATTTAGGTCTTTAGTCCATTTTGAGTTTATTTTTGTATGTTTCTAATTTCATTCTTTTAAATGTAGCTGTCCAGTTTTCCCAACACCACCTATCTGAAGAGAGTATCTTTTCCCCATTGTATACTCTTGTCTCTTTTGTCATAGATAAATTTACCATAAGTGTATGAGTTTATTTCTGGGCTTTCTACTCTGTTTCATTGATTTATATGTCTGGTTTTGTGCCTGTAACATTTACTATTTTGATTATTTTCACTTTGTAGCATAGGCTGAAGAGAGGGAACTTGATAACTCCAGCTTTGTTCATCTTTCTCAAAATTGCTTTGACTATTTAGGGTCTTTTGTGTCTGCATACAAATCATACAATTATTTGTTATCTGTGAAAAAAATGCCTTTGGTATTTTAATAGCGATTGCATTGAATCTGTAGATTTCCATGGCTAGTATAGTTATTTCAATAATGTTAGTTCTTCCCTTCCATGAGCAGACTGTACCTTTCCACCTGTTCATGTCATCTTCAGTTTCTTTATTCAGTGACTTATAGTTTTCTGAGTACAGGTCTTTCACCTCCTTAGATTTATCCCTCGGTATTTTATTCTTTTTGATGTGATGGTAAATGAGAATGTTTTCTTAATATCTCTGATATTTGTTGTTAGTTATAGAAATGCAATATATTTATGTATATTAACTTTGTATTCTGTCACTTTATCAAATTAATTGATGGGCTCTAGTAGCATTCTGGTGACATCTTTAGGATTTTCATGTTATCTGCGAACAGTGACTGTTTTACTTCTTTCTTTCCAATTTAGATTTCTTTTTTTTTTTTTGATGTTTCTTTTTTTTTTTTTTCTGTGGATTTATTACAACCACGTTCCAGCAGTTTATAAAGTATCTTGAGGAAGGTTATTGGGTACATACATATACAGAATTATTTAATTTTATTTTGATAGTTCTGTCTTTTTTTAAAACATTTTTTATTGATTTATAATCATTTTACAATGTTGTGTCAAATTTAGATTTCTTTATTCTTTTTCTTGTCTGATTGCTGTGATTAGGGCTCTCAATACTAGCTGTAAGAGTTGGCATCCTTGTCTTGTTTCTGGTCTTTGAGAAAATGCTTTCATCTTTTCACCACTGAGTAGTATGTTAGCTGTGATCTTGTCATATATGACCTTTGTTACAGTGAGGTATGTTCCCACTATACACATCTTCTAGGGAGTTTTTATCATAAATGGATACTGAATCTTGTCAAAAGATTTTTCTGCATCTATTGAGAAGATCATATGATTTTTACTCCTCAATTTGTGAATGTGGTGTATAACACTGATTTGAGGGCATTGAACCATCCTTGTATGCCTAGGATTAATTCCACTTGATCATGGGATATGATGCTTTCCATATATTGTTGAATTTGGCTTGCAAATATTTTGTCTAGGTTTTTTGCATATATGTTAATCATTGATATTGGCCTTTAATTTCCTTTTTTATGTGTGTGATATTTTTATCTGGCTTTGGTATCAGGTAGTACTGGCCCTAAAGAATGAGTTTGGAATTGTTCCTTTTTCTGCAAATTTTTGGAATACTAATGAGAAGGATAAGTGTTAACTTTTCTATAAATGATAGAATTTACCTGTGAAGCCACTTGGTCCTGGATAAAGCTTAATATATTAAAGTTATTTATTATTAACTTATTAAATAGCATTTAAGTTAAAGTTCCCAGATAAAACACAGAACACTCAGCTGAATTTGGATCTCAGATAAACAAGGACTGACATTTTTAGTATAAGCATGTGCCAAATATTTTATGGGACATACTCATGAGAAAATTGTGACAATATATTATGTATGGTCTTTGTCTTAAATCTTTAGAATTTTATATAAAATGATATCCATTACCTCTTTAATTCACAATTTTTGATTGCTGCCAAGGTATAAGTAAAACGAAGGCAAGGATTTCTGTCTGTTTTGTCCAATGCTATGTCTCTCTGCCTGTCATAAAGGAAATGCTCATGAACATTTTTATGTAAATGAAATAAATGGCATTGAAACTTTTCTAGAAGCTTACAGTTCATTTGTATTATTTTCTAAAAATGATTTTAAGTACCTTAAAGGTGTTCTTCCTTCAAGAAAAATAAATAAAGCAATTCAGCATTTATTCAGAAGTAGAGAATCAAAAAATGACCAAGGCAACTCCCAAACATTAGAGAGTTTTATAAGATATTTTTAGGGAAGCATTCACTAATAAATAATTTAAAAAAGAAGGCAGCACTTAAGTATCTCATAGAATTATGAGAAACATGATCTACAAACTTAGAAGAAAGAGCATTTAATTCTGGTTGGAGAATGAGACAGGCTTCCCAAAATGGTTGGATTTCAAATGGACTTTGCAATAAAGATAAATTCAATAGGTTCACAAGTTGAAGTATTTTCCATCAGGTTGAAAAGGGCGTGAAATTCTGACAGTGAAAGGCACACTCAGGGAATGGAGTAAGATCCAACTTAGCTAAGCTATGAAGTGTAAGGAGAGGGAGATGAGGTTAGAAGAAAGGGTGGGGCCTGACAAAGGAAATTACATTCTAATTAACCAATTACTAGTGTGAAGATAATTAGTTGTCAGAAGATAACACTGGCAATAGGAATGAAATTCTATCTGTATTCATAAAGCATTGCCAACATGATAGGCCAACCAATAACTCCAGCCATTGGAATAAGAGGCAAATGTTCTTAGTTAAAAAACAGTGGCAAAAAATGAGCTTTGATTGAAGAGTATCTTCCATTTTGATGCCCCATTTTTGAATCATGTCCCAAATTCACATAGAAGTGATGGCCTTACCATGACCTTTCAACTGCCTGTGTTTTAGCATAAGCTACTTGGAAAATGTTTTCCCCAGCAACACAAGCTTAGGAAAGTGTATAGATTGATGTATTTAATTTGCATTCCTCTTGTAACACAATGTGGCCTTCTGTTTTTAAAGAAGCACTGACAGTATGAAACATAATATTACTTTGTGTTATAGAAGCCACTGATAGAATATGGCAATTTTAACACAAAATACTGCAGCTTTTGTTAAACCATGCTTCATACTTCACCTCACTTTGATATACAGGATGGAAATAAAATTATATGTCAGTATTAGAGTTTTGCATTAAATTCTAGGGTTTTTTTTTCTTTTTTTGCCTCCATCATATCTTTCTGTGAAGGAGATAGATTTGTAGAGGACAGCATTTTTCTCATTTGTGACATATCTGCACAAATACAATATATAATTTTCAGTGCAAATATTGTTCCCTGTGAGGAAAAAAAAATAATGTCCTGGGTTATTATTTCAACTTGCAAGCCTGGATGCTGTACTTTGATATTATTTATTTGAAGTTTATGTAGCATATATTACTTGAAATTTGAAAGCTGCTTTATTAATCCTAACAGTCAGAGCATTCTAAGCTAAGACAAGCTGTTCTTCCACTTAGTGGACTGCTCAAGTGCAGAATTATTAAAAAACATCATGGGCACAAAATGCAGCCGTAAGCTGATTTGTGTGCACCAGAGGGCTGTTTGTCCTCAAAAGTACATTCTTAAATAAGAAGAGAGTTGGAGAGAAAAAGCAAACAGCACCTTGAAGTAAAAGAATAGGAGCAGATGTCCTTTCGCTGGGTGTTTCATTGATTTATAAACACTCGGCCGGGCTCCCTCGTCTCTGCAGAGTAATTTAGATATGGGAAAATATCTGTGAAATTTATCGATTGTGTTATTGATTGAAAAGCCAATTGCTGTTGCACTCCTGTTTTACCATTTAAGTCCTGACACATTTTGACATATGAGCCAGCTGTGACTACTGCCTCGATCTGCAATAAGATAATGTGAAAAGCTGTCATAACCACTTCTCTGTCAGCCTGGAGGATTTACAGCATGCTGGGGCTGCTATTTTGTCTGCTCTTTAACTACCTGAATAATGAGGATTTGTTCAAGCTTTCACTCTGGGACGTTCGCTTGTCTTTGCATTGGGTGTGTCCATACGTGCACATAAACCCTGACTAGTGTTTGCTTCATGTAGTGAACTGATACTTGGTGAATTAAAAAAATAAAAATAAAAACACAATACCTAAGGAAACAATTTCTTAGTGTCTCCATATTTAATATGCGCCTGGGAGTGATTAAATCTATGAAAGCGTGTTTCTCTTTTTTGTGTTGTGGGGGGATTTGATCTCAGAATATTTCTCAGAGTAATTTTCATTCATTATGAGTTGGTTTGTGTTGGGCAGGAGCAATGAATAAAGAATGAGGAAAATCCATTCTTTTCTATTTCCAGATTTGTGATTTGAGATATTTATTGTAAAAGAAAGGAAAATAATGTCTACAAAATTTCCTCAATATCCTTGATTTGAAAAGAAAAACAAACTAGCTTTTCAACCTACCCCTTAAAGCTCATAAAAATTCATATAAACATAGCTCCACAGAGCACACTTTTTTAAAAAAATCTACATTTTAAGACAGACCTCATTAGATGATTGAAACTACAAATACTATTTCCTGCTTCTAGTCACATAATCATAATACACAAGAAAAACTCCTCTAAATCACCCTTTTGATGCATATAGTCAATATGGATCTTTTCAAATAAGGCTGTTTAAATGTATGCTATACATTATTAAAGTTGGTGTCCGTAATATTCCTCTTACATTTCGATGCATCTTTTTGTTGTCACACAATCTCTCTGATTAATCACAAGCAGCATGTTGATTTGTTCTTTTTTAGTTTATTTAAAAGCATCCTTCAATTTATGTAAACCAACGAAACAGGCTCATGGTAAAGAGCAACCCTGATGTAAATAGCCTGGGAACAGTGCTCCGTATTATAAGGATGGACAGCAGATCACTCCTCTGGGAAATGAAAATGTTCATTTAACAGTATGAATGGCACACCATTCTGGCAAATGACTGACATATCAGCAGTGTTAAGCATTAGACTTGTGATTGATTTGGATCCGACTTGGAAAAATCCAACATTTCAACGGGTAGACTCCCTAGAACGTGGAATCTTACAGAAGTATATTTTAGAGTGTCAATAAAGCAGATTTCACCTACCTATAAAATTGCAGGCAGGCTTTTATGTAAGTGAACAAAATATCAAGTAGGCACTGACAAGGTAAAATCTTTAGTCCAGAGACCCATGAGTTTGCTTTAAAATACGACACCAGTCAAGGGGAGGTGACACGTGGACAAATAACCTAAAATGGTAGGATTGTACACCTTCTGCAATGCAGAACCAAACTACGTCCATATTCTGCAGTGTATAGAACCAAACTATGATGAAAGAGTATCTCCTTGTTCTGTTAACTCTCCCTGTCTACTCTGGAGATTAGAGCCAGACCCACTCAGGAGAAACTGTGTTCCAGATGTTGGTGTACGAAATTACTGTCCAAGAAATGTGTTGAAAATACACATTCCTGGTCTCCCATCTAGAGTTCTGATTTCGTAGCTCTAGAATAGGGCACAGGAATTTGGTCTTATTAAAAAAAATAAACTTTTACATTTGAACTAACATGACACTTACAGAAAACTCATAAAATTGTATGGGGTCCTATTATTTCCCTCACTCTAATTCATCTAGTACTAATATTTTGCATAAAGTTAGTGTATTTTTTATTGTTAGAAAATTACCATGGGTATGATATTATTAAGCAGCTTACAGACTTTATTTGAATTTCTCTAATTTTTCTATTTGTGTCTTTTTCTGTTCCAGATGCCTACATTGCATTTCATTATTCTCCTCAGTCTTCTCTGGTCTGTGACAGTCTCCCAGGATCTGTTTTGAATTAATCACTTAGGTTTATCTGATATCAATTGATTTGCAAGGAAAATTATGAGAAGCACTCATCTAGATGGTCACTAATGTTCATAAATCTGCTGCAAACCTCAGCTGTTAAATTTTTTAAAGCGGACTATATGAAAGAATTCGATAACTAAAATTGAAATGTGAGCCATGCATAAAAATCACATTTCAGCCACGAGACTAGTCTATGACTTAGTACTTTATTTTCAGTGTTGTTTGTCTTGTTTTGTAGTTGTTTTCACACGTATCTTTTACTGCCCTTAAGTTCAGCCAGTTTTCTTAGACCCATATGACTTGGAACATGGTCTGCATCACCTGGGAACTTGTTATAACTGCAGAATCTCAAGCCTCACGCCAAGTCCCAGGACTACTGAATCAGAGTCTACCTCTAACTACAGACCTGCAGGTGTCAAAAAATTTTGAGAAGAAATTGAAGTTCTTTGTCTATCACAAGCAGGGGCTGAGAGGGGAAATTTAATGGATTCCCTCTGAATTACTATTAATTCTTAAACTAGCGATACTATTATTTCTATGAATTGGTTACAGTTGCTTCAGATACTTATGGGTCTCCTTTGTTTTTTTCTCTTTTCTTATCCTTGATATATATAACCTACAATATGTTTTTATATGAGAGCTGATTTGTATTCCACACATATATCATACTTACTGGGTGGGCAGCTGTCATGATGCTGGACTGTATTCCACTGATACTACATTTCTGAATTATAGGCATATGTGATGCACTGGTCTAACATCTCATGAGTTGGCTTATTCAAGGTTCACATAAAATTGATTCTGTGCAAAACGTTTTGTGCACTTTGCCTGGATCTCAGTGCACTAGTGCTGTGTGCATCTCTTAGAGTTATCACTGACACTGTGGAGGAAATTGGGCAAACAATTATCTTTTCTGCTTCTTATTTTCCAAATATAAAAGAGAGAGCCTAACACTGCCATGGAGTGTTAGCTCTCAGGGAGATCTTAGATAGCACTGGGTTCGTATCGCAAATTTAGCATGTGGAAAATTGAGGCACAGTAAGAAAGACCAGCAGCACTTGCCAGCCAGCAAATTTCCCCAGCACCCTCGTGGGTGTTTCTGTTTGGGCTGCCTCTGATAAGATACCTCCCTGTGAACAGCATTCCCCAACACTCTACAGTGTAGATTTCTGTAAAGTTCTTCTGGTGGGGCACCACAGCAACTTCTCTGCCATTCATTGAGCCATGGCTATGCCCTCTCCAGCAAGACCTTGATCTTAGCCTGGGAGAACTCCCTTGGGTTCCTTATCTCAGCCCCCCAGGGGATAGCTCCTCCTTATATCTGCTAGTCCTAAAGTTTTTAGAATTCTCTGTACTTCTTCTTCATCAATTCTTTATTACTGTAAGCTCTTGGAATAATTAAGAATTCTTCATATTAAACTTTGCCTGTTCAAACTACTGAGTGATTCTGTCTCCCGTTTGGTCCCAGAAATGATACAGCTTCCACAAAGCGATATGGTCTAATTCCCTCAGAGAGCACTGCCTTAAAGTCTTAAGTGCTACTATCCTATTAGGACATAGAATCCTAAAAGCAAATATAAGTTAGAAGAGAAAAGAGATAAGGAAGGAGAAACAGGATGAAGGGTTTGTAACTAAGATGGAGGTACCCATTGTTATCAAACATGATTGTTTGATGGATTACCTTGGGCCACGTTCTGAGAGTCTGTATGAACTAATGGAAGTCCATTTTAAGGAGGAAGGGGAAATAATCTACCTGCTGACTCTCCCGTTCCATTAATCACAATTTCACCCCACAGCACATTAAGTTCCCTCTGCTTCTAGTCTGTGTGTGCAAACATGCCAAGAAGATCCCTGTCTCATATCATGTCAGCAAAAGGGATGTCCTGAGGCAAGAGAGAAGAGATATAGGTGTGGGCATGAGGTACATCTGTTTCTGTGGTCAGAGTCCATGCAACACCGATCACTGCATCGGTGCTTGCATGACAATGATGGTAAGTAGCTGAGGGTCCCAGAGATGGATAAGAATGAGAATATATGAGGAGGCATCTAAGGTGTGCATGACACAGGATTTTATCCATCACCTAAACTATATTCTATATGCAGATGAATCTCAAGTCTCTATCCCAGCCACAGTTTTCCTCCTGAGAACCAGGCTATACTTACAAATGCTTAACCAACATGCATGCATATTTTGCAAGTGCCTTAAAGCACTTGCTCTGAGCATATGCAAAACTGAATTCAACTTACTATTTTCAAACCAAGCTCTGCCTAATATCTTCTCTCTTAATCAGGAGGGTCAACTTTCACTTTTATATTCTTTCAAGATGGAAACTTGGTTAATCCCTTAGACCTTGCCCACTCTCTCATGGACTCAAATTTAAATACTCACCAAATCTTTTTACATTTTTCTTTAGAAATATCTCTCAGGCCTGGCTTCTATTCTTATCTTCACTGTCATGGTCTTATTCCAAGTCTGTCCTCATCATTCTCTCAGATTATTGTAGCAGTCTCCTGTCACCGCCTCTCCCTAATCCCTTCAACACGATGACTATCTTAAAAAAAAACAAAACACTCTGTTACTTCTTTACATTAAAACCATCTTGGCTGTCCATTGGCTACAAAATAAAATCTAAGTTCCAGAGCTTGGCATGCAAAGGAGTTCACAGCATGCACCCAATTGTTCATCCCTCACATCACAACCTCTCTCTCCATTCATTCTATGTCTCATTCATGTTCTTTTCATATACTGAATGCCCATGTTCCCACGCTACTGAGGTTTGCAACTCATCACAGCATTTCCAAAATGTTCGTGTTTCAGGTCTTAAGCAAATGATTTTCCTGCTGTTTAGAATGGAAAGATCTTTCCTTCTCATAAAACTCAGGTCAAATGTCACCTCTTCAGTAAGTTGCCTAGAAGTCAACTGCTCCCTTCTCTGAGCAAGTCCCACAGCACATTTCCTTTTCATTCTACAAGTATTTATCATGTTTTATTACAATTTATTTGTTTTCACACCTGTATTACCCACTATATTGTGATTTTCTCAAGTGCTGGAACCATGTATTATTCATTCTTGCATCTCCAGCACTCAGCATAGCACTTGTACATAAACCACCCAATAAATATGTGTTGAATTGAATTTAAATGAAATTATCGGGGTAAAAGTATGTATGTATAGTATTGTTATCAGCAAAGCAGCATTTCACTACAGCATGATGTATCTCTAATTTTAAACTTACGAAGATTCTGTGTGGATGCCATAGACACTTTGTCAACCATCCAAAAAGCAGCAGAGCTTTTTGCCAATGAGCAACAGCCATGTATGTTGACAGTTTATTTCAGTGCATTATATGGCACTCAACCAAAATTGAACAGCAAGAAAAGATGGAAAGAAAATGACTATTTTCTAGGCCTCCATCACTGCATGTGGGACTAAATGGATTTCATGATGTTCGTGTGCCCTGGTTTGCATCAGCCTTATGTGTAAATCAAATTGATCATCCTGAGTTGTTTGGCCCAGGACTCTCATTCTAAGGTCTACAGCCATACAATGCTATATTGCACTCTATTATTGTATACTACATCACAGCATACTGTATCTATTACAGTCATCTCATGTGGAATTACCTCTTACAAAAGGATGGAACACACCCTAAATTATAATGGCCTCATCACTTGGACTAGCTTTAGTAGAAGAAGCCCTTTTAGCAACCATGTTATTACTTCTGGTATGATTAGAGGCAAGGTAGTAATTCATTCCAAGATGAAAATACTTTCCTAGAAAAAAAATAAATCTCGATATTTTAAGATATTTAAGATCAGCTTTACAATTTACAGAACTATGTGCACAAGTTTCCCCCTTAGAATTATATGATTTTATGTATGATGCCAGAGTGGAAGTTAACTTTCCAAGTGATTTGTGACCAAAGAGGCTTGATTCATAAGATCTCTGTGCTTTGTATATAGATACAAACTTCCCTGTTTTTCTAGAAGTTTTGTGTTTTCCTGGTCCAAAAATTATATGTCAAATCTGTCCATTTATTTGGACCGAGTATTATCTGCGACTGGAGAAGTTTGTCTCAGTTCTACCAGGAATAATTGGCCTCCATCATCCATTGGCTTATTTTTCTATTATGGACTATTATGAAAACACTGCAAATGATCATTTTTTTCTATTTTTTGTTTTGTCCAGCTAAAGCTGCGAGGGAAATGTGTGGCCTGCATTTGCAAGGAAGTGTGTAAGTCTTTATACATTGAATATTTTATACCAACACTAATCCCAAATTCATCTTAATTTCTTACCTTTATTGTTACTCCCTCTCTATCTTCACTTAATTTAACTTATTTTAGCGTTTCACAGAATCTATCATTTTAAGACTGGGTTGATTCATTTTTAGGAATAAATTGAGGCATTAATAAATAAATACAGAAATAAAACTACTCCTTCCAATTAATTGTGTAGTTTTTATTCTTTGTCCCTGACTATTTGTTGGACTTCATAGGAACATACGAGCAGAACTACAAATATTCTTCTTCAGCAGCTCTTACTGTATCAAAATAACTTGAGAAAATGTCTCTTTAAAATTTTAGATAATCATTCCTATGTCCCACACCTGAGAATTCTGACTTGAGTTTAGCATAGGCCCATTGATCTGTATTTTTTGGACACCTCCACAGATGAATCTGACATATAGTCCCATTTTTTTTTTAAAGAACATTTGGAGAAAGTAAGGTGGATTATCTGTTCAAAGTGAAAAAGATGGTATAAACTTGTAAATGTATATTTATCATAATAGATAAATAGAAAGATGGTAGATTAGAAGTAGTTTAATAAAAGAAAAGGGAAAGGCAGAAAGGAAACAACACAGAAGACAGAAAATATGTTAATTTAAGTCTCATATAAAGCTGGAAGAAATGTAAATAAAATTTCATGTAAAGCTGTTGTATGTTAGAAGCACATTAGGTGTGTGGAAGAGTTTGAAAGATGTCTGAAAAACAATCATTTCACCTATCTACTTTTAGGCCATCTAGATAGTTCAGTAAATATCATGTTTAAGCATTCATCGTATGCTAAGGAAAGAAAAAGTATTTTATAACCTGTAACTTATTTTGTTCTAGGATAACCCTTTGAGCTAAGTATGACCATCATCATTTTCTAGGTTAGCAAACAGATCTATTTAGGTTGACATTCAGCCATCGTCACACAAACATAGATTTGGAAGTGACAGAGACTGGATGTAAAGCCACATCTTTTTATTCCCAAATCTATGTTTGCTCTCCATGTTTCACCGTGCTCCGTCAATGTATTATTTTTTCCTCCTGATAGAACTCTGAATAAGGCAAAATCACCCCATTTATCCTTTCCTAATTTCAAACATTGCAGGAGCAGTGACTTAAATATGTATGTGAGAGTTTGTAACGACTATTTCTTTAAGTTAGGAAAATCTAGGTAAACACTAGACTATGAATGAGGTCAGTAGCCATTAAGGTTTTTCAGTTTTATATTCTGAGATGTTATTTAAATAAACCACATGGGTAGTCTTTTTTTTTTTGAGATTAATGGAGCATATGCCCAGTTTCATTTGATCCTAGATTCATTAACCCCTGCTCCACTGATTTTTACTCAGTATTTCTAATGAAAGAATTGCACCTTTGAAAGCAATGATGGATATAAGCTTATATTCTGTATAGAGAAGTAGCTCCCTTTGACTTTGTTGGATTTTTTTCCCCAAAAATCCTTTCTATGTGGAATGTGATGTGACTTTGGTCTCACAATTTTTGTGCTAATTAAAATTAGTTTATTTTATTTTAAAAACATTTAACAAGAGATAACCATACATCTGGACTAATCAATGTCTTACGCATTTGGTAAAATTATTTTGTAACCCTTTCAACTCTACAGTCACCAGACACTCTTTTCAGGAAAATAGTGGTTAATTTGGTTTGTTAAAGGTGGCAATACAATATCTTGAATTCTTTATTTATTTTCTTTGCTAACTTTTAAATGAGTGACTTATTATTTTGCAATAATTTTGGCAATGTATACCTTTTTAGTATTGTCTTCAAACCAAAAAAAAAAAAACCCAACACTCAACTTCGTAAAGACTTTAATGTTACAACTAAAACTATGCACACAGTGTATTAGTGTATCTGAATTAAATGGGTCACAAAATTTCAGTTCTATTCCACTAGCTTTCCTTGAACATGTGGGGCAATTTCACTGTCAACTTCAGGCTTCCTGGATGTACTCTCTTAGAACAGGAAGTCAACTGAGATTTGAATTTCATAATTTATATTGAGTTTCTAAATACTCTGGCTGTGCTGGAAAGATCTTATAAAAACCAAGCAAGAGAACTTCATTGAAAGGGACTATGATACAGACAAAGCTGACATTATGGGTAATCAAACAAGTGGCCAATACAGGATATTCCTCTTAAACAGTTCCACATACCTCCTACAATATAAACATGCTAACGGATTTTAGATAGAGTACTGTGGATACCACTCATTCATTAATCAAAACAAGAGTATTTTATTATCATATTTACCAATTTTGGAAAGCATTTGTCCTGAAGTCTAAATATCTCTGTGAATCTCCCTTCTCAACTCCAACTACCAGTTAATAAACCTCAGTACAATTTTTTGATTGCTTACCTGGGGCCAAACAGTGTGTTTTAAGTGCTCAATGTACACTCTATTATATAAACTTTCAGCTCTCCTATGAAATAAATGTTTTTCCCTGCTAAAGCAATCAGGAATCTGAGGTTCAGAGAGGTAAATCTATCTGCCCTCAGCTGAAGAGCAGGTAAATCACAGAATCATGATTCCAACCCAGGATTCAAATTCCAAAGCACCCTTGATCACTGCTTAATATTTCTCTCCTTCTCTGCTTCCCAAGCAGAATCCTTCCTTTGTCAATAGATTTGTTAGAGGCCAGCACACGTAGATTCCTGCATCCTTCTATTTATTTAATTGATGAAATATGTTAAGAATTCCAAGTATTGCACATAAATCTGCTCTAGAGTTTAGAACTGGTTCATCCATTCTCGCTTGTTCCATTAGCAGAAAAGTAGGTTTGTCTTGCAGTCCTCGGTGAAGATTACCTTGAAATATGAAAGATCTCTATTTCTTACACGGGTGTAGATATCTATGGAAAAGGCAGTAATGTCATTTTGGCAGTGTATCATACTGAATCAGAAACTAAAGCATGCAAACTGAAATTGATTTGTAACAGGTACCTTATTAGAAGCAAACATCAAGAAAACTAGAATCAATGTTGAAACAAAAATTTGTCTTGTAAGCAATCCTGAGTGAAATGTGTTGACACAGCATCACATTCTGTAGCCCCATTTTTGCATGCTTTTCAAAGCACAGCTATCTCAGGCTGAGGGAGATGAATAATTGACTGATCACTGCATAATTCAACATAGTGTTGTAAAAATTCAAGGTCTGGCAAATTTGAAGCTTTTCTTTTTTATTGAGACTGAGGTTAAAGTTTCAATCAACCTTGAAGAAACATTTAAATAGCACAAGGATATATGATTTATTAAGTGCATATTATTCTTTCTTATATTCCCTCCTTCTTCATTAAGCAACCTCACATAATGCACATATAAAGTTAAAAGACTGTCTATAAGGTTTAGTGGAGTTCCACCTGCAGTGACTTCAAAAGCACTAACATCATCAATGTCTAAACACACTCATCAAGTCAAGAGACTCAAATATGTTGCTTTCTATCTATCCCATTATATTTCTTTCATATTTTCTACACAAATTATTTTGTAAATCTACTATGGAAAAGGGAAAGTAAAATTATTGTGAAATATGCTAACAGTGTTGTCCAATATATTATAAAATTTACACACATACACAAACAACAATTAGAGAGTGGAGTGATTTATCATTCAATTGATTTCCCTATAATTTTTTAAAAGTATCTATTATATTTCAGCCACTTTCTTCAGCACCAGAATACAAGTTGAAAAGGGTAAAAACAGATGATTTTTCAAGAAAGAGAAATTGATAAGCTTTGACAGGGAAGTGCAGAAAAAAGAAAAAGCTGCTTTTGTTCATTTAAGTGCAAGGTATGTTAAGAATTAGTGTGTTGCTTTACAATGCTATTCTTATGTTTAGCTTCAAATAAAGACTGTATTTTTAATTTTCAAGATTATAAAAAAACCCTCTATTTTTTCTTAAAAAATTAGGAAAAAATTTCTCCATATTAAATTCCATATTAACATATAATAATTATTTCATTCTATGAATTGTCAATGTTATAGATATTCTCAGAAAATTTTAGGATGGTATAAATCTTTGGATATTTCTGTATATATAAATAAAACTGTATATATAAGTAAAACTGTATTAATAAATAAAACTTTTGTTTTGTATGAAAGTTTGGTTTTGGTACAAAAAGATTTTTCTATAATGATGGGTGTATTTGGCGAATCTATATCTATTTAGAAAGGTTTTTTTAACTCGTATTCAATGTATACTTAGAGAAAACAGGATGAATGGCAAATTGTATGTGTACAGGAGTAACTGACTTTGCATTACAAATAGGCTTCATTATAAAGTAATATAAACTCCAATCTAAAGTACTTGAGAAATTTTAGTTCAAACCTATCTACTTAAGTAGAGTAAGAAGTTCAACATAATTCTACTAACATAAAATTAAAATGTAATCATTGTGTTTGGTATGAACACTATAATAAATAAAATAAACATAAACATGGATGTCCTCTTTGAAAATCTGACTCTCACTGGAAAGCAAAACATTAATCTGTAAAACAATTAACCAACAAATGTGACAATTTAATTTTTTTTCTTTCTAAATAGTTTCCCCAAATTCAAAATGAACAAGAGCATGACAGGGGGTCACAGAAAATTTTTTAAATAAAGTGGACAAAACAGCTTGATAAATTGCCATGTTTTGGAGAGTGACTTGGAAGACAAGATACGGCTGTTGATAATTATGAATCTTTTAAAATAGCCTCATGCAGTTAAGTCCAAAATGGAAACACTCCTCTTTACCTGATGTAACTTAAAATGCTGGAATTCCTTTGAGCCTAATAAGGTCTAAGCCAGGAAGTCACATACTTGGGAGACTCTTTTTCAACTTCTTGAGTGACAGAGATTACCCAGAATCACATAAAGCATTTTTGCCCCGAATTTGACTGAGCAGTTCCCTGGGCTGTCTAATGCACTGAAAGAATCCTCATTACTGTCAGGTGCACAGGACTCTGGGCTGCATGGCACACACTGTTGATTTGATACCCTCTATGATGACAGTCTCTGGTTCACCAGCTTGGTTAAACAGCACATCAGAAGCAGTGATGGGTGATCAATCTCATTCCCCATAGAATTGCTCCCCAAAGAGTCATGATCAACAATAAAATGAGGAAAGGCTATCAGATGGAATCATTAGGTCTATAGCTTAAAACAAAATCTAAGAAATAAGTGAATGAGTCTTGGAAAAATGCATTTTTAAAATCTTATTCAAAGAGAAGCAAAGGAATTGATTAATGGAAATGGCAGTTTTATTTTCATACTTATCAGTACATAT
Organism: Vicugna pacos; assembly: GCF_048564905.1. Lineage (NCBI taxonomy): Eukaryota > Metazoa > Chordata > Mammalia > Artiodactyla > Camelidae > Vicugna > Vicugna pacos. The sequence continues at coordinate 43,805,679 of NC_133000.1, forward strand.
CAGTGTCAAATGCCAAGTAGGAGCATATTATGTTGGGATATTTGATGGAACTTCCATTTTATTACTATATTCATTTTCAAGAATTAATTAAAAGAAGCATGTGAGGTATCACAATCTTGACCTCATGTCCAATAGTCAATACCTAAAAGCTGGTATAAAGTGAAAACTAAGTTTTTGACAAGTAAGTTTTATTCTTTAAAGTAACATCATATAAATGCTGGTTCTGCTGCTTTATATTGAAGAGTGGAAATTCAATAGTGCAATGAGAATAAAAAGTCAATTCTAAAATCTAAAGTTATTTCTAAAGTGATTTAGTTGAAACAAATCTAATTCTAATTTCTTTCTCTTAAAATTACACAGGCTGAAATTTTTTCAGCATACCTAGTGAGGAATAGTAACTGGAACTAACTTTATTCCCTTCTAAATTTTCTTTGTAGGAACTTGATTATCTTGTTAGGCAGAGAAAAATTAGCAGGGAATGTTGTAATTCAGAAAAATAAAATGTTATAATAATAACTCACATTTCCTTAGTGCTTACAGTGTTTCAGGTACTTGCTAGAACTTTACGTAGATTATCTCATTTAGTCCTCACAGCGACCCTGAAGCAGGTTCCATTACTATTTTACCAATGAGGAAATTGAGGAATAGAAAAATTAAATAACTTGTCTAAGGTCAGAGTGTATAAGTGTTGGAAACAAGAGAGTTTGCCTTCATTTTCCACCTTATTAATTACTATAGATCTTACTTCTCATAAAATATTGCTTTGAAATTTTTACAGGTTGCTTTTATTTCCAGGGACCATTTTATTTTTAATCTTACAGCAGGAAATACTCTCTAAGTAATAAATGAAGGACATAACTTAAACCTGATTTTAAATGTACTCATTGCTTTGTATACCCATTGGTTTGTGAATCAAGTTAGTTACTGCCAAAAGCAAGGGACAGAAAAACCTTCTCAAAGAGTTTCCCAAATTGTCTACAAATAAGAAAATGAGAGTGCCTCACATCAAAACGGCTCAGAAAGCTGGCTTCAGAATCAGATTAATTCAACACCTAGTCGATATCTTCCATATTACTAATCTGCCAAACTTAGCATAACCCTCTTAGATTCACAAGATGGCTGTGGAATTCCAGATATCACATCCACATGGAATAATGTACAGTAGAAAAAGAGAGACCTTTACAGACAGACTTCTGGAACTTCCCTCACGTCTCCTTGGCCAGAATTTTGTAGTATGTCCATTCCTAAACCAGTACCAAGCAAGAGGAATATAAACATGATGATCAACTTGACCAAACACGATCCAAGATGGAAGAGACCACCTCTTCTGAAGGACTCGGCCATGATGAGACAGGTGGATTCCTGAACTAAGGCTACTTTGCAAAGGGGAAAGGTGGGGAGGAGTAAATAGCTGCTGTGTAGGCAAAAGAAGTAGTGGCATCACTCCATCCTCAGAACAAGTAAAGAGAACAAGCTGAACAAATCAACAAATCTTACATCTGTCAGAAAAGTGAGGTCATAGGGCAAATGGCAGCCCCCAGATTGGAAACACCAACAGGTGGCTACAGAGAAATACAACTTTTGGCATCAGAAACCCACGAGAAGGAACCACTTTGAGAACCAGTGCTGGGTAGGGAAACCTGAACTGTAATTGCTGGGTTGCTGGAGGCTTAGTGTCGGCAAGCCAGAGAGTAAAAAAACTCCAGGGTTCACAGTCACCGTGCAGCCCCACACTTTTGTGAATTTTACCTTCAGGAACTTGACCAAGTTCTTAAAGTGAACATCAGAGAAATGTTTCTGCTTACTTCTGGTGGGGGAGGGGGCAAAAGAAACCATTTTAAAATATGCCAGAGCATTCTGTCCTTCTTAATAAGACCTGCCCTCAAGAAAAGATACTCATTTTTTTTTTCAACAGGGAAAATGTTGGACCCATAGCTTCAGAGATGAGTACTTCCAAACATTCAAGGGGAAAGAATTGGAATCCTATCAGACATTTCATAAGAAGAGAGAGGTAGTAGTCCGCAACTAGTTTCATGAGGCTAGAACAAACTCGAAATTATAACCAGGCAAGGACAGCATGAGAAAGAAAACCTACAATCATTTCATTCACGAATATAAATGCTTAGTCAAATACTAAATATTAAACACATAAACCCCACAATATATAAAAAGGAATAATATACCTTGTCCCAGCTTGTTCCAGGCACACAAAGATTGTTTTATCATAAGAAAATCCATTTTTAAATATCACATTAACAGATTAAAAAGAAAATCTTGATTGTCATCTCCAAAGAGGCAGACAAGTCATTTAATCAAATTCAAAACCTGTTCGTGAAAAATATTCATAGAAAATTAAGGAAAATATAATAATTCAATAGGTCCAGGCATGAGAATTTGCATTTGTAACAAATTCCCAGGTGATGTCAATGCAGCTGGTCAGGAGACAGCCCTCTGGGACCAGGGGTTCACGGTACAATAAAGCCTACATTGTCGTTCAATCCTCTCTGGGTTTTAAATTCTATACAACCATTTCACGAGACTAGAATAAAACGAGAGGTTAACACTCGGGTGTGTTTGTGTGTATACATATATTTTTTTTTCAGAAAGTTTCCAGAAACTGGTCTCAATGATATACTTTTTTTTTACTGAAGTATAGTCAGTTATAATGTATCAATCTCCAGTGTACAGCTCTATGTCCCACCAATCATGATTATACATACATATATATGTTTTCATATTCCTTTTCATTAAAGGTTATTACAATATATTGAACATAGCTCTCTGTGCTATAGAGAAGAAACTTTTTTTAAATCTATTTTAATATATAGTAACTAACATTTGTAAATCTCAAACTCCCAAATTTATCCCTTCCCATCCCCTTTTCCCAGTAACCATAGGATTATTTACTGTATCTGTGAGTTTATTTCTATTTTGTAGATGAGTTCATTAGTGTCCTCTTTTTTTCTTTTTCTTTTTTTTAGATTCCACATATCAGTGATCTCATAGGTATTTTTCTTTCTCTTGCTGGCTTACTTCACTTAGAATGATGATCTCTAGGTCCATCCATGTTGCTGCAGATGGCATTATTTTATTCTTTTTTATGGCTGAGTAGTATCCCATTGCATAAATATACCACAACTCCCATGATAGACTTTTGAATATCATTCTGATAAACTTCTCCTTCACCCAGCTGTTAGCCATGAGGTCTGCCAACATTCCTGAGAGGTTCTATGGGGTTCATTCTCATCACACATCTGTGTACACTCTGCACACCTGATTCTGATTCGATTGTTTGGGGTGCAGAGCAGATCAATCCAAATGATCATCTGAACAACACACTGAAACATTATGCTCAAAAGCATGCTTCCTTTATATCAGTGGTTCTTAACCAGGGACGAGTTTGCCTCAAGGTACATCTGGCAATGTCTCGAGGCACTTTTGGTTGTCATAAGTAGGGGTGGGAGGGAGAGCAGGGAGTGGTGTTGATATTTAGTGGTAAATATTCTGGTGCAAAACATCCTATAATGCACATCCTGCCAACAATCATCGATTGATTGAACTCTCTCTCTCTTCTTCTCTTCCTCTCTTTCCCTCCACTCCCACCATCTTTAATAGTAAACTTCATCTTAGGAGACTTTTCATGTTCTCGTGCAAATATACTTACCGCACCTTGAACATTTTCAGCATGTCTGAATTGAGAACGCTAGCAGCACTTTCTCTTTAAGCTTCTTGGTGATGTGGATCTTATTAGTACATCCATGGTTTCAGAGACAGAGGTAGGGCAACACTGAAGACTCGCCAAAGCAATGCCACACAAGAATATAGAAAAGCTAGGACTAATTTGATCCATGCAGTTTTGAACTAAAGAGTATGTTAAATTCATGGTCACAGTTTTTGCTTGCTCTCTCCCGAAAGTTTGAGATGCTCCCTGGCCCATGATAATACTTTTTACTTAGAAAGAAACATTTTGAATATTATTTGATTTATTACCCTAAAAATAAAGCTTTTGTATAAGCTTGTATTAGTGATCATGCTATTGCATTTTATTCAAACATATACCAAGGAAAAATAGTTCAAGGACAGGAGGTAGATTAAATAATATAAAAAATGGTATAAGAGTAGACACATCTGGATAATTTCTAAGTGATGTGATTAAGATCTCTAAATTCAGATAAACTGAAACTCTGCTTTTTTAATACAAGTGTTTATAAGTATTCATATGACATGAATTAATAACGTTATTTTTAATATGCATCAATGATACACAGTCTTCATTTATCAGAAGGAATTTTCTTAAAAAATAGCAAAGAAAAGAAAACCTTTCTGACTTTATTATGCAAAAGCCATCAGACATTGTCAAACTAAGACAATCATCTTGATTATTTTTGGTTGTTTGGAGAATAAGTAAAATCCACGCAGACTAAAAAGTAGCTCTTGGGAGGTAAGCAATTTGGTTTTGTAATGAGGTGTGCTTTCTCAGAAGGTGATTTGAATGGAGTCTGAGGGGAGAGGGATGAAAGCTTTAGTATATTATCTTTTATTTCTTAAAGTCTTTTATATCAGAAAGCTCTGGAAATATGGTCAAATAGTCTTTGGGGATTGACATATCCTCCAGCGAGCTGCTTTGATACCAACAGGACTACATGCTTAGGACAAGAGCATCCCTGAATTTGCTCCTATAGGCACTTTGTACCACGAGTAAGTCACAGCTGGTGGAATCAGGTGACGCCAAACGATCCAGTGAAGATCAGAGCTAATTTCTATTCCACTGTCCTTCTATTATCTCCAATGCCCAATGAAAGGATATTTCACATCAGGTGATGCATATGGAAATTTATGTGTATGTTTTTATTATGTCAGAAGAGTTTTCCAGCTTTATTCACATTACACATCCTGAGATCTGTTGTTTTTATATTCAAAACATGGATCCAAAAGATCAGCTTTAAGTACATTTGTTTTCTTTACTTATGGGTACATTTTTCAATGGGAGGATCATGAAATTAATAATATTTGGGGAAAGTTCATGATAAATCAATATAAAAAGACAAATTTTATTTCTTGAAAAATAAAAGCATGCACATTGGAATTTGTTAGCGGCTTGGGAAATGAGATTTTGTTTTCTAAATAGACTTTTTTGATCAACATTTTATATAAAAACCAATTATCTCGCTACTTTTGCCAGATAAAAGAAACAGTGCAGCTGTTACTTTGAAAGTTAACTGGGATTCAAAACCGGTTTTCATGGATAAAATGAAGCAGAATGACTTGTATTGCAAAGCATGTTTTATAAAACATATGGTCAGCTGATGAAGATATGGAAAAATAAAAAGGGGAACTTCTTCCTATTAAAAGAAAATAAATTCATAAAGATATGTATAAAGAATATTGTCTGTCATTATCATAACACGTACATTATATTGGAGCAATAATTTATTCAATTAGCTTAGAAATAGAATATTTGCAATCAGACAATTTAAAAGAAATGCTGAAAGAGACTAGTTACGAAAGAGGAAGAAGGTTAATGCTTATCTCCCTTAATCAAAAGAGTAAAGTAGGTCAAGAACATAATTGCAGTTCTAACAGGTATCTTTAGGGGTTTGAATGAGACTGGACAGGGTTAGGTGCCTCTCCTAACATCCAGGTGTTAGATTTTCTTTTCATGTTAATAATTCTGTAATGAAAGTGTTACACGCAAACCAAGTAAGTAATAAACAAGGCCAGAGTTACAAGTTATTTAACTACTGCTACTGTGGGTGAAGCTCTGTGGAGCAGTTTAGCTTAGGTTTGTGCAAAGAGGTTTGTGCACCTCTTAAAGAGGTGATAGATTTGATTGAAAATTAGAAGGAATAACACTGAAACTACAAGTTTAAAACTTCTTGGGCACTACCCAGTTGTGTCATTTGCTAAAGGGATGCTAAATAAGTTTGTGTAATAAATTAAGCTTTTGTAAATTTGTATTTCCTCACCTATTTTATCTGGTAATCACTGCTACTTAGGAGGAACAACAATTCCTGAGAAATCTGAGTTTAGTTCCTGTTGTTGTTGTTTTTTTTTATTTTTTTGTATTAACAGATTATTAACAAAAGGGTCATTTAGCTGCCATTCTTTCATGCTTCTGTTGCCAACCAGGTCAAATGATAGCAAAATGAACACTTTTACTTACATATCTTTAGGAATTAGAATAGGTAATGGAAAATAACAAGATGCAAATTTTAAAAATGTTAAATATCACCACTTGCAAATTTTATCAGCTCTGAACAATACATTTTATTTAGAAAGACACATTTTATTTTATCTTATTATTTTTTAATGGAGGTACTGGGGATTGAACCCAGGACCTCATGCATGCCAAGCATACACTCTATCACTAAGCTATTACCCTCCTCCCATAGAAAGACACATTTTAACTACTGTTTACTTTATTGCCTTAACAAGATTTTTATATAAGTTTATATTAGTGATGATGCGATTGCATTTTAACAAACACACACAAAAGGAAAACATAAAATCTCATGTTAACATGGAAAAAATATGAATTTTTTTCTAACTTGTATTTGGGTATACTACCTCAGAGGCGTCTAAGTATAGTTCTGATTATTATACCCTGAATATATTTTAGTTACTCACTTTTAAAAATGTGTCTTGCTTAGATTATACCAGATATTACAAATGATATTTGCAGAAGATATATCAGCAAATAAATACCTGATAATGATAGTTACTCAATATAATTTATGATATTAACAATTTTTTAAAAAGCCATATGAAAACCAAAATAAATGAAGAGATATACTGTAATCATGGACGAGAGACCTGATACTGTGAAGATGTTAGAAAGAGATAAGCATGTTTATAAACAACAGATTTCTGATCAAGATACAAATATATATAAATAAGAATATCTAGTTTTATTAACAACTGATGCTAAAAATTGTATATCCATATTTTAAAAATGAATTTTGATCCATATTTCACATCATATGCAAAAATTAACTCAAAATGGATCAAAAATAAAAGTTAAAACCATAAATATCGCAGGAGAAAACAGAAGAAAGTTTGGTGACTTTGATTAGGTAAATAATTCTCACATAGCACAATCAAAGCACAATTTATTAAATAAATCAATTGATTTATTGGACTTCATCAAAATGAGTATTGTCACCTTTTGAAAGGCAATGTTAAGAGATGACAAGTCAAACCACAGACAAGGAGGAAACATTTGCAAATTACATATCTGATAACAAACTTACAGCCAGACTATATAAAGAACTCTATAAACAATAGAGAAGCACTTCCAAATGGCAGAGTAGGGTTCCAAGAATCTACTCCTCCAGAGAAGTCTTAACACTGGCAAAAAGTGTCAAAATGAACTTTTTCAGAACTCAGGAAATTTACCAAAGGCTTGAAACAATCTGCTAAGTGTTCATTCAAGGAAAACAGTGGACTCTCAGTAAGAACAGCAAGGATTGCCACACTTTAAAACTTCATATTCGCTTATTCCTCCCTCCAGCTCCATGGGAGCCTTGAAAACCAGCAGTGTTGGAACAACAGTAGCTGTGAAAAAGAGCAGTCTAGCAGCTACTGGAGAAGGAACAGATAGGAGCCCCTCCAACCCCACAAATATCCATCCCCAGAAAATTATCACTGATCTGGAAGCTCCTAAAAGCCCATTCACAGAGCCTGTCTTGTTTAACATGACTCATCTAGCTCAGTGAGTAAAGCCCCATCCTCAGAATGTGTATCAAAAAAAAACAACAAAAAAAAACAAGCTGTGTCACTTTTGTAATATTGCTGTTTCCTGATGCAGTGATGGCAGTTGGGATAAAAGAAATGAAATGAATAAATGGAAGGACAAAGAGATGAAAAGGAAAATCAGGGAAATAAGATGTCCATAGAAGACTCTGAAAAGGTGACATTTGGTGGGGGTGTAGAAGGCCATATGCTTGTGTAGGGATGTGTACATGCACAGAAAAGACCTAAGATGCCCACAATTTTTCATTTTCTTCTGACTCTGAGGCTGTGCACAAACTAGAGTTGAAGGCAGAGGCAGGATCGTAAACTTTCAAAGTGTGGAAATTTAAAACACATTCAGAAATCCTATGTAAAGAGTGGGAGACTTACTGGTTTAAGGAAATGTCTGTCCAATTATTACTTGACAATTAAGCCTTCAGGCAGTGACTTTAGCAGCTGCTGATGACAAAGGATACGATTTTAGAGAACTAGTTCAAGAAAGTAGCTGAACAAATAGCAACAAGAATAACAATGTACAACAATAAAAACTGATCTGAGGAGAATGGAGAATCCAACTTCCATTGTTGCCCAATTATTTTTTTGTTGTTGTTGCTCATTTATATTATTTAAAATGTCCAGTCTTGGTGGGGGAGGATATAGCTCAGATGTAGATTGTGTGCTTAGCATGCGTGAGGCCTTGGGTTCAATCCTCAGTACCTCTGTTAAAAAAAATAAAAACATAAATAAATAAAAATGAATAAAGTACCCAGTCTTCAACAAATAATAAGGACACATGCAAAGAAACAGCAAAGTATGGCTAATACTCAGGGATGTAGAATAGAAATTATCCCCGAGGAAGCCCAGATGTTGGATTTACAAGACGAAGATTTTAGCTATTAAAAATAAATTCAGAGAATGAAGAGAAACCACTTCTAAAGAATTAAAGGAAAGTATGAGAGAATGTCTCACCAAATGGAGAGCATCAATAAAGACATGAAATTACAATAAAGAATAAAATGGAAGTTCTGAAATTGAAAAAGGATAACTGAAGTGAAAAATTCACCAGAGCATCTAAACAGCATGTTGAGCCAGGAGATGAAAGAATCAGTGAAACTAAAAATAGATCAAATGAAATTTTCTAGTCTGAAGAACAGAAGAAAAAAAAAAAAAGAAGAAGAAGGAAAATGAACAGAGATCTGGGCAATGTCACAAGAATGCCAACATATGCAGAGTAGGAGTCCCAGGAAAGGAGAGAAAGAAGCAAGAAGAATATTTGTAAAAATAGTAGCCCCCAAACCCCCCAAATATAATGAAAAACATTAATATATATATCCAAGAAGCTTAACGAACTTTGAGTAAGATAAACTCACAGAAGTTGACACCTTTGCCATGGTTCTCAGGTGAGAACAAAGTTTACTCCTCAGGAACAAAGATTTCTGGGTGGTGGCACATTTCTGCAAGCTTTGGGCTGTGTGGCCTATGTAGGAAAACATGAGGTTGACTCTCCTAGATGTTCCCTGGCTCTCATGACTTATAAACATCACGCAAAACAATAAGCACCAGCAAAGGAGGCTATAAAGGAACAGTCATGTTGATAGAAAGAGAAGCAACAGGGAGAAGGGTCATGAAAGTTGAAGAAAAGACTTTTGAACAAGTTGGTGATACTGAAAGGTTTTAAGTGCAGTGAAATCTGTGTTACTCTGTCCCACCTTTTATTATAGAGAAATGTGGCCCTATTTATAGATGTGTTCATAATAGAACTTTATGATGGTTTTTGCAAAGTGCCAAAAATCATAAAATGCATCTCTCCTAGCAAGAGATTTGCTAACATGTAATCTCATGATAATTTTAATTTCCTTGAAATATATGGCTTGTCTAACTAGCTTTTAGTTAAAAATCTAGAAAATAAGCAAGCAGCTAGGTAGCCATGACATCATCTATAATCAATGTTGATACTTAGAAATCAGAAACATAAGACTGAACAAAAAGTATCAACCATATATAAGAATACTTTTAAATTATTCATAACTTGTACATTTTTAAAATATTATGTTAGGTATAACAAGATTTACTGTTAGTATTCTTAAGCTTTACCTAGAATATGTTGACTTGACCCTAAAACAGGTTGTTAAATTGAGCACAATATATCATCCGTGGAAAGCACTAAAATTTTTTCAGTCCATGACATTTATGTGTATACCCTCCTCCCTATATAAACGTGTTAAACATAATCCAAAGTGTATTGCCAAATATAAAATTTCTGTTTTTCTCTATAGCTCTCTCGGGAGCAATGGTATGTCTTTATTTCATTGACTCCTGTAATGACAAGCATGAATGTGCATTGTGGATGTGTCTGAAAGAAAAGTTTGATAGTCTGAGCCTATCCTATTTGGAAGGAAAAAAAGTCTTCATTTTTTTAGTTGTGTCCACTTTGACTAAAGGTACACAAACTTTGAACTTGAGAAAAAATAAACTGTTTGCAAATATCAGACAGAGAAACAAAAGGTCAACAGATCAATGTTCCGTGCCGTGTCTGGATGGCTTGGCTCTCCTGTGTGCCAGCCTGCTGTAGCAGGACTTGTACCCATCCCACAGGGGAGGCTAGGATGCGTAGAAGAAAATACTATGGGAAAATGTGCAAAATAGAAAAATTCAAGAAATGAATAGCTCTTTCATTCTATTTGGTTTAATTTTTCTCTCTGGTTAAAAATAATAATAAATGTTATTTTAGGAGTTTAAGATGCATGGGTTGGTCGACTAAACACAACATTACCTTTTCATAACAGTATTACTTAGATGTTAATGCTGGTAAAATATGTGAAACATCCTATGATTTCTAGGAAAGAGGAAGTCACTATAGAATTTAAGCATAGGGAACTATGCTCAGTACTTTGTAATAGCCTATAATGAAAAAGAATATGAAAAGAAATATATATACTTATAAATATATATATATATAAAACTGAATCACTATGCTGTACACCAGAAATTAACACAGCATTGTAAACTGACTATACTTCAATAAAAATTTTTTTTTAATTTAAAAAAAAAGAATCTAAGAGTTTATTTCCTTAAACATTTTAGTGACTTTGTCTGGGTTTATACATTTGGAATAGTTTTAGGTAAAAATAATTAAGCTCAGTCATAAAAATCTAACATCTGACCTCTAATCTACTGTATACTTGTAAACATAAGAACTATTTCTGACTGGTTTTGTTTTCCCTAAATCAAATCTGTTATAAGATGTGTTAGCTCAATTAGGCCACCCAAGTACCATTCAAAAAAAACTGCTGGATTCATGCTGGGGGACTTCCTTTCCTAAAATAAATAATACATTTTTCAAATTGTTTAACTCAGATCCATTCTTATATGTACTGAAATATATTAAATATTATGAAGATAGATATTTTACTGTAATTGAAGAAATATATTAAGTGGAATAAAGAGAATCATTTCAGAAGCAAAATACTCAATGCTAAGGAATAAAGATAGCAGGGTAGCTATCTTTAATTTTTGTAGCTGGCTTTTATTCAACAGGAAATAGCATAGTGGTTCAATCAAGAACAAGTAAATTGTACATTATCTCTCACTTAGAGACCTCATCTCTTCTAAGCCACAGGGACATGCCCGATGTAGTAAGAAGCCACCACCAATAAAGACCATCGTTGATGTCTCAGAAATCTCTCCACCTCATCTAGCATGTATTCTTAAAATGATTAGTAACAGTCGATACTGGGTAGGTTTTCTGATTTATGGAAATCTGATTTATCAATCCAATTCAGCATATTAGCTAAAATTGACAAAGAAACAAACAGACCAAAAAGAAAAACCTTGACTGAAGCTAGGAGAAGTAAAAAAACATTTTAAAGAATACTGAAAATAGTACAGGGCCATCTGGAGCAATAGTGAAATAGTCTCACATAGTGATGCAAAAGGGAGGCAATAGATAGAATGCAGCAATTCAGTATTTGAAGCAGTAATAGCTAATCATGTCTCAAAACTGACAAAATGCACCCAGTTACAGACACAAAAACCTGCCTCAATTAAAACAAATAAAATCAAGTCTAAAATGCTTGAAAAACAAAGAAAATGAAAATATTCTAAAAGCTAGAGAAATGGACACATTACCTTCAAAGTAGCAACAGTAATGCCGACAGCTAAAATCCCCGCAGAAATGAAGACGTAGAAATGGCATTTTAACATGTGGAAATAAAACAACTACTAATTGAGAATTCTATATTCAATAAAAATATCCTTCCAAAAATGAAGAATAAGTTCATTCTTAGACAAACAACTGAAAAAATTTGTCACCAGTAGACCATTCTGTAAGCTATATTAATGGAATTCTTCACATAGAAGAAAAATGTTCTCAGATAAAATAAAAATGGAAAGAAAAAATACAAATACAAAAAAAGAAATATATACAAGTACAAAGATATAAAAACAAAAAGAGATGAGACAGATGGTAGATTTAAACCCCAATATGTTAGAAATTATATTATATTTAAATTAGCTAACTACTTTAATTAAAAGATAAAGTTTGTCATATTAATTTTCAAAATGCAGCTGTTTTGGCTGAAAGCATATACCTAAATATAAAGATACAGAAATATTGATGTGAAAAGGTAGAAAAAAAAAACCAGGCTATTAATAATCAATACAAACGAACCAAAACAACACATACACACACACAGGTGCACACACACAACCTGTTAGAATTATATCAGACAGAGCTTTAAGGAGCAAACTTTTAGGAATAAAAGAATAGGATCAATCCACCAAAAGGGAAAGACAACTCTGAATTTATATATACTTAATATCTTAATTACAAAATACATAAATACACACACTCACACTATGGTGTGTGTGGTTTAAATTAAACTGATTCTAAAATGTACATAGAAATGCAAAAGGCCAGTAACATCCAATACAATGTTTCAGGAAAACAAATTTTGTTAACAAAATGTACCAAAATTTATTACTAAACTACAGAATTAGTACAGTCTGATTTGGGCTTAAGCAGAGACAAATTAACCAATGAGTCAAGAACAGATACACATTATGTCAGTGAATCAAGAAAAAGAAGACACTGCATTCAAAGAGGAAAGGCTGATCTTTGCAATACAAAGTGCCAACTGGATGTCCTTAAGGGGAAAAAAAAAATCTTGATCTATATAACTTTAATATACAGGAAAATATGTTCAGCTTCCTCATTGTCTCCACACTTGCACATTTCCTCTTTTGTTTCTTGAACAAGTACTAAAGTCATTTCCCTGCTAAAATGATATTTCAATATTCTAAGGATATAAACTATATATTTTAAATAGGTCCTGAAGTGCTGTATAATCTGACTGCAGCCTACTTTTCTAGTCTTATCTCAGATATTTGTCACTGTTGAAATCTAGGTACCCCATACTCCTCTCAGTTCTTCCAGAATAAAGAATTCTTTCCAAATTCATGACCATTGCCAATGCTATTTCCACTTCCAGGAATACTGAAATTCTCACTCTGCACTTAGCTGGCTTCTCATCTTCCTATTTTTATCATAAAAGTCACCTCTTCAATAAAGCTTTTGCTAATTACCCTACAGAAAGATAACTAATTTGTATACAAAGCATTCAAGTATAAAACAGGGGAGTCAAAAAGGAAGTATAAAGCATTCAAGTATAAAAAGGGAGTATGAGTTCATATATACTTACCCCAATTTACAATTCTGGCTTTTGGCTGTTTTTTCATTAGAAGGTAAAGCAGGTCCACATTTTCCTTGTTCGCCACTGATCACCATAATTTGACATAGTGGCTGAAATATACTAGGTATACAGTAAATATTTGTTTCATGAATAAAATATGAAAAAATAATAAAAAGCTATTGAATAAAGAAGATTAATAAATGTAACATAAATTCTCAGAAAAATAAATCATAGTTTCTTATTTGTGCAATGTAAATTAGATAAAATTTCAAGTTTATTTTTTCTATATCATGCAAAATAAGCATTCATATGAATACCTAGGTACCATAGGTAGTTGCCTGGATGATTTTTCCTTCATAGTGGGCAAATAAAAAAACAAATTAACAGAGTTATTATCCCCATCAGTAACTTGTTGCTGGTGGGCATTTAAAGAGCCCAAATAGAACACCAGCCCTAAGGACTCTCATTTTCACAAATGCACATACCCCCTACCCCCACAGTAATATGATGTATATAAGTGGAAGTAAATGGTGGAATTAGAGCATTCACAATCTATTGTTGACATACAATTACCTGGGTTAAGCAAAACAAGGCAGGCTTTTGCATCACCCTGGCAAGAGCAAACAAAGCTGGGTAATTGGTGCTGGATGGCAGGTGTTTCACTGTAGACTCACGTAAGATATTGCTCATTTAACTGAACAATGTAAATCAAGTGTACATACTAATGGGTTCTAAATTAGCTGCAATTCCCAAAAAGAACAGCCAGGTATTACTGTGAACAACCCAATGAAGATGTCAACTCAATGCTTGCTTGTAGGCAAAAAGGCAAGTAAGATGTTATGTTAGTTTAAGATCATTGAAATTCATCATGGAAAACATTCTGTCAGTAAATAAACCAATGATCACGAGCTACCTTGGGAAAAGCATTTCCTTGAGATGATACCATGTCAAAATCATCTGAAATTTCCTTTTAAAATAACATTAATATGTCAGATTTATATCAGCACTTTTTTTTATTTTTAAGAAAATAAATAATTAGTTAAGAGGCTGTGCATTGTGTAACCAAAAAAAAAAAAATGATTCAAATGCACAGTTCCCTGATGATCTGCTAGTGTCAGAAAAAACTTACTTTAAATGAGATTGGGTAGATAATAAAGTAAGGAATAATATTCCTAATATTCAGGGGGAGGAAAGAAAATCAAATGATGAAGACAGTTGTTAAGCAAGATGTGGGTTTGATGAGGTTGATATGAGGCAAACAAATCCAATTTACTGTGTTATTTATCTCAGGATATCTTTCTTCAATTTTTTATGAGTGTTCACTCATCCCATCAAAAAAACTTTGAGCAGAAATTAAGCTGTGAAGCTGTGTCTATTTAACGCTAAAACAACTGATGGTAAGTTAAAGAGCTCCCATAGCTCCTATACTTGCTTTTATTAGAGAAATTATAAAATCCTCATAATTCTTTCCTATTGGTTCATCTCTTCTACTCTACAGCGAGTTATTCTAAAGCAAGGCTCTGTATTCAATAATATGTGTCTCAGCTCCCAGGTTCTGGCATTTGGTGATCAATGAACATCATCCTGATAAGTGAATGAATGAATAAGGTCATTTGCAAATGAATGAATTAGTTTCATTTCCATAGTACACCAAGGAAAAATTGTCACTGCTTCCTGAGGTATGAAACTGTATTCCTCCTTCTGTATTCCAGAAATAGTTGTTATAAATATATATAATAGATACAGCCCATTCTGATGACCAAATAAATTATTAAGCTCTATGCTTCCTTATCTTTTTAGATGAGTATGTCACTTCCTTGAGAGATTTGACCTATAACTATGTACTGTATATCGTCTCATAGACAGCCATAGATGCTATGAATTGGATGAAGAAGACACACATGGTCCCGCTGACATGCATCTTAAAAGCTAGCTGGAAAAAATTGAACAAGTCATTAAAAATGTGATAACTCTTGCCAAATTAGAAATATAGGTTAATATGAAAACATACAGCAAGATGTGTCCTAGTTAAGGGTGTCAGGAAAGGTTTTCTTAAACTCATCACAGTGAGGAACACAAAGATGGAAAGAGTTAGGCAGATGAGTTGACTGAAGTAGGAGGAAACCAAATGTCCTAATCCTTTTATGTGAGAAGACTGGCACCTTTGTAAGCTTGGAAAAGGAAAACTTGAACAAAGAGGTGAAAGGTACTACACAGACTTGTGGGCCACTTGGAGACTTCTGAGCTGAACTTGATCTTTAGACTAGTGGGATATTGAATATTCTGCTAAGGGGAGTAACCTGTTCTAGGTCAAGTTTATAAAAAGATTACTCAGGTTGCTTCATGTAAGATGGACTTGGATAGATATGCCAAGAGTGATAAAATTAGGGACCTGTTGCATTTATACAAAACAGAGCAAGAAAGGCTTATGTGCAATATAAGGGTATATAATTCACAAGGGAATATTGAATGTATCAATTCTCAATGTCAAGAATGTAGTAACTATTATGAAGCATACTGGAAGATATAATTAATATGTATAGTAGTTTTCTGACATGATTAGGGGATAAAGTATCACCTATAAATGATCATTCTTTATTTACTTTATACAGATTCCTACCCTTGATTATCATGTTACTTCTCTATGAAGCTACCATTATACTGACTGATTTGTTCATTGAAACACAGGTCAGTTTGACAATCAGCTTATTGAAATTGGTAAAACATTACTAACTGAAAATTTTACTTAATTGAATTAGTGAAAAATTTCACTAACTTGTCTGGTCAACTAAATTGATAGTAATCAATCAAGTATCTCGGCCTCTTGGTTTGGGAGTTTTTTAATTGTCTTGTTTTATGTCATCTTGACAAAGACTTTA
Organism: Vicugna pacos; assembly: GCF_048564905.1. NCBI lineage: Eukaryota > Metazoa > Chordata > Mammalia > Artiodactyla > Camelidae > Vicugna > Vicugna pacos. The sequence goes on from NC_133000.1 coordinate 43,821,979, forward strand.
AATGGCTATGTTCTTATACAATAGAAATAAAAATAAACATGTAAAATTTATCCCTATTCTTGGACACATGAACCAGAAAACATGGGGGCATCAACCAGCCTAGTTTTCCCTTCATGTTGCGTCTTTTTCTGCCATTCTTCTACACACTGGTATTTTCCACCATTTCAATACCCCCAATTATGGTAATGGCTACCAGGAATGTAAACTTATAGTAAGACGTATCATTTACTTTCCATTATAGATACCATAAAAAAAAATTTGCCTCATAGACAGAGGGAAGCATATTAATATCTGAAAAGTAAGCATTGCCCTGTTCTTTTATGAATAAAAATATGCTGTAGTAGTAGGCTGCCAAGAGTTACACTATATTTCCTTAGGATTAGAGACAACACTTCATTTTTGATAATGTACTTGGAAAGATAAAATGCATCAGAAAACTCTATTCACTAAATTTATCATTCACATGGTTGGCCTATCATAGTTAGTCACATAATTCATAGACTGATTAAGTGCAAAGTGAATGAATCACGTAACTAAATATTTTCAGGGCAGTGCATGAATGATAGAGTTAATCAATAATGTTCCCAAACCTACTTTACTAGCTATTAGCACAACATTCTTTATTTTGGCAAATGGTAGACAATCTATATTTGGAGGTCATTCAGAATTAGAGGTCCAAGGCCAATCCTAGGTATAATTATGAAGAATCAAAATAATTTTTTACAAGTCTCCAGTCTTTTTAGACTTTTTCCTAATCCTTTTAGCCCATTTAACCTGGCACTTAAATCCCTAGAACATAATACTGAAAGACAAATAGAAGTTGACTTTATTTCTGGAAAATGCATGCCTTTCTCTTCTTTTTATAAAACTAATGATAGAAATACTTTCCAAAAATTTGTTTGTTATTTAAAATTTTATTGAAGATTCATCATGAAGGGCACCCACTAAAATTGAAAAGTAATTAAAAAACAATGAAAGGCTAAAGAAGTTGTGAGGAAACCAACATCAATATTGTCTTGCTTGCAACCCTTATAGCATTATAAGACTCAGTAGTTTTCTTCATTAATACCATTCTGTCTGTATTGCTTTGTCAGTCATTTAAATCAAGTCTTCTGAGATATGAAACCATCTTATTCTGCCTATTTAAAAATGCCAACTGTGCTGCCAGTTCTTGTAAATAAATAATCATGAATGTCTGCAGGAGACAGGCTCATCTAGTACCACCATCCTTTTAAAGAGAGAGAGACAGAAAAACAACTCAGAGGCATTATTTCAAACTATATCTGTCTATTCACTCATTGACATCTGGCCAATTTCCAGATTTCTAAAGCCAGAGATAATTTATATGTTAAACCTAAGTAAGACAGAACAGGAAACAGGTTAGAATAAGGCAAAAACAAAACAAAACAGAAAACAATAACCCTAATTCTTGCCACTGTCAAAAAAACTGCCATTTTCAAGAAAATGATGGGAGAGGGAATAGAATTGCCCTCCAAGATTCCTTGTGGATGTGATCCAAGGCAGAAGAGTTGTCCCACAGCTGGAAATCAGCCAGCAACCATCGCACCTCAGCACTGGCAGTGAGTTTGTATTATTCCATCCTCCCACACTCTGAGCTCACAAAGCTTACTGCTTCACCTGTTGCCTGACTGCATTGGAAGAATTCACAACCAGCCATCTCCAACCAGACTTAGATCAAAAGCATGACCCTGACAAGGTCTCATTCTGAATTATGATATAGTTTGTCATCTTTGAGGCTATATATAAGGTCAATCATAGACAAAACTATGGCACAGGTAAACGTTGACTTGATGTCTTCCCAAAGATTCTCATATCACGTCTTGATCTCCTAAAATCTTCTACAGTGAAGTTCATACTGGTGTGTTCTTCCATACAGAGTTGAAAGAAGTCATTCAACATAATTGAGATCATTCAGTAATAGTCATCTTACTATCCTGATGTCATATCTGTGACTTTTTTTGTCCTTTTTAATATAATTTTATTGAAGTATAGTCAGTTTACAGTGTTGTGTCAATTTTTGGTGCACAGCTCAATACTTCAGTCATACAGGAACACACATATATTTGTTTTTCATATACTTTTCACCATAAATTACTGCAAGATATTGAATATAATTCCCTGTGCTATATAGTATACATTTGTTGTTTATCTATTTTTTATATTTTAGTATCTACAGATCTCAAACTCCTAACTCATCACTTCCCCCTACTTCCCCACCATAACCATGGGTTTGTTTCCTGTGTCTGTGAGTCTGTTTTGTAAATAAGCTTGTTTGCCTTTTTTTGTTTTAGATTCCACATATAAGCGATATCATATGGTATTTTAATATGACCAAATAATCAGATACATGTTCGTTGATAGTTATAGTACTGATGCCAAATTATTGCTCTTTCCCTATTACTTATCTAATAAAGTGTTTTAACATATATTTCACAATACATATTTTGCTATGTAAATAATAGTGTAATGGACATCTTTGACATTTTAGTCTTTTCCTTAGGAGAAAGTCCACAATTTAGATTTATGAAATCAAGAGTAAGGAATTTATTTGAACTTATTTTGAAAAATTGTGCACATATACATGTAGTATATGAGAAATTTTAACAGCTACAAATGTAAATTATTACCATATCTTCACCCAAATGAAGAACACAAGTCACGAGGATTGTTGGTATGTTTGCAGATCAACAAAAAGCAATCTTGACAGAAATTCAACACATTTCATATTTACTTTAATTAGATAGACAGATGCTAACTATAACTAACTAAAGTCTCTGATTGCTATGTATTGCTAGGCCAGGAAACTACTAAGTTCAATCATAATTGGGTGGTATGATGTCACTATAAATGCAATTAAGTTGTGAAATCCCCTAGCATGAAGATAGTCCGAGGACTATATTATCAGCTTAAAGTTTCTTCAGTTGAGGAACTTATAAACATGCTGATACCTATATATTATCAGCCAGAAATTTGGATTTAATTTTTCTGGGTTGGGCGCATACAGAAAATTCAGAGGCAACCACGTACTTATTTTCAGCAACCACTGTTGAAAACTACTGTTTTAGATAAAGAGAGCTCTGTGTGTGTGTGTGTGTGTGTGTGTGTGTAAAAGCATGGATTAAAGCAAATAAGCACTTGTGACTGATATAGAGACTGAGGATTCAGGGAGCTTATACATAATTCCTGGCTATCCAAATGATTTCTCTAAGAAGATGTAACGGAACTGGAAAACTTCCAGAGAGGAAACCGAACTGATAGTAAGAGTGCTGAGGACAGCGTGTGGGTAACAGGTTGAATCTGATTTCCAGGACTCGTTGCAATATTTTTGTCTTATCAGAGTTTGTATGGGCCATAGTTATCAGAGTACAAGATAATATCCCCTGCTAAAAATAATTCTCACATATTCCACAAATCCAAAACTTCTTTCATTTTATAAAAAAGTGTTTAATGGTAAAGGCATAACTTAATATCAGTAACATATCAGCATTATTTTAGTCAAAATGAGAGAAGTAAATCAAAAGTTAGACTAATTGAGATGGTTGTAAAGTCTAGTCTAATTCTTAGTAAATGGCATAGGAAGTATGGACAGCCAGAAATCACTCTGAGTATGGGTAATGGTTTACTAAAGAGCATGGACAAAGAAGAGATCAAAAAAGAAAGATGACTCAGGGGAGGGTATAGCTTAGTGGTATGTGCTTAGCACAATATCATGGGTTCAATCTCCGGTACTTCCACCAAAAAAATAAATAATTAAATAAACCTGATTACCTTCTCCCCGCCCCCTCCCCCCCCCAAAAAAAGAGGGAAAATGCAGTTGAAAATTCTTCCCCTTTTGTAATTTTGCTGAGGACACCTGGCAGGGATCATTGTTTTAAATTAAGAGACTGGAAGATGATAAAACTTAGCCTCAAGTGACTTAGTCACTCCACTCTGTTTAGGTGTGCTTGGTGTTTATACAATATACCTTGCTGTTTCTTCTTTCAGGGGTTCAAGCAAAGGGGTCTGGGCCATGTTCACCTCCCTCTTTAAAACCAGCACACAAGAGTACAGTATCAAGGGTAAATGGTGCTATAAAAAGCCTTTATTTTCCTCCAGAGTTACTTTTTACTAGGAGAAATATCAAAGGTTTATGCTATAGTCCTCTAGAGCTCAGTATATTACTAGAAATAAACATTTCTGCAAGTCCGAGCTTGCGTGGAATCACTGTGCATGTACATGTCATTTATGTGCAGAGGATGAATGAAGTGAGCAATAGGACTGGGTGGAAAAGAGCCACAGAATCAAATAACTCCATTTCCACAATGATCTATTTAAGAAATATAAGTAGCGATGGAAAATACATTTAAGATCATCAACATCTACTCTATGCATTTGAAAACCATGCTTAAATGAACCCAACACCCAACATAGGTGAACTGGAAATGTAAATTTCTACTCCCAGATATTTTCTGTTAAAAAAGCTATTTAGCCATATGTAGTAAGTGCAAGTCCTGATAACATAGTATTCTTGATTCTGTGTAATTTGATGACATAGACACACACACACACACACCAGGGACCCACATGATCTAGTACTTCCTTTTACATTTCTCTGAACTTGTTCAGATGAGCAACACCTGCCAAATTATACTTGAGATATGACTTGTCTCCTATGTAATATCCACAGGATAAAAATCTACAACACCTTAAGTCAATGACTGTTTTTGTTCTGCTTTACTAATGGCCCATAAAGGGTAGGAAAAAATATTTCAGATCCATAGTGTGAATGGATTGACATCGTTAAAGCAAAGTGGAGAATAATATACGGGAAAATATCTGTTGTCAGAGCATCTGATTCCATCTTTAGCATAAGTTGCCTGATTTATTCAAATGATGTTGCTTGCATTTCATTTTCTCTTTTGTATGTAGGTTGAAAATACTCTTTTTGTTTAGAAATAAATCACAATTTATTATATACTGTTGGAGACATGTCTTTTACTTTATCATGTGCGATTTTATGATCATTTATGAGAATACAGTGGAGGATATTTTAGAACTATTATATTTATGACATTGATGGTTTCAGTTTGGAGTCACTGTTAAGATATCAGAATTATCCCAAGTTACTTATTGATATTCTAAATCAGACATTGAAAAATTTTTTCAGTGTAAGTTCAGGTTTTTAGCTTTGGGGGCTAAATTATATCTGTAGCAACTCAAATCTGTCCTGTAGCATGAAAGTAGCCATAGATAATAAGTAAATGAATGAGTGTGCATTACAAAAACAAAACAAAACAAAACAAAACAAAATCTTGTTCACAAAAAGAGGTGGTGAGCTGGATTTGATGCAAGGGCTATAGTTTACCATCTCAATTTTAGGGCAGCTGACTTCTAAGTGGTGATTCAGTGACCCAGGCTACTTAAGCTGTTGATTACCACCTTCAAATGAGACCACTGTATTTGCTCTCATTGAAGAACAGATGACCAGAGGATCAGGCACTCTGATCCCACACTTTGGCTAAGAATCATCACATGTCCCTTCTGCCCACAGCCCATTGACCAGAGCTAGTCATGTGGCCTTACCTAAGGGTTGAGAAACTGGGAAATCTGAGAACAAATGGAATATTACATGAGCATGCTGTTTCTGCCACGCTCAAGAATTATAGATAGTAATTAGCAAAGAGAGAGAAGTGTAGATAGTAATTAACAAGTATAAGCTGGTAATAAGAGTAATAAGACAGCCAAATCTTTTAAGAAAGGGACATGATGTAATTTGTTTTGTCTTGAGCTTTCAATAATATGGGCTGTCATTTAGTCTTCTATTGCTACAGCTCTTCAGCTGACAAATGAGACACAAATAGGGAAGAGACACTTTTTGGACTTGCCACTAGAAAATGCATTATTCAGAATGTATAGCAAAGGGAAATAGTTGTAGTAACATTACTTTGATGAAAACTTTACGTTGAATAGATGAAGAAAGGTTAAATGCAGACTAAAAAACTAGGATTATAAATGCCCATGTACAAAGTAGTGGTCAATCTGATCACCCAACCACAGGCTGCTGTGAGAACCAGAACAGTGAGGGACATGCTAAGAAAAGAATCAACATAACTAAGTTGATTAAAGAAAGAACTAAATTCAAAGCAGACCAAGGACAGAGAAAGACTCTATATAGTGAAAGTTGTTTATAACTATTCTTTAAAGAGAAAGAACTTTAAATTAGCATTTAAATTCATACATGTATGAATATACCATATATGTTGTATACTACATAAATATATACATTTGTATATAGTGTGCTACCTATTTCTGTTTATATTAGTTTTTAGAAAGTATAGACATAGCTGTAGATAAGATGCTACAGTTATAGATGATAGATAGATAGATAGATAGATAGATAGATAGATAGATAGGCAGATAGATAAAGGGGAGCATTGACTACAATGCAATAATGCAGCTTTCAAATATTAAATGTTAAGTTGTAGCACCATTAGAAGTCGGTTCTATATAATCCATACATCTCTTGAGCCATTTTCATTTGTAAAATCAACAATAGAGCTGTAACTATCTTCCTTTCACTATTTTGAAGTATGCTTTCATAAAGTCCTAGACACATGTCTGATGACTTCCAGCCTTCAGTTCTTTGGTTTTAATACACTCGAAAATGATACGGTTACTTATTCCCAAAGATCATTTTGCTCCCACTCCCAATTTTCTTTACTCATCATAATAGTGTCCAGGGTTGTAATTCCCCATATTGATTCCTCAACATTTTTCATTATGAAATATTTAATAAGGTAAGTCAAGAATTTATAATGTTCCATTTTTAGCAGAATAAAACTTCTAACAAAGTCCTCCATCATCACTAATACTGACACCGTGCCTGTTTTATGATAAGCATTAGGAAAGCATTTTGAATATTGTTTGTCTGGCCTACGAATCTGTAGAATTTTTATTTCTGCTTCTCTCCTCTCTTATTCTCCCCCAGAAACTTTCAACTGCAATTTCATTTTCCTCTTTGTGAATTTTTATTCAAGGATACATCTTTCCGACACATAACCTAATGCAGCAGAAAAACCATTGGCTTTGGAATCAGACAGGCCCAGGTCCACATCATGAGTGGTTTTAACAAGTTGTATTAACTTTTTGAACCATTATTCTTTGTTTAAAATCAAAATTATAAATTTAATATAAAATCTGAAATTTTTCATGTATTTATTTCCATTAACGTGGACTTTTGCATCCTCTCTATTTGAGTTGAAGAGTCTATTGTCAAATACATTTTAAAGAAACATTTTATTTCTTTGAAATTCACTAGTTTCATTAAGTTCTAGGAGTCTTTTGTTATCAGTTTCTTTGGAGAAGCTGAGACGTCAAAAGTAAGGAGAACAGCCCAAGCTTCACATTACCAATCCATTCTCTCTTGTTTCTCAAATAAGAATGAAGGACAATCGCTAAATTGTGTTTTGGGAAGATAATAAAAGGTGAATTATATGTGGTCCTAGTTTATAACCTAAGTAAGCAACTTCACTTGCAGTTTTTGGATAAATTTTTTTCTGAGTGAATGCCCCCATTATGTAGCAAAACTATATTTTTAATTAGAAACATAAAATTTAATAACTACTCAAATAACTTACTGAATTTTTCATATACTTCACCCCTGGGTAAGTACTCATGACACTTCCACTGAAGACTACTAAAACTAAAGGTAATTCAGAGTCAAATAGTGAGCACATAACTTTTAAATTCCAATCATAGGAGAGTATTACCTTCTATCTGTTGTTATATAACTCTCAGTAACGCTAAAGGTAGTTATTTTTATATCACAGGTAAAGTAGGCCTTTTAGTTGGCTAATGTAGAGTGGAATGGCCATTAACCTCTCCTGTGTTTGTGGAAGGGATTGCATTTACAGAACTTGTAGGACTTTTATTCACCCATTTGTCAAGTTTATTTCTCTAAGGTTGTCACAATTTTTCTTAGTTATCATTATTTGAAAAGTTGCTTGGGGCAGAAGTTCGTTAAATGTAGTATGACCAAAGGAACACTGTAGAGTATAGATAGTAGGAAAGTCTGTCAAATGAGATTTATGCAAAAAATATAGCTCTGTGCAATGGCATGACACTGAGCCTATTTTTTTTCCCCACAAAAATTACTTTCAAGTTTCTTAGAACACAAACTTAGCCTTGGGAAAGCTGTAGTAGGACATTATAAATGTACAAAATATTCTTAATGTATTGATCTTAAACTGACACAATAACTGAATAAACTCAATAACTTCAGGAAACTTTTTACTTTCCTTTACTGGATGAGACTGATTAAGACTTATTACATAATTTTTTGATACGTTCCGTGTGGGGTCCTCCCTACCTTCTTGAGTCTACATTTTTTTTTATTCTTACACAGAGTATACTCATCAAGCTCACGATGAACATCATTGTTTCTAGAACTGTTTGATTAAATAATAGTTTCATTGTCAAGTCTGTTCAGTTCTCTTCAAAGTAATATTAGTCAATCCTGGAATTTGAACATAAAAGGAGACCTCATTGTATAGAAGACAGGAGAAAAAAAAAGATCTCTCATTGATTGAAAATAAACTCAATAGAAAGAGAGCCTAAATGAAACTACAACAAAGAGAAGGAAAAAATGACTAGGTCTGCAAGACTGAGAATGAACATCATTAAAAAGTCTACAAATAAATGCTGGAGAAGGTGTGGAGAAAAGGGAACCCTCCTACACTGTTGGTGGGAATGTAAATTGTTGCAGCCACTATGGAGAACAGTATGGAGGTCTCTTAAAAAACTAAAAAAAAAGTTATCATATGATCCAGTGATCCCACTTCTGGGCATATATCCAGAGGAAACTAATTCAAAATGATGCATGCTCCCCAATGTTCATAGCAGCACTATTTACAATAGCCAAGACATAGAAGCAACCTAAATGTCCATTGACAAATGACTGGATAAAGAAGATGTGGTATATATGTATAAAATATTACTCAGCCATAAAAAATGAAATAATGCCATTTGCAGCAGCATGAATAGACCTAGAGATTATCATATAAAATGTAGTAAGTCAGACAAAGACAAATATATGCTATCACTTATATGTGGAATATAAAAAAAAAAGATACAAATGAACTTATTTACACACCAGAAATAGACTCACACACATAGAAAACAAACTATGGTTACCGAAGGGCAAAAGTTCTTGGGGAGGGATAAATTAGGAGTTTGGGATTAACATATACATACTACTATATATAAAACAGATGAACAACTAGGTCTACTGCATAGCACAGGGAACTATATTCAATTATCTTGTAATAACCTATAATGGAAAAGAATCTAGAAAATAATATATATCTATGTATATGTCTAATTGAATCACTTTTCTGTACACCTGAAACAAACATAGTATTTTAAATCAACTATACTTTAATTTTAAAAAAGCATACAGGGAAGATTTCATATAAATTGGGTAAATTTTTTAAAAACCACTTTAATACTGTCTAAGTATATATTTACTAGGGAATTTTTTAAAAAGGAAGATGGAGGAGTATTGCAAATTATGGTAATAAGCAAACCCAAACTTATACTATAGATTAAGTATAGTAAATGTTTACTTCTCACTCATTTGAGTTCCAAAATGACATTTCAGTATCTGCTGTTGACGCTTCTACACATAGTGGTCCAGACACTCAGGCTCTTCCCCTCTTGTCACCTGCAACCCAGCCTTGTGTGCATCCAGCCCATCATGGAGAAGGGGGTGGCCAGGAGGACTGCAGTGGGCAAGTCTCTACAGGCAGGTCTGGGCCTAGAAGTGGTTCCCTCACTTGGCTAACATGCCTTACAGCTACAGCATAGTTGTAAGACCCTATCCAGCTACAAAGATGGCTTAGAAATTCAGTCTGGCTGTGCCAAAGAGAAAAAGGAAAAGATAGGGTGATGGACCAGAGACTCTGACACACCAACCATCATACAGAAAGAAAAACACACAGGCAGGCACATACTCAATGCTTTTCCAATCACTCAAATAAAGAAAAACGTTGGTATCAATCTGTTATATGTCTTGTCTGAATTAAAATGATACCAAAATATGTACAAATTTATTAGATGTATGACATGTTAGCTTCAAAGTTACTTATTAACTGAGGAGAAAGAGTTATTTACAATTTTCATTAACAGAGGTAGACCCCAAAAATATCTATACCCATTTTACAGAATATTAAGTAGTTATCAAAAGAGGGAAGTAGAGATAAGTTTGCACTGCTGAAAACTGATGTTCATGATGGACTGATGACTAAAAAAGCCTAATTACAAAAAAAAAATTTTGTCATAAATAAAACTGGGTGTATTTGTTAATCTGTGAATATATGTACAGAGCACAAAATACTGGGCAGATTCAAGATAATCTAACACTGAAGGTTAGGAGAGCAGTGGACAGACTTTTACTTTATGACTTTCTGTATTATGGGAGTTTTCTTTTCTTAAAAAGCATCTTATATTACTTGTGTAATGATAGAAAAAAATAGAGAAAGAAATATTTGATTACAAAAAGTATATCCAATACAAGGGAGGAGAAAGTGTACTTCACTTGATAATGAAACGTGTGACTTTCCTTTATGATATTTCCTGAGAAATCTCCTATTATCAGCAAGATAGAGCTAATAAATGTGATTTCCACATACATTTCTCAGGTGGCATGTTGATTTAGGGAGACTTTCTTCGCTCTTAAATCTAGGTCCCAAGTCACGGAAGTTGAGAAAGTAGCAGAACTAATTTTCTTGGAATGGTGCTACTTTTCAGTAACATCTTAAGGAAAAACTCCTTAAAATCACTATAAATTTAATTATATCTACACAGTGTTGACTCAGTTGAGGCCCTAAAATCACTAAACCGAACTAGTTCATGTGCTTTTTAAAATACTACTTCCTAAGTGCCTTTACCACCCTCTTCTACTTTTAGAACCAAAGTATACACACTTTTAGCAAAAACCTCAGGCGATTTCTTTGCAGAGATAAATTGGAGACTCTCTGGGACAGATAGCGTTTCCCTACAGATATTTGAAAATTAAAGAGAAACAGAATTAATTGAGTTTCGTGCCACCCCTTGAACACCTCCATTGTCTTGTCTGAAAAATGGTACAATAGTTTTCTTCTCTATAAAATGAGGACAATAATATTTTCCCCTTCAAAGGAGTGTTTGAGGGTCGAATGAGACGATGCTTTGACCACATTTAGTGGAGAGCCAAGCAATCTGCACCATGGTAGATTATATTATCACCATTTTTCCTGTTGCGACTGCTGTTGTTATTTGAAGACCCCCGAGAAGCGTTGGCCCCCAGGACAAAACAGCCTCAGCAGAGAGAGAAGCGGGCTCCAGGGCCTTGCCTCCTTCCCAAAGAGACTGCCATGCATGCAGCACTGCTGCTGCCATCAGAGATTCTGTGGGAATCTTCGGCTTCATTCTGCAGTACCATGAACATTTATCGGGCTGCTACTCTGTGCTAGGCGCTTTGTATCTTGGGATCTAAAGATGAGTAAGAATCTTTGCAGCTGAATTTCTGCACACCATTGGAAGGCCTGGTAAAGGTTAAATGGGTGAGGCAGGACAGCAGGTTTCTGGAACGAGGAGCCATCAAATCTCTTTCTCTGAGTTAGGAGTGTTCTATGTTTGGTCTCACACCACAGCCGCCTTCTGCGATCACCTCAGAGGTCTTCCTTTTCTTAGTGCTCTGGGGCAAAGCGGGGAGCACTGCTGTGTAGAGCTGGATCTCTCAGACCTTCCCTCTCAGAGTCCACACTCATGTACACACACACACACGCACACACACATACTGGCCTTCGTAGGCTATCCAGCGTGATTCATTCACTATATGTCTGTTGTGTTACAGGCACAATGAGTGATGAGATGCCTTTTAAGTGGTCTGAGCAGTATAGATGATCTCTGCCCATCAGTGTAATTGTATTGCAGGTGAACTCACAAATGAACAGTAACAACCCCATGGCCTGGTGGGTTTTTTTTTCAATGTTCATTTTAATTCGTGAATGTATATATTTGGTTGCTGTGGTCCATAGACAAAAAAAAACCCCAGAAAATCAAGGCAATTGTAGTATCATTTTGATTGCCTGTGATGAAAACATTGGAAAGCAGCAGATATTCAATATTCAGGTCAGTTTAGATGATAATGTGACTGGCATATCAAAATCTAACCTTAATTAAAGCCTTGGAAGGATGAAGCATATAGAGAAGAAAGTAAAACAAGGGAATAAACAGCTTTCCTAAGAATTAAATAATTGTTCAAATTTGTTTTGTCTAACTACCAGCACATATGAATGCAGAAAAAGTAGGTTCATGGCACACGAGACAAAGATGTTACATCTCATGAATATGGGGAAATCTGGCATGAGGCCAGAAATGGGGAAATATTTATTGTGCAATTTTGTCTCCTTCTTATATAATTAATTCACAATTAGACATGTAATTATAATTCAGAAACGGGCAAAATACATTCAATGGTTTTAACCATTGATAGATTTGTAAACAAAAGCAGCTGGACTGGAATTTCTTCAAGGAAATATTTACATGCCAACAGTTTATCAAACTGAAAGTCTGCTGATAAATCTACGCATAGGCATTATGTTAATGTTAGTGCAACAATAATTCATTCAGTGCCTCCTTACTTTCACAAGGCACCAGATGTAAAAGAATAGAATTTGGGTGCAAAAGGGGGAAAGGTCTCCGTGTTTTTAATCCTTGGCCACCTTTCAGAGGGAATCATCATTATGTTGACTATTATCCCTTATTCTTTAAGCTACTTCATGTTAAATCATCTTTTGAAGAGACATTAAAAGAAATTAGGTCAAAAGGAGATTAATTCCAAATCTTAGGACTTCTGGGTTCCAGAACACCAAAAAAAAAAAAAAAACTTTGTTCTAATTGTCCAATAAACTTGTCACTTTATTTTAACCAGCTGGCAATGCAAATGACTACAGGGGATCTTGGTCCAGTAATCTCAAAATTTCAATATTCTTCAATTTCTTTCACCACATACCTGAAAGAATTGATGTCAAGTGATCTTCCTCCCCACCGTGGGGAAGAGTGAGGGTGGAAATAAAAAGATGCCGTGAGGAGAAAGATGCCTTCAGGAAAATAAGATATGTGAGTGATCTTACTAAAAATAAACATAGAAACGGGGTAGCAAAGTAGAATGGAAACAATAAACATTCAGTTTATAGAAACACATGGTTTAAATCTTTCCTTTTCAGGGTTCCTAATATCTGTGGGATCTCAGACAATTTACTCAGTCCCTCTGAGAGTCCACATGTTTGGCTCTAAAAGACTGATAACCATGCCTACTACTAAGTTTTTTAAGTCATAGTACCAGGCACTGAGCTAAACATGTTTTCATTTCATCTTCATGTCCATCTCTAATAGTATCACTATCAATGTACAGACAAGGAAAGAAAGACAAGGATCTTCCCAGAAAATTCCTTAGTGTGCTCAATTCACAAATGAAATAAATGACAGAGTGGTGACTTGAAACTAGTCCATGCATTTGGACACTATTCTATACTGGATAAGTTTCTCTCAGAGGAGAAATGCCAAAACCTGGTTTCTAGAATCGGAAAGCAATGCTGACTTTGGAGTCTGCATGCAACATTCACTTGAGGTAGAATAACTGAATAAGAGACCCTACTGAGTCTTGTACTTGTCTGGCTTGTGCACGAGATTAGCTCCAGAGCTTGGAGACAATCTGAACTAATGATGATGGCTATATAATCCAAGATCAAAAAATAGAGAATAACCATTAATGTGAGTCAAGAGGAGCATTTTTAAATAGGACGTTCTGGAATTAATGGAGAAAAACAGCTTGTTCAACGTATCTATAAAGGCTTCCAGCAGCAAGTAGCGACCACAACAAAAGACTAAAACTGACTCTAATTGTAACAATACTTGTTGTAAAAGTAACAAACAATACAGGAATGGTTGAGCAGCTCAGTGATGTCATTAAGGACCCAAACTTTTTCCTCTCTCTCTGTTCTAGAGTGTTAGGTTTTTGACCTAGTGATTTTTGCCTTATGGTTGAAATATGGCTACTGCACCTCGAGCATCCTCAAAAAGGATATAAGGAGTATGAAGAAAAATATTTCCTTCTCATGAATATTTGTCCTGTTATTTTGGATAAAGAGCTACAGGAAGGAGATTTTGCCTGTCTCATTGGTCAGAACTCTGTCACATGTCTACCCCTGGAGTAAAGTTTGTCTAAAGGGAGTGAGATTCCCAGAATAAATACATAATTATTCCCTGGGTATAATAACAGCACTGGGCAAGAATCATCTCTTCCAATAGAACTAAAATTTCTGTTTACTATCTATTATATTCAATTTCTATAAGCAGAAATTGAGGCGTGGAATGGTTGCTTGGTAGCCAATGAGTAGTACCTGTCACATATAGTAAAGATGCATCTAAAATGATTATCCACAGAAGATGATTCTCTTAACAAGATTAAAAAAAAATCAGTGATGTCTAAGAGGTGTATTTAAATCCCTGAAAAAAAATACTATGCATATTTAATTTCAAAGCCAAAACATTAACCAAAGTGTGATAACTCTGTAGCATCAGCTTCCAATAAATCAATGACACTAGTAATTAGAGATGGTGTGACTCTCATTTTCTTTGTGAATTGTTCATAGTTGTAATTCAATAGAGAAAAAAATAAGAAACAACAATAATAATAACTTTTTATTAGTCATGCTAAAGTAGCAAACCAGTGGCATGGATAATTGAAAATAGTGGATTATATGCATAATGATGAACTACTTGGGTTATTTGCTTACCACAGATCATTTTACATTCCCAAAGCATATTACCAGCTATTTATTTGAGGAAGTAAGTAATCACTAAGCATCTTGGGTGGCAAGTCTTATAAACCTAGGTCAGATCATTTTTTCAGTTAAAATACAATAAGAATGTAAAATTCACTCTACAGATAAAGGTGAAATTCATTATTAAAATGGCCTTTGCTGAGCAATATCAAGGAATGCAGTTTGGGAATGATAGAGAATTTTGGAGAAGCTTGAAAAAATTGGGAATATGAAGCCCTACCTGTTACCTTAAATTTAGAAAGGTACTTTCTTAGTCTAGCTTTCAAAGAGTTCAGGCTACTTTTTCCAAATTATGCTTTGCTACAAAGTTATGAGAGGCCCAATACTTTCTTGTACAGGCTCTGATTAAATGTCAAATTGCAAGTCAAAAGTATAGGCATTCTTATGTTTAAGAATATAAACTGCTATCACTGCCATTTAATGTGTCTTCTTTTAGGTCCACAGTTGTGCCCGACTGATAGTGACGGCATTTGATGTCCACTTGAGTTCCTTTAGTAAATTGTATCTACTCTTATTTCCTAGTCTAGCTAGTGTTGTATTCTATTGTACATTCTGTGGGGCTGAAACTGTCTTCCCAGTTATCTTTCCTGATCACTTAATTTGAGAGAATTCACAAATAAACATGAGAATCATAATACAAATTGCTTTCATATAGTATCTCATTTGGTTAACTAGAATTTAGTGATAAGCAACTTTGTGAATTACTCTCTTTAAAAAAATCCTTTTTATCAACTGCTACTGGACAAAGATAGGCAAGAAATAAACCAAATTGCAGAAATGACCATGTTGATGTTACACATTTCAAATATAAGAAAATGGACTAATTTTCCCCCCTCCTATTCTCTGATATTTGGATTTGCATTGCTCTGTGATAAAAAATTGGCCAAGTGGTTGCCAAAAAAATACACATGTAGCACCAGTTTGTTCTATGAGGAGACTGGCCATAATAATTTATCACTTACTGGAGGCATTGGTGGAGACAATTTTCTAGACATTCTGGAGATTGAAAAGGAGAATTATTAGTAAATATTCTAGGAAAATAGGCATAAACTAGGATTTCTCTGGGTGCAGTGGGATGTATGATCACTCTAGAGATGAATAACTAAATCATTTATTTCTTCCATACTCATTAGCTAGATCCTTTTTTATGCTGTTCAGAAAGCAAAATAGAATTGAAAAAAAATCTGATAAATTAAATTCTCAACAAAAATCCATTGAGATCACACCATGCAATCATGTGAAATGAAAAGGAAAATTTTTTTAAGAGATGGGTACAGAAAAGGGAAAGTGAGGGGAAAACACAAGCCTTTAACTAGGATAACTTCAAACAGAAGCACAAATGCAAGAAGAAAGGCCTCTTAAAGTATCCCTCGGCACCAATGTTCTTATCTGCCAGAGGGCAGTTTGCCTTGGCCAAATGCTTTATGGTTTCAGTAGATCTACCTCTTTAACAATTTATACAAGGATTTAAAGAAACAAAATTACTTTGAACTGATCAAGAAATAAATCAGTTCAAACGTACAGCTTTGTTTTGTCCTTGATTTATAGAAAAGAGTAAAATGGTATTCTGTTTGGTAAACTCCACTTAATAAAATACAAAACTGAATCTAGGACACAAATTGTTTATGGCTGTAAGGAAATAATTAGATAGTGTTAACAACAGACTAATTTCAAAAGTATATTATGATTGTTCATTTCAAAGGATATGAGAAAGTTAGTCTATTACAAAATGTTTCTTAAGAAAATTGATCTCCAAATTCATAACTCACCACTCAAGCTTGAATACCTTTCAGTGTTCTCCTATTTCAGGACATTTGGAACATTGATCATACCCCACCTGACCTGGCCCACAGCTCTCTCCCTGAATAGTTCATGGACGAGACTTAGATAACACAACCTCTGGCCATTGCTTTTTTTTTCTTTTTTTTCCTCTCCCTGAAACTGTTAGGATCCCAGCTTGCAAATTGATCAGTCACTAGATTTGTATATCCAGTACTATACTAGATTCAGCAAAGAAATACAATAAAAGCAAGATACAGTATTCTGTTTTCAAAGATCTCATTTTCCAATTTAGGATACACAAATAGAATAAATGAAATAATTGCAGCTTGGCCAAGAGTTTAACTCTGTAGCATCAGTTACCCTGTGATTCTGAGAAAGTTTTCATGCAAAGTGTTGACTGACGTCTGTAAGGGCAGGCAGCCCAAAGAAATAAACAGGAAAAGCAGATTAATCCCAATAACTTTGTACTACATAGGGGAAAATGGGGCAGGACAAAAAAATCTAGAATCTCCTTTGACTAGAGTGAAGGATGCATATTGCTGAAAGATGACTTAAAAAGAAAAAAGTAATTGGTAGATGTAATGGTTAATTTATGTGTCAACTTGGGCCCTGGCATGCCCAGATCAAACATTATTTCTGTGTGTGTCTGTGAGGGTGGTTAATTATATTAGCATTTGAATCAATGGGCTGAGTGAAAAAGATTGCCCTCCCCAATGTGAGTGGGCATCATCCAGTCCAGTGGAGGCCTTATGAGAACACAATGGCAGACGAAGGCTGAATTCCTCTCCCTGCCTGACTGCTTGAACTGAGACTCTTGCACTGCAATCAGAGCTTCTGGTTCTCAGGCCTTTAGACTGGACTGGAATTTACATCTCTGACTTTCCTGGGTCTCCAGTTTGCAGAT
This sequence comes from Vicugna pacos, assembly GCF_048564905.1. Taxonomy (NCBI): domain Eukaryota; kingdom Metazoa; phylum Chordata; class Mammalia; order Artiodactyla; family Camelidae; genus Vicugna; species Vicugna pacos. The sequence goes on from NC_133000.1 coordinate 43,839,553, forward strand.
GGCAGATTGTAGAACTTCTCAGCCTTTGTAATCATTTAAGCTGGTTTACCAGTTTATTAAATATATATCTTATTGATTTTTTTCCTCTGGAGAACTATGACTTAAGTCAGATTTTGGAACTGAGAATAATTCTAAAAGAGTAAAAAATTAAGAATAAATTTTGTAAATTGATTCTGGTGTTTCTGGAATTGGCTCTCTAACTGATTGGATCTAAAGAGACAAATGACTCTTATTTTTGGTGGTAAAGACAGCACTGACAGTCCACAGCATGAACTGGTAGCAGAGATACGTAACAAATCTGTACTGAATGCTCCTAATCCATGACTTGTAGGAAACATAGAGCTGGGTGACTGTATATAATAGTTTAAAAAAAAAAGCTTTGGAAAACAAATGAACATAATAAAGTTGGTTGCTCTTAATGTCCTGGACAAAGTGGTGAGCTGGAATGTCCTGGAAAAAATGAGCTCAGTTACCTGAATTCCTAGCTCAGGCACCAGAAAAACGTCCTGAAGACTTCAGTATACACTCTGAAGGAGAACTTTATCTTTGGTAGTGGCTAAAATTGCTGAAAAATCAAACATAAAATCTCATCCTGTGAGTGGCTAAAGTACAACTCAACTTGAACTCCTAGCCTTGTAGGGTCTCTACTATTAAAATGAGGGTATTGTTTGGAAAAGAATATGATCCAGTAAGTCTGGATGAGGATGTGTGGAAAGACTCGAATGAAGCTGGGGCTATTGAGCCCCTAAATTATTATTATTTTTTTTAGTTTTCTTTGTGGGGGAGGCATGGGGGTAATTAAGTTTATTTATTTATATATATTTTTAGAGGAGGTACTGGGGATTGAACCCAAAACCATGTGCATACTAAGCATGTGCTCTACAGCCTGAGCTACACCCTTCCTGAGCCCCTAAAATTTGTTGAGTCTTTTTCACCAGTGGCAAAGACCTCCACAACCCCAGTCAGAGTGGCCTCCCCACAGTCAGTGGCAGCAACAATCCCTTTCTGAGGAGTATCTTTCCACCCCTGTCTGAGGGGATTAACCTGCATTACCTGAGGAAACCCAGTGGCTTCCCCTGAGATACTGGCTTTGCATGATAGTGATGATTCTTCTCAAGACCTACTCCCACCACTCCTCTTTATTTCCAGATCTATAACTAGATTCATGTCCCAGAAGGCCCCTAAAGTTCAGGTACAAAGTTTGATCCAAGAGAGGATATGCTATGCCCCAAAAGGAGTTAATTGAGTTTTCTGATTTGTACAGGCAGAAATTCAGACACAGGTGTAGGGATGGGTACTAAGGGTGTGGGAGAATGGTGAAAGGAATATAAATTTGGATGTCTCACTAATATAATCTCACTAATCAGATTCTGTATTTAATGTTTCAGCTCAGGAATTAGAAAAGACTCCAGCAGTTTGGTTGGGTGAAACATGGGCCAAAAGGTGGCCCACAGTGAGTAAATTGGAAATGCCAGAACTGCTTTATTGATAAAGTGGATTTTCCATTTAAGAACTAGGCACCCACCCTGGGAGGGTCAGAAGACACACCTCTCACCAATAGTGTAGGAAATAAATTTGTGAAGGGAGCCCCAGTATCCTTGAAGAGTTCTGCACTCTGTCTTCTATGCAGTCCAGACCTTACAATGGAATTTGCAGTCACTGAATTTGGAAAACTGAATGCAATGGGAGTAATTTGGGTCCAGGCATAGCAGGGGCCATGTGGCAACACTCAGCTGCCAAAGACAACAATGAATGTGGTTAATGTAATGGACAGCAGAGTCAAAGCAGCCATCAGAAGAGTCTGATTGCTCAGCCTAGTGTTGATCATGGTTTTCCTAGAAGTGAAATGGACAGGAAGCCTTCGAAATTCTTATTTGATGTGTATAAGCAGAAAATTTCTGAGTCAAGTAAACAAAACAAAAAGAAGTCAACAACGACAAAAAAACTCAACTTTACTCAATCAATCCCCAGACTTGAGCCAGTTTACAGACTTAGAACGCCTTGAATGAAGAGGAATACAGGTCTCCTTGAGGGAAGGACTCTGGTACATTATCAAAATGTTATGCTGGTAATCTTTCTCCCATCCTGTCCCAAAGGAATATATGGTTTAAGGAGACACGCATGGGAGCCAAGTTGGCAAGGAATAGACTTGTGATGGTTATTTTTATGTATCAACTCAACTGGGCCCCCACTGTGCTCAGATTAAACATTATTTCTGGGTGTATCTGTGAGGGTGTTTCCAGGTGAGGTTAGCATTTGAATCAATGGGCTAAGTACAGCAGACCGCCTTCCCTAACATGGGTTAGCATTATCCAATCTGTTGAGGGTCTGAACAGCACAAAAAGGCAGAGGAAGGAGAATTTACTCTCTGCCTGACTTTTTCATTCTACTGTCTTTTGACTAGGACCTACATCTTGGCCCTTCCAGTTCTTAAGTCTTCAGACTCAAACTGGAATTCACACCAGCTTGCAGATGTGTGATAATGAGACTTCTCAGTCTTCAGAATCAAGTGAGTCAATTCCTTATAATCAATCTCATTCTAGGTGCATCCTATATTCGGTTCCTTTAGAGAACCCAAATAATGAAAAATCTTCAAATTCAAGGAAAGAATAAAGACTTACGGCATAGTAAGTAGTCACTATATTTTGTTAAAATATACTCAAGAATACTTAGAAATATGAGAAATGACCTTGAAATTATATATTTTATGGCAGAGTATTAACTATTATAAATTCTATAATTATAAGTAAATGTTAACAGGATTTATCTCTTTCTAGGAAAGGTACTTTGAGTTCCAATTCTGAATCTCCACTAATTATTTTAAATTTTTAATATTTAAATTGAATATTAATTTTTATCAATAATATATGTATCCTCCCATATATATGCCAGTCCTGACTCCATCCCACCTCATACTTATTCCCTATTATGAAATGATATTAGTATTTGAATTGTTACTTATAGTGTTTGGTTACATATTTCAAAATAATATATTTATGAAGCTTTCTTATAAAAATGTATATTTATCTATTGAGCCCCTACTATGGAAGATGATTATTTAGCTCCTTATGTCAAATACCACATTCAAAATTTATTCCATTTATCCATTATACTGATAATACTACTCTTGTAAAAGTAATGTATTTATTGAACTATACAGATACTGCCTGTAATTATACCATATGGTGTAATGGGATTACATAAGCTTTCTTGTACTTTTTAAATTTTTCCTAGAATTTATAATTCTCCAGTTGACTTAAATGACCTATTTTCTACATAATTGTCATAAATGTATCCTCAAATGCTCCAATGATTAGGTAAACTCTCATGTGTGATCAAATATATCTGATATTTTATCAGTTCCCTTATTTTTTAATTACTATTTTTGAAGACATTTCTGCTAGATACTACACTCCATTTCCCTGATTTGATCATAAATTTCTAGGTCTGCTGCTACCTTATCACACTTGGACTTCTTTTTATTATCATTCAGGAAATCCCTTTGCTTTTCTTCAATTTTAAACTCTATAATCCCTAGAGTCCATTGATCCTTCTTTTTCACATCAACTTTGTTGAAAGATAATTTATATACAGTAAGATGTAATGTTGTAAGTATATAGTTAGAAGAATTTTCACAAATATGTACACTTATGTCCTTTTCATTTACTCGTGGTTCTGGTTATTTATGTAAGAAAGCAACCCAAAATTAAGTACCATAAAAATTATTTTTCTCACATTTTCATCAAATGATAAATACTTAACCTTTTTTATATGTACTTCTGTTTACAGACATCTTATCCAATACAGATTGTTGATTTGTTACCATTGGACTCACAACAAACAGCCCAACAACTCAGGGCTGAGTAAAGCTGATCCAACCCCTGTATTTTCTCTGTGAGGCACATCGCTGCTTTCTTGCTCTTAGGAACACTGGACAGCACTTCAGCAATGAACAGGGGAGCTATTTAAGACAACAAAATCACTGACAAAAGGCACAAAACTGAGAAAGACACAGCACTAAATAGACCATAAATAGGACATTTGTTTACATGATGAGAGACGGACGAAACAAAAAGGCATCCTGCCTTGTTCAATCTAATTGGGAATATGCACTTTGGGTGATTCAGATTTTTCACCGCTCTGTGCATTTATGCGATTGATGAGAAAGCACAACGAATATCGATTTGGGAGTTATAAATAAATTTTATTGACTAGGAACATTTGCAAGTACGGAATTCATGAATAATAAGGATAAACTATGTGTATGTATGTATGTATGCATCTGTGGATGTATTACCTTCTTTAAAAGATTCATATTCTTTGCCCTGATATTTTGAAATTTCAAGGATATGTGCCTTAGTATCAATCTTTTCAATTAATTTGCTGAACTTTTTTAGGTCCAGTTGATCTAAATAGTCTTATATTTTTTATTTTGTAGAATTTTCTTGATAATTTCCTCCTTTGCTTTTTCTCCATCCTCATTCTTAAACTCCTGTTAATGGCTTAAAAGCTCTCATGTATTGATCTTCTAATGTCTTTCCATTTCTTGCAGATTTTCCGTTTCTTAATCCTTTTATTTTTATTTCTTTCAGAATTTTCAACATCCTTTCTTACATTATCAGTGGAAACTTTTATTAGTGGAATTGCTGTATTTTTATTTCGATGAGCTTTTTTATTTTCTAAATTTTTGTACTTGATAATATCATGTTTTAATTTTTAATTTTTATTTTTTAATTATTTTTTAATCATGTTTTTATTTTATGGATGGGTTTTAGTCAATATACAATGTTGTGTTAATTTCTGATGGACAGCATAGTGACTCAGTTATACATATATATGTTCATTTTCATATTGTTTTTTATCATAAGCTATTACAAGGTATTGAATATAGTTCCCTGTGCTATACAATAGGACCTTGTTGTTTATCTATTTTATGTATAGTAGTATCTGCAAATCCCAAACTCCCAATTTATCCCTCCACTCTTCCTTTCTTCCCTGGTAACCGTAAGTTTGTTATACCTTATCTCTGTGAAGATATAAGTATAATTTATCTCTTTCCTTTCTATGTGCTTGGTGAAATTTAACTTTTGTATTATTTTTCTGTTTCTTAGGTTTGCTTTTTTTCATGATAGAAGTTTCCTTTAACTTAGTAACAGAACACTGACGACGTGCTATTTCATATGTAAAAATGAGTTATCAAAATATGCTCATGGTAGGGTGTGTAGACTGGTCACATTGTTTGATGTACAGAGATCATTTCTTAAGCCTTTTGTCCTCAGCTGTACTTAATGTACATAAATCCTGAGATGGTCTAGTTCAACATCTTCAGACATAAATTCAATCTTCTATAAGGGTAAGAGGTATTGAGGAGTTATTGATTGATAGGGAGAACATGATTGATAGGGAGAACAGGAAAAGTATGTCCAACTAGAGCCAAACATGGGTTCTAAGGCTCTGGAACTGATTGCTACCAGGGTCTCCTGCCAGCCCTCTACCTCTGGGGACTCTAGCAACCCTAAGCCCTTTCCTTGAGGACTCTGTCCTTGCCTCTACAAAACTGAACATTTTTGAGAAAGTTTTCTTAACAAAAGTTTGAAAATTCATCTCCTTTCTGTCCTAGAGCCAACAAAGACTCATGAATAATGCCACAGAAGGGACTCTGAGTTCCTGGACAGGAGCTTTGGCTCCTTGTTGGATGTGATGACACGTTGAACCACTATCACCTACACTACCTTTTCTTTTAAACAGGGATTTCTCCTGAAATAAAATATTCCTTCTGAACAACAACAACAACAACAAGAAGTTCTTCTGAGTTCCTGAGATAATCTGGAATTCTGTAACTATTAATTGTAAGTTCTTGGGGTCCAGCTTCTTCTGTTCAACTAAAGTGAATACCATTTGCTCATTTATTTTTCACATTCCAAATTTGCATAATTTTCCTTTCAGCTATTGTCTATCCCTGCTACACTTTTTCTATCCTTGTGGGTTTTGACTTCTTTTTAAATTTAGCATGAATTTGAGGAGATTTAGAAAGGAGCAGAGTTGACGTCTGCTTTTAGTCAAGATGGAGTAATAGAACTCTGACTCTCCTTTCCACTTGAAACATTAAAAAAAAAAAAAAAGAAGACAAAATATATGAAACTGGTTTTCAAGACACTGGACACAAAGCAATGAAGGACAGTGATCCCTGAGAGACAATAAAAAAGCAAGTGAGCCTTAAGATGGCTTCAGCTCATGACCTTGAAAGAGTTTCTGAGTCATGGCGTAAGGAGAAAAGAGAAATACACGTTTACCAGCAAATTCTGAACTGAAGAATCTGGGGGCTGAGTTGCTGGAGTACAGAGAGGAGAGAGTTGCACAGAGAGAGAACTCTGGAGATCTGGAAAAGAGTCCTTTTCAGTATTCCCCTGACTGTAGATACATGTGAGGAAACTATGTAAGGTTGGGAAAAGAACCACCTGAAAAGATGAGAGGAAATAGTGCTTTGCAGTCATAGTAGGCTAGGAAAAAAAGCCTGTTTTCACCAAGTGTATTGGAAAAACTCTTAGTACACAGGACATTGAGTGGAGCACCTAAAATGATCTTTTAACAATAATAATAATTGACCCCAGGACTGAGTCTTAAAAGCAAGACCTAAAAGAATCAAACTGTTTCCAAGTGAATTAACTGCATTGCAGAATGAGAAAGGGTGAGAAAAAGAGAAAGAGAGAGACCCAAATCACACTTTTAAAGTTGAAAACTACAATGTGTGAGATGGAAATCACATTAGATGGAATTATTGGCCCTTAGACATAACAGAGGTTACTAAATAATGAACTTGGTGATAACAATTTCCAAAGTGAAAGAGAGAGGAAAGAGATTTTTTTTTAATGAATAGAGAATTATAAGCTGAGAGACAATGTCAAGAGTTCTGAAACACAGTAATTGGAGTCCCCAAGGGAGAGTAGAGAGGAATTGAAAAAAAGGAAGAAATAAAGACCCCAAAGTTTTCAAATTTGATGAAATTTTGTGCACAAGACCCAAGCACAAAACCATAAAGAAACCTTCAAGAAAATAAAGAAAACTTGCACAGCATAATCAAATTGCTCAAAATCAGTGGGGAGGGAAATACATTATAAACAGAGCAACAAAGGTGAAGATGTCAGCAGGTTGTTTCTGTTGGAAATAATACAAACGAAAAGACAGCAGATAGATAGCATATTTAAAGTATTAAAAGAAAAAAAAAAGCCAACTTACAATTCTATTCCCAGGGAAAATTTCATTCTAAAAGGAAGGTATACAGAAACTGAAAGGAGTTGTCACCAGAAGACCAGAACAACAGAAAACTTTAAAAAATGTCCTTCTTTCAGAAGTAGTATAATACCAAATAAAAATATGAATCTATATAAAGAAATGAAGAGCACAGGATATAACTACCTAGTTTACTTTATATCAATTATAAATCAAATAAACTATATTTTGAATTACAGTGAGATACTACTACATCTATCACAAGGGCTGACATTAAAAAAGGTCACATAATATCAAGTCCTAAAGAGGATGTAACAGCTGGAACTCTCATACACTGCTGGTTGGAGTGCACACAGGTACAGTCACTTTGGAAAAGAGTTTGGCAGTTTCTTTTGAAGCTGATCATGTATTTACTATATGTCCTAGTAACTGTACTAAAGGAAATATAAACTTATATTAACCCCCAAACCTGTATACACATGCTTTAACAGCTTTATTCATAATCATCAAAAACCAGAAACAGCTCAAAGTCCTTCAACCAGTGAGTGGATAAACTGGAATATTATTCAGCAAAAATAAAATAAATAATTACTGATGTACCAAACAACATGGATAAATCACAAACATATTATGCAAAATGAAAGTGGCCAGATATGGAGAAGGTTATGTATTATATGATTCCATTTATGTGGTATTTTGGAAAAGGCAATATTATAGAAATAGAATAAAGATCAGTAGTTGGAGGGAAGAATTAACACCAAAGTTCAGCACAAGGCCGATTTGGATGGAACTGTTCTATGTCTTGATTGTGGTGATGGTTACACACTTCTATGCATTTTCAAAACTCATAGATGTATACTCCAAATTATATTATATGTTTGAATTATACTATATGTATATTTTAAGTGTGAATTTAAATGCAATTAAAATATGCTTAGCCAGAAATAAATATTGTGTGGTCCTGTCAACTGACATAATGTTATCACATGGAAAAGAAATTAAATCACATTACAAAAAATCCTATCAAAAGGGAATCTGATTAGATTACATTATCTAATGCATACCAGCACCTTCTAGTAGCTATGTACAAAATAAAATCGAATGAAATAGAAATGGGGCAGTAAGACAGGCTAAGATACAGTGGTAGCAACCAGATGTGAAATGTTAAAAACCTGAATACAATCAACAATTCTTTCCATAGAAAGATACAAGAAAAATCTAAGCAATAGCTTTTTCTAAAAAACTGACTAGGTTCAGCAGGAAATAAAACAATGAAAATAATTGATAAAATATTTTACTCGGTTCAAACATCACCTATACATACAAAATACTGAAGAAGGGCATAGGTGAAGATAAGTGAGTTCTTTAACACCAATTGATGAGTCAGATACAACATACTGTTCTTGTATGGGATATACACCATGGAAGTGTGATACGATTTTTCCCCAAGTATCTATAAACCATATCACATTTTCATATCCTAGGAAATCACTAGGCAAGGGAGCCTGGGATACAAAACATTTTTCATATAGTGATATAGGGAAGTGGACCCTTAAACCCAATTTGTTGTCAGGGGTTGTAAAGGCTACTTCAAGGGAAGCATCTGATGAAAATCTGGCCAGATTCAGAAGAACAAACAAAGAAGTGAGAAAAGATTTCTTTATTTTTTTTGCTTTTTTGCTTTTGCATTAATGTGGTGGAGAATTAATGAAGGGTTCTTGTTGCTGATCATTTTGTCATTAAACATCCAACAAAATATGCAATTTTAATTTATTCTAATTTCCTTCAACTCCGTATGTGTTTCATTAAGACAAGGGTCCTTGTGTTAACCACACAGGAGTGAAGGGTGAGGGTGAAAGGCATGGGTGAAGGGTGTAATATTTAAGTGTTACTGCCTAGCCTCTCTGAAGGACACAAGGCTTTAAAACCACTTTCTCTCTTTACTTTCATCTTAGTTCTTACCAGGAATTTCCATAAAAACTTACCATAACCTGAAAGGCTGACAGCTTTACCAAATGGTTTTTGTTTACTTCTATTTGTTTGCTTATCCTTATAGTTACCTTTGATTTCTCAGATAATTATTTTAGAGTATGATTACTTTATTTTTAAATCTCTTTATCTGTAGTGTTTTATGATTATCACATGGGAGCCCATCTTCCCTTTCATGATGTAAAAAAGGTTACATTGATTGTTCAAGAACAGTACTGATAAGAAAATTATTTTCCTTTTTCCTTTTTTTTTTCTTTTTTTATTTTATCTATATGAAAATGTGGGTGCTAGCTGAATCTACTGTGGTCATTTCACAATATAAGTAAATCAGACCATCATGCTATACGCTTTAACCTTCAGTGACGTATGTCAATTATTTCCCAATAAAACTAAAAAAAAAAAAAAAACAGTGTTGGATATTTAACCCATAATGTGTCTGGCATAATTTTTCTTTTCTCATTGGAACAACGAATTTAGAAAACCTAACCATCAGCAGATTCCAAATATGTGAATGAATGCTATAAATTATAGCACAGAAGGAATGCAGCAAATTCAGAGTAGAAAAATGAATTGACTTTTCACTTATAAAGTGGATACAGAGAGAAAAATAGGTACAACATTGTTTGTCCAGAGACTTGCAGTTATGACACTTTTATTGTGTAAAGAGGTCCCATGCAACAAGGTAGATAAATGAAGATCAGTATTAATTTTAGAAAAGTTTATATATGTGTATAATTTACATATGTAATTTACATGATCAAAATATGCATATGTAAATTATACATATGGTTTGAAAACAATGCTTTTAGCTTACAGATGGAAAAACTGAGGCCCAGTACAATGAACTGTTTTGCTCAAGGACAGCTTGTCTGTGGAAAACTTATAGTTCAAACCCAGTTCCAGAGTACCATATTGTCTCCTAAATCAGGTAGCTTATATAGGCATGTCTTAGTGGGAAGGAGAATGGACGTTGAAGCTAGACTACCTGGTTTTAGATTTCAATTTGACCACTTGTGAGCTCTGGGGACCTTTATGTCACTGGCTCTCAATGCTGTCATCTATAAAATGGGAATAATATTTATTCCTCCCTTGTAGGCTTATCAGTAGGGTCCAATGAGTTAATACTTGTAAAGCACTTAGAAGAGACCGGTCATAAAGTAAGTGTTCAATATATCTCAACTATTTATTTTAGACCATGAATTTCAGCAAATAATTTTTAGACAGGCCTATATTCTTACTTTCGTTTGAAGCCAAGTCACAGTTGTATCTTCATCCAAAGCATATCACCATGAGGACTGTATGAAAGTGAATTTACTCCCCACAACAAAAAAACATAGATATATGCAAGTAAGTTATTTTACACTGTAAAAAAAGGTGAGTTTCAGTCAAAATATACTTTTTACACCAATAGGGGAAATGATACTGATGGTGTAGAGAAAGGTACTGTCTAGTTGATTCACAAATTCTCTTTGTTAAATTGGTTTTCACCGTCTTGGCCATTCTTTAAAGCACTTACAAAGTACATTTGTTTTTTGCTTCTTTTTGTCGTTGTTTCCCGGACAGTAAATGAGCCAAACTGAAGTTTCCAATGGCAACATTTGCTCCTTTATCGCACAACCAGGATCTTAGGGCTAGCAGTAAAAGCTTTATAAGCTGACTAATAGAGGGGAGAAGAGAAATCGAAAGGGTTAGAATGGGAGCATTCTGCCTTCATTTCACACTATGACTTTAAAGGAAGAATGGAACCACAAGAATCCCCCTTAAACTAGGGGTCAAACAGTTATGCCAATCACATTCATTGTGTCCTGCACAGCTAGGTTTTGTTTGTGTTCACGAGTGTAGACTTCCCTGATGCTAATCAGCTCACAGGATCTAGCTGGCTGGTTTTCTTTTCCTGACAATTACATTGTGATCAGTGGCATCTGTGTTACAGAGAACTGAAACCCATCCAGTACAAGCCAAATATCAGGAAACTTCTATTATTAATATTTACTGAATTTAATCTCCTTCATGCAATTGATGACATTATTATTGTTGTCCTTCACATAGTAGTTGTTGTTTTGTACCATTCAACTTTAAATTATTGGAAGATGTCTCAGGTAGGAGGCAATAATGTGACAATTAGACTGTCACCAAGTTAGTTATCCTGCTAGACATTGTAAAGTCTTGTATTGTCCTTTTAAATGACATGCAATATTTAAAAAACAAAATGTCCAGAGTTCAGTAGAACTAATTAGTTAGAATACAGAGCCCAGAAAGAAGAGTATACATTTTATGTAGTTGAGTATGTAAGCAATCCATGATATTGCTAGGAAAATTGATTCTCAAAGCTGTAAGTGATCTTGTTCAAAAGACCTACAAGGAATACATAAATATAGGGAATTTGTGTAACCTAGTAGTTCTACAAAGAAAACTGGATGGTAGTAAACTTTGTGATTTCTTTCCTTGAAGAGAAAGTGGTATGTGCATAGAAATCATGACTTCACTCTGACAATTAAATGATTAGCCACAGAGGAATTAAGTAATTACTGAGAGATTTTTGTAGAGAGTTTCTTGGTTGAGGTAATATTTCCTTTTTTATTATTAACTCTCCAGTAAGAGAAAAAAAATATCCTGACAATTCATAAAATTTAGTGACATTCTAGTGTTTTTTATCTAGGTGGAACTGAGGATTGCAACTTTTAATAAATGGCATATGAATCTTTAATAAAGTTTCATGATCTTCTGTTTCTTGACAATAAAAAAGTAAACAAAGTAAAACAAGTTTAAATAGTGAATTACTAATTTCTCGAAAATCTGTGGGGAAAGCAAGAGGATCACTCTGTGCTTATCCTCAGTTCTCCCCCGTTTTAAAATTGAATTTAATTCATTCAGGAGTTTCATGTAGCAAACAATTTCAACCTTTGAGGGAAAAAGGCATTGTTATTGACCTGCGGAAATGCAGCTTCTATAGGGTCCGTGCTCACAAGAGAAGCCCAAGTGACTGTGGGTTGTCTCAACTGGGGTCAGCACAACATCTGCTTTCCCATGTAATCATGCATCTAATTTCCACGGCTTTGAGTATCATAGTAAATAGAATTTGAAAAAAGTGGGTGGAATAATTTGACATTAATTTTATTTGGACTGAATCCAAATAAATAGGAATTGTGAAATGTTTGGAGCTTTTAAAGTAATCAATAAGATGTGACAACTAACAGAGATATAATTTATACATAAAGAAAAAGTAAATAGTATATCAACCCAAATCCATATTTTTGGCCAAACTCATTTCAGTTCAAATTTTCTAGGAATTAAGAAAGAAAAACAATCCAGTGGCAGATCACTTGTGATAAAAAATTCAGAATATTTAAATATAGATACTCAAAATTTGACAGAAGATTTGATAGTTGAGCCTGTAGAAAGGCAAATAGCAGAAATTTCCTATTCAAATATTCAGATGTTTAAGTAAGGAAATTATTTTAGCAAAATAGAAGCAATTAACCTGGAAGTTATTATTCTATGTAATTCTGTTACGTGTGAATCACAGCTCTCTGACACAGATTGTATAGAGAGTCAAAGCAGGGTTTGTCAAACTGGTCTTCTGCAATTCTGGATGCGATGGTCAGATTCTCAGAGGTTGGTTAGTATTTTCGTTTGTCTTATTAACTGAAGTATAGTTGATTTACAATACTACATCAATTTCATGAGTACAACATAGTGATTCAATATTTTTATAGTATATATATATATATTTTATATACTCCATTTAAAGTTATAAAATATTGGCTATATTCCCTGTGCAGTGCAATATGTCCTCATAGCTTATCTATTTTACACATAGTAGTTTTTACTGCTTAGTCCCCTAACTTGCCCTTCCCATCTTCCCTCTCCCCATGACAACCATAGTTTGTTCTCTGTATCTCTGAGTGTGTTTCTGTTTTGCTATATTCCTTGCATTTGTTTTATTTTTTAATTCCATGTATTTGTCTTTCTCTGTCTGACTTATTTTACTAAACCTAATGCCTTTTAGGTCCATACATGTTGCTGCAAATGGTGGAATTTTAGTCTTTTCATGACTAAATAATATTCCATTGTATATATATACCACATCTTCTTTATCTTCTGCTGATGGACAGTTAAGTTGCTCCCATACTTTGGCTATTGTGAATAATGCTGCTATGAACATTGGGATGCATATATCTTTTCTAATTAGTATTTTTGTTTTCTTTGGATATATTCCAAGAGTGGAAATGCTGGATCATATGGTAGTTCTATTTTTAGTTTTTTCAGGAACCACCATACTGTTTTTCATAGTAGCCATATCATTTTACATTTCTACCAACAGAATGCTAGAGTTCCCTTTTCTCCACATTTTCAACATTTGTTATTTGTGTTCTTTTTAATGATATCCATTCCTGATAGGCATAAGGTGATATCTCATAGTAGTTTTGATTTGCATTTCCCTGATTATTAGCAATGTTGAATATCTTTCAGGTGCCTGTTAGCCATCTATATTTCATCTTTGGAAAAATGTCTATTCAGGTTTTCTGTTCATTTTTTAACCAGGGTTTTTTTTTTTTTTAATATTGAGTTGAATTGTTTGAGCTGTTTATATATTTTGGATATTAACTCCTTAGTAGTCACATCATTTACAAATATTTTCACCTATTCCAAAGGTTGTCTTTTTGATTTGTCAGTGGTTTCCATTGCCATGCAAAAGCTTTTACATTTAATTGGGTCCAATTGATTATTTTTCCTTTTGTTTCCTTTGCTTAGGAGACAGATCCAAAAAGAACATTGCTACAATTCATGTCAAGGAATGTTCTCCCTATAATTTTCTTCTAAGAGTTTTGTTTGTTAGCTTTTTATAGTAATTTCTAAAATAGTTGCATTATTTAAGATAAAATTTAAGAATAAAAATGAATAGTTATTGAGGATTGAGTGTGAAAAACATTTTCTAATTGTGAAACACATATTAAGTCTTAACATTTACATAAGATTATGAGGTAGCTATTACTTTTATCCTAGTTTTATGGATAAAAAGATAGGGTTCAGAAGGAGTATGTATCAGGCTACAAATTATTGCAGAGAAAATAAAGCCAGAAAATTATAAAAATTATTATCTCTGTGTTCTGGGTTATCTGGTTCAACAAACACCTTATAATCTAATATTACAATGAAATTTTACTATCCAGACTGGTATTTTGGTTTGCATTAACTTTGATGACACACCCTTTTACTTTGATCGGCTCACATTAATGAGGAAGATTTAATATGGTGCTTTAGTAAACTACACTTTTGTGCCAAATAAATGCCACATAACTTTAAAATGTTCTGTAAAAGATTTCACAGTAGTTTGAAAAGGAGACAGTAATGGGATATTTGTGTAATCACCAAACAAACAGCAGTACAGTTAAGTCAACTATAAAAGTCTGACTACAATAGTCATTACTGTATTCATTCTGTGAGCAATGATTTAGTCTTAGCACAATACCATCAAGCATGATATAATATGAATTTAGAGTTTATTGGGTTATGGGGTTTGCTTCATTTTGTGCATAACTATGTCTGGTTTTGGAGTAGTAAATAAAAGATATTTAATACTTCCTTTTATATTTGTATATATTGAAGAGCTTTGTATTAAAATTAAATTAAAATAACAATGGGGTTTGATAGGATGATGTGTGCTTTAAAACATCATTCAAGTTTGTGTGAAACATTGATCTAACCTGCTCCATTTGATAGTAATATTTTTCTAATAACCATATATTTAACATTTCCTGATTATTTCACTTATACATAAAAAATAAGTAGCCAGGTATAATGGAAAGATTTTGAGAGAAGGATCGCAGAGTATTGGATTTTTTTACTCACTCCTCCACTTTCTAGCTATGTGACCTCAGGAACATTACCTAAACTTCATGCTTTTATATCTTTATTTTTTATTATAGGTCTAATAATAACTCATAAGGTATTATTGTGTTATGATTATGATTTAATTAGATAATTACATGATGATATAAGATGCTTCAAAATGTTACCCCATCAAAGATTCTTAATATTTTCCTCCATTAATACTTGTATGGTGGTGTCAGGCCTCCTGTAGAAGAATAACAATGGCTATGATGCTAAGATTGTAAAGAGATCATCAGAAAAACTAGACTCAATTGGCACATTCCAGATGAGACATCATCTTATATTGTTGGTGCTGAAGTCCCCAGATACCCAATAACACTTAATTGGAGATAAAGTGTGTATTGCTTTTTGAATGGAGTCAACAGTGTTGCTTTATTGCATTTCCATCTGTCATAAAACCATGACAAGTCATCAAATCCTGAGTGAGATCTGTGAAGTGGATGGAATGGTGTTAAAGGGCAAGTGTCTGGAAGAGATCTTTTGGATGATGGGAAAAGGTTCTTCACCACTCCCTAACTGTAATCCAACACAGAGTGAAGATCAGCCAGTAGACTGTGACTTAAAACAGGTACAGAGGACAGCTTCATAAAGAAAAAAATGTCTGAAACAAAGCTGATGAGAATCAAGCCAAAAGGAACCAAATGCTACAGGACTTGAATCTTCTCTTGGTAAAAAGATGGAAAAGCTTGCTCAAATTCAATGAATTGACCTTCTTGAGCAAAACAAAAACAAAAACAAAAACAAAAAACCGAAAAGAAAGAAACTGACAAAAATTTTTAAAGTAAAATAACTATATCCCAGAAAATGACCCACCTTCAAGATTCTTCCAGCATAAATCCAGTTGAAAAGTAATGTTTTGTTCATTACCCAGAATACATTAAGAAATGTCCCTTGAGTGCAAGCCACGTGAGGGGCTACTCTAAGGGAAAATAAAGACCCACTTCCAGGTTTTAGTCTTTTAAAAATAACAGGGCCACTTGGACCAGATAAGAAGGTCCTTGTTTTCACATAAAAATTAGTAGGCATGTTTCAGTGATTTTGCAAGAGTCAATGAACAAATTTATAAACTGGATATCATGAAGATAGTGCTATGGGAAAAATCTTCCAGCAAGCAGGCTACTGTATTTTCAGTCCAGTGTTAGCTCCCTTGGAAGGAGTGCTTTGGGTCTAGGGGGAGAAGATGGGTCTGAATGATGGCATGTTTAAATAACTGTGGACTAAGAAGCCCCTTGCATTTGACGTCTTTTTTCCTGTCATAATAAGAGAAATTTAGGCACATGATGAATTGTCAGAGCTAGGTGAGAGTCTCACTGAGGTTTGGCATCACCCTCTGAACATCGGCAGTCTGTGTTGAAGGCTGTAGAAGGAATGACTGTATCCATTGTCAGGGTAAGAGTTATGGAAGGAGGAGGTGGAATCTAGTAATTACCTAAAAGCTGTCTGTTATCTCTTCCTTGATAATGTTCTCAGCCCCGAAATTAAATCCCTTGGATTAATTAATTAAGAAAGGATGTGGGGAAAAATCAAGTATCGATCATTACATTTCTATGACATTCTCATTTTTACCAAGTGTGTGTTGGCTAATTTGTGTGACAGAAAGACATGTCACAGCACAATAGGTTTTGCCTAGCTTTATTATATTAAAAATTAAAAGGAGAAATCTATGTATTGTATTAATTTGATGGAATCCATTCTGGGTGCAGTGAGAGACAACACATTTGTCCCTGAGTGAGTGGCGACTGCTAAGTGGTGCCTTGGCTGCCCTCAGTGCAGCTGCCTTGTGCATTGTCTCCTCTCTCTCTGCTTTACCAGCCTAGGAAACAAGTCAGGAAACATGGTGCTAGGGAGCAATTCTGGATGATATGCCTGGGGGCCATATTAACTATGATGTTATTAAGTAATCAGCCCATTGTTTTTAATGTAGTTGACAATATTATCCAATTAGTTTAAACTTCAATATTTAAGGTCAAAGACTGGTAAACTGTAACATTCAATGCTATATCTATTTTTATTATAGAAACCTACAAATACTTTACAAAACAAAAAGAAAAATCGTAGAGAAAGCTGCTTCCACTGCTTGCCCTCTTTCTGCTGCATTTAGGGATATGAATATGGTCAGATTTTCTTAGGACACCTGTGGGAGAGATGACTGTGTGTCTTCCATAGTTTGGGGTGCCAACGGGGAAGGTGTGTGCTGTCTGTTTGCTGATATGTGTTGTGGCAGAGACTACATAATTCCCTAATGTCCTGATCACAGCAGGGAAAGAAGCTGTTTGGATAAGTCAGTTCCATGGTGTTATACTGAGAATTATTCCTGGAAGTCAAACCAGGAGCCAGGTGTGCCAACCATCCCCCAAACTTTGTAAGCCTGTGATCGCCTCCTTTAAAGCTCTTTCTTCTGAAACTAACTAGAGTGGTTTTGTTATCTGCAACCTAATGGATACAGGATGTTACCCTGGTAACTTTCATTTTAAATTACCTCCCAGGATGTTAGGTGCACAGTGAAATTTGACATTCCCTACTGGACCAAACATTTGGGGGGTAAATCCCTGTAAAGGGATCACTACTATGAATTAGTAAGCCAGGCAGTAAGCTTCGGTTTACACTGATCCTTATCGAGTAGCTCCTAATTTCCTGCCTTACTCAGAACTTCTTTCTGGGAAGTTATTTATAAATAGATAATCACATTGCATGCCCTGTGATCTCACTAATTTGGCCACATCACATACTCAAAGGCAGTCATTTATATAGATCAACCCATAATAGGACCTGGCACAGGAGATTTGTCCAAGAGACACATTTCACTGAGTGGTGAGCATCTAAAACAATAACATTCTCTCTCCTAAGGAATTTGAATGTGAGATAAGAAGCAGTAGAGAGTACAGAAGCAGGGAGGACCTACTGCTGTGAATCCTGCCGTGTATTTCCGAAGACCCAGATGATTTAAAAGATAAGTTAGCCAGTAACAGCAGGTGCTGCAGCAATGAAAACCAGAGACAGAATACAGCTGAAATAGCACAAAGCAGAAACAAATGAAAAAAAATAAATAAAAATTAAAGAACACTAAATATATGAGTAGAGAGCCCATTAATGCCCATTGCTATAGAAGTGCTGTGTTCTGAGCCATGTTCATGTTTCTGGAACTGAGCTGTGACATAGGGGAGGATATTCCTAGTTTATTTTTTAAAATTGTAATGGATGCTAAGGTAGGCCACCCATGCCCCCTCTTCAAGAGGGGACCTTCATTCCTTCAGTTGGTAGGCTTATCAACTACTAATATCATTTATCTGAGTACTTCTCCAATACTGGAGATAAACAAAGAGATCCACCTCACTGAAAGCCATGTTTCCCTTCTTGGAAAAAAAAACAAACAAACACATCTAATGACTGCTTCCTGCAGAGCTGTAAGGCCCAGCCTCTCTTGCCTTTATGTTGTACAACTTTGTAAAGTCATTCCAGCTCCTGTGTAATAACCTACAGTGGAAAACAATCTGAAAAAGAATATATATATAACTGAATATGTATATAACTGAATCACTTGGCCATACGCTTGAAACTAACACAACATTGTAAATCAACTATACTTCAATAAAAATTTAAAAAATATATCACTATTACTTATTTATTTTGTAATAAATTTATACCCCTTTCACCCATTTCTCCAACTCCCTAACCCCTCACCTCTGGCAACCACCATTCTATTTTCCGTATCTATAATCTTATTATTATTTTTTTTAGATTGCATGTAAAAGAGAGATTATAGGGTATTGAACTATCTCTAAGATAACTCAGTTATCTTAGCATAATACCCTCAAGTTTCATCCATACTGTTGCAAATGGCAAGATGTCATTCTGTTTTTTATGGTTGAATAATATTCAATTGTGTTATATATACCACAGTGTCTTTACCTATTCAGCCATCGATGGATGCATACCTGTTTTCAGATCTTGGTTGTTGTAATAATGCTGGAGTGAACATAGGAGTGCATGTATCTTTTCAAATTAGTATTCAACATAACCACTGAACAATAGTGAACACATTTTTAATAGATATTTCTTAATAGTGATCTAAATTTGTTCAAAAGTCAAGAAAATAATGTATCTAGTACAGAGTCATCTACAAATATATTACTCATTGGGTAAAGCATGAATTGAAACAGCTAAAAAAAATCACTATGATTTGAATTAAGGATCCTGTGAAGTTGAATGTGAATTTCGATTGTAAACTTTGCAAGCAAGTCTAGAATGTTCTCTGTCGAAATGGAATGCGTTAAAAAATTTCTGATGTATACTTTGTTAGGAAATGCTGTGGTTGTCTTTAGGAATCCACTGTCATTAGGCATTCAAGTATAATGTGTGCTGATATCAACACAAGATTTAACTGTAGAGACTAGGGTTAGAAATATTCAGATCTTTACTAGTACTTTTACGTGATTAACTTTAAAATGTGTGCATAAAATTTCAAATATATACAACTCTAATAGACAGTAAACTTAAACTAATTTCTTCACATGGTTGCATTGAAATATCAATATTTCAATAGATAAAGGCAATTAAGGGTGGGTATAGCACAGTGGTAGAGCACATGCTTAGCATGCACAAGGTCCGGGGTTCAATCCCCAGTACCTCAATTAAATAAATAAATAAATAAATAAATAAATAAATAAATAAATAAATGCAATTAAAACAATTTGAGTATTTACACTGTGTCCAACAGTGTGATAAAAATGTAAAAATTCTCCTTCCCCTTATTTCCACTTCTCAATATTGCTCTTAATCTGCATCTGCCTTTCCTCATCCTTTATTCTAAGCCACCAAAATCCCTCCCATGATTCTGCTGTCATTTGTTGTCTTACCTTTTTCCCTCTTGTACTCTCTGGCTTAATTAATGATACATTTGCTCTCCTCTCCTCTTCCACTTCCCACTCTACCACCTTTCTCCTCCTTCTTCTTGTACTTCCCTCTCTTTCTCATTGTTTCTTCATCATCTTCATCTTTTGTTTATTTTTCTTATCTTTAACAGTCACCTGGATACTGTAAGCAAGAAAATGGAGAAACAAAACTTGTCCTCCACAGAAGTGGACGTCCATGAGCCAAGATTTCAAAAATTTTCTATTTGGTATCAATTCTTTTATCTCAGTCACATACAACCTCAAATGAATCAAAAACCTGTCTGCACTCAAGTTCAGAGACACTTGGTAAACAAATATATCTTAAATGTTCCTCAACTCTGTCCTCAACTGTCAAAAAAGGAATAGGATGACCTTTATTCCACGATCCACAGGGTATGCGATAAAATGAGGTAGTATGTTTCAATAAGCCATGAAGACTCGGAACTTAAAATATGACTTATTTGATGAACTTTTTATCAAAAATACACTAGATGATCTACCACTTTTTTTTCTTTCCTGGTAAAATATAGTGTACCTATAGTAAATGATCCCTTCTCTCCCATTCTAAATCCAAGTACCTTAGGTAAACTTGAGTTTCTTTAACCCTAAGAGTGACTGCAGGACTTAAATTAATCACAGCACCACTTCCACTTAGCCAAGTTTCAGGCCTGGACCAATTAACAAATGTAGGCCATAAAAGTCAATCCAAAAACTATTCTGTTTTTTAAGTAACATAGTTGTTCTAGCAATGATTTTTAAAAATAGAAGTTATTTCTAACCCAAAGAAATAGGTGAAAAATAAAGAGAGCATTATATTTCACACAGGTGTTCAGGAAAATAGGCTGAGTCCATCTCCTCATCAAATGTGCTTCTCAGTGTAGTTCTGAGGGCAACACCCACTGGTAAGAAGTGGATACAAAGGACCGTATGGGAGATTTCACTGGGCCAGACCTAGAAAGGGCATATATCAGCTCTATCCCCAAGCCACTTGGCTAGAATTCAGTCACATGCTTTTACTTAGAAACTGTTGATCTGAAGACAACAACAACAACAACTTATATATAACTGCACTACACAATGGAAGGAAATAATTTTTTTGGTGGAATGAAACTAGCTATTTTAGCCACACTATTAGTGAAGAAAAAAAAATCTTCTGTTTTTCAGTCAGTGGAACCTAGGTGCATGGAGGACTAAGCTGATTGAGGGAATTTTTTGTTTTGTGTGGATCTTTAAAAAAAAGAGGGAACAGGAGAAAGACTGGTTTGATGGAGTTAACAAAACAAAACAAAACAAAACAAATCCTGGTTACATAATCAAGGCCCTGAGTCAAACTACAAGAAAGACTAAAATAACCCTGGATTTGAAGATTAAATAAATAGCTTTTTGGTTGTCGGTTTGTTTGTTTGCTTAAGGAAGTTTGATCTGGGATTTCTGTCAAGCATTAGTGAGAGTCCTGACTATTATAAACCAATGGTTAAGACCATTGACTCAATAATCCTAATCCTGGCCTTGACTTTTATTGGCTACATGATCCCTGGGCAATTTATTAATCTCTTTGAGTCTACCTTTCTCATCTTGAATATGTGGATGCAAAAGCACCTAACTCAGAGTTTATTGTGAGGCTTAAAGGACATTATATGCATAAATTCTTAACATACAGTTCATGAGTAAATGTGCAATAAATGTTAGCTACCACTATTATTATAATTATTATTCATATTCATTCTAAAATACATGACTCAGCTTTTCCTAGTTCTTCCGTAGTGTCATTCAGGGGATATAAAACACACTAAGGTTAAGAATTCATAAGGCAAAGAAATTGTTCCTTTTTATTCTTGCCAATGTCATGTGCCCTCCAGCTCTACATTTTTCACCTCCTCTTGCTTCATCTCAGCTATGTCTGCCAGCTCTGAGCTTACCCTGACCCTTACTACCTTAACCAATCCATCCTGACTAAGGACTTCAACCCCATGTTCCCATTCACCTAAACCATTTTTCTAAGGATGCTTTACAAAAAAGTACTGTTGCTCTCACTAGGTCTCACCACCATTTTCATCTAGAAAGTAAGAGGTTGTATCAGATGATGGAAAATGTTTCTAGGCCTACTTTAGTTCATAATTTCATAGTAATTTTCACAAATATTTATTAATCAACTATTAGAAATTACTCACAGAGCTGGGATTTACAACATAAATAATGAAAGAAGACAGAATTTGTTTCCTTGAGGAACTCATGTTCAAAGAAAAGTCAAAGAAAAGAAAAATCAATTTAGGTGGAATCATAGAGTCCAAAGCCTTGTGAGAGAGAACCAAGAAAGATTGTGGCCTTTTTGAGTAAGTTGAATAGAAAAGATCATTAAGGACTGCTTTCTGAGAAGTTAGTCCCTGACCTGATTCACAATTAAGTTTAAAAGGAGGTAACATAATTAGGATAAGACAGAGAAGGTGGTGGCCTAGCTACATTGGGTAGTAAAGTGTTAGTTAAAAAAAAAAAAGAAAGAAAGAACATTACATCTTTTGGGCAAACAATTTCAAGGCACTCAAAGCTTCTGAAATACACAGTACCCAACAAGCAGGGTGAATGTGAAAGTCTCAGAAGAGGGCAAAATAAGAGATAGCACTGCCAGAAAATATGCAGATGATTAAGCATGGAAACCATCAAGGGCAGAAAAAGGAAGAAAATCTGATAAAGAGAAAGGACTGAGTAACTGGGGGCTCACCTGGTAATAGACCTCAAAATGTGACTATTTAAATCAATCTATCTTACATACTTCATGTAACTATTTACATTCGTCTTTCCTGAGAAATCTTAGATTCTGGCCAAGATAGCATAATCAAAACCAGATTTATCATTCAGCCCAAAAATAACTAACTAAGGCTAAATATATGAAACAAAATTTTCAAGACATTGGACATCTGGCAATAAAAGACAGTGATCTCTGAGAGAAAGAAGATAAACAAGAGAAGCCTTAGATTGCTATGGCTTAATACATGGTGGGAGATTTCAAGCTGAGTCACAAAGAGGGAAAAGAGTCCACCATGCAGGGCTTTCTGACTGAGGAGATGAAGCTCAGAGTGTGGGGAGAACAAAGTGACCTGACTTCAGAGAAAAGAGAACCAGAAAAGAAGGAAAGGCACAGAGGGAGAACTTAGGATACCTATGGAGTATTTCTCTTGAGTTTTCAGCAGTCCTATCAACACTATGTAAGACAGGCAAAGAAATGCAAGAATAAGAGGGAATAGTGCCTGAGGCTCATGAGTCTGGGGAAAAGTGCTTATTCCTACCTGTCAGACCCTAAAAGCTTTAATTCATGCACTATTGGATAAAGTACACAAAGGATCTAGCTTCAGTGATGGGAAATAATTAACCACAAAGCAAAGAGTACTCCACCCCACCCAGCAAAAATTAAATCAAGATCAGAAAGAATCAAACTCTTTCCAAGGAAGTTAATAGTATCTGTGCAGACAAGAGTTAACCTAGCCAGTCCTGACCACTATCCTTTGAAAGGCTTGCATGCAACATTGGCATTGGCTGGCATCCAGGAACTTAGGTTTGGGGAGAGTTCCAACTGTAAACTGGTAAGAGTGACTCATGGTGTCTAAACTGGTTAAACAGAAACATGGTTCATACTGCACATCTTCTTTTCTTCTTGGACTCTGGAATTTGAGTACTTCACAGACTGGGGGTACTTCCCTGGGTGGCCCTATTACCACAAGTCATATAGTCACAATTCGTTGCCTGGGGCTTTAGGTATGCCCTGCATGATTCCACTTTGGGGAAACCCTTGGAAGCTTGTGGAAGCTTGGGCCTGGTCTCCTTCAGACTTTGCCCCATATGCCATTCCCCTTTGTGGATTTTGCTTTTTATCCTTTCTTCATAATAAATCACAGCATGAATATGACTATATGTTGAGCTCTGTGTGTCTTAGAGGGTCTTTAAAACTTAGCTTGGTCTTAAGGACTCTGACACATTGCCTAAGAACAAAATTCAAGAATATCTATAGGAATTTAAAATATCCAGAATCTAACAAGGTAAAATTCACAATGACTAGCGTATAATAATAAATTAGCAGACATGCAATAAAGCAGAAATGCATGAGATAGGAAGAGGAGAAAAATCAAGCAATTAAACATCATGCAGAGTTGACAGACCTTAGAATCAGAGACAGTTAGCAAAATTGTATGGCCTATATACCAAAATATTGAACATATTAAGGTACAGAATATATTTTTTTAAAAGATTCAAATCAACATTCTAGAAAGTAACACAAAAATGTCTGAGATAAGATATCAGTAGATGAGATTAAGAGAAGATTAAAAAATTATAGAAGAAAATATGAGCAATGGGACAACTTCAAGCAGTCTGATCTATTATGCATCTGGAATATCTGAAGAAAGGAGAAAAGGTGGAAGGGAAACACATTACAAGAAATAATGCCTCCAATTTTTTTGAATTTGGTGAAAACTATAAACCAACAGATACAAGAATCTCAACAAACCTCAAACATGAGAAATATAAAGAAACCACACAAAAGTATATCATAATCAAATTGCACAAAACATGCCAAAAAGAGGATATTTTAAGAGCATTCAGAAAGAAAGAAGACATATGACAGAGGAATAAAAATAAGGAAGACCACAGATTTCTTGCCAGAAACAATATAATTGAGAGGACCATAAAGCAACAAAATCAAAGTATTTACCAAAAAAACCCCCCAAAACAAAAAACTTGTCAATCTAGAGTTTTATACTTATGGAAATCCCCTTCAAAAATGAAAGCAAAATAAAATAGCAAATTTGAAAAAAAATGTATCACCTCCTGACTCAAACTAAAAGAAATGTTAAAGGAAATCAGGTACAGAGGATATGATACCAGATAAAAAACAGATATGCCAAAGGAATGGGGGTACTAGGAAATGACAACTCTGTAAGCAAATATTAAACATTTTTCTCATTATTTAAATTACTTTAAAACATAGTTGACTGTTTCAACAAAGATAATAATTGTGTAGTGTTGTGGTTTGTAACATAGGTTGTAATACAATGTATGGCAATAATACAGAGATCAATAAGTAAGAAATAAAAAATAGTGTTCTAACATTCTTATATTTTACAAAAAAAGACACAATATTACTTCAAGTTAGACTTTATATATATAGCATAAGCCATAAAGCAACAACTAAAATGACAAAAAAAAAAAGTTATAGGTTAACATAAAATCATTCCTCCATATCTGCAGGGACTTGATTCCAGGATACCCCTTACATAAAAATAAATCAGTGAATACTCAAGTTCCTTATATAAAATGGTGTAGTATTTGCATATAATCTATGCACATCCTCTAGTATACTTTAACTCATCTTTAGATTTCTTGTAATACCTCACATAATGTAAATGCTATAGAAATGATTGTAACTCCAATGTAATACTATGTAAATAGTTGCCAGAATGAGGAAATTCAAGTTTGCTTTTTGAAACTTTCTGGAATTTTTTTCCTAACATTTTTGATCTAAGTTTGGTTGAGTCCAAGGATGCCAAACCTGTGGATACAGAGAGCTGAATGCATCAAGAAAAGGTATAAAAGAATATGAAAATGAATATGTTTGTTCCTATATGACTGAAGCATTGTGCTGTATGTACACCAGAAATTGACACATTGTATACTGACTATACTTCAATAAAAATATAAAAAAAGAAATGAGATAAAATTCTAAGTGTACTTAATTAACAAAAAAAGGCATGAAATTAATAACAAATAACAAATGTACAAAGGGGCAATAAGCAGCAAGTTAGATTTAAACTTAATTATATCAATAATCACATTAAATGTAAGTAATCCAAATAATCCAATCAAGAGGCAGGGAATGATCAGGTTAGATTTTTAAAAAGCAACTCTCAGCTGTAAGTTGCTTTTTGGAAATCCACTTTAAGTACAAAGACACAAATAAGTCAAAGTGAGATGAGAAAAAGAGATGTATCATAGGAACACTAATCAAAAGGAATCTGGACTGTCTATATGAATATCAGACAAGTAGATTTCAGAGAAAATAATATTAAAAGGGAGAAAGTATGTCAAAATGATAAAATGTCAATTCATCTACAGGATTTAGCAATCCTAAATATTTATGTACAAAATAACAGACCTTCAAAATACACAAAGCAAAAACTAATAGTACCTAAAGGAGCTAGAAACATCCACAACTATAATAAGATATTTAAGTATTCCTTCTCCAATACTAAAGAGAACAACTGGACCCCAAATCAGCCAAAATATAAAATATTTAAGCAAGGTAATCAACCAACTTGATTTAATTGACATTTATAGAATACATCACTAAACAACGGAGGAATGCATATATTCTTTTCAAGTGCACACAAAACAGTTGCAACAAAGACCATATTCTAAGTCATACAATAGGTCTCATAAATTTAAAAACAAGAAATTTTACAAAATATAATCCCTGGTAACACCAGAATTAAGTTGGAAATAAATAATAAAATAATCTCTGGAAAACCTCAAAATATTTGGAAATGCAATGGCACAATTACATACAATATAACCCACAGGTCAAGAAGAAATCAAAAGAGAAATCAGAATATTGAACTGAATGAAAATGAAAATACAACACATGCCACTAAAGCAGAACCTAGGATGAAATCTATAATCTCAAATCAGTGTCCTCGATTTGACTTTAGGAGATTAGAAAAAGATAAGAAAATAAAACCCAAGATGAGCAGAAGAAACAAAACAATGAAGACTGATTATTATCCTCATTGACTTCACTACAGCATCTTTTCCTTGCTAAATCTTAAAAAAGCCAAAAAAAAAAAATTTGAAAGTAATATACATTGAACCTAAAACTGCTCTAAAACATAATTTCTTAAAGAAAAACACCTTATAATATTACATATACTTAAATCTAACAATTTTATTATTGGTTGTTTATGCTATAGAAATGAATTTAATTGATTAAACTTTTGTACAAAAAATGATTATTACTACATTATTTGTAAGAGTAAAACATGGAAACGATTCAAAAATCCATATAACAGGAGAATTATTAAATCTTTGCATATTACCTCAGTGGGCTGTGACGTAGACATTATACATCAAAACTAGGAAATTTGATTAGAGTTGGAACTGTTATTAATAATGATGACTATGATTAGCTCAACATAGCACTATAAAAGAAATAATACAGGTATGCTCATGTAAGACTGAAGCATTGTGCTGTACACCAGAAATTGACACAATACTGTAAACTGACTATACGTCAATAAAAATATATATATTTAAAAAGTCTTCAAGTATCACATTCTTTTCATTTATCCTCCACAACTTTGTCCACGCTCAACCCTTCACTTGGAATAAACAAAAGAGTGTACAACCACAACTATGTGTAAATGCACAGCTACTGGTGAACACTGACACTGAAAAGACCCTTAGTGAGATTCAGAATTTTCTTTTCAGTTTTTAAGTTCTTATTATTGTTTATATAATAAATAATTTAACATTGAATGATGAGCAGTACTATACCTCTCCTGGTTCATCAGGCATTTAAGAAACTTGAAAGATCCCCCTTAAGCAGTCATCATAGCAGTGCCTACAGAGTGGCAGAAAATTCTAAATTGAAGTATTTATGCAGGTAATTCAATAGCCTGACCATCTCCTCCTTAACCCCTTAAATAATCACTTTATAAAAATTATATAGATAATTAAAACAGATTTCTTCCCCTTCAATAATTGTCTCAACTCTCAACACACTTTGCTGTTTAAACGTTTCAGTAATGCTTCTTAAACTTTAATTGCATATGAATCACCTGGGGATCTTATTGAAAGGCAGATTTTGACTTGGTGGCTTTAGGGTAGGATCTGAGAGTCCTCGTTTCTGAAAAGATCCCAGGTGATGTAATGACTCCGGTGCAAAGAATACCCTTTAGTATCAAGCCATAGAACACCTGGGTGGTTTACTTATCTAGTGAGTCTAGATCATTCATATACTTATATTTGCCTGCATACATATTTTAATGGTTGCATCAGCTTTGGCCCTCAACATCAAGCAAATTTTGTAAATTGCCCAGTTTACACTGGAGTTTATGCTACGTACACAGCCTGATTTCCTTAGTTTTCTTAATTTTGAAATAGACAACAAATATTAAGTTACTTACTGTTTCTAAAATCTGTAAGAGAGAAAAGAAAAAAAAGAAAAGAGAAAGAAAGAAAGAAAGAGAGAAAGAAAGAAAGAAGAAAAGAAAGAAAGAGAGAAAGAAAGAAAGAAGAAAAGAAAGAAAGAAAGAAAGAAAGAGAAAGAAAGAAAGAAAGAAAGAGAGAAAGAAAGAAGAAAAGAAAGAGAGAAAGAAAGAAAGAAGAAAAGAAAGAAAGAAAGAAAGAAAGAAAGAAAGAAAGAAAGAAAGAGAAAGAAAGAAAGAAAGAAAGAAAGAAAGAAGAAAGAAAGAGAAAGAAATGAAGGAAGGAAGAAAGAGAGAAAAAGAAAGGAAGGAAGGAAGAAAGAGAGAAAGAAAGAAAAAAGGAAGGAAAGAAGAAGAAAAGAAAGGAAGGAAGACTGAGAAAGAAAGAAGGAAGGAAGGAAGAAGGGAGGGAAAAGAGAAGAAGGGAGAAAGAGGGAGGGAAAAAAATATTGAGTTAGACCAGCTTGGCAGAAACTTGACTTAAGAATAGAAGCAAAATATAATTGTAAATGCTCAAAAAGCATTAGTACACTCTAGTAATTCTTGCTGATAGAAAATAAATAAATGACAAGTGCTCATTTTTCAAATTGGGTAATCCTGAAAAGTTATAAAGTAGAAGGTAAATCCTTGTAATGCCATCACTTAGATATAACATTTGGATATGTATCTTTCTTAAGAGTTTATATTTGTATATATTATGTTAAAATCTTTTAGTATAAAAAGATAAATATTAAAACTATATATATGCATTGCTTTTCTAGAATTATAATCAACTTATAACATTTATATCATAATCTTTTACTTTTATTATAGCATATATGTTCCCTGAGGTCCAAGATGTCTCTTTGATGTTTTGTATTATTCTAATATTAGTAATTGACATTGTTCAACATTTATTGTATTCTTGAACTTACACAAAGAACTTTACACACAGCATTAATTCCTTACAACAAGGATATATTATATGAAAGTTTAACTGCTGTTAATTGATTGGTTAATGTTTATAAATATGAACTGTATTTCATGCATTTGAAAATTAAGTTGTAAGTAGAGGATATTAATTTCTGGTTTTAATGCCCTGAAACCTTCCTGCTACAAAAACAAAACCAGTGTGAACGAAAAATAGTGCAAACCGTATCAGTGAACAAAAAATGCTGAAACCATCAAGTCATCAGTGGCTGCCGCCACCCCTCAGTGAAGACGAGCCTGCAGCCCAGCCTCTGCAGCCACTCACAACGGTGCCCTCTGAGGGGACTCAGAATAAGAAAGGACAAGATACTGGCCCTAGATAGCTAGACACTTGTCAAAGGAATGGATTCAGTGAGTCCAGATGTTTGCTTCCTCCCATACATAGAAAAGCACTAAATTCTTTAACTTGAGATGCCTGGTTTTCTTCAGATAACAAGTAATCTTTTATTGTTCCAACCACCTGGTCTTTGTTGTAAAGCTCCTATATATCCTAGCTCCTTCCCTACCTCTTTGGAGAAGTCCCTCAGAGCAATCTGGAGGGCTGTCATCCTGGCTGGAGTCCTCCTGCCAAATAAAACACAACTCTCAACTTTTAGGCTGCACATTTATTAAAGTTGACAACAGCAAATGCTGGATTAGATAGTAAAAACATGGAGGTGTCAGTCTGAGGCCAGAATAGAAGAGAAAACCTCCAAAAAGGGGCTAAGAGCAGAAGCCCTTGTTTATCTCTGAGACATCTATAAATCCATGGTAACAGAACTTCAGTGTCAATGTTTGTGATTATGGAGGGCAGGAAGTAAAGTCAGTCTGGAGACTTCACATGAAGCTAGAATGGGCTATACTCTCAGTTAAAAAGTTCAAGTAGAAAAAAATCTACCTCACAAAGGCAGATATCAGGGAAAAAAATTGTGTCAACTATGGCCCTGGATAGAGAAGGAAAGTCTTGTCTGAGACTTTAGGACAGTAGGTTCACCCTCATGTCTTTGGGAGTGTCACAGGGCTGCTGCCTCAATTCATACCCCCTGACCTCTCTTGAATACAAACCTTATCTAAGTTTCAGGAGGAAGCTGCAAAGAGAAAAGAAACAAGAACCAGTTAGACTAAACTAGGACTACGATGGCAGAGAATTTGACTTCCAGGAGACCTTGAGCCTCATTTTATGCTCAGTGTAATATGTTATAATGCTAAATGGCACACTCACAGGCACCATGATATTTGACGATTGCCGTGACAATGACTGGAAAAGCCCATACAAGGACTGGAAAGGAGGGTTGCATCAGCTCTGGGTCTAAACCACATCCCTGTTCTCAGATAACAATGAATACTCCACCACTCCTTCCAATTCCCGCCCTTTCATGTGAACCCTCCTGTATATTTGGTGTCTCCACGCAAACTGGATTGTGAAGTTGACATGCAAACGAGGCTCCCACTTCTGCACTCTTTGGCCATTGAATAAAGCCTGTGCGTTCCAGTCCCAGCATTAGTTTCACTACTGGCTTCAGGAGTCCAGTGGGAAAAAACCTCCCGGACCAGGACAGTGGATGTCGCCCAGGCTAGGATCTGACCAATTAGGTAACAGAAGTGTTTAGGAAATGATTACTCAGGTTTACATTAATTCTGTGAACCAAGAGACTACAAGTTAAGAATTTAAAGTTAATTTAAATTTAAATTAAAGTTAAAAGTGTCCCAGGCACTTAGCAGAAGAAAATAAAATTCCTCCATGGAATATCACATTCTCAAAACAGATTTTAAAGGATTCCCCCAGATAAAGTTGCAATAAACATAAATTCATTTTTTTAAATATTAAGAAACAAGACTGTAAAGAGAGTAAGACCTCAGTAAGATATTGAATTATTAGAAACAGAATAAAAATATGACTGATATATACCACAATACATAAAGAAATAGAAGTACAAACACATAAAGAGAGACTATCAAGAATGACTTAAAAGGTTTGGAAAAAATCAAACAGACTAAGAAGGAATGTATAATAATTGATACTAAAAATTCTATATGTCAGCTCCCAAATATAAAAAATAAAAATAAGTTCATACTTATATACAATATATCCAAGTTGCAAAGCAACAAAGACAAAAGTTACTAAAAACTTCCAGAGAGAAAAGACAAATTGCCTACAA
Organism: Vicugna pacos; assembly: GCF_048564905.1. NCBI lineage: Eukaryota > Metazoa > Chordata > Mammalia > Artiodactyla > Camelidae > Vicugna > Vicugna pacos. The sequence continues at coordinate 43,870,855 of NC_133000.1, forward strand.
AGAACAGTATTTAAACTGTTTCCATAATGACAGTGAATGCCAGAGTCAGTGTAACACACAAATTGCTTAGAAAAAATTACTGAGAAACTAGAATTATACTCTAAAGTAAAACTCCATTTTAATTCAAAGAGGAGTATAAAATAAAGATTTCTATGATTACCAAAAAATAAATGTTGGTTCGAAATCTCAGAAGTGTCCCAGATGTGATCTGAAACTGGCTGGCCCTGTACACTGAAGGCAGGGAGAGACCAAAGAAAAAGGCTCCAGATTGGTAGATGGCAGTTTTAATAGGCAAGGAAACTTACTTGCAAGGCTTGCCTTGGGCGACCTCAAGACAGGTAGCTCTCTGCCCACCACCTGCCAGAATCTTAACCGTTTATCTAGAGGCCTTAACCACGTTCGGTGATGTGTACAGTCCAAGTGACCTCAACAGCACACTACACATTCAAGGCTATGTCCTAGTGCTGAAAAGGTGGGCGGACCATACATTCCAAGATCAGGGGTCTGGATAAGAAGTGTTCGATTGCCCAGGTCCACCTCAAGGGTCAACCAGTGGTCACATCTTCCCAATGACATCCTCCGATACTCTGTCCCTTGTGACCGGCCTTTACAATCTTACATATTCCCCTTTTCTGCCATGTGCTCTGAACAGTCAGCAAAAGGTGTTATTAGAATGGAGGTGGCTGGTTTGTTGGCCATCTGGCTGCACTGGAGGCAGATCGTACAGCAACAATATAGGCATGTGCAAAGTAGGTAAAGCTTTTTCCCACCAAGAGCCCCATGATCTGAACCACTGATTTAAGTGCCTTAGGCTGGGGGTTGGATCACTCAGGGCGTTCACGTGTGCCCTCATGTGGTTTAATCAAGGTGATACATGAGCAGACTGATCTGGTATGAACACACACCAGTCTGTTTGGATAATGGCGCAGGTACCTCTTCCTGATGCAGTGAGAATGTCCAAGGACAGTCAGTTTTGGAGGACAGCTTTTCTCACTATAGACATCTGAGTGTTCAGTAACGACAGGCTTTGTTGGTTCTGATTCAAGTCTTGCTGGGTGCATTTAGTGAGAGTTATAACGTCCCCCACCTCAGAGGAGGGGACAGAGACCGTGGCCAAATGATGGGACAGTGGGAAACAAGAGTATGCTCACCTGGTCTTAAGGAGAGGGAGGCGATGCTTCAGGAACTCGACCTGCTTGTGCATATTAAACATTTTGGCCATGGGAGGCTGCACTCACTGTCAGGCCTGAGGAGATGGATTAGAGGCAGGATATGCCAGACTAGGACCCCCACCTCCTCCCCTCTTTCAATGGTGAGTGTTCTATTCCGGGGGTAGTGTTTTTCAACAGGTTCTGCTTATAGCAGGATAGGAAGACCCCGGGGAGACTGAGTCGTTACCCCTCAGCCAGGGGTGCGTTGTAACTCACCCATCCCAGTAGGGTGCTCCACTACAAGTTCCAGTAGATAATTCATTTCCAGGCTTGATGGGACTTGGTGTTCTCAGGAGCAGAGCATGTCAAGCCACAGTGAGAATGGGGACAATGATTGTTTCTCATGAATTCCACAGCTTTGCAGTGTTGGCTGTCTCAGCAGGGGTCCCCTGAGCTAGTACCTTAGTCCACTGGCCAAGGCCAATGTGGTTTTACCTGTTAGTCATGGACGCTGCTGCTCTGATATTCCAGTCTTCCTTTCTACCAGCCCTGCACCTTTCAGATTATGGGGGGAAATAAAACCTCCATTCAATGTCATACTCTTTTGCCCAGTCTTGCATATCATGACCTTTAAAATATGACCCATGACCACTGTCTATTTCATGAGGGTATCAGTACATGGTAATTCCATAACAGTGGCAGCCTCATTTACACAACAAGAGAGGAAAGCTGGGGTTAGGCCCCACACGGTGTCCACACAAACCAGGGCATAATTAGAACCCTTACTTGGAGAGAGGGGGCTAATATAATCAATTTTCCAATTTCTCACTGGTTGGGAACTCCCGTGGGTGGTACCATGGTCATTTGTCAGTTGCATTCGTTGTTGTTTAGGACATACAGGATTTTCTGTTACTGCATTAACTAAGTCACTGTATTTCAAGGGCAATCCAGCAAACTTGACAATAAATACACTCTCTTAACCAGGCGCTGCAGTATCTGCTTTTCTATGCACCTAACCAGCCAAAGGGTTACCTGCCAAAGGTTACCTGCTGAGAAAGGGTTAGTTGCTAGGGTCCATACACAGCCTATGGCTGGTGTGAACCTGAGGGTTGAAACTGTGAGAACAGTCTCGAGCCTCTCACACAATAATCCAAATATCTTTCCAGATATTTTGACCCCACGGGGGTGCTTATTCATGATCATCCACCCTACAACTTTTCATTGTTCAAGCCACAGAGTTTAATCCCTTTAGAACAGCCCACTGTCTGTGCAAAGGGTCAAAGCCCAGAGCTCCTGAGTGATCAGCCCATTCACTGCTGTAGTTCCTTCCTTTTTCCCCCCAGATGGTATGGGTTGGGCTGAAGAGCAGCTGCAATCCATGCGGGCAAGTTGCCCGGATTAGACCAACTCTGTACCAGGCATCAGGGGGAATCCCACCTACTCCCTCTCCACAGGCTTCAGGGGCTGTTAGAGGACTAGGTGGGGCATTTGAAGATCTACATGCTCTACAGGGTCTAGTAGCATGCACATTTCTGTGTGTGTGTGTGTAAACTATTAGTTCTGTTTCTCTGGAGGACCCTGAGTTATACAAAGAGGTAGGGAGAGAGGTCAGTGACTGTCAGCAATAGAAAAATAGCTTGAGGGCTCCCTGTGATGAAAATACTCTGGATCCTGACTGTGGCGGTGCTCACAGGAAACTACCCTTGTTATACGAGTGTATAGAACTAAACACACATACACACACAGATAAGCATCTGTGAGGTGGGTGTTATGCTCCTGAATAGTTGAGGAACGAAGAGAAACAAATATGTTTACACTGAGAGGAGAAAGAAGCAGAGTCACTGGGAGGAGCAGACAGATGAAGGTGGAAAAGGGACCCTGGTCCCCGGGGGCTGGTTTCCATCCTGGCTTGAGGTTCCGTGTGTATCCCTCTGTCTTCATAACCAATTCCTTTTGCTCTTTAACCTTGTGGGAATTTGGTTGCAGCCCAACCAAAGGAGTCCCAACTGATGCAATGATTCAAGCCAGCATCTCCAGCTCATTGACCTGTAAGTGTCAGTGATGCTGCCACTACAAATGCCACTCATGACCCACCACGCTCATTCGGCATTTAGGAGTTTGTGGTCTGTGTGTGAATGCTTTTAGGCCATTACTTATCTGAGACATATAGATGCTAGATGATGAGAACTGAATATTGTACATCGAGACTCAATAATCAGAATATTAGGGATTTATTGTTTGTTGATAATACTATTTTTGTGAACAGGCTTCTTAACTTAAAACGAAGCTTGCAAGCATTGGTGAGAAGAATGAGGGGATTGAAATAAATGAAAAATAACATGAAAAGAGTAGGATGGTGTTTCATCCAGGAAACAATGCGTCCATCTCTTTTCTCAAGCTCTACAGATTTGTCTCTCAGATGGTCTCGTATTAATCGCTAGAAGGTGAATGTATGAAATAGGTCACTAGGTTGTTACCCCATAAAGTCGATACCCTCTTAATGCCAGCTCTCTACTTAGTGCAGAATAGATGTTCAGTGAATCTTTTCTTGCTGAAAGTGAGACTTCCTATTCCAACAAAATTAGAAGCTCCTCTGGGACAATAGCTATGTTTTCAACTTCATTTATTACAACACCTAGCACAGTGCTTTGTGCAGAATAGAGGCTTTATTAATGAGTCTCTTTAAATGAAGAAATGAGAATCAGTTCAGCTTTTATATACCAGTTGTACATACGAAAGATAAATGTTAGCACCAAGCCTACACATGAGGAAAAGGGATATATTTACAATGCCATTTACAATAATGTTTTAATTCTATTAACATCTCTACTTCCCATGATGTAAAAGTGCAATCCATATGACTTTTATTTATAATTTACTCTCCTCTAGTCATAAATAACTTTTGTTCATCTTGTAAATTTGCTAGTGTCAATGAAACACACGGGGGAAAAAAAAAAACCTTAAATCATCACCAAATTCAACTAACATCCAGAGGCTGTATGATGTCCTAGTACAAGTCTTCCTGACCAAAACATATGATGACAGAAGACGAAAATGTGTTGGTAATGGTCACATAAACATTTTAGGATTTTATTAGGGAAAATTGTAATTTGTTAATTCATTGAAATAATTTCTTTAGACAGCAAAAATATTCATTTTTCATTCTTTTGGGAATGTTCAGTGTATTCGCTGAGATAGTAACCCAATATTTCTTTAAGTGCTGCATTTTGAATTGATGAAAACATTTATATATTATTAAAGAATACTGGAATTGCAAAGTTTCTAAAGGCCTTTTTTTTTCCCAGTGATAAAGACTGAAAGCAAAACACTGAGTTAGCGCTACAAATCTACACTCTTAGAGATATGGGAATAATATATTTTGTTCCATCAAAATGTCTACTTTACATTATTCAGCACAAAGCTTTGTGAAATAAGAATCATGGGAATATAAGAATATAAAGGAAAAAGGTACAAATAACAGCTTCATAAACTGAGAAATGTACATAAATAAATCATGTATATGTGGGCAGTTTGCTTAGCTGGCAAGAAACAAAATATGGAAAATCTGCTTGTTAAACAATAACTACAGAGTGTGCTTTTATGATGTTTTTCACCACAGTAATTCATATTAGAGATAGAAGCAGTTGCATGTTAAATAAAATCATTGAGCATTGTCCCCTTCGCATTGTAAAGAGCTGACTTCTGTTGTTTTTAGTTGCCTCCCATTAGAAAGTAAATATTCCTTCAGTGCTCTGCATTTTACAAAATTTAATAAAGACGAACTGTAAATAAAGTCACAGGGAGATTTCAGACAGTTTTATTAGGAGATTGTTGAAAAGAAAAAAGAAAATTAAATACAATAACAGTAAACGTGGTTCTCACATTGAAACCAGGCTCAAAGAACTAGGCTACCATAGAAAAATTTCCAATTCTTGCATTATGATGTAAAAACAGATTTTTGTACAGATTTTGTACAACAAAATTCGTAATAACCTTTTATCATTTTTAGAAAACTTTAAATATATAGATAAAAATAGACAATTTTCATAGGTCCTACATGAAGATGAGTATGTTCTGTTCCAAGGGCTTGCATAGAGCGCAAATGTGGTTATAATATAGAACAACTAGACATTAATACTTTTTAGGATTACAAAAGCATGGAAACCATAAAATGGGCACAATTTTACTTGTTTAAACCAAAAAAAAAAAACCCCAAAAAACAAAAACAAATTTTAAACCAAGCCATATAACTAAAAAGAGGGGAAGAAACTTAAGTTACAGACTTAAAATAACATTTCATGAATTGGAATATTTACAACAGGTTAGTAAGATTCTCTCTTAGCATATAGCTGATAGCTTTTTTCTTTAATCCTTGCTAAAATTTCCTTTTATAGCGAACCAAACACTAAAGCATTCTCAAAGATCTGGAAAGGATGAATTTTAAAACTATTTAACCTACTTAACAGGTGACTCTATGCAAGGAGCAGAAAAATGGCTGATTCTACTACTTATGTAAATTGTAGACTTTTTAAAAAATTTTCAAAAAATGTATGATTCAAAAGCTTGCCACAAGTCCCTCCAATGTTAAGTGTTGTAACCCTTTAAAGACCGCATACGGGGCAAAACAAGAAATACATACAACAAGAAATAGAATCTCTGTGCTCAAATAACAAAAGATGGTTACGGAAGAACTATGCTTAGAAAACCAAGTTTCTACAAAGCATTTACTAACAGTGTTTTAAATAAAAATATTGCTCCCTTTTAAGCAAGCTAAAAATAGGAACTGTATATATAACCTTTTATTGTATTCAAAAATGGACTTAGCTGGTTAATAGCGAGCTACACAAAAGAAGTATGTTCCAGTATTGCAAGGAAGACCTAAAAAACTATAGAAGCTTAGTGCCAGAGTATCTACCATGTTAATTCCTTTTCTTAACCAAATAATTAATACCCAATCAGAACTATCTTTAAACCTTTTTAAGCTAGTTTTCTTGGACACTTAAGATTTTGCTATTTATGGTAATAAATAATGTTATGATCATAAAATTTTTTGACGATGGCAAAATCATAAAATGTACAGCAACTGTACTGATTCACAAGATCAGCCTTTAAAGGTGTAATTACAAATATGTAAAAACGAAGAGAAGGTAACTTCAGCGTGTAATAAGCACTGTTTGTAGCTTGATTTCCAGTTATCTGCACAAAAGTGAAAACACATACTGTAACTTTCAAGAAGACAGTGAAAAGAACACGTAGGCACCCTTCCCTCTGACCAGGGTGGGAAACACAACACATTTTTAACCTTATCACTCAGCTACATGGTATTGGACTGATACATCAAGCATCAAGGGTTTGTTAGGTTTTGTCTTTCAGCAACATTAACATAATATGACATTAACATATAAAAATATTTCTGGTGTTTTGATTTACTGTTCAGCCACAATCCATTCTCAATAGTGCAGTCTGGGGCACTAACTAGGGTTCAATATACAAATAAAAGTGGCTGCCACAGAGTTCTGATGTCACCAGATGCTTAAGATCTCATTCATTAATACTGTGACTCCAGACAAATATTTACATGCCTGCATGCGTTAAAACCAGAAAGGTGTCTTTCTGACCAACAGGGTGACAAAACGTATTTTCTAAAATTTTCATTTTCCTAAACTCTAGTATACTACTGCATACATAATACCTTCCTTGTATGTTTTATGTTTATATACTGTACATGTGACCAACAGTTTGAATAAGAAGCATCATTATCATTTTAAATGCTATATACCACTACCAGTTTGGAATGAAAACATGTTACATTTATAAATGTTTTTAAAGAAAAAAAAGACCTTCAACATAATCTTTCGGTTTGTTTTCAATGCTTCTTTTCAGATATGCAAAATGTTATTTCACTGGGTTCTTGTCAATATCCATTTGTTGGTCTTTTGGAAAGTATACGAACAAAAATCTTCAGGAGAAAACCCACAATTAGAGAGTTTAAAATTGAATGTAACAGAAATGTTACTCTTTTGTTTAATTGATTTTTTTTTTAGGACTCCTCTATGTCCCCTACAAGTTCATTTCCAAGTGTTCTTGCTGGTTTTTGGAGGACATAATTCTGTAAGTCTGGTTGACCAGTGCTACAAGAGTCTTTTGATGTGCTCAGATACAGAATTTTCAGGAGAGGAAAATGATTCATTCCATTAAAAAAAAAAAAAACTAGGTCTTATTCAGACCTGCCTTTAACTCTGTATACAAGTGTCCAGCAGCAAAGTTGCAGTCATTAACTGTAAGAAGTTTGATACTTGTACATGTACAAACATTCTCAGGTCTCTGGTATGAACCACAGGTGAAAATCAATGAAGGAAACTTTTTTTTTCGTGGAATACTTTAACTTTTAAAGAACATTAATACACAAAATTGAAGAAGTTCCCTTAAAAGGACTTTATTTTTTCCAAACTTTCCAATGACGGGGTGTCTGACTGCAAAGTTCTTTACTATAAGATGGATTTCTTCAACAGGAAAGACTCAGTACATGACAGTAGTTTTCAAATAAAGTCGTCCATCTAAAAATGAACAACAAAAAGCAACCAATTAATAACATGGCATTTAGGGAACAAATGTGAATATAAAAACTACATAGCCTAAGATAAAATTTGTGAGTTTTATTCTGTTTTCACTTATTTAGGAAGGAACAGTTTTCACATATTCTCAAAGTTAATTTCATAATTACATTGAGTTTATGTGACTGAAAAGAATACATTTCTAGTTCTCATAAATATATATTTGCTATTTTGATATCAGTCCTGAGCACTCAGAAAATAGATAAGACTATGTGTGTGTATTTCACTGATATGCAAAGCTAGCTGATTTATGTTGAATGACAATTACCTCCTCCAAGCTTGCAGAACCAAATTTTCCCTGAATGCACTCAGATATATCTCCATCACGAAAGACTGAGCTCCCTCACCTTACTCCTTAGTGGTGTTGTTAAATACACCATGCAATGTAACTATTGTGCACATTTGTTGCTATTTATATGAAAGCCACCTAGGTTATTTCAATACTATCAATGAACTATATAGCCTTTCTACCTTAAAGTGCGATTAACTGAACAATTAAATGTTAAGAAGAAATATACTATTCAACTTTTATCAGTTGAGAGATACACAGCTATGTGAAAAAAGAAAAGTCAGTCAAATCTTGGACATGTTCGAGAAACCCATTTGAATGGAGCGGAAAAAAGAAATTCAAAATCCACAAGAAAAACAAAACAAAATGTAAGCCTACTTCTCAAATGTAACACCCTCTTAAATGTCCGCTTTGTGGTATGATCCAAACTTCGGAAATATTTGTGTAAAATATGTCTAAATTTCAAGTTTTCATACCTACAGTAGAAGGAAATCAGAAAAAGAAAGTTTTCTAAACAGTTTTTCAAAATGCATACTGCAGTGTAAATGTTTGCAGAATTCCTGGTAGCTTCAAGAATTAAAACAAAAGGAAACAGAAATGACTTTCAGTAAATTTAGGAAATAGACAAGAGTCTACATATTTGCAGATTTCACCTTCAGCATGAAGCTAATTGAGTGCTTTTACATAAACTGCAGTAGATAGAGTAAATAGTAAGAAATTTAAAACCAATGTTAAACCACTCTTCTACTTCATAAAAATATTGATGTGCCCAAATTTTATATTCCTACCGTGTTTGAGCTTAGTCTAGTTTGTACAGTTGGAATATTACCTCCAGGATGTCTGTTTTTCTTAGTGGTATAGTCCACACACCCAGTACATGTTCAATAAATATTTGTTGAATGAACGAACGAATGAATGAATCGGATATAGTTTTCATGTGACTTACACATAGAAGATAAATAAACCTAATAAACTGATATTATAAAAATAAAGAAACTAAAACTTGTCTTTCATATTCTTAGTATCATGTGGCTAAAAATTGGACCTTTTTAAAAATAATTTTGACCTTAGTGATTTTTACTAAATAAAGCAACTAATGTTTTAAAATTCAGTAATATAAAATATAGAAATAACCAAAGAAGTAGAATGCTGATGCTTTTACCAAACTTTTCTAATTTTTAGTCCTTATTTAATTAACCCTATTTCTCTCTCCTTTCAATTATCTCAATATTTCTATCATGTATTCAGTTATGTTGAGGATATCATTCTCATCCTTATTTTTTGAAAAATAGATAATGCCTCCTAGGATTAGAAAAGGGGAACAGAAATAGTCTTAATTTTCCCCAAGTTCAAATTTCACTAAGTAAAGTCCTTCAAAATACCAAGAAAAAAGTGATAATTTGCTCAAAATTAACATCTCAGTCTATTGATACTTAAAAATCTTTGTACACTAAAGAAAAAAAATTAAAGTCTTAAAAAAGTATTTTCTAATCTCCTATGATGTCCATAGCATATTAAGTAGAAGGAATCCAGTAGCAAATAATGGATATATAAAAATCATTCATTAAGTATGAATCATTGTTTTAAAAGACCCACTAGCCAAATTCTTCACCCAGGTCTAAAGGACTACATAATTTGGTATTGACTTTCCTCTCTAATCTTACCTTGCTACCACTCTGCTTCACTCAGTGACCCTGATTCTCCTTTGCATTTTACATATGGCACACCAAGCTCTGCACTGCTTTGGAGTATTCAGGTCTGTTCTTCTTTCCAGAAGCCTGGAAGATAAGTACCTCCTCCTTCCCCACTCACATTGCTGCTAGCATCTCTAGAACTTCTCTAAATAGAGCTCTCCTATTTATTCAAGCACCCTAAGAATTAACTGCATAGAACTTGTCTCACCTACAAGTTCCATACGGGAAGCTTCCCACATGATGAGACCCACAAAAGCAGCAGCCATGTCTCTTTTCCCATCAGTATTAGAAGGAGAAGGTTTTAGCATGAGGCTTGCCTTAAACTTTTGAATGTAGCCTCAAATGTTAAAGTTTTGGAGAAGGACCTGGAGATGATCATACTAAGTGAAGTAAGCCAGAAAGAGAAAGAAACAAATACCATATGATATCACTTATATGTGGAATCTAAAAAAAATGAGACAAACGAGCTTATTTACAAAGCAGACTCACAGGCACAGAAAACAAACTTGAGGCTACCAGGATGGGAAAAGGGGTGGGAATAGATAAATTGGGAGTTCAGGATTTGCAGATACTAATATATGTAAAATAGATAAACAAGTTCCTATTGTATAGCACAGGGAACTATATTCAATACCTTGTAATAGCCTATAATAAAAAAGAATGTGAAAAGGAATATGTATATATATGTACATATATGTGTGTGTGTATGTATATATATATATATATTATATAAACTGAATATATATATATATATATATATATATATATATAAACTGAATCACTATGCTGTACACCAGAAATTAACTATAAACCAACTATACTTCAATTTGAAAAATAAATGAAAGGGAAAGATATAGGGAAAAAAAAGAAAATCATCTGAACTGTTGAAATGGAAACTTTCTACTTGTGAGGGGAGAAAAAAGGCCTGTTTAAGAACTCTGAAACAGTACAGATACATTCATTGTAGTAAATGAAGTTTCTATATTAAAAAATACATAATTAACTTGCTTATATACTAAAAATAATAATTATCTTTAACATGTTAGAAATTTTAAAGTCTACCTGAAACTAAATTTTAAAATAAACTATATTAATTAAAAATATAACGCTAGTAATTTTTTGGTAAGCATCCTAACTGTAGTCATATAAAAATACACTTATGAAACTTTATATATATTTATGTGCTCAGTAATTGATCTAATATAATAATCTACTTTTAATAAATGTCTCCTTCAATTTTTGACTAATGTTCCTAACAGATGAACAAATGCATCAAGCATTAAAGATGCCAGCTATAAAATAGATCCCAACTGCTACAGTTAAGGCATTTCCATGATTAAATGATACCTAGACATCAGAGATTATCTGCCTTACAATTAACTGGAAACAGAAATATACCAGGCATAGACAGACCCTAGAAGAGTAACTCCCCCTCCCTTTGTTTACAGAGCCCAACTTTCAAAGCAAATCTACTTTATAATTTTGTCACCTTTACTGAAATATAGTTATGGATAATTCAAAGTCTGCAAGAAAAGAGGTTTTCAGTAATTTTATATTGTTCCAGAGGCATTACGCTGGTCCTCCAACCCATAGCAAACAGTCACATTTGGATGTACCCAGAGAGCTGAGAGCAGGGTTCTGAATTCTGGAACTAGAGGTCTATCTCAGGCTTCTGCTAACAAACCACCTGAGTGCAAGTTGAATGGCAAGGGTGCTAGGAAGAATATATGGACCCATAATTCAAACTGTGCTGTGTTTTTATGTTCTTAATAATGGTTCCAATACCTCGTCCCTCCCTGACTCTTCAAACAGAAGTCAAGGCCACAGAGCCCTACAGAAAGCCCGTGTAAAAACAAGCTATAGGATGGAGATTATTGGAATCTCTGAGTATTTTCATGGCTAAGACCTCACTATTCAGAAGTATGTTTGCACCTGGAAACTCAGAGGGCTTATTCACATGTTTTGCTTTCAGGGATGCCCTTTGTGCATTATACTTACTTTTGAACTAGGTAATCTCACACCCACTAGCCATTTCCTAAAGTAAATGCTGTCTTTATGCATTTCTGTGTATTTTTCCTGATGCTGAGCTGGACTTATGAAGTGATTATTCCTCAAAATCTCAAATGGATGAGAACTTTCCTTTATGATCAAGTAAATTGACAAGAAAGGCAACATGATTATTATCAGTATAGCTAATATCTTCTGAGCACCTATTGTGTTCAGGGCACTTTATAGGTTTTAAATCTTAACTTTCAACAATTCAACAAAATAGGTATTTTTAGTGTCTTTTACAAATACGCTAAGTTAAGGCTCAAATAGGTTAAGCTATCGTGTGCATTTTCACAGAGCTAATTAATGGAAGTACAGTGATTTGATATTTATGTGAATCCAAATCCATTCCACCAGGGCACTTCCTCTAATAGCAACCGGAAGATCACTGGAGGAAACACACTTCTGTGAGTCAGGGACAGACTCTTGGACACCTTGGTACCGTCAGTCTCCCTGCTTTGTGGACCCGTTCCTCACCATCTTCCCAGAAAACGGAGGTTTACATTTTACAAAAAAGTAATGCAGAGCCTCAACTGAACAATTTGAAATCGGAACTAAAATTCTTACAGCTTGGTTTCAGAGAACATACCCTCCTTTGACATGATGGTTATTTGCTTTGCATGGGAGGTTGATATGACAGAAAAATCATCAAGCTACACTTTTGTGCATGGGAGTACTTAATTAAAAAGTCTGTTCTAATTAAAAGCATTTGGGAGTAGGGATTGAGTGAAACTATTTAAATTACAAATTCCAAGTAGTTCCAAAGTTCACTGTGATCTGATGCTTACAGCTATAATTTGGTGTATAAGAAAGTATCTTGATCACTGAATAGTTTGTTGCAGGCGTGAAGTTTTGTATGCTACTTACTGTTATTATGCAGATTTAGATCTACAGATAATAAGTTAAAGAAAAAAATTAAATTTCTGGTAAAAGTGGATCTCAGTTTTAATATAAAACTTCAAACAATCAAATCATCAGACCATTAAGTATACAAATTCTGTATGTTATTCATTCACTTTGACGAAGGAGGGGGAAATGTGGAATCTTTCACAAAATTTCAATTTGTTTTATGTTTTTTACTGATGAAGCTTACTTTTTTGATTTAATGTTTTTGGAGCTATCATTATATAAGTAGTTACTTGTAACATCTAATACATGTAGACAGATATAGAATTTAGCTTTTATCCCATGTATAAAACTGGAGTATTGAATAGGTTGATCATTTATTTTTAAAACTAGTGAAATCTGTTCAGTAACAATCACAATATAAAATAAGATTTTATATGGGAAGATGGCAACAGTTTGGAACAATTTCAAATTGCTTGCTTGAGTAACACCAGGAACTGAATTATCTCATTGTGTGGAAAGTATGTGAAATCATTAACAAAGGCATATGCTAGTGAAAGGTATTACTCAATGTGCAAGTAGCTGTCTATCCCAGTTTCGAATTGAATTCCCTTGCAGACATCCACAAGAATATCTTACATGTCTTTTGCACAAAGGGTTTAATAAATTACATTCCCCACTAGGAAGTAGTTTTATTAAAAAGGCATCTATTTGTTCCAAACATATCCAGACACCTGTAATCTACTGAACTTTGCTGCTTTCACAAAACAGTTGTATGTGCCCACATCTCACTACCCCCGAGCTGAGCAATATATGAATCTAGCAGAAGACAAACATACAAGATCGTATATCTGAAAGTTTAATATTTACTTAAAGAATATTAGGTTAATATGAAGTATAGTAGCCTCGAGCCTCTCTCAACAGAATGTCTTAATCAGATGAAGCAAGGAAACCAAAACAAGTGATGAAAACAAATGTTAATGATTCATGTGATATTTGATAAGGCAACGGAAAGGAAGTCAAAATAAAAGCAAACAAACAGCAACAGATGGGAAGGATCTTTGTCAAGTCATAACCCCTCTTCTAAAACCCCTAAAGGAAGAAGCTAATTAAAGAAAATATTGTTTCTTGCTTTTTTTTTTATAATTTTCTATTTAGAGTAAGAACATTCCTGCTACTGCTGAGGCAAAGAAACAGAGACACAAAGTCTACATTTAACATGAGAAATATTTTAAGAGAGATTGATGTTGAGCACAGGCTCTTTCACAAGAGGATATGGAGTAAGTATCATTTCTTTTCATGAAATGCAGATAATAACAGTGTAAGTGATTTCTGGGAGTCATAGGCAAGGTTGTGCTCAACTATAATTAAAAAGGAAAAACTGAAAAAGTTGCAGGAGACTTTGAATTTTATGTAATTCAAGGTGATAGGTGCTGAACTTGAGGCCCACAAAGTTGGACCAAAGTAAGAGAGGACCAGATCCTGGGTCCCTTCTGAGCGCTTTCGCCATAATCACCTGGTGCCATTCTAGTGAGTGGGCACAGACGACATGTAAGAGGGCACAAGGACAGAGGTGTTCTGTCTCCACAGGCCAAATCTACTAGTACCAGCAGGAGGTAATAGGTTGCCTAACAGACCAACGTGACCGAGCTCATTTGAAATCATCATTGTCAACTGTATCTACTGGTTGTCTGCTCAGTAGGGACAGGCAATTCTAGGCAGTGTTAAAGATATTGGCCCCCTGACAAAATGTTCTGGTTGTGAACAATCAGCCCGTACTCACATAGACAGGGGTTGGAACCCATGCATTGTATCACTAGAACCTAAGTGTTGTTACAACTCTTGTCATAGAATCCAAACTCGTGTTCTCTTCCAAGTCGTTTTCACTATGCAAACACTTCACCAAGCTCCACCATCCTAGAGAACTTGATAAAAGTCTAGCTATAATCTAAGAGCAGGTAACCTACCATACGACTTTGTGTATTTCCAGCACCTTGAACATTACCTGGAACCTGGTGAGTGCTCAATAAAAATACACATAAGGAACCATCAAACTAACATTATAAAATGAGGGAAAGATGGTTATTACATGTCTCTGGATGGTATACCTGAGTCTAATCATGAGGAAATAGCAGATAAAAAATGAGGAATTTTCTTAAGATTCTTTTTTCAAAAATGTCAATTTTATAATTTTTTAAAAGGCCAAGGAAATGCACGAGATCAAAGAGACTAAAGAAAATTATGACTAAATATAATGTGATACTAATTTGGATTCAGTAATGCTATAAATGCTAAAAGGACATAATTAGGTCAAATGACAAAATTAGAATTTCAATGTCACTTTAAATAAAAGTGTCAATGAAATATTTACTGCACTGACAAATAAAGTGTGCTTATATGCAAGAGAACATACTTATTTTTAATAAGTATCCCCTGAAATATGCACGGGTATAAAGAAATTACTGTTTTGTTTAACAGTTTGAAACACAGGTTATCTTTTTAAAAGTTTATCAAAACAAAAGCAAAAAGCAGAATATAGACATCTTTAAAGTTTTGCTTTGTTTCTGTAAGTAAAGAAAAATTATATTGCTGTTAGGTCTACTTTGGTAAAGTATTTGTGTGTGTGTTCTAATTAAGCATTCATTAGTGAGAAGTGAGAATCCATCAGAGCGGTTAATGTGCCAGCAAGTGAGAACGGGGCACTTTGCACTTAGGTTACCTTGTCCTGATTGGAAGGTGAGATCTCCCAACTTTAGCAAAAAGAAACACAGTGAAGTTTCATATGACTTTCTCCAGTCTTCTATTCATTTCTGGGAGAAAGACGACTAAGACACAGTGCTGGAAGGAAATAATCATTTGACGGCACATTTGAAACTTAATAATAAATAGACAAATTGTCTAATATGCTTAATGAAAATGGAGCATTAAATGGAGTGATACCCGATTTGATAAAAATAGATACTGAAGAGACAGAAAATAAGGATCTTTCAAATCAAGCATTTGTATCACTTAAAACTGCAAGAAACAGACAAAATCTGTGGTGAATAAACTGAGTTTTCAGACTAAATGTATGTGTTATCTCTAGGGAACAGGTAAAAGTGGCAGCTAGAAGGGCTGTTCTTGTCAAGCTTAGTTATCCTCTTTTAGGTTTGGAGAGAAAAAAATCATGATTTTTCTTTTAAAGGTTTAGCATTTTTTATATTTCTCTATTTTCTATACCATGACTCATTCAGTAATTTTAATAAAGTCATATTGTGTATGTGTAAAATATGGTACGTAATTGTGAATGAATAAAGTTCTAAATCTCTAGAGCTTGATTTAACACTTAGACAATGTTGCAGCAAGATGCTGGCCTGATGCTAAACTTGAAAAAAATGTCAAACTTCAGTGAAAGATCTCCAGTTTTTTCAGTAAGTATGAGAATTGTTTTAACTAAAGAAAGGCCACTTTTGTGGGGAATAGCTTTTCTTTTATCTCATCTAATGGAATCATCAAATATTAAATGAGGTAGTTCTCTGTGCTCTAAGCTTTAAAATTAACACATAAGACTGCAAAGCATAATTAAGTGAAATGCAATAAAAAAACACATAAGGGATCAGTTCAGAGATGTGCAGAGTCATAGTAAAGAGACAGATTAGCAAACAGGCAAGAAAGTGTGTTCATGGAATTATCCTGTGTAAAGAATATGAGAATCAGTTGAGTATTTGTCAAGTAGGATTGATCAGGCAAGTTTTGGCAAATGCCCATTAAACCACAAACCAGGGATAAGGTTACCTTCAAAGACTGATGTGAACTTCTGGTCTACCTTTACATACATTCTTGAGTCCATAAAGTATTTGAATTATGTAATACTCCTTGTTCCAACTGCATTGTCACCAGGTAGCTTGACAATATTATTTTCTGCATAGCCCTCTGTGGCACGAATCCTCTAAGATGGTTAGCAAGGCTCCCTGCTTCCTGGTAGTCACATCCTTGTGTAATCCTTCTCCCTTTTAAGTCTGGGCTCTATCTAGTTAACGACTTGCTTCTAATGAAGAGAATATGCCATAGGTGATGAAAAGTCACTTCCAAGATTAGGCTATTAAAAAACTGTGACTTTCGTCTTGCTAGACACTTTCTCTGGATCTTTTCACTTGCTTGGACAGATGAAGCAGGTTGCTATGTACTGAGCTGGCCTATGGAGGGTCCACATGGCAAGGAACTGATGACAGCCTCTGGCCAATAGCCAGCAAGGAGCTGAGGCCCTCAGTCCAACACCCTTGAGGATGTGAGGCATGCCAACAGCAATATGAGTGAGCTTGGAAGGGGAGCCTGCTTCCGTTGAGTCTAGGGATGACAACAGCCCCTGCCAACATATTTTTGCATCTTGGGAGAGACCCTGAAGCCGATGACCCAACTAAGTTACTCTCAGATTCCTCACATATAGCAACTGTGAGGTAATAAGTGTTGTAAACCGTGAAGTTTTGAAGTAATTTGTTGTGCCACAAGACATAATAAATACTCCTTCTTTTATAAGAAAGACATGCTGGTCAATGTCACAGGTAAGTATTTCAGTTCTTGTAACTTACAGTGTTTTAGTATATCTTAGTTTGCTTTCTCCTAGAACACAGAAAAGATTGATAACCTAACTCTGCATCATGTGGAACTCACCAAGCCAAACGCTACCTTGTGAGTGCTGTTGGAAGCTTGCCTGGATTTCACAGAAACAGCAAAACCAAGCTGCATATTTCCCAGTACAATATTTCTTGTCTTACTATATCAAAATTATTTTTTTGAAAACCTCTCTGGTTTGCTACTAATGGAATGAGTTACTCTAAATCACAGAATATTTATTTTCACACTTCAAAGGATTTGTTTTGGCCTTCTAAAAACATATATATTTTTGTGGAAGTAGAAATTAGTTGTATTTCCTTAGGGTACTTTGATTATACTGGGAATAAAACAGATTTTCCTTAAAGATTGATGATCATATTTCATGATACATGGTGGCCTTCTCAGAGACAAAAATGATTATTGTCAATTATGTTAAACTTGTTTGAGAGAAATAATGACTGTATCAAATTACTTGATGCAATGTGACAGGAGTAACCGTCCTAGGAAATTGTATAGCTCCATATTGCTAGGATTGCTACCATTTAATGAACTACCAAAAAGACAAGAAAGAGAAGGAAAAAAAAATCTAGACTTCTCTATTAAATCCATCTAGAAATCAGCCAATCATTTTAACATCTTTCAGAATCTTTGATTCAGAAGTGGTGATTGGCCAAGCTCAATTTTGGTTAAATCTGGAATCTTGCAATATTTGAAGCAATATTCTTATACTGCATGTTTTTCAAGGAAGCAAGCATAATTCTTTGCCAGCTGAAGAGGAAAATAATAAAACAGCCATAAACAATAACAAGTGTAAGACACTAAATGCTTTCTAAAGTAGAAAGCAATGAAAAAAGACAAAAGGTGCTATCACAAAAATATGCAATGCTAATAGATAATTTTGCATTTTACAAATTATCTCTGTAGACACAAAAAATTTCAGGAAATATCTAAGCACTCTAGACTTACAATTTACGTTTATTTTAAGTTCTAATTAGTTCTCAGCCTATATTAAATTCCATGAGATTATCAAATTTCTTCAATACAATTTCAAAAAATAAACACAAAAACTCTGCAAATAAACATCTTAAGTATATTGTAATAAATGTGCATATGTTTAGAAAGAAGATAAACGCTGATGTATGTATATTTCATGCCTACTGTGAAATTCTGCCCTGGGTCATGGTAACATTGGCCACTATTTCCATTAAAATTAATAGCTTGTGGCTGTGGTTACTGTCAGTATTGCCTTATTTTCCCATCACTAGCAATTGTGACATGAATAAAATTAAGTTATATCACCATGTAGATAATTACATTCTGAATTAAGGTTAGATTTTAAGAAGCTTTATGAATTTAAGACACTCATCTAGGACTATGTCAAAACCACTTTATAATAAAATCTTTATTTTCCTACCATTGGGATTCCATACTACACTTAATTTCAGGGCTACTCCACAGTTGCACTTGGACAATACCAAACTGTTCAGCCAGGAATGCCCATTTTATCTTATTAACCCTTCATTTCAATTGGTCACACTTTAGTTCCACCTTTTAAGGAAACTTACTCAGATAGTATGAGACTATTAACGTGTACATCTTGGATAACAAACCTTGCCTGTTTCCCAAGTCTTTGATAGCATCAGGGAGTCTGAATGAAGAGTTCACAACTTGGTCAGTCTTCTTCGATAGGTCCTGGTTCTTTACTAGCTCAGTACTCAGATGAGAATTCTCTAAATGCTGCAACTCTAACCAGACACTTGATGACTCTATCATCAGTTGCCATATGTATTGAAAAACCATGGTGTGCCTAAAGCTTAAAATACACTCTAAGACTAGTATTATTTAGGTATAACACAAACTTTGTTGTGATAATTCAGAACACTGTTATATGAGCACTTTTCCTTTACTTATCGAGTCTAAAAAATACATGTAATTTTACTCTCCCTTCATCAAAATAAGAATATTTATACAGTTCAAATGATTGCAAAGAATGTCTATGCATCAGAGGGAGAAAGCTAGCAATGAAAGTAAATTATTGCTGCTTTTTTGTTTATGACTCTATTCAATGTAGTTTGATTACTTGAAAGGACTGGTATCCAACATATTGCCATATGAAACAATATCATGAAAAATACATGTCTCTTAATGCAAGAGTTTAATTGACAGTTTGTCATAGGTAAAATCTGCAGAATCAACAAAGATGCAAAATATATAAGTCAAAATATGAATTATCTAATATACCCCTATGTATTTTTAGCATTATTTATTCTAATTTTATGTATATAACATAGCACTGTAAATTTTTTTTGGTCTCAGTTTTATTACATTCACTTTAATGGACAAAATTCAATGCTGAGTAATCCATCCTTTCTAACTGCCATAATAAGAAAAAAAAAAAGCTACATTATGGTTTCTCTATTTAAAAAAAAATGTATGAGGTCATTCAATACAAATAAGGATGGTGCAAAATGAAAGAAATATGTTAACTCATAGTCATTTGAACATACTTTGTTTCCCAGTGTTGCATTTATTACTCATTATAGTCTTTTACTTGGGGTGGGAGGAGGGTGGCTTGATACTCTAGCCTTTTCAGAAAAATGACAGTGTGAAGATTATGCAAAGAGTAGGGGGTATATAGCTCAAGTGGTAGAGCACATCTTAGCAGGCATGAGGTCCTGAGTTCAATCCCCAACACCTCCTCTAAAAATAAATAAATAAATAAACCTAATCACCTCCACTCACACACACACACACACAAATAAATAAAAATAAAAAGATTATGCAAAGAGATTCAATATTTTCAACATAAGGTCTTAATGATGCCCAAAGCTATGTCTCTTGTCTGGACCTCACATTCAAACCACCTCACCTCCAGCTCCATAGCAGCCTATAGAGAGCTGGTATCACTCTTAATCTAAATGCCCAGTTGTCACAACAGACTGTGCAGCAGGAAGACAAAATCATCATTGTGTACTCTAGCTTGAATCTCTTTCCCAGATTCGCGTTTCAAATTACCAACCACTACATTCTAAGCCCTGAAATTTGATTTTCAACTTCTATTTCAAAGGCACCTACCCACTATTCCTTGCACAACACCATAATTTGAATCCTAATTACCTCATTTCTGAATTCATTACATTCTTCATTTCTTTATTCTCATTCTTTATCAACTAACTCCTCCTATACACTGTTTATATTGCATTTAGGATTTAGTATATTGATTTTAGATATGAAACAAGGGGGACCAGATTTTTGTCTTAATAAATATTATTTAAGAATCTGTTTAAAGTCAATCTCAGAAGCAGTCATAATATTTATTTCTCTTGTTTGCCAAAGTTATATAAAATGTGTCAATAATATGGCTTCTCAGAGGTTAAGACTTAACATACTAGACTTAAATGAATCTTCATCAATCATGCAGTTGGAATTACTTGCTTTGTTTGTGCTCTGAAAGTACTGTTTACATTTCAGAAGCAATAGATCAAAGCGTTACTTCATTAAAAGAGAATCTTTTACAGCTTTCAAGAAAAAAAATCAAATTTTCTAAATTTCAGATTTTATCTATTAAATTAATTTTAGGCTTTGGAACATGTATGTTCCCAATGGTGTGCTAGTGAGTTCTTATAAACAACAAATCTAAAAATGAGTTACCGTGGAAAAACTTCAAAGACTAATGAGATAAAACTTCACTTCTTTGTTGACCATACATTTTTAACATTAAGGAAATAATTGGAAAGGTTTTTGCATTACCTTTGTTTTGTGAAAATAACATGCAATGGTGCCGACTGAGTTGTGATAATTCACAGCCTTTTATGTGAATTGTTGTATTTAAATAAATACCTGTGTTCTAATTTACTCACAGAGGAATAGAATCACATGTTGAAACATTACTGAAAAAAATGGCAACCAAGAACTGCATTTGAGATCAAAGTGGACAGTTAGTCTACAATTCTTGTGACTTTACAAAAATAAAAACAAACTCCTCAAATCTAGTTATACTGAAACTTAAAGATATAAACATCCTAAAAATACTCACCTAATTTTTATAAGTTTATTTACCACCATTCAACATTAATTTTCATAGCATTTTCACTGTGTAGATAAATGCTATCAGTATTTTTGGAATTAGTCAGTTGAGACTTCTGTTACGGATGTGAAATTATGAGATGAGATGTGGAAAGTAAGCGAATGCTATTCCCAGCTTTGGATCAAAATGAGGTTTGCTTTGTTGTTTTGTTAACAAGATAGCTCAGATTCCTTGATGTTTTGACTTCTTCTGAATGGATTGTCTGTCATGGTGTGAGCCATGGATTGTTGATGACAATTCCCATGTTCTGAATATGGACTTGACAAAAATAACTTTTTGAGAGCCACAGAGGAGGTTTCTGCCTAGTCTGCACCAAAATCAGGTCAGCGCAGAAGGCCACTTGCCCTCTTTTGCTGTATTAAAATGTGTAAAAGGAGCAAAGAGGCATAGTTGAATTTTGTCTGCATTTTAAAACTCATTGTAAGACTACAACAAAGCTCTACAAATAATGAGATATAATATGATAGGGATAAATAGTTTTTTACAGGCATTTTGATTCTGCTGCTGATAAACCTTGGAAGTTAAATTAAATATATCATGTATCGCAATGAGGTCCCATCTGGGAAAACTATGAAGAATTGTAAGAAATTTATTCTAAAAGACCATAAGCATATGAGTGCCATGCCATTAACATTTTCCTTTTTATCTACTATATTTACTTCACACTTTTCACTTATTGAGCCTTGGATATGTTAACCAAGATTGGTTATGAATTCTTAGGGAAATATAAGCCAAGGACCTATATTATATAATTAATCAACCCTTTGAATTAAAGGACCTTCTGCAATTTATTTAAGTACTCCTCATTCTAATAATTTAAGAACTAAAGTTAGAATTTATAAAAAAATTTTGGCATTTGTAATCCTTTGCAATAGTCAAATCATTAAAGTGCCTGATAAAATGGGATTAATTTGAATTGCACACATTTGAAGAAAGATATGGGCAAGTAGGCCTCAAAAGTATGTCTGAATTCAAAGCAGTTAGGGGAAGTTACTGCAGTCATTCTAAAAATCTTGGACAACTGTTCTCTTTACTTGTGACTTAATTGCTCTTTTCAATTTGGTTTATGTATTGATAATCTGATACATGATGAGTTTTTGGGGTTTTTTTTTGATTGAGAGAATTTTTTTCTGTCTTACTATTATTATCAGAGAACATAAATAAACATTTACCTTGATCAGGGTTCCATTTTGTTTTTCAAAATCTGTCATTTTACGTAAAAATGTCTATTTCTGAGTTCCCTCAGAAAATACACTTGGTTGCACTGAGTTTATGGTCCTACCTGGGCAATGGTTGACTTGAACCCAGAACCATCTGTTGGGTTTAGAAGAGGAATGCATTTCCCATTCCTAGTGTCTTACATCAAATTTTTTCTCATTTGTGAAGTTTCTCTCTATTCCCAGCACTTGAACTAGAGAGTCTACACTGTGAGATTTCATATAACTTTGCTTGGAGAAATTTCTAAAATCCAGTCCAAAGACCTGAAACAAGATAGACTTAAAACTATTCTAATCAGTGTAAGCCATGAAGAAAAAAATAAACATATTGAAATTATTAATACAAGTAAATATCATTTCATCATGGAAGTCAAATAATTCATTCTTAATATGTTAAAATGGGAATTTCATAAGTGAATGCAAAATCACAGTATGGAATTGAGGTTGAACACAGCATACCTGATTATGTATGGGAATAATTTATGGCCTAAAATCTCCCCATCCAGTGCTCTTTCTCCCAGGGAGAAATAAATAAAGAATGAGAGTCAGATCCAATAATTTGTAGCCATCATTCATCGTTTTATAGGTATAATTAGTAAGCTTAGGTGGAACTATGTTTGGAGATTTACTATCTCTGGAGTATGATTATCTATGAATTAGAAGAGTCTGCGGTTACTCCATACTATATGAAAATACAAACCATATTAAGAAGAATTTGCCAAAATATAATAAAAAAATTAAGAAGCTCTAACACTTCCATCTTAAATGAGTCAAAAAAAAAACTAGGTTATCTTTTATTTAATTTGGAAAAAGATAAATAATCATACAGAGCTGAAAATGAATCTTCCTAAGTTGTGTGTTTAAATTGACATAAATATTGAAATATTGAAATCCACCCTTTGTCATGAATTTTTTAAATGCCTTGAAAAATCTGGGGATATAATTTTCATTTTCCAGCTTAAAACATGCTAAAAGGAAAAGTATGTGTCACATATTGAAAATCATATTCTTTTGTTTAAAATCGATTTTTAAAATCCAAATAATGTTTAATTTTTACCAAAAATGAATACTATTGCAAGTGCTATTACATTAAATTTGTGTAGGATTGTAACAGCAGATTCTTCTTAGCCTAGTCTCTACTCGTAAGTTCCTTACATATATTAATTCACTTAATCCCCATAACAACTCTGTGAGGTGAATATTATGATCAGTTTCTATGTTTTACAGATTAGGAATTCTCATAATCAAGAAGTTTAATTTACATGCTCAGTGCTATACAGATAACAGACAGCAGTGTGGAGATTTGAACCCAGGCAGTTTGAATCCAGAATCCATGGATCCATAATGGACCATGAATAATATTTTGTTTGTGTGTGTATTTATGTATTTATGCTCATGAAAATTAGATGCCTTTGCCACTTTGACAGGACAAATATATCAGCAATAGAGCAGGTCTTAGCAGTTAAAGGGAGTTACCAGGGTCACAACATTAATGAATGTCAATACTAGACTATGGCTCTCAGTCTAGCATTTCTCTCCTAAGACTAAATAGTCTTAACATTAATTCTAATCATCCAGAAATCAATTATTTAAATTATCAATATTAATGCTAGAGGAAATCTGTATTGGCATTTATTTTGTAACTGATTAATAATTACTTTTGTAACCTAATGGATTTATTTTTCTTTTTATATTAGAGAAAATATGAGAAATTGTAAATTATGAGAGCAATTTCAAGGGGAAAAAAAAACAAACTGTTGCCTAATGAAAATGCCTTTTTAGTTCCCTGAAGATGGAATCCTACAGGAAACCAAAGTCAATTTAATTGATATTATCACATTACTAAACTTTACATGGAAAGAACTAGTATATATTTGCATTTTGAATCTTAATCCTTATAAATGTATGCCACCCTCATTATCTAGTTGAACATTTAGCTGGTCACAGCCACTTCATAAATTATCATGAGATACAAAGATGGATGTCACGTAGGAGGAAGGCATATGGAGTCAAAGGCACTCAGAGGTCTTGAGTTCACAGTCTGATTCCTTTCTGACCGCGTTCCTCAGTTTCCTTACATCTAGATCAACAAAAATAATGTATGTGGAAAAGCTATGCAAACTTTAAACTGCTTTGGGCATGTTAATTGATTTTCTTTGTAATATTCTGACTCATTGCTGCATCCAAATGAATGAATAGCATTAACAGAAAACCAGTATCCCTTCCCTTATGTCTCTGTAACTTCTGGGCTCTCTCCTTACTCTCTTCCCCAGCTCTCTTGAATATACCTACTCTTTGGCACTCAATGAAATTTTGAATTTCATCCCTTCCAAGGCACATCTCTTGCTTTTCACTATGATCTTAGTGCAGGAGAAACCCCTGCAGCAGGCAGATTTAGGATAAAGTTAGAACTGTATTGCTTCTGCCAGGAAACACTGTCAGTCAATCTCGCAGTTGTTAATAACAGCAAGGGTATTCTAATGGACTAATTTCTTTGAACCAGCTAAAATATTTTCAACCAATGAACCATTTCCCAAACAATTAAACACACTGATTTTTCTCATATATCTATCCTCTTGCTGCCTACTATTCCAGCCATAAAAATAACATTACTATTGAAAGAAATGATCGGGACTTTGTAAATCTTACTTTTAAAATGAAATAGTTATATCCATTTATTCATTTACCAAATGCCTTGCCACCTTTGAGAAAGGGATATTGGACTTTTTTTTTTTAAGTGCTGCTGTTGTAAAATGATACTGCATGCTAAATAATGTGTTTGTTTTTCAGCTGTTGTAAGTCTAAAGAGATTTTTTGAATACTTCAATTATAAAAACATTTAAAACATACAAACTTGTGCAATTTTTATTTTAATGAAGATGAGAAGTTCATTAAAGAAGATAAATATTTCATTAGATGTTAAATAAAACAAAGAGATTTTTTGGCTTCTCTCAGCACAAAATTCCTTTGAAAGATTAATTAATACATGCAAATTATGCAAATTAGACCCATGCAAATATTTTATGAAGACAATTAAGGGAACCATTAATTACTGCTTTTTTTGCTTCAGTGAGATTCATTCATTTAATTTTAATTTCACTTTAACTGTTTTGATGTATAATCTTGCAGCTAAGAACTTTATCTTTCCTGGCGGGTCACTTAAACTTATAAATTTCATCAAGTGAGCGCACAGAAATCTGTAAAGATATTCTCTAGACTATGTTAAGTATCAAGAGAAATTTCTGACACAATGCACTCCCAGAAACAGGGAAACTGGAAGGGAATGTGAGCTCATTCTTGGACAAGGTTCAACTACTGGAAAAGCAATTAATTTGCTTTGGCTGTGCTAATATAGGGGAATTAGAAAGTGTGACACAAGACAAATAGAAATAATTAGTTCTCCAAAATGATGTTCTCATTAATATGGTTCGAACAGTAGAAATAAAAAACATTATTGTGGCATGTCTGCATTCTGTCCCTAACCATGGGAGGTAGAATAATGCACCATAAGCATTTTCACATTTATAGTCTAAATGATGATGTTTCATTTTTTTTTCTAAAGGAGAATTTACAGCAAAGGATGTTATATATCTCAAATGTCTAGACATAAATATGCTATAAATTGATCACATACTTTCCAACATCATGTGTTCATGTACCAATTTTTAAATTTCATTTATAAAAATTCTTCAGTTTAGTGAATAGACTTAAAAATGAAGGTTCTTTTTCTGTAATTTAAATATTTAGGTCACTTTTAGAACTCCTAAATTATAAATAATGTTTCTCAGAAAATAAAAGAAAACACGTATTTATACTCCAACTTAAAGAAGGTACTCTGAATATTTACTAAAGATGCTGTTAGATGGCCAGGCTGCTTCTGCTGTCTAAGAGTGGATACCAAAAGAGAAAGCAGGTTTTGTGAATAGGACCCACAAGTCTATGTGATGAAATGGCACCGTTCTTCAGCTTTGGTAGATATTATACACATTTTCTCTTATGACGATCTCTAGTGAGCAAGTTAATTGGATACAACAGCCATCAAATTCCTCCCTTGATAATAATGCTGAAAAAGACTCAAAGCCAAACTATTATAAATACATTTTTCTTAAATCTGAAGGTGATATTATACACTCTAAAAAAAAAATTGTATTGACCATAATGGGAAAACCAACTTTCTAAACTGTCTAGTTAGCCCTAACAATAAAAAGTATCCTCAATGAATATACATAGGAAGTTAAAATGACAGAGGCTTATTTTCCTACTGATCCTCTGACTCCCTGTCAGTGCTGTGGCCAGTCACTGTTAGTATGGAACTATGAAAAGTTACAAGAGGACATACATTACCCTCGATATTTGTCGAGCTTTTTAATGTTTTCTGAAAACAGATCTTAAAATTAAATTTTTTTCTCACATAGATAACATCACTTCATGCCTCCTGAAATTTCTAAATGTCCTAAATTTCTTTTGCATATGTACACTGCCCACACAGATGGATGTTACACCTTCTAAATTAAGATCATCTGTGACTTTCATTGATACACTGTTGACTCTTCCATATCACTAATTATGATGTTAAATCAAAATGGATCTAGCATTGATCTTCAGGGCCCCCTGCTAATATCTGTCCTGATTTCCATTTATCACTATACTTTGATTCTAGTCTTCAGACAGTATTCAAGCCAAGCCAAAAACATGTTCATAAACAAGCCAATTTAATACAATTTTCAATTTTATCCATTCTAATAAAACATTATTATATTTTCCATTAATAATTGCCATGTTTCAGTCCTTAAAAGCAATTTAGTGTACAATGTCCGTTTCCTCTCTCTCAATCCCCAATTCCAATTCATTGTTCTTGATGCTCTCTGTATCCTCTAAACTCTCACAGAACCTACCATCTATTACATTACTTTCTCTAGGAAATACGATGTCAAGCATACTATAAACCAAGCTCAATCCCTTGGCCTTAATTTACCCTAATATTTGGGCAATGGAATAAGAATTAAAATTACATCACAAAACCTCATTTTATGTCACAACTCAACACAAACATGCAATGACAATCATACTTTTTTGCTGTTGTTCCACAAGAGCCAGGAGTTTAAAAAATTAGCTCTGTGGAAATATACATTAAAATAATTTTATGTAGGTAGAATTCTAATGAATTGCAGTTTAAGACTATCTTGAGCAGCTTCATACTCAGCTGCTCACTATGTCTGATTTGATGTATAATTAGATTAAATTATATAAGAAGACATTTCCAACAATACCTACAAGAGACCCTCCGCATTGGGAGTTTAAGCACATCTACCTACATTCAAAAGCAAGATTTACTGTTCTCATACATGTCCTAAAAGAATAAAAATGCTTATCCTGAAATTATAAGAAAACATTATTCTAAAATTTTATAAAACATTAAAACTCATGAGTGTCTCTGAGACTTTCTGTTCAGTAATAACTCCGATTGTCTAGTTGAATGAGTAGTTAACAATGACCTGTGATGACTACGGAACATTAGCCTGTTTATTGGTTCCTGCTTGCAATCAATATCATCCTTTGTTCAACTTAATCAATGCTGTTTAAATTGATTAGCTGCATTTGAAATGCTGCCAAACACCAGAAACCAGTGCCAAGAGACTAGGAGTAAATTTATTATTGTTTTGTTTTGTTCAGAGTTAATATAATTCTAATATTTATTTTTTTAAGACCAAGAATAATAGTTTGAGGCAATCCCTATGGCAATTACATATTTCTAAGTGAATAAACAATAGTCACTATGCACAGCAGGCAGCCCAGAAATCAGTTTTAAGCAAGCCCCCACCCCCCTTTATAATGAAAGCCTGCCCCTTTTAAGCTAAATAAAGACATTTTTATATATAGAAAATTAGGTTCAGGTAACAAAAAAATTCTTGTAAATGTCTGCAACACTTTAGTATGAGACTAAATCAACATTATGTTATAAATAAAGGCCAATTTTCTGAAAAGAGAGTAAAATATATATTAGAGTAATAATAGCTTCAGTGTTTACCAGTGGCTGGGTACTGTAAATATGTTAACTCAAAATAATAAAATTTAATATTAACAGCTAAAACTTAACTGTGCAGACTATTGCCCCATACATGCTAAGTGTTTTACATGGATTCTTTTATTTAATCCTCACAGTAATGCTCAGAGGTTAAGCAATTACTACAGGAGGGGAAAAAAATCAGTTGCAGAAGAGATAAAAATCTAGACCTGACTCCTAGCATTTCTTAATTGCAGATTCTATAGAGATGTCTGGAGAACCTCCGTGCCAACATTAAACTCATGGATTATTTTTTAAGGATTCGAAATAGAAATATGCATAAGACAATTATGTAAAATGAAATTTATTTTATTTTATATTTAAATTATAGATTTTAGTTAATTTTTATTTATTTATTTATTTATTTATTTAGGAGGGAGATAATCAGGTTTATTTATTTATTCATTTAAATAGAGGTACTAGAGATTGAACCCAAGGCCTCCTGCATGCTAAGCATGTGCTCTACCACTGAGCTATACCATACCCTCCTCCCTTGAAATCAGATTTAAACAATATTTTCACATAGATCTTTAAAGTGGTAAGTTTAGTGAAAGGCTCAATTTAGGACCTTTACAGTGTAGAAACCTTGGGATACCACTTAGCAACTCTGTTCAAACACATGCTGTAGAAGAAAAGAAGATGCTCTTCAAATGTCTTAACTTAAGTTGTAGAAATGTAGATAAGTCTTTTATCTAAATACGATTAATTTCTTAATTTCTTATATTGACCTTTACTTTCTTCATTTAGAGGGGTTTTCCCCAATGTGTAGACATGTCTATAAACATGGTATAGGCATAAATGACTAAGTGAAAAATAAAAAGGGAAAAGAAACATTTTTTCCAAATGTGTATCATTCCCTAGTAGCTGTCAGTAGACTGTTTTTAACTTCCGAAGTCATTAACAGGCAATGTGCTAACTATCCAGAGTGAGTTATGGGGCTGCAAGCAGTTATCCTAGAAGAGAGACACGTAAAATCCAGACAACAGGGCATGGAGGAAAGAACAAAGACTCTGGGGTCATAAATCTGAATTTAAATGTCAGCAACCTCACTAACTCACAGTGCAAATGCAAGAATGTTAATTAGCCGTTCTGAGTGTTCGTTACCTCACCTTTAAATTAGAATATACAGGAAAGGCTCAATAAATACGAGCTCCTCACCGGCCTCGCTATTTTAATAAGCAAATACTCCACTTATTGTGTAATATCACTAAGTCTAAATGAAAGAAAATGTATTACCAGTATACTCAGTATGTGCTAGAGCATTTGATTCAATAGAAAAAGTTGATAAAAGATAAAAATTTCACTCATAAGTATGACTGGCATTATAATGTTTTGCATCTGTAAGTTAGTAAATAAATAATAATAACAACTAATTTTGAAAGAACCAACATTTTTACAATCCTAATCTCAAAACAATCAAGAAGAAAATAGGGAATGTGAAAAGTAATTGGACTAAATTATATTCCCGACTCCAATTAACTCATGGTATAACCTTTAATAAATCAGGTACCCTCACTAAGCCTCAGTTTCTTCTCTTGCAAAATGAAGAGATTTAATTTCTCTTTAAAGCCCTTTCCCAGTGCTACGGCAACAACAGCATGTACGTGGGCTTAGCATTTCATCAGTGTTCAATAAATCTTTGTTGGATAAGTGAATAGTTTTTAATTTTAGCATGTATCTTCAAATATCTAGGAAACAGAAAGAAGATATTTTTAAATTGGAAAAGAAAAATGTCATTAATGTGAAGGCAAGTCTTTTATGTCCTTTTATTAGAAAAACACTTGGTTTTCTATGATCTGAGATCAGTCAAAACAGAATAAAAAGCCAAACAGTTTTGATTATGGACATTGGATGTAAATAAGAGAGACGCACTTTCAAGTGGAGTCAAGACTTTGCAAGCATAACTTGCCGATAGTCTAAGAAGTCAGAGGAACTGTGGTCCATATTCCCACTGATTTTTAACAACTACTTTTTGGTTTAAGAGGACTAATTTTTTACTTGGAAGGAAAAAGCAAAAAGCTGCTATTTTGAAAGTGAACTTTCCAGACTTTTTGAAAATTTATAAAACACAGAGATAAAACTGTACTAATTCATGATTATCCCATGTTACAGTTCATGTCTATATATCGATCACCTCAACAATTTATAGAGATTAAATTATTTGAAATTATAAGAGATCAGAAAAGAAACATGAGGTTAATGTTCATTGAACCAAAGAGGAAAATTTATTTACGATAAAGGTGATTATGGTTTGTTAAGTTAAATATAAATTTAAAATGGGGGCAAGTGAACATTCTCAGAATTCAAATCTGAGGTCAAAAGTGCAAGAAGAAAGTAGCATTAGAAATGCATACAGGGCAAATAAACACATACTGTTAACTCAGTTATCAGAAATAAAATTTCATGCTGCCAGAATTTGCAGTCCTGTCAGGAATTATACTGTCCTTTGTTTCCTCCCATTAGTCCCTCCAACCAAAGTCTGAGAAAAGTCAGAACAATAGGAATCCTTGACATCCATCTACAAGATCTAACCAAGGTCCTAATTCACCAGTACATTCCTTTAGGGAATATATAGCAAGCACCACAATTTATCAAACCTCTGGGCACCATAAATGTGGCACAAACCTTTGACACATTAGTAAGTGTCAAGCACACAGGGCCCAGGGACATAGCAGTGAACCAGAGGCACGGTCCATGCTCTGCCCGGCTGCCATCCAGAGAAAGGAGGAAGAAGACCCTCGAAAAGGAATCACCAGTGCACAGCATGGAATTGTGGAGAAGAGGAAGGTATGGTAAGAATTTCTAAAAGGAGGAGCTAGACCCCTGGGTCAGGGAGGTGTTGTAGGGGTGAGTGTGGAGTCTGGGAAGCCTTCCTGGAGGCTGTGATTTCTAAGACGAGACTGAAAGGATGAGTAAATAAAGGCAGGAAAGAGGGAAAAATGCCCCTGGTAGGTGGAGAAAGACATGAGGCTTTCCAGAAATTAAAAAAAAAAAAAAAAAGGAAAAAGAAAAAAAATTGCACTGTGGTAGAAGAACAGAGAGTGGTGGCAGTAGTTGTGATTGTATATAGAAAGCAAGGGAGGAAAATGTCAAGCTTCACTCTTCCCTCATTGTATACTGAGGGGGATATTGGACTGAACAGATGAAGGTACCACAGAAAAGGAACATAGAGGAAGGCAGGTTTGCAGGAGGGAGAGGGTGGAAGATCTTTTAGGTTTTGCGCACTAGACCCCGTGGTCTCTGTGAAACAGCTAAATACAAATTGGATATTATTTGAAGCTCTTAGATGTCTGAATTGGCTGGAGAAATATTTTTGAAATTGTCAAAATATATAAATTAAATAAACCAGATAAGGGGATGCTATTGCCTAGGGAGAGAGAAAAAAAAAGAGACTAGGATTTAGTTGAAGACCCCATAATGTTATTGACTCACTACATATACATTGTGTGGTTGTGCATTTGTATGTGTGGGGGCTCAAATTTTGGAGGCTATTTATTAACAAGTCCAAATAAATGTTCAGTGGGTATTTAAATGAACTCTGTCTACTGTGTATATATATATATATATTCAAAATATCTTACTAAAAGCTTTAAAGTAAAATAAAATTTTTAAACTCCAACACAAATCATGACATATAAATCTGTAAGACTCAAGGCATCAGAGAGTTAATCACTATGCAACTCAGCTCTTGAAACAAGTTTTTAAAATTTTTTATGTTTATTCAATAGTCACAATATCGCTACCAAATTCGTGAATTTTGACTTAGTTATTAGAAGTATCAGCAATGAAAACTTTATTCCTGTGTAATATGAGATGATTTTCTTTACTTATCAAGATAAGGAAGTAAATTATTTAGGACCTCCTGGCTCAGAAATATTTTCTAAACTGCTTTTTGGTTTCCTCTTCCCCACCTCTCTAGTTTTACAGAAATGGTGGTACTAAATGCCAATGAGGCAACGTTTCTTTGGGGGTAACTGAGTAATATTTAAATGCCTCACTGCTAGGTGACTAACTCTTGGGCCAACCATGGCATTTATTTATTGCCAAATTTTTTTTAAAAAATCAATACATGACAAGTTTAAAAAGAGGTGGGTTTCCTTTTTCTTCCCTAAGTTTAATTTATTTTGGAATACAGAATAATTTCAGTTATGGTTGGATTGGGAGCTAGAAAGAATACAAAGAGCATCATAACCTCCTAAGCTTGGGGACACCGAAAAGGTACGTGAAAGGAGCAAGACACTGTGTTTGTATCATTGGTTTTTTTTTTGAAGACTTTATCTATTTGTTTATTTATTTGAACGGAGGTACTGGGGATTGAACCCAAGACCTTGTGCATGCTAAGCACACACTCCACCACTGAGCCACAGCCTCCCCTCCTGTCTTTTTTGAATTGTGAGGCAACATGTGCTCATAGCTCCCCAAATGCCTGACACTTTTACAAAGTAGCAACGAGTTCTGGTTCTTTCTTCTTTGTCTGTCTCATTCTTGTGCTTAGACTCAGAATGTTACTAAACAGTCATTTAATCCTCTGATTTCTTCTCTTCACAGTTAATTGTGTTGCTTTTGCGAGCTTCCAAATTTATGAATTTAGTTTCTAAGGTTAAAAATAAAACACTTTCAAAGGTGTAAAGGAGGTTATTTAGTGGAGTTAAAGTAGCAAAATATGATCTCTTTGCTTTGATATTTTAAAAGGGGTAGTTCAAGTGCTAGTGAAATAACTTTTTAGCAATTAACACATAGAAACACAGATTCCTCTATAGTCTTTTTTTTTACGTTACATTTGAGGAAAATCATATTATCTAATTAAAATCATTACTATTAGTTAAGTGTAATACAGAAAACTGCAGTGAACAATATAAGAAAATCATCAGAATCCAAGGATAAGTAGACAAAAAGTAGAATTATTATTGATCACTCACATTAGACTGGAGAAACATCTTTTTAGCTGACAAGCTGAATGAATGAATGAAGTGAATAAATATTTCATATTACAATTAAACCAAAGCAATAACTAACCCTACAATAATTTATATTTGTCTTAACTTACTATGTGTAATTGTTATTCAAACGGTTCATTGCCTTAATTATAAAGTTATATGAGTGGGTTTTCTATGTTATACAACTGATTGCATTCTAGATAGCAAAAGAAGGCAATTTATTATCAAAACTGTTCTTCAGAGTAAGCAAATCATAATAGAAATTGAGAGTTTCAACTTATATAGCAAGACTTTAGGCACATTAAAATGTATATTTGAATATATGTGAGTTTTACAAATTCAAATAAAAATAATAATAGCTTTATTAATGACGAAAATATTGCTGATAGCAAATTCATGAAATATATATTATATATTATGTCAACTATGCAAAAATGTTTAATCACTGCTTAATAACCTTTTAAACCTCCCATTTATATGCAGGAATGTATTGTCCATAATTTTTCTTAGCTTGAGTTCTGATCACCTTGAGAATACTGTGGATACCAGATAATTTATATGTCACATCTACCAGGAGACTTACGTGCTTTCTCAGACACACTGGACATTAGCTAAGTTAGTGCCTGAGAAGTCCTGGAACATGCAAACCAGGGCTGATTATTTATATTGGCCATACTGAAGTTACTGTCCCTGATAAAGAGAACTGGCTTGGTTATTAGTAATTTGTTAGCATGTATATGCAATTCTTCAGAGATGCAACAGAAATTTTTTTAACACTATCATATACACAAACACATATATAATTTCGCTCATATCTGTTAATGTTCTAAAAAAAATGAAGCCTTTTCTACATCTATAATTGCATTAATCTTAGATATCCAAGAAGATGTCTCATAATAACAGACGGTTCAAGCCTTAGGACTTAAAAAATGATTATCATGGTCCCAGGTAAAGTAAAGAAGCAAAATCCATTCACCAGGAATGTTTCAAGTTCCTGATTTTTATTTATTGCATATATGACACTTGATAAAATTATATTTCCTTTACACTAAACGAAGAATGATTCTTGGGGAACTGATTAAGTAACACCATTAATGTCAAACAATATCCCCAAAATGACTGAGCTCGAAGTGCAAAATAAAAGCAATTGGAAGGATTATAGCAGCTAATCATTGTAGGCTTCTCTTTGAAGAATCATCTTCATTTAATGCTCTTTTTACTGTTTAGTATTCATGTTGTTAGACTGAGTTTATTGTCTAGAATAGATGTTAGACTGTAAATGTTACCTTCATATTTTGCTCTTTCTTAATAATGTGGTCTTGACAATACACATATTTCGCTCTTCTGAGTGTTTAATAAAACTCCCTTTAGTATTCTATATATGATTTTGCTCGGCAGATTTGTGTTATTAAAATGTATACAGTGGCACAAAGAACATTTGAAAAATCCACATAGGACTAAACAATCTTATTTATTATTAGCATTCACCTGGCCAATTTTGCACGTACCTTGCATTAATTGTCACAAAAACAAAAAGAAGAAAATTTCAAATTTTAACCTCTACCTATTTGATTAACTTATGATTTTACTGATATGGAAAAGAACTTATAAACCCTTTGTGTATTAGTTTGGGCTTCAAGCATTCAATAAAACACATTTACTGTGTCTAAGATTAAGTCATACATTGTTTAAAATTAATTATTCCTTTTTAATTGCATTGTATAAACAGAAATGACCTGTTAATTTAAAGAAAATCTATCAGCACAAAATGAATTCACTCATATAAACAAGCAAGATGAACTTGACCTTGTTTGAACTTGTTTTGATGTGGCCCAGATGGTAGGCTACATGCTTGAATAGCAGGCTAAAGCGGAGGAAAAACTCATAGAGCAAGATCTAGATTTATAGCCTTTCGCGAATTCCTACCTTGTATTGTCCTTTCAGCATCTGTTCTGCCGCCACTGCGGTCAGCTTCTATCTCTGGGGTCAGAGAGTCTAAAAGCACAAAAAGGTAAGAGTGACACACATTTCATTTGATTCTTATTGTCCTTAAAACAAAAAACAAACAAACAAACAAAAAAAACAACCTGTTACTCTGGTGCTGAATTAAAATTACATACACCTTCATCCTCTTTTAAAGGCCGAACAAAGACTAGAACCATGAGAATGATCAAAAGATGTGAATGGAGAAGTAATGTGAAATTGTTTCATAAAAACAGGATGGGGCTGGGGAAGTTTTCAGATGAAATATTTTATAACGTTTCGGGACAGACAGATTTGGTGAAATAGAGAAACAATATCACATCTCAGATACTGAAGCAACAAAACCATAGGCGCACCTATGAAATAAAGCACTTTCCCCAACACACGTGACTATCCCTCCCACCAGGCTCTCAGCGACAAGCACAGCTCAATGAATCACAAGCCACAGAAATACACAAAACCACAATCACATGTCTGAATTGTCTTTGGAGGATTCAGAATGAAAGTCAGTTAGCCAGGCATAAAGATGCGTCCTCTTACCATTTAAGACCCTGAGACTGTCTGTTGAAGCTGCCTGTTTCAGTGTTTGTTCGGCTTGCTCGCGCCGTTTTGTCTCAAATTCAAGTGCTTCCTGCAATTTCCTCTTGGCCTTCTTCTCCTTCTTTAACCTCTTTTGAACTATGGCTGGAAAAGAGTGTATGCACATTATTTTTAAAAATTTTTGCAATGTCAAACTTCCAAAAACCGTCTATATTTTTTAATTATATTCTTTTTTCCCCCTGCTGAACTATGTAGAGGAAGTTTAAAAAAAAAATCCACTTTTACCTAAAATAAATCTCAGTAAAATGTTCAAGGAGGCCAATTTTTATTTAGCCTTGAACTATTACAAGACTGCCTTTAATTGTCTTATGTGGAGACAGATTTAATGGGAAACTAATTTTAATAAATATTTATATCCCCTAATAAGGGAAGACTGATTAAATAAATGTTGTGGCTTAGTCTCTGTCCTTGAATCAGATGAAGGCAGAGTTGTTTGAACAGAGCAAACTTTTATAAGCATGACTCCTATCTCTTTATGAAGCCTTAATTTTGAGTAGTAAATGGAGCATTTTCCCTATAAACCTTTTGCCAAAATGTTACCCCAGCAAAGTTGTTAATAATTCTTTCCTGAAATTTTAGACAATGCAATAGATATTATTGTCTATGAAAAGCTAAATACTCTTAGTTATTGTTAACATATACAAGCAGATTGTTTTTGGATAAAGCTATTGCAATTTGCTCAGAGAAATCAATCATTTCTTCACAGCAAATGTATATGCAGTGTAACATAATTCAAGAAAGTTGCACTTTTACTCTGCAGAAATCTTGTGGGAGTACAAAACTTCACTGCTACTTATATGAAAAAGTATATTATGATACAAAAAGTTTATTGATGTTTTTCTCCTACTGGACAACTTAAATGTATATAATTTGTAATCAATAAAAAGTATTCTTCACAAAAGATATGTAAACTACATAAACTGTACTACCATATGTGCAATAATTGTTTTAACTTTTATATATAAAGCAAGTAATCAGCATATGAAAAGCATACAAGTGTTTTCTTTGAAGTAATTGTTTTTTGGATGGCTGATAAACATTGTGGATGTGAATGTAATAGAATCAGCATTAGAAAATCCTTTTGGAGAGTTAGTCATATGAAGTAATCACTCCAAGTTTGCTATTTAATTTCTTACTATAGATAAAAGAAAAATATTTTTACTTAGAATAGTATTTATTCAAAATATAAAATAAGGTAATAATGACTCAGGTAAGAATTTTTGTTTAAATATCTACTTTATTTACAGTTTACAATGTGTCAATTTCTGATGTACAGCATAATGTTTCAGTCATTCACATACATACGTATGTTTCATATTCTTTTTCATTATAGGTTACTACAAGATACTGAATCTAATTCCCTGTGCTATATAGAAGAAATTTGTTTTTTTTTATCTAGTTTCAATTTCTAATTTCCACAAATCCTGTTTTTATAATTATTAATATTGTTAAGATGGCAGACAATTAACTTGTCGAGTTTATTATTGCTGGTGTCAAATGTTAACAGAAGCTGTTTTTTTATCAAAATGTACATTGAAATTGACACATTGTAACTGACTATACTTCAATAAAAATTTACATTGAGTACAGTCTTACAAGAAAAACAAAACTGACTTCAAATAAATGCTAATTTACTTGATTTAATAGTGTGATTATCATATGCTTATCTTAACAAAATTAGTTGTCTACTCTTTCCCTTTCCAAACATGACTGTAAGTCTCTCTGAAAAGAAACAGTAATTTCTGAATTATTCACTTGGAATGTAAACTGCTGGGCACTAATGTCTCAATACCCAGTGCCTTGCCATTGACAGCTTATTGTTTCCTGCCATGTGACTGAACCAAATGGGGTCGCCATGTTCTCTCTTCAGGGCAATACACTGCTTCAATAAACACATTAATAATACATACTTATTGAGAGTTATTGCCTTTAATTTATTGTTCACAAATAATGAAATGGGTGGTTCGTGTTGTGATCTGTGAAATGTTTTGCCCTCTACCTCTAGTGCTTAAAAGAATAAAACAGAATATAAATCCTCCAACAGATCTGAATCAACAAAATTTTGAAAGTCTCTCAAGTAACCAAAAGATTACTTTAGGAATTCAAGGTCTGCTTTTAAGCTTTGTTAAAAAAAAAAAAAAAAAGACTTCTCTAGGCAAGATCAAAATCAAGACATGGCTATCTCATGGAAGATGGTTCCATGTAGTCAACTCTTTGACCAGATTCATTACTCACTTAGAACATATTTCATTATTAATGTTTATCTTGCTTTGATGATTCCAGTACCTAGATCTATGTGAAATCACTTTATTTAGAACTGTGCCATATGCCTGAGGTGACAGCCTCCCAAATAAGCCTCATCCCAGGAACCACTAGCTGTTGCTATACCACTAGCTTTTGCTTCGTAGCAACTGATGAAAAAACCTACTAAGTCCTGCCAGTTTTAAAAGCAAAACAGAAACAGTGGTTTATAAATGACCATGTCAAACACACAAAAGGAGAAATGTGAACTATTTATATTGATACTTATTAAATGAGAGAAAAGGAGCTCCCCTTTCTAGAATGTTGAGAATTTTAGAGTTGAAGCAAAGGGGAAGTTGGTGGTAAAGAAAATACTCTTCAATCTCATACATAAAATAAACATGCAAATATGAATGACCTTCAAAATTATCTATACTTGCACTGTAAAGTGTGCAAAAAGAAGCATTCATAGATTGATAATATCATTATTTTTACTCAATAAAAATTCATATCAGTTTCTACTCTAATGTGTACTTGACCTTGTTGGATGAAAATGAGGCATTCCGAAAGAAAATTATACAAACACTCAACTTTGGCCATTTGTTCAGATATTCATCAGTCTTCCATTTCAGTTGATAAATATCTTACTAAATCTGCTTCGCTTGAATAATCAGTGTTTTCTATTCTAGCTTTATGACTTTAACTCAAGTTTTTCAAAGGGCAGTTGCAGATGAATATAAAATTTTCCTTCACGGCTGTCCTCTTATCAGAGCTCCTTTTTTACTTTAAAATTATGAATTCATTAAATGCTATAAGCAATAAAAATTATGTGATTAATGATATAAAGGATATATTTCAATTCCCTAAGGTTTGAACAGAAGAGAAACAATGCACTTTGGAGATTAAGAACTATAATGAGCCCAGAATTCAAATCCTGCTGTAAAATTTAGCTACAAGTAGAAACAAAAAAGTTACAGTCTTGCAGTAAATCATCAATACAGTATTGCTATGTTGAGATTTTACGTAAAGTATTAAACTTATTGGGAAGTTTGCAAATACCTCTGTTCTTTTGCTCCATAGCCAACTGCTTCTCAAGTGTTTCCCTTAGTTCTCTTTCCCTTAAAAAATCCATCTTCAGTTCAGTTTTTTCAAGTTGAACCTGTTTTTCTTGAGCTCTCGCATTATCTATGGCAACTTTCAAGAGCCCCTGCACAAAGAAGATATTCATAATTGTAATATATGGGTACAAAGCACATTTCATTTGTTACTTTAAAGCATTTTAAAAGAGAAGAACCCACTTAATCAAATTCTTTCCTGTTGCTCATTCACTTGGTACTCACTAAGACAAATACTATAACTAAAGCAAAAAATGTCTAAATCTAATTAAACTATTGTAGGAAGACAAGTATTTTTGGCATACAGTTTCAATGCTTCTAATTAAAATACCTAGATTTAAAACTATATGAGGGCAGCACATAAGCACGTCTGAAAAATAATTCCTGGAAAGAAAGTTAGACTGGAACTCTTGCACTTGTAATTATCTGACATAGTTCATGCAGCCCCAAGTGACACTGAACTTGCCACTTATCTCTTGGGTACCACTCCTTACTGAGGTTATACTCGATGCCAGTGGTCTTTCCTTTCTCAAGGCACCGTTTGATTCTGCACCCGGGACTTGGCTCGCTCTTTCTGTTCCCCTTTGGAATGCTTTTCCTCCTAAGTTTTGCATGGCTGGTCCCCTCATTTCATTTCACCTGTGTTCAGTTACCCATCTGGTAAAGTCACCTT
This sequence comes from Vicugna pacos, assembly GCF_048564905.1. Taxonomy (NCBI): domain Eukaryota; kingdom Metazoa; phylum Chordata; class Mammalia; order Artiodactyla; family Camelidae; genus Vicugna; species Vicugna pacos. The sequence goes on from NC_133000.1 coordinate 43,911,008, forward strand.
GCTATTCCCTCTTTAAAATTCTTCATAGCATTTATTGTATATCATCATCTATTTCTTTGTTCACTGCTTTATGTCGCATCTTCACCACTAGAACCTAAATTCTCCAAGGCAAGGACATTTTCTCTCATTGGGTACCACCTACCCCAAACCCAAAGATGCTTACCATAGAGTAGATTTTTAACATTTGATGAATAGAAGTTATAACACTGGTATATTTTTTAAGGTATATAATATATATTAGGGATCCAAAACTTAATGGCTTAATAGTGTGTTTTTTTTTTAAAAGTCATTCAAAATGTAAATACAAAACAGAAACAGATTCATAGACATAGAATACAAACTTGTGGTTGCCAAGGGGGTGGGGGGTTGGAAGGGATAGATTGGGATTTCAAAATGTAGAATAAATAAACAAGATTATACTCTATAACACAGGGAAATGTATACAAGATCTTGTGGTAGCTCACAGAGGAAAAAATGTGACAATGAATATATATATATATTCATGTATAACTGAAAAATTGTGCTCTACACTGGAATTTGACACAACATTGTAAAATGATTATAAATCAATAAAAAATGTTAAAAATAAAAATAAAATAAATAAAATAAATAAAGGTCATTCAACATGGTTATAAATGAAGGATAACTTTTAAGGGACTATTTGACAGTATAATAATTCAAGAATACATCAAAAAAGCAAGGTATATTTATTTATACAACAGATTATAAAATTATATATATATACATATGTGTAAATATATATTATTTGACTTACTGTATGCACTTTAAAAAATTTAGTAGTATCCTGAGGCTTTTGAAAATGAGATTATGAGAATATGTAAAATATATACAAAGCACTCTGCATGTATTCTCCACTAAGATGCTTTAGAAAATTATTAGGAAAATTATTAGTAAAAACCAGAGCTAAAACTTCTATCCTTATCAACTCAACAATACAAAAATGCCGTTTTGAAGAAGATATTTTTGCCTTGGTCTGTGAACATCAGAGGCTGAAGTTTTCAAGTGAAATTAGAAATGAAACGAAGTCTGTGCCATTTGCAGATATTCTCTAGCTTGTGATCCCTTTGCAGGAGACAGCATAAGCAGATTGATTCAGGAATTTCAACTCAGCTTGACTTGTTAGTGCAATAGGAATGTCCCTTTCCTTTACTTCCCCAGGGGTAGCATGATGACATGCCCTCTGTATTCTCTTTTCAAGCACATATGAATTATTTCATATTCATTATACCTGACCCTGAATTTTCTGGATTAATTCTTGTGATATGAAACAGCTGGAGGGTTTCTACCTGGCAGGTCATCCCTCCCCACTCTTTCGTTTTTAACAATAAAACATAGCTGCTAAGGAAACTGCCATCTTAACTCAATTCAGCAACATTCCTGTGTATGTTTCTTCTTCATCAGGAACAAACAATTAGTAACAAATGAAAGAGATCATTACATCAAGTGCCCTTTTAGATCACCCCAATTAAAACTTTAGTTTAGCTGTATTTTAATTCTAAGATATCAAATTCTAATTTTCTGCTCTGATTGCTCTTGTTGACTTATCTTTGAAAGATGTACTCTCTGTGCAATGTCTAGAGATTATTTAGCAAGATGCCAATGTTGGCACCACTTAATGTGTTGATTGGTTGTATTATCAGTAGCTGTTTAAAATAAATTACTATTAAATTATGATTGTCCTTGGCTGACAAAACACAATATCTTGGTGTTCTTTAAATATGAAACAATCATTATGAATAAACATGTTGAATAATGTTAAGCTACAACTCTAACTTGTGTAATTTTGTCTTAATATTTGTTGTAAAGTATGAAGTTGCTAAGAGCATTTATGTTTACTGTTTCCTTTTGTTACAGTTGCTGCTAATGTCGCTAATCGTAATACATTACCTATTCCTACTGAATATGTCTGAACAATACTAGCTTTTAGGATCCAGTACCCTCTAGGGACTACTTATAAGCTATATAAAATTAAGTTTCGTGTTTTAGACTTTAAATCAGTGCACATCAGTAGGAGTCCAGTGTGAACAAAAATCTGCACTAGAGCCAAACTGATGCATATGCAAAAATATGTTACTGCCTGTGACAGCTCTGCTGCAAAAAATACAGAAAACCGATTAAATTTCAATGCAGCAGGGGGCTGGGAAAAGCAATAGCGAGTCGTGTTCACAACACCTACAAATCACTGGGACACCAGTGTAACCAGCAGTCATAATAGTACTTTCAGATTTGTGTAACTTCTGTGAATTTTCCAGGTAAATCATATGTGAAAGGTCACACTCAGTGCTGGGTCTCACGTGGACGTGCAGTATCGAGCAAAATTCTATGATGACAATGTGATTTACGGTAAAAGACACGAGGCTTAACACATGAATTTGTTTCCAAGGGGAGGTCCATTCCTACAATGTTGAAGCTAGACAATGAGAATTCTAAAGAAATGCATTCTAGGCATCACTTTTGGCACAGTAATTATTAAGGACAATGTGGTTTAACCTCAAATTTCCTTTCTATGAGACAGGCATAATGGTTGTCATAATACACACATATTTTGTTTCCTAAAATGATCTACCATGTAAATTAAATTATTTTCATTTTTTGGATAATGAGCCTCTCTCTCTCTCCCTCTCTAAATACACATATATTAAAGACACTGTGACTCTGTGATTAATCTAGGACTATCCCAACTATTTCTATAGCCTAGGAAATACAAATCTCTGCTTGTGTAAGGGGACTTCAAGTAATACTGAAATAAAAGAGACATTTCTTAATTTGCTAGTTAGATCCTAGAGGAAAAGCTTACTTGGTCCACATTTGTATTTTGTACAAATTTATTTCAGAACCAGATGACAAGTAAGGTTCCACGAGTGTCGCTGAAACTCCTGTGACCAAATTTGTGCTCAGCAATTTGTTCTTCTGATGAGAGTGACTACACTGGCTGAAGGAGGTCTTAGGCATCAGCCATTCTAACTAAAACCTTTTAAAGATGAGAAAACCAAGGTCCAGAAAGGAGCAGTGAATTGTCCAAGATCCCAAACTAGTAAGTTGACTAAGCCTAGATCAGAACTTCCCAGCTGATTCAACCTTTTTTTCTTCTTTGTTTAGTGTTTCCCCCCCACCTCCACCCCAGGATGAAAAAGAATTGTGTCCCTTGAAACCAGGAGCTTTTGTAGACTATATATATATATATATATACACACACACACAGTTGGGCTTCAGGACCCAGGCAAAGCAGCTGTCCCCTCCCTGCTAAAGAGGAGTTGTCCCCTTAAAAGACAGAGGGGAAGCCCCAAGTCCAGGGTCTTTCCTCCCAGCAGCACTCTCCCCAAACTCCTTAATTTTATTCTCAGCAGGATTTTAATGTCCAGCCTCCTCTCAGTTGGGAAGGCTACCTCCCGCAAATGGAGGCAAAGCCGTCCTCCGGGTTGTTGGCCCCGGATTCAGGGCCAGGGTTGCTGGGGATGGGGGGGCTACTTGTTTTACTCACCCAGCAGCCTCCACCCCCTAACCCCCATCCTGGGCACTCCTCCTCTGCTCAGCTATCAGCTGTTAATCACCCCTACTCCCTCCCTCCACATTTGTGGCTTTCTCTCTTGATAGGAAAGTGAAGAACCACCCCATTCATCCCCATATTTGTCCCTCTTATAATTTCTTCCCATCCCAGGAGGAGCTCTCAGGCCTGGGGTGGGGCCTGGGGTGGGGCCCTGGGTGGCTGCGGGGGCGATTCAACCTGTGCACTGCGAAGGACGCATATATATATGATATAACAGTATCATTTAATGCATTTTCACAAAAGCTCTTATGACAAAAGGTACAACTATACTTGGTTTAATGTCATATAGTTACTGTTCTCCAAAGTCTTAAGATTAACCATGAACTCTCCAACAAAAGCACTTCCAGGTACCTACACTGGATGTTGGTGTCTAGAGATCTTATAATAGATGGAATTTCCTAAGTGATATGAATGATAAAGGTAAAAAGGGTATTTTGTTACTCATAATAAGCCCCTTGCAACTATACCTGAATTTAGGTTAGTAAAGGTGACTTTTGGAAAGCCCCTGAGTATGGGTGAGGTTCAGAGAGCTTCTGGACTGGTCAGCATGTGGAGGTACCTGGTGGGTGGTATGTCCAGAAGGCATGGAAGCTCTATGCCCCTTCCCACATAACATGTCCTAAGCATCTCTTTCATCTGGAAGTTCCTGAGTTATATCCTTTTATAATAAACTGGGTACCTAGTAAGTGAAATATTCTCCTGAGTTCTGTGAGCTGTAACAAATGAACTGAATCTGTGAAGAGGGTGGTGAGAACCTTCAGTCTGTAGCTGGTTGGTCACAAGGACAGGCTATAACTTGGACTTGCAGTTGGCAGTGGCAGTGGGGGTAGAGAGCATTCTTGTGGGACTGAACTCTTAACCTGTGGGATCTGATACTATCGCCACATAGTGCTGGAACTGAGTAAAATCGTAGGGCACCCAGCCGGTGTTGCAGAATTGCTTGGTGTGAGGAAAACTACCAGACTCTTGGTGATGAGAAGTGTCAGAAGTGAAGCACTGTTGTAGTAAAGCAGAGGAGGGGAGACACACAGGAATATTTTTCCTGCATAATGACACATTAAGATCGTTCAAGAAATAGTAGATTTTTAAATTATTCATGTTATTGTTGTTGTTGAATAAATTAGTAAACAAGATATATAGTCTGGATTTTTAAGAAATTAATGCTATTCTCTTCATTAGAGTAAACTGTTTAAAATATTGGCTATATTTTACTGTTTTTTTTTAAAATGATCTCTTTCCACATGTGGTAATGGGAACAAAGGGGAGAAGATATAATGTATTATTATGTTTAAAGATAAAGAGATATAATGCAAGATCAGTATATCTGATCTTAGTCTACCCGTATTTTGAAGCCAATGTACTATTTTGTTGTTTATCTTTTTGAAAAGTTTCCTACCAACTCTTTTGTCAAACTCTGTTGTAATTGAAATTATATATTAGTAATGCAAATGAAAAAGACTATTAATTTCTTTTAAACTGTATAGACTATAACATTACTGGCCATGATATTGAAATATAAAGACTAGAGTATGTATAATCAGAGTATTTTGGTCAAATTATTTTTCATTGTCTTCCCTTAAAAATAGAAGTAGAGGATACTTCTTAAATACCACAGTTGGATTATGTTTAGTTATTAGACAGTAGTGAATCAATTAGGGACTGGCACTCATTGTGGTTTCAGCATCTCTTTTAAGTCTTTTTTGTTTGTTTAATACCTCTGTATAGACAAACCTCAGTGAACCAAACTCCTATCATATATTTACTTATGTCATATGCCTTCAGCACTTACCTTTCTACTTTTTACTTACTTTCCTATTCTGATTTTAATATTTGTAAGCCATTTAAAATAATTCTTGTAATATGATAAATAATGTAAATTATTTGCTCCTAATCCTCCATACAAATAAATGCCAGGTCTGATTTATAGCATGGATGCTCAGAATGAGAACAGTGGGTAAATTCTCCTTTCAGTGTGTTCAAATGGCAGCCAGTGATCAAAGGTGTCACATCCAGTAAATTGATACTGAATATCTCATTTCCTCACCTAAAAATCTCACAGGGAGTTCTCCATGGACATTGAGTAAGGCAGCCATAATGAAAGATCTCCCACATTGAAAAAAACAAGTAAAATTCAATATAAAATACATTTTTAAAAACTGTAAAAGGCAAAATCTAGAATGAATCTGTGTCCTTCACTAAAGTGAGATGACTATCTTTTATTGTAAATATCTATGCATTATTAATTTTAATTTCTAAAAACCCAAGTTTTAAGAAAAAAAAACAGTTTAGTTCCAGAAGGTAACCAAAATGTGGTAGCCAAAGATATATAATATATATTTTATACTATATACAGCATATATATTCTTTCTACTACATGTATTTTTATACTATATATGATATATATATTCTTTATTCTCTGTCCTATATTTTGTGTACATAATGTATTTTAAAATACAAGTAATGCAGTATTTCTACTGGCCCTCTTTTAAAGCACAAAGAAATAACATTTATGAAAATTCAATTTCCATAATGTCATGGAAGGGACATCTGTAGTGGCCACTATAAATTTTACATTTGAAAATGATCAAACGATAGACTATCATGAGTTAAAAATTAGAGCAATAACTCCTTAAACATTACCTTGAAGATTTTTTTGGTCATTAATTCTGAGAAAAATTGGACTATACATGCATTAAATTTAAATATAACCCGAAGTTTTGGGTTAAATTAAAATAGCAAATATACATAATAAAACTTTAATTTCAAACATGCAATTGTATGATTTTAAAAAGTGTAAATAGTTTCAGCTCAATTCGTTTTCATTGCCATTGTGATAAAATACCTTCAAAGGAAATATGGAACTTTAAAGTTATCACACCAAAAATATGTTACCATTTGAAACAAAGTAGAAAACCCCATTATATATAATTGAAATTGCAGAGGAAATTGAGGTAGACAGAATGTAATTATCCAAATTAGAATTTGGACAGCAAACACATTTATACTGTATGCCCAATAAGCCAGAGTCATGACTGTTTAAACATTCTATACCATTCCTAGGATATTACTATAACTCAGTATACGTGGCAATAATAAAAGAGCTAGCATCCATGACCTTTTGCAAAATGATATGAAACCATTACTGAACATAAATCCAGCATGTATGTCCAGTGTTCGTGTATATGTGTAGATGCACATATGTACATATGTATTACATTTTTGTGTGTTTATATTACGGTGCATGGAACTCAGTAAGATTTTTAATCTTTATTTCACTTTACGTACACATATATGCATTCACATATACATGTGTATATGTATTAAATCTATACAAGTAAATATATAATAGCTACTTCTATATACATACACACATACATATATGTCAGACTGAAGTCAACAAGCATAATTTATTTTTAATGATGTATTCTTACTGTAGGTGTTCTAACTTTATTGGATCCAGATTCCTATGATTTGGGAACTAGAAATAAATAATTTAGTTTCCCCTGACTATCATCTCAAGATCAAATCTTTCTAAAATATGTCCTCAAGGCTGATTGGAAGGTTAGAAAGTATATTAAACCTAGAGATACCTTCAATAAAATAAATTGTCTAAAATCTGTACATTTTAAAACTGAACTTTTCCTTTCTTTTTCTTTAAAGAAATTATTACAATCTGGGGTAACACACATAACATTTCCAGTCTGAGTATTACGTGCCTGTGGAGGGGGAATAAACACTTCCCAAATGACAGTATTTGACTTAGGGGTGTGGCCTTCACACACAGGGCAAGAGTCCCTATGTAAATCCCCTCTTCAGGTGAGCAGGCTGGTTTACACTGATCAACGTTTATGCAAAAATATTTTGTCTGCTGAAATTGAAATTACATTCCCACTTTCCTGGTTAAAGAAGCTTTAGTTAGTGAAGATACATACAACTTGATGGAGAACTTTATGTAAATACTCTGCTTCGTATGGGATTCTATACATAAGAAAATGAATTGCTCCCTTATGTCTCAGAGTTTCAATGAGGAAATGTTGAAGGATCTTCTCTGAAAGCATTTAACAAAAGAGACATTCATTAAAAACTCTCCCTCAGAAAACAAGAATATGGGCCAGATTTAGGGAAAAAAATGTTTTATGTTTATCTTAAAATATAATCATTTATTTGGCCTTGATTAAGTTTAAGTGAGATTGATGATTTATTTCAATTGCTGAGATAGAAAACCTTAAAGTTGAATACAGTTCTGGAGACTCTAATTACATTAGTATTAAAAATGCCATATTAATAGATGAGAGGATATGTTACATCCAAGGCCTTCTTTTATGTCCTTGGAGAGGTAAATAAAATTAATTACGTTTCTACTGGGAGAAAGTTTAATGTGGTAGGAAATGTGTATAGAAAAATATCACTAAGGGTCGAGTGCTAAGAGTAAAACTTTAAAGAAGGAAATTTCCAGCACAATGTCTGCGAACACGTTCTTACTACAACTGGCTGCTCTGAGGATGGAGAAGTAGATAGTAAAAATCTCCATCTGGGGCCCACATGATCACTTCATGTGTGGGCAAGAAAATTATGCTTTCTTTTATCCCAAACACTCTTATTATTTTGGCTCCATGCTCTATGTTATTGTTAACTCTAAGTATTTTTGATTCATAATGTACTGTACGTAAAATATACATCCTGAGGACCACATAGGAAATCCGTGGAAACTTCTGGATGGCTTTTTGAAGTCTGTTCTTTGAAGAAATCCTATTAACTGAAATAAATTTATTTATGAAAGAAGGGTTTTTTTTTATTCTTTCATATTAGACATATTTGAAATGACTAAACATATCATTTCCTCCTTGGAAGGCCAGCCGTTTAAAAATAACTAAATATTTATTAGAACTGAGGTACTGTCATTTAGTAAATCAGGCAAACTTAAACAGTTAGATTCCTCCCGTTCATTGGCGACTAGGACAGCATTTAGGCAGAATAATTTTTAAAACTCCTAGGTCATTTTCATCTAAGGTTTTATTCAGGTGTCACATATTTGAGTATATTTAAACCAACTGGATTAGTGTAGTAAGTTTAAAATCTTCAAGTGCTAGAAAGAGTTCAATGCCACGGTTCAATCTCAAGAGGCGGTCAAGCTGGAAGAGTATGAATTCGGGAAAAATTTACAACTGAGTATTTCATGTTCTTTTCTTCCAGATGGTGAAGAAGTCCTACCTGTATGTTAGTCAGAAGGGTCTCTATGGAAGACAGTCCATCAGGAAACAGAAAAGGGGATGGGAATCCGGGAGGCAGTGGTTGTCCATGCCCAGCTAGAGAGAGTTTGTCAAGGCTGTCTCTCGCAGTTGGTGTGGAAAGCGGGGTCTCATCTGTATGTGATTGAAACAAAAATATAGAACAAGTTACGCTTGTCTGTTTTTATTAGACCTCAGTAATGGCTTCCCTAGTGGTTTCCAGAACATTTATTGCAAATTGGTTCCTGCTATCAGGAGAAAATGCTTTCTGCTGAATTTTCTTTAATGAAAAAGCTGTGGAGATACAACAAGATAACATTAATGAGTAACTTTATAAGCCTTTTAAATGCAGTCTCTAATGAGACTGAGTTTACAGTGCCATAGAATCTTTTTAAAACAAATATTATCTCATATATAGTTGTGATAATATATTCAGGCTGACTTTATGGGCACCTTCCCAATTATCTCATTTTAGTTTGTTCTGTTTGGATTGACAATAGAATATTTCTAGAGCTTCGAATAAAGAGAAATGCTTTGTATACTAGTGTTTCCTTCTCAATTAACCCTTACTATATATCAATGACTTGTTCAAATTTATTCTTAAGGAATCTACAAACGAATATGCAATTGAAATCTTTAATTCCATAACTAAAAAGAAAAACTGGAGTCAAATATATTTTCTCAATTATAACTGAATTGTTCAATATTATTAAAACTAAAAATCTAATTCTTTTGAACTTGAACACCTCTCATCATTGAAAAAACCAGCTTTTTATACATAAAAAGGGGTCTAAAGAAGGGCAGTCACATGCAACTCCCAACACAACATTTAGAAAATCAAATATAAGGCTCTATAAGATAAATTAGTTTGTTTATTGAACATTGTCTAACATTGTAAGGAGCTTAGAGCAATGTCCAAATACAGATTCATTTTACTCTTACAGTAAAACCTTCTTACTCAGTTCTTTATTATTTAAACATCTTTACAGTTTCATTTGAGAGAGACACCTGTTATGGCTTATTTTACTTTATTATATCATGGAGAAAATTTCATTCATGGCAGGATTCTCAATTTTATAAATATTTTTCTATTTCACCCCAGGAAAATTAATCAGAGCAAGGTATTTGCACAGTCCTGATAGTATCTCTCAATTTTTGCAAGTGGCTAAAAGCTTCAGCACACTTGCCTTTATGCTTATAGTTTGATTCCACTGTTCTGAATCATTTCTTTATTTTTCGTTACAATACCTAAGCGCACAACATCTTTTCCAATGACCGCTCTCTGGGGCAGAAATATGATGGAAGTTGCCCTACTTCTCTGCCTCTAACTAATGTCAGAACCAGTTAAATTCATTCTCCCTCACCTTTCCGTGTTTCCAGTTAATGAACCAAAAGGGAAGAAAGGCTGGGGAGGGGAGTGATGGACACAAGGCCTTCTATTAACTACACTCCTCTCCCGCTCACTTACTCACTCCTCTGTAGCTTCTCCGCCCACTCCCTCCTCTGTTAACTTACTGACAGATGATCTGAGGCAGCAGGTACTAGAAGAAGAAACAGAGTAAGCAGCCTGATTAAGACTCACTGTGTGTGTGTGTTTTTTAAATCACACTTGTCACTAGGGTTAAAGAAAGATGGCAGTGCAGAGGTAGGGCTACTGCATGGCTAATGTGATCAAGGTGATCTTGGACATCATTTACCTAGCTGTCATAAATTATTCCTCCAGACCAAAACCAAGGCTGCTTGTGTTTTCTCCTAATAGCTCCAAAAAAGCACTTGTTAAACATGTATGTGCATGTGAAATTATTTAAGAATAAAGAGTAATATTTTTTGATCAGCATCACCTTAGCTGTCACGTGCTGAAAAAAATGTGGCTTAATAGATCATGGGGATAATAATTACTTGTCTCTTGAAAAAAGGCATAGAACCAGAGGACTGTCTGAGTTTGCTTTCAGCTTTAGAGTCTATGACTCCACAATTCTTAAAGGTTGTCCAAGAAAAAAGCATCAAATGTATGTATACACACACATACACATTTGATTGTAAGTTTCATCATTTCCATGATTATTTGATTTTTCAGCACATTTATGCTTGACTACATTTGGCTACTGTGTGAATCCATTCATTAAATCAATCATGATATAAACATTTAGGTGTGTATGGACTTAATATTTACTTAATATTACCAGTATTTACTTAACTTAAACAACGTGCTATACACTGGAGAAATAATGGTGAGAAACGCAATATGCAAGTCTTAAGAGGATCATCTGGACTCGAGTGATGAATCCCAGGTGTTAAGTGGCTAATTCCTATATTTAGTAAAGCTTTTTGTCTTCCATCATTTTTCCATTAGCTACTCCATGTTTTCCCAGTATGGGATTTAAATTGTTCCTTGTTTATGTGTAGGTATGCATTTGGAGTGTGTGTGTGTGTGTGTGTGTGTGTGTGTGTGTGTGTGTTTGTGTGTATGTACATGTTTTTTTTCTGCAGTTGCTTCAGTGGAATTGATCTTGGTCCTCATGGCTTCAGGTAAGTGTTAACAGACTGTCACTTGGTATAGAATTACTTGGTTAGATTTATTCATTTGTCATTTTATATAGTGGAGGTCCTGTGTAAAGCCACTTTAACTCAATTAAATGTAGGGCACAATGATAACTAAAGAAAAAAAAAAAGAAGAGTGATTCTTAAGACATGCATTTTTGAAAGGAAGACAAACAAACTAATCAGAGATCAAACAAACAAAATGAAAACATTCCTTTGGGCCTCAAGATCCTACTATTCGAAAAAAGTTGTCATCTTGCGGAAGTTAACATCATAGAAAGTTGCAGTTAGTCTTCCTACAAAGATAGTAAAGTTGGGAACATAGTTATTTCTTTTGAAATAAAAGTGACCTTTGATATCCTAAATGTTTTAAGAAGATTAAAGCAAAAGTGAGAGGCCAGACAACACGGAAGAGAGTTTTGACATCACATAATCTCCACTGACTTCAAACAGTGAATGATGATGAAGCAGAAATTCACAAAGCACCTATTCCAATTTGATACATCTGTACATTTTTAAGAATGTTATCTTTAAAGAAAGTTAGCTTGTTGGATGCAATGCGCTTTGAATTACAATGGCATTTAATAACGTAATCTCTTTTTTTGTTCTTTAATATTATGCTTTTAAATAATTTTAAACTTATGGAAAAGTTGGAAGAACTGGACAAAGAATCTCTATATACTTCTAAGGTAGTGGATTCAATGGCAGCCCTCCAAAATATATGTCCATGCCAAATCCCTGGATCCTAGTAATTCTAGCTTATTTGGAAAAAAGGTTTTTACAGATATGATTAAGTTCAGAATCTTGAGATGAGGATATCACCCTGATGTATGATGGGCTCTAAATCCAATAACAAGTGTCCTTACAAGAGAAAAGCAGAGGGAGATTTGAGGCAGAAGAAGAGATCTACAGAGAAGAGGAGGAGGCAAAGTAGAGACAGAGATAGAGATTGGAATCTGGGGGCCAGAGTCAAGAAATGCTGACAGCCACCAGAAACTAGAAGAGGTCAAGAATGGATTCTCCTTTTTAGGAGGGAGCACACTCATGCTGACACCTGTTTCTAGACTCTTGGCCTCCAGAACTTTAAGAAAATAAATTTCTACCATTTTAAGCTACCAATTTGTTAAACCAGCCCTGGGAAACTAATCTAGCTCCTTCCTCAAATTCAACATTTGTTTACACTTTGCCATATTTGGTTTTTAATTATTGGTCTCTCTCCCTCGCTTGCTCTGTGCATGTGTACATATGTTCGAACCATTTTCCTTCTTTAATCTTTAAGATTTCACTGCATGTATCATAAGTACAAGGACATACTTTTTCATAACCACAGGACAAAATCAGCAGGAATAATATACACAGAATACCATTGTTCAACCAAGAATCCATATTCCAATTTCATTATCTATGAGATGTTTTACTATAAAGAGTTAAATAATAAATAAACATTTTCATTTACTTGACAAATACTTGGAAAGCAGTTTCTTGGACATGTGGTAGGTACCCAGTAGCCTCTATGATGGCCTCTAATAATTCCTCCCTCCTATACACCTGTAGAGAACCTTCCCCTTACTCTGAGTTAGATCTAACAAATAGTATAAAACAGATGTGATGGGATGTCACATCTAAGATTCAGTTGTAAAAATCTGTAGTTTTCATTTATCACTCTCCTTTTCCTTACATTTCTTGCTCAGGGGGTGGGGGGCCAGCTGTAATGTAATGAGAGCCCTGTGTGGGAACATGGGACAAAAGACTGAGGATTGCCATAAGCCATGTTAGTTGGCTTGAAAGTAGATTCCTCTTGCCCAGTTGATCCTTCAGATAAGGCTGCAGCTCCAGCTGACAACATAACTGCAAATGGATGAGATCTTAAACAAGAGCTATACTCAGATCCTGTGAGATTTTAAATATTTGGTGGTTTAAGCCACCAAGTTTTGGTGCAATTTGTTACACAGCTATAGATAATTAAAACAGTGCATACTACTTTTGAAAACCATAGGACATATAATGAAAATAATTTAGTGTCCAGTTAGTATCAGCTACTCTGGACATGTAACAACTTCTTCAGGCTACAATTTTCTCAACTGAAAAAAAAAAAACAACTAGCAGGTTGAATGAGGCAAACTCTAGTATTAATCAAATCTAAAATTGCACATTCTGTATTATTTCTTATAAAAATTAGTTAAGTGGAGGTTTCACCTATATTGACTGGAGAGTGATAATTCATGAGTTTGGAATCAGAATTTTAATATCTTCTAATTACAAATTCTGAAGAGTTATGACTATCCAGTTAACATCTGAAAAAGAATGAGTCATGCAAACACAAAATTTCAGAGAAAGCTATTGGTTATACTTATGCTTACAAACTCCATTTTATAAGGAGCCTTAAATTATCTTGCTTCATTTTATCAAATTAAAAATTTGATAAATTTTGATGCAATTTGAAAACTCTGTAAGTCAGGCACACACAACATCTAAGACAGCAAATTTGATACAGTGATAGGTACATCTTCCTGGAATAAAGTACGCACTTTTGAAAGCTGAGTTAACTAGGGCACAATTTTTTTAAGTACTCCACATCCATAGGGAATCAGTAGTTATGCCATGTCTCAAAAGAGTTCTTGTTGTTTGTAAAGTCCTATGAAAGAGTGGTTATTAACTTTAAAGTATTCTTGTAGTTAATTTAGTTATAGGGAACCACAGTGGTTTTCTAAAAGAAACTAGAACAGCACACATTATAAACTAACAAATGATTTCATCTTTTGACGAGAAAAATAATGATAAACATTTTAATAATTATGTAACACAATATTGATTAACATTTTAATAATTATATAACAAATATAATGACCATTATAACAACACATAATCAATTAACATCAATTGAAATATAAAGACAAAGCAAAAAAGAGAAGAAATATTTTTAAAACTCCAAAATCAATGATGTATGAAAAAATGATATTTCATTCTTCTCATCATTTTATCTCATGATTCTACTCATATTTTAAGTCACTTATCAATAAATGACTATCACTAAGATTGATGTCTCTGTGAGACAGGCTTTTTCCCTCCAATCTTATCACACATAACAATTTAGCAGGATATCCTAAGGAACAATGTTGTTTAAAAAAATAGTGGGCCTCTACTTTTTAAAATGTTTTCTTTCCTGTTAGTAAAAATCTAACTCGGTTGTTATTTTCATAACTAATCCCTTTGGGTTTGAATTATATATTCTCTTTCAAGTGTGTGTGTATGTCTTTGTCTCTGATATCTTTTATTACACTATAAATTCCAAGTAGAAAAATACTCGCTTTTAGAGAACCATATATTCTAAGAGAATTCACAATTATTCATATTGATATGAAGTAGGGAACAGTATTATTGAAATGGAAAAGTCGTCATAATTAATGTTTACAAGTGATCTGAAAATCTTCATGAAAAGGCTATATTCCTATACCGGTGAAGTAAAAAAAAAAAAGGTTGACAAAAATTCTGGAGAATTCAATTTTCTATTGAAAAATGAATAGCTATTTATACAAATACAAATTTTCCTCGCTCATTTTTATCAATTCCCATCACAGTTGTATATAAAGTTAAATTTATTGATATTTTGTAAACTCATCAGCCACATTATTCAACTGGAGTAGAGGCATGAATAAGCTAAAAAAATTAAGAATTGGCATTAAAAAAAATGTTTGAAACTTATACCCAGACATAAAACACAATCATTTAAATTGACCTAAGTCCTAACCTCAGTCACAGTTCATTTCGACTCTAGGACCCTGGATTTAATTTGACAAGAAAAACTAATAATTCTGATACCAGTTTGTAATCTTAAATCAAAAAGTGGTCACAAGTTTTCATGTATCTATTCTAATTCTTATAAAATATCTAGGAATATCATGAAATAAGGCTTACTTCTTTTTTTTTTTTAATTGAAGTATATTCACTTTAAAATGCTGTGTTAGTTTTTGGTATACAGCATAGTGATTCATATATATATGTATATATGTATATATGTACATATATAAAACTTCTCAATTCTTTTTTCAGTATAGATTATTACACAATATTGAATATATAGTTCCCAGTGCTATAGAGTATGGCCTTGTTGTTTATTTCTCTTTTTCAATTTTAAGCCCATTTTTCCAATTCTGGATTTAAAATTACTCTATTTTTTTAATAAAACTGTCACCATAATGTGATACAATTATGATAAAATGAAAAGCTAGATTCAGAGTGTGAGTTTGAGTCCTGGCTTTATCGAGTATTAGCAAATAGTAGAGCAGAGAATCTATCTCTTATGTTCTATGAGACTCATTTGATTTATGTATTAAATAAGTGACTACAAACTCAAAGGATTATAGTTTAAATCCAATTAAGTTATGTATATTAACATGCTTTCTACTTTCTAATAAATATATGAATAATTTACAAAATTCTAAATTTATTAGAAATTTCCTTTTGTAGTAAACTTGGCTTCTGTGCACCATGGAAGTAACCCTGATCTTGTAACATGAGCCGTAAGCTTGTGGTTTCTGTATTAGTTCTCTCTAATGAGGCTTGTGATGATGAAATATCATGTTGATAATAGCATTATCACTATATATTACTACAGTAGCCTTATGCAAACTAAGCCTGAGTTAGTTCAGTGAACACTTAAAATTAACTGTGATATAAATAACTTGAGAGAAAGCCAAAGGGTATGAACGAGTTTATCAATTTCTCTTCAGGCAGCAGGTCCTAAAGAAAACAGGTAGGTTGACTTACACAAAAAAGAAAACAGTGCAGATTTTGGAGAAATAGACTGAGAAGCCTAAAAACACTCAAGAGGTTCCTTGGATATACTTGAAACAACATTAGTACTCTGGGTTTCAAGTCTGAGTGAATGAAGGGAAAAATTTAATATGCAAAGGAGACCATTGTGCGTGTTGTGCAGGATGCCAGGGATGTGCCAAAAACTACACCCAGCTCACAGACCTGCCTAATGTAATGCACAAAGTATTTATTACACACATAGGCAGCATCATCTCTAACAGCGGTTCTTGACTTTTGGGTAGTTTACCTTTGAAACGCTGATAAAAGTTAGGGAGGGGCCACTCCTTAAGGGAAGAAATAGAACATATATCTCAGCTCCCTCACAGAGAGTAAGAACTTATCAATATCTGTTGAAAGGATATGTGAATGAGATGAGAGGAGGCAAAAGCTGGAGGAGTACAGAATGCAGAAATGGGAAGGATGTAGTCTCCCTACCCTGAGGTTACACCACATCCTAAAAATACTTTCTACTGGGAAACCACTCTATTGATTACAAGGCAATTTCACAGACATTATCTTGGGTTAGGAGGAAGCTCCAGGAAGAAGATAACAGAAATGCAGGCAATTACAATTTCAATAAGGTTATGTGCCAAAAGGTTGATTCAAATGGCACCCAGTAGTTATTCAGCAAAAGAAGAGATTATATTTCAATGATGCGAGTTGAGAGCAGAGTAAAGAAAAAATAAAATGGTCGTGGCCAGGTCCATTAGAAGTGAGCATTGAATACTGGGCAATATCTAAACAGGGGAAGGTGGGAGGGGAGTATGAGGAAACCACACAGGGGTAACAGGCCAAGGAGAATAGGGATCCTAAGCTCCCTTGAGAGCTTTGTATTTTCTACCATTATTCTCAAAAGAGAGCCTTTAATTTCAGTCTATTCTGCATCTGTATTTCAAAAATCTATGCAAGGAGGAAACTCTAAATAAGGCTACATATTAATATTTCCAAACTTGGCCTTGACAGCAAACTCACCAATATCCTTGGCAGCAAAAGAGATGACACGAAAGCACTCAGGTGTCTGTGCAGAGATTTATTTGTCCTCCTACAACTTGGAATTTCTTGGCAAAATAAAATGGTACCAATCATTAAACACACACACACACACACACACACACACTGATTTAACTTTTAAAATATTTTGGGTGGCTTTCACACCTACTTGTTTCTTAAAGTCATAAATCTTAAGTGTCTATGAAAGAGCTGGTATAGCTTATGCTGAAGAGAGTCCCTTCTTTGACCTCTCTGTCTTTTCCCTGTGCCTGTAGTTTTAACCTCACTGCGGATACTGCAAGTGAACATGGAAAAGCATTTATTAAAAGCTGCATAACAGACACGGTTGTATTTCCGAGGTTGTGTTCTGCATATCTGCACAGTAGGGCCATTAAGGGTTCTAAGAGCACAACGGAAACAATCATAACATTTGTTTTTAGATGACTGACTCAGGACATGTACACCCGGCTTTATATAGAAACTGTTTTTGTTTTATTAAGGGACTGTTTGCCTGTTAGTGATAACATCATTAAAAATAAATGAAAGGGGGCTGGTAAAATGCTTCCCCAAAGCAGAAACCTAATTAAAGGTGATATGCCAGCTATGAGGCTTTTTTCAGGACTCAGAAATAGAACAAGGTTACTTCTTTCTCATTTTATAAGGGCCCAAAGAAGACCTCACAGTAAAACATCACTTCTGATCTAATTTTCTATTTCTGTGTACTTTAATAATCTACTTTACCGTCTGTGCTTGCCCACAGAAAGTGAACTAGTTTTGTTCCTACAGATAGCTGCTTCATCACGTCACGTTGCATGAAAAGAAAATCTGATGGTTCAGCTCAAACAAAAAAATGCAACCTCTTTAAGGCAAAGTTGGATAGGGTCTAATATATGCAGTTAGAGTTGTTACAATGATGCACACACAAACATTTCATAGCCCTAAAAGACCACTTTTGAGAGTCTGAGTTAATGGTAAAAAAAAAGAAATCCAAATCATGCTTTATAATTTCAGAAAAAATAAAAAGCAGACCCTTTCATTTTAAGGGGTGGAGTTACTCTAATTTCATGGATGGTGGCAAAAGCAGGAAACTGCATTGCCTTGATAACTCTGCCCTTATTGTGCTGTGACCTTGGCCAATTTACTTAAATTCTCATCTGCCAGAAATGAGTTTCTGAAAAGCGCTTTGAGAATTTTCAGAGGGCGGGGGGCGGGGAACAGGGTGTCACATAAATCCAAAGCCTTTTCAAAATGAATATTACTTGAGCAGTTGAGAGAAAAGGAGAAACACTAGGCACCCTCATAGTGTGTCATGGCTTGGTATACTCCGGTTCTATTTCATTTATGAGTCTCCAAACCCAAAATGAATCTTATTGCTAAGTGAATAATATAGAACAATTCTCAAATTCTTCCCCTGAAGTATTAAATCATTCTGGCATTGTGGATTATTTAAACTCGGATTTGTACGTGGGTCTTAGACTACAATGAGCATGAAGTTACAAAAAGCGTGAAGTAGCTTTGGAAATAATTTGGTAGACATTTTTCATTTTTCAGACAAAACAAGACCGAGAGTGATGACCCCAATTTTTTCAAACCCCAGAATGCAAATTTTCACTTTTTTTAATGGAAGGTTATAGCATCAATTTAGAGGAAATACAGTAGAAAAGTAACATTCTGAATGACTCCAGGGATATACATACCCACAAACATACATCACATTCGACAATTTGTGAAATGTGAAATCTGGCAGGATATTTAATAAATATTAAGGGATTTTAGGGGTGATAATGATACTGTGATTGTGATTTAAGGAAAAGAATCCTCATTTTTAAGAGATAAACACTGGAGATAAATAAAGAGGTATCAACCAATCAAATAAGTTTGGAAATTAAACCTTTGTCAGTCGCATCATTTGCAAATATTTTCTCCCATTCCGTACGTTGTCGTTTTGTTTTGCTTATGGTTTCTTTTGCTATGCAAAAGCTTATAAGTGTAATTAGGTCCCATTTGTTAATTTTTGCTTTTATTTCTATTGCCTCTATAGACTGCCCTAGGAAAACCTAGAGACCGTCATTCTGAGTGAAGTAAGCCAGAAAGAGAAAGAAAAATACCATATGATAGCACTCTTATGTGGAATGTAAAAAAAAAAAAAAAAGAAAGAAAGAAAAAAAGAGGACACTAATGAACTCAACTACAAAACAGAAACAGCCTCAGCCTCGCAGGCATAGTAAACAATCTTATGGTTACCAGGGGGAAAGAAGGTGGGAAAGGATAAATTTGGGAGTTTGAGATTTGCAAATGTTAGCAACTATATATAAAAATAGATTTTAAAAATTTCTTTTGTATAGCACAGGGAACTATATTCAATATCTTTTAACAATCTTTAATGAAAAAGAATATATGTATGTATATTCATGGCTGGGGCATTTCACCGTATAACAGAAATTGACACATTATAAAGGACTATACTTCAATTAAAAAAACATGTTTGGGATTGGCTTCAGAATTCTCTAGGGGAGAGGAGGAGTTGGATGGGGGAATTTATGAAGCAAGACTGGGCTTGAGACAATCACTGTTAAAGCTGAATGATGGGTAGGTATATGGGGGGGTCATTATCCTATTCTAATTGTATGCATGTTTGAAATTTTCTATAATGAAAACGTTTTTATCATAAAAGTAATGCTACTCAGGAAAGATTTCATTAACTCATCCTTTGAAAAAGTCAGAGGCATTGGTATGATGATCATTATCATTCTCATCAAAATAACTAGCTTATATTGAGTGTTTTCTGTGAGTGCAAAGCAATGTTCTAAGCACTTTGCATGCATTCACTCATTTAATTCTCATAATAATCGTTAGGTTGTTACTAGTGTTAGCCTCATTTTACACAAGCAGATAGAGGTAAAAACGAATTAGCTTGCCAAGATAAATGGACCACTAAGGAGAGGAGCTGGGTTGAACCCAAGTAGTCTTGCTCCAGAATCTATGCTCCTGAAACATCCCAGAGTAAAATAGAAGCTATTTACCAGAATTTAAAAAATAAATTTGATATGTGTGTCTAAATATGTGCAGGTAACATAAACTCTAAAAAAAGAAAATAATTTTAAATTATTGTATCTCAGAGTGGAAAGAAAACTTAGAGATTTTCTATTTCACTGTTTTTGATCAAGGCTTGATGTATTCCCTGGAAACCCAACTCCCTGGGCATCCAAAGCAGCCAAGATTCCCCCAGAGTGACTCCTCTCACTATCACATTTATGATTATTCGTTTTTGAAGCAAGGATACCTTAGAACTGAATTTCCAGATTCTCCCCACATGGGACTAGAAAACTCCAAACATGAGTATAATAGACTCTAAAATCAACCCTAACTTTAAGTAGCCCATAAAGGCATCTCCCTATAAATTTCTCCACTCCAAACCTTTCCCAAATGTCACCATAGTAACAAAGTCTACACTGTTCTTGTAAGAGATATTTAACCATGAAAGTATCACTTTTAAACTGACACATGCATTTCATGATGTTTGGGGAAAAAAAAGCAAGGTATACTTAAAGATTCTTCAAACACAAAAAATACTGAGAGATTTACTTCAAAAGGAGTAGGTGTCATGCCTTATCCATTTATCAGCTACAATTTATCCTTGGCAGTTTGAGATTTGCAAATGATTACCACCATATAGAAAAACAGATAAAAAATAAATTTCTTCTATATAGAACAGGGAACTATATTCAATATCTTGTAATAACCTTTTATGAAAAAGAATATATATATATATATGCATGATTGGGACATTATGCTGTACAGACAGAAATTGACACATTGTAACTGACTATACTTAATTAAAAAAAAACAAAAACAAAAAAAAGTTCTTGGCTACCATCACAGATTGTCCACTGCATTGTTCTAATTCAGCTTCTCCTGAATTTTGTCATCATATAACCCTAGCCATGAATTTGCCTCACATCCCACCACAAGAACTTCGTCTAGACTTCTTTGTCTATCAGATCCACCCCAGCCCACCCCCAGCCTCATCAGTGTGCTCCATCCTTGTATTGGGAGCTCCCACAGATCTTGTTACCACTCTGCTCTGATAAGATACCAAGCACCAGGCTGCTGGGACACTGCCCTAAGCTAGACATCAGCTTGCTGACCTAAATAAATAAGTTTATGTAAGTCTGATAATTTACTAAGCATAAGGACTCCTTCCATGCCACAGGTGTATTTTAATAGGTCCCTTCACTCTCACCTCCCTTGCCACACTCTTCTGAGACCTGGAGTGTGGCAGGTGAATGTGCAAAGTCTCCTGAGGTGATACCTGATAGCTCTACATCTTCAGTTTCACTGGCTTGAACCAATTCACCACCACACCCTGCCCCCGCCATCCATATCAACTAATTACCATCTTCCCAAGACTATTTCAAACAATCAAAATCAATGAAAATTATAATCAAACAAATTTCTTTACAGATTTGTTTCCTTGATTGTGTTTAACCTAGAAAAACTGTGAGAGAAGGGATTCTGTCCCTCTTGCTTACCTGTGTAACCTCAGTGCCTGGCACATTATACATTTTCAGTATGGATTGTTTGAATATCTGATGTAATTTATTGTCCAAACTGGTTAATTTCTTAAGCGCTTTGTTCTTATATTAATAAAGACAAATTTCAGCTGAGTTTCAATTTTAAATTAGTTGAGTCTGAATGACTGAAAAAAAGTGTATAGTATAAAATGCTTTCCTTGGGGTGAGGATATATCTTAGTGATACAGTTGTGTCCTTAGTATGTACAAGGTTCTGGGTTTAATCCTCAGTACCTCCATTAAAAAAAAAAAAAAAAGGAAAAAATGCTTTCAGTTTAGGTTGCTCTTTTAGAAATGTGAACTTAGCATATAAAAAGTACTTATGATTTTTAAGATTCTAAATGTTAAAATTCCAATTTAAAAAAATTACATATATATTGTAGTTACCCTGTACAGTAAAAGAACTAGTGAGTATGGGGAAAAAACAGTAAGATTTGATTCATGTATCTGTAAGTTGGTGGCTCTGGGCAATAGTGGATTCACCATGACAGAGGGGGTCCATGCAAAGTTGATAAGCATCCTGTCAGGAATATTATAGAAACTCTTCCCTGGGAATTGATAGGAGGTTAAACTAAGTGACCTTTCTATCCCTTTTACCTATTGAGATTTTATGACTTCTTCCTTTAAAATTAACTGCTTTCTAACCTAGTCGTATAAAAATGCAAAGGAGAGCACTAATTTTGAGGATTTAGGGAAATATAAAAAGTTAAGAGTGTATGTTTATGTCATTGTCAGCATTCTTCCCTTGGCGAGGAGGGGATTCTTAAACAGCACAGCTGCTCTTTTGCAACTCTCAGAGCAGAAAAACAGAACGTGAATTCCTGGACCTTTACTATGTCTAAGTTTTAAAAAATTGATTTCCAATTTATAAGCACTTGTTCTTTATAGCAAAGAAAAAAGGTGACATTGACAGAATTACAAAATTGTGTTTCCGAGCTTTTGATGTGTCGTATTTAAGAAAAACACATCTGTTGGTTCAAAAAATGTCCAAAAACTGGATACAGAAATGATACATCTTGCATCACTTTTCCTTCATCACTGATTTTTAAATTTAATTTGACCAATTGTTTGAAACGTGAAAATTACTTTAAAAATCCAAATAAATAATACCCAATCTAGTTGTTCAATCAAATCAACCCAAATCAATCCAAATTTTCCCATTAAAGGATTTCTTGTTATCTTCCACTTTATATCCTGTATGTTTGGATGCCTCAGATTCACTTCAAGGAACTTTTTTTATATCCTGAAGGACTGACACAGTTGAGTTAGAAGATGTAGCGTAGATCAAGAATCTCAGCTGGGAAGAGATCCTAAATTAAGGGAACTGAGGAAGGACGGTGTAGAAGAGACTCAGGGAGGGTGAGGTGAGTGGCTGGTGCAGAGAGAGAGAAATAAGGGGGCCATAACTGCAAGAGCTCCTGCTGGCCTGGACAGGAGGCTGTGGTCCATGATGTCTGGGAGTAGGCTGGGCATGGCTGATCATCTTGTGGAAATGGCACCTTCTTTCTAGTTACAGATGTCTTTGAGAATGTAGACCTACTTTCTCCGACATGACCATTGGACAATTCATTCCCGACACATTAAATTCAAATCACTGCTACTCAATATATCCTTGTATATTTACTTATGGTTTGTCTCTTCTAATTACATGCAAGTGGCTTAAGAAACATATTCTGCTCTATATTGATGATATTGGGTCCCCTCTACCTTGACTGGTGTCTTGCCTTTACTAGCCTCTCAGGAAATATGTGTAGAGTGAATAAATAAACTTTTAAAATAATTTCAAAATAAGATGAATTAATTTCTCAAGCTATCTCTGTGCATTTTGTTTCCTCAGAATTTTCAAATTTGCCAGCAGATATATTAGTTAATTAAAAAACCTTCTCAACACCACATTAAGAAAGATGTAGGTAAATTCAATTACTATAGACAAAATAACCCTATAATATCTAATGTGTTTGAAAGAAACTCAAAGAAAAGTTTATTATGTGAATGTATATGTGTGTACAAATGACTATGTCCACAGACACACACAGTTATGTAAGCATTTGTGTACATACAGGTGTATAGGTATATAGAACTCTGCTGCATTTAGTCAGTCAGTAACTGTTCTACATTTAAATTATTAATTTACTTTAAAAACTATCACCAAAAGCTTTAAGCAAATAAATAATATGCTCATTTGACATAATAAATTATCTTTCATTCCTTATTTTTCCTTCCCATATAGTAAGATTTCACAAGAATGAAGAAACCAGGTAGAACCTGGAAGTCTTACTATTACTTTTGTCCCATATACTTTAAGATTAGCCAAGTTATAAGTAGCGTATATATTGAAGTACTATTTCCTAAATGACTTAACACTGATGGAAAATTGGAAAACAATTCAAATATTCAACTTTATTAGAAAGGGCTTCATATTTGAATAAGCAAAGCAAACATGCAGGTTTTAGCCTGCACTCGATAAATATGAAAAACATATTGCTCTTAATGCCATTTTAAATTAGAAAATTTAAAGAACTACCATAATAAAAAAAAAGTTAAAATGTTATGTTTTGTATGAATTTTCAAAACTCACAATTAACTCTTAAGATTCTGATATGTCTATCACCTACTTTGGCCCAGGACAGTAGTTACAGGGGAGAATTTATACTGGAGTCTCTTACTTTCAGTTGGAATCATCACAAATACGTCTTCTTTGTTTCTTTTATAATGTATTCTAAAATCTATTCCCTAACTTTTTGTTTATAGTACACAAATTCTCCACAGATTTAAACATAGTACCTAGGTTAACAATTGCTTCAAAAATGTCAAGATATTTGAAAAGAAGGTATTTCCTTCAATTACAAATTAATTTTCACAATTACTAAATTTCACCACAAATTTCATCAGTTTGTAGGAAACCACAGTAATTCTGAAAATATGAATATATTATATTTTGCCAAATGTGTCAGTTGACAAATTAGTCAAATTAGAAAGTCTTTCTTAGAGCAGGAAGGGATAATTTTGGGAGCTTGAGATTTACAAATGTTAGCCACTATATATAAAAATAGATTTAAAAAAATGTTTCTTCTGTATAGCACAAGGAACTATGTTTAATTTCTTGTAATAATCTTTAATGAAAAAGAATACAAAAACAAATATATGTATGCATATGCATGACAGGGACATTGTGCTGTATAGTAGAAACTGACACATTGTAACTGTACTTAAATTAAAACAAAAGAAATCAGTCTTTCTAGAAATATTTATGGATGAATACCAAATTCAGTATACTATGGTATGATGCTAACAAAGCTAAGAAGAGATGAATATTGGAGCAAATAAAGATATTTAGCTCATTTTTGGACTTCCCGGAGGAGAAGAAATCTAAGTTCAGAATGAAAAATAATCAGGATATAAGCCTTTAAAGCATGGCTAACATCTTAGTATACAGGGAAGAGAAATAATTTTTAAAAAAGGATAATTTATTGTCTCAAAATTTGTGTCAAGGCTTAAAACTCTCTACAGTTTAGATTTGATCCTTTAAGTGTTAATATATTTTCCTCTATCATCTATTAATTATTAACAGTTAAACACTAAAAAAAATACCTTATCCATATGTTTACTGAAATCTCTTCAATCCATCCCACATTTCACTAATAGGCAAAGAAATGAGGCTAAATTGAAAGAATGTTTTCCTGGTGAGCCTGTCTTAGTGATGACTGTCTTGTTTTCTAAGAAATTCTTTTAAGGAATGATTTTTAAATCTTCCTCAGGGTCACTACCAAGGTGCTTCTTACACTGTATGTGAAATGTGCTTCTATTCATTTAAAAAAACATCATAGCTGCATTAGCTTCTTTACTCTCTTGTCTGTGGGTCAGCAAATTCAGCTGTAAATTTAGTCCAAATGTTTAAAGCGTAATCCATACGGCCTTCATTCATTTAGAACAGCCAAGACCCTTCTTCTCATCTCTCCTGTCCTGCGCTTCCTCTCTCTTGGGCTTTTATGCCGCTTACTCTCATTATCTTCATTTTCTCTAAGATAATGAAAACAAAAGAATAACTTGTACTTCTTTGTATCATTTTAGACATATGCCATAAACATACAATGTGCTAAAATGTATCCTGTTACTTGGTTACTTGGGTGTAATTTGATCTCCATCTTGAACAGGGAGCTGCAAATTTTGGGGAGAAGGACTGGCTTACATTTTCTCTAAGCATTTGAATCTGAATTCTAGCATTTTGAAAAAAGCTGAGTGATGATATCAAGTAAGTCACTCTCTCTCTTCTGTCTCTGGTTTACTAAAGAATCAGGATATTGATCCGGCAGTTGTGTCCTCTCTTAAATAGACTTTCTCCTCCTTTACTAAACACTTCTAGCTGCATATAGCCATCTAATAATTTAACCCCTCTAACTGAAAAAAGAAACTCTCCCTTGATGGTTTCCTTCCCTCCAATTACTGTTTTTCATATCCCTTTTTGAAAATTGTCTATACTCTGTCAAGTCGTCTCTCCACGATTGAATCTTGAGGCCACTCTAGTCAGTTTCTTATTCCTACTTTTCTAATAAAACTACCTTTATCAAAATTAACTATGACGTTGATATTGTCACATCCAATAGACAGTTCCCAGGACTTCCCACACTTGTCAGCAGCCCTTGATAGGCTGATGGTTCCTTCATTCTTGAAACTTTTTCTTCCCTTGGTTTCCAGGACACCATTCTCTCTTCTTCTCCCAAAACTCCAACAGCAGCTTCTTCTTAGTCTCCTTATTGCTTTTCTCTTTTAGCTAATCTTGAAAAGATTAGCTAAATATTTGAGCTTTTCAAGCTTAAAATATTACAAGACACCATCTGACCCCTTTTCTTTGCTATACTCATTCCTTCGTGATCTCATTCAGACTCATGCCTTTAAATACCATCTATATGCTGATGGCTCCAAATTTATAACTTTAGTTAAGACCTTTTGCCTCATCTGCCCTCATCTCTGGACTCACATCTTCCCACGGGATATCTAATATGCATCTTGAAATTCACATGTCCAAAAAACGAACACTTAATTGCCCAATTCCACAGCTGCCCCTTTTATCGTCTGATTAATCTCAATCCCATTCCATTCCCTTTCTTCTCAGAGTCAACTAAAATGATGTGTTTGTAGTGTTTCTTTTTAGTTTCTGTAGCTATAGATAGTCTATAGAAATATAGACCTAGATATATTCCTATTTATGTGTAATCATGAGTAATATTTAACATAGTTTGGGGCTAAATCTACATGAATAATATCATACTTTATTAATATCTTTTTCCAACTTATATCATGTTTTTGAGACTTATCTAAGTTGGCTCATATAAATCTATTTATTCATTTAAAGTGCTGTACGGAATTACACTATACAACTATGTTCTATTTTATTTAGATGTTCTTTCATTGCAGCATTCAGTTGGATCCAAAATGTTTGTTGTTACAACGATGCCATAAAATGTTTCTATTTTATCTATGTACTAGACCTTTCTTTTAATTTTTATGCAATTTATTTAATGCAATTCTCACACAAAAAATCTTGCATAGTATTATCCTTTTTTTTTCCACCATAAAAGAAACTAGAAACTAAATCGTAAAGAGATTGAGTAGTTTTCCTAAGGATATACAGCGAGTAAAGACATGGACAGAATTCGAAATTACATTTATATTATTTCCTTACTTGGGTTTTTTTCTTACTGAAGACCTCATCTGGTTTGAAATCTTGTGAAGTTCTTGTAGGAATAATGCTGACAGTAACAGGGAACAATGAGAGAGGACCATTACCAGTCCTAGTCCTTGCTTCAATGAGAATTCTAGAAAAGCATGAGTGGACAATGAGAGGATGCAAGAAATATGCGCACAGAGGTGGCAGCCCATTTAGAAAACTCCAATTTAAAGCCTCGTTATCAATAGACACTCCAGTTATAGAGATTCTGGCAAGAAATTCATAGGAACTGGTGACTAAACTGTGTAATGACGAAGAAGTCAAAGTCAAATAGAAGAAAGTCTTAGCTGGTGCACTTGAGACCCAAGGGAAAGTACTGATACTAGCCAAACTGAGAAAATTAGAAAGAAAACTCCAGGATGCAGCAAGTTATCAGGAGGAAGAAATATAAGTGCCCAATGCAGCTCCTGTTGAGACAAAGATTTGTTTTACTTATCAAAGACTTTGAACTAAGAATACTTGATCTCTTTTTAAAAAATAAAGTTGAGAAACAACAACAACAACAAAAAAAAGGAAGAAGCCTTGCTGGCTCCTTATAGAAGCAAATCTAGCAGCATTTTGGGGGGTGGGGGGAGGTAATCAGATTTACTTACTTTATTTTTCTTTTTAATGAAGGTATGGGGATTGAACCCAGGACCTAGTGCATGCCAAAGCATGCGCTCAACAACTTGGACTATACTCTCCCTCTTAGAAGTAAATATAGAATTGTAATAATTACCTTCTTTTCTTTCCCTTGCCTCTACATTCATGCCATTTAGATCCTAACCAGAGATTCAAATTCCAGACATCACTGAAACTAATCATTAATATCAGCAGGAGGAGAAATATAAGGCATCTCAAGCTAAGAGATTAGACAAACAAAAAGTCAGTATCAGTCTGTCTTTACTGATCTGCTGGTGGCCCTCAGTAATGTTCCTAGTGATTACATTCCTGCCTTGTTTCTCTACAGGATTTATTCTTAATATTATAACTGGGGCCAATCCCCTGCCAGAAAGTGTGTCTTGGTTCCACGCTCAATATCTTGGTTTCCCTTGACTGATAGTCCTTACATGTTCCCATCTCATCATTTCTGGTTTTGGAAATCCCACACAGAAAACAATTCTCCATGTCAAGTATTCCCGAATTCACATATATATTTTTTTTCTAGAACTTCACTATTCCCACTGCTTACAGGCCTCTATTTGCTGTCTACCACCCACAAGCATTTTCTTGCCACCCATCTGTTTTGGCATCCTGACGACTGCGTAGCCTTCGGCGCATCATGTCCTCATACCTACAGATTTTCTGAATTTGGAATACTGTGATTTTTCCATTTGGTTTACCACATCAATTAACAAGCATCCATTCTGTAAAGGAGAAAAATCATGGCATAGAGAAAGAAGCTCTGATTTCCCTCTAGAGAGACAGGAGGAAAGGAAAAATACCAAAACAGAGAGGGAAAAATCAAATGCCCACTATGAGAAATGAGTGAAGACCACAGAAGTTGACAGGAAATATAAATATTTGGTCTAGTAGACGAATAAAGTCCAAATATTTGGATAATTTATTTTTTTTTAAAGATCTGGAAAATTTTTCTGTTCAATTTTTTTGACAAAAGTTTTTTGGATCCCCACGTGTGAATAAACTCAACCTAATGGTATTAGATCCTGAACTTTTTAAAATTTACATATGAATAAAAATGTTTTCATATGTAAATTGCTCATAAAGAATTGCAAAGAACAACTTGATAATTTCAGATGTATTCACATGTGCCAAATTGTTGTGTTTCTGAACTGATTCTTACAGGCCTTTCGTTGTTTTAATTATAAAAACGCAATTATAAAAAATCCAAAGAAGAATCAATATGCCTTTAAAGAAAAGCTAGAAAGGTAAATTTTTTTTTTAAGGATTATACATCTTAAAAGAACAAAACAAAAACAGAGACATAGCTGCCTTGGAAAATAAAGTGAGAAAATGAATGGTGGAAATGGCTAAATTTAAAAAAAAGTATAAGAAATAGAACACTACAAAGAAATATGCAGAGACTTCAGAAACATATACAGTAATTGAAACCATCTGCTAACAAGTACAGGTACTACAAGACCTGTTTCAAAGACTAAATTAGACTCATTTGTTATTAGCAGTATATACTTGCATTCAATTAATGTGCTAAAATCCTTTAAAAGTATGCTCTCTTAAGTGGGTTAGACATGTTCATTGTTATCTTGTTTATACTAATAATTGGTTTAGCAAATCTTTTCTTTATATCCAGTACAAAGGTAAACTTTATCAAGCCCAAGCTGAATTATCATAAATTCCATATTAGCAGAAACCAAATTAATGAGGTTTGATTGTACCAAGAAAATTGTTTTCGCCATTTGCTTAATTTCATCTGCTTATACATTAACCAAAAATTCAAATGATGGAAGGGGTAGATAATAATTCAGTATTTGCAAAAAATATCAGTAGAAGCAAGGCAAACTTTCAGAAGCTCTAATTTAGTGTTATATTTATTTGTTTAGGTTCACTGTGTAATATGATGTTAAGTGTATTACTGTACCGTGCTATTATGGAACAGATGTTAAATGCAATGTAAAAATGTCAGGGGTAAATGATTGATGATCCTCTTTGCCATTTCAAAGTAAACCATCATTATTTATATGCTCTGGACATTGCTTGAAAGCATCATATTAAATCTAAACAATTGATCCATTTTCAAGGGTTTTTTTGTAGAATGTATTATTTATGTGTTTTTTATTCTTTTGTGAAAACGCTCCGGTACAAGGAAGAATTTTGAGTCTCAAGTGCTCCACCCAGTCCATATGGTAGATTTGTTCTCTGTGTAATACTTACCTTTTCCCTCTAGGCCCATATGGCAAGTCCATAGGCTGCCCAGGCCCCCCTGTCCTGCACAGGGGCCATATGGCAAGTTCAGTGAGCACTCATTTACCTTGTATTAATATTTTATCTGCCTCAGACAGAGAAAGAGATCAGATTAAGTCAAGTCAGCCCTTGAAAATGGTTCAGCCATATAATCAATACTGAGTGTCAATGTGGTATGAGATATGGGTGCTGTTATTTCATTTATATTTAAAAAAAGCAAATCCATTTGAATAATTTATCAAATAATTTCATAAGCTTTTTTGATCACTTGACATACATTGACAGAATAATGTTTAATTATGCTAATCATCTAGGCAATATTAACACATAATGTAGTATAAACTTATAAAGTTTAGAACTGGTTTAAACATATAGGCTTTGATATACCCAAAGAGATAAGACTGAATCTAAATTATAATCTGTATTACCATAGTAATTGCTCTAAAATTAATTTATCGTTACAACATTTGCAACTATACTCCAAACTTTGCTGTCAATTTAAGGTAATTAAGAAGCCCTCAGCATTCTATTTACAGTTAGATTTGATATCAAAAATATGGAATAAATTAAAATATTGTATTTCTGCATCATCTACTGCCAGTATAAATTCATGTAAAGTCACCAAATGAATGAACACCATGCGGTAATTTATCTTATAAATTTATTCAGTTGATAAAATTATTATTTTTACAACTTCATTAAATTTTGAGCTAGAGATATCGTCTGTATGTCTTCTCTTTAACACTTAATAGTATTGATGTATAGGTGGGCATGATAATACATTTCATAATCAAATTACTATTCCAAGCACTTAACAACTCTTCCAGAATATGTCACAAAGACATGCATATTCTTTATGCCAGTCACAGTGATATGTGTACATTACTTTCATCTCCTTCAATAAAAAATACATATCTCCTTTTTGAAAACATCTTCACTATTGATAACCTGAGCTCAGTTATTCAAAATGAACAACAACAAAAACAACAGCAACAACAAGAAAAACAGCGCAGCCCACCACACTTCACGGCAATGTAGTTTTGTTAGACCTCAGAATGTTTGCCAGTTTATGAATAAAATCTGATGCGAGATTGTTCAGAAGGGTGAGTTCATGCCTTGTTGTGTGGTTCTTTCTTCCACCCGTCTACAGTATTTTCTTCTGGGGCATGTCTTTTAATCAGTCAACCTTCTCACCACAGAACAATTATAAATACTTAGGTCTTTTTATATTTTATTTCACATAATACACATCTCCTATTATCATATTTTGTGCACATTTCCTCTGGGTCCTCCTATCTGTAATCATACTTGTTATGATGTCTGTCCAGAATACATTTGTCAGGCCAATGTAAATTCTGAGATCATATCACAGGTGATATGAAATAGATTCTGAAGTCATTTGAAATTTTAAAATGATAATATTGAAATAAAAATGTTAATGTGTTTAGGTTTGTCACCTATAAGTGCAAGCCAAGTCATAATTAAAGTATAAAGACAACTTCAGGATCTCTGACAGCTTATTTTAGGCTTGTATATATAGAAACATATTTTAATGAAAATATAAAAGTTTAATTTTATGCACTGAATATTTTCACGGAGTCAGCACTTTGCTATTTTGTGATAACATGTTAAAATTAATGGGATGTCTTAACTAAGTTATTTCTGCATATATACATATAAAAAAGGGAAAGCTCTGAACCTGACTTCATAAATAACATTCACTGTGACTCTGTTAAAGTTTAGATGTGTGGATTTGTATTTGAAATCCTCAGAAGGTTACAGGGTGCAACAATATCTCTGAGTCTTCAGGGAAAAAATCCCATTATGTGGAGTTCAGTAAAGGGGGTAAACACCACCATAAAGAAATACAAATTGCACATATTTCCCATTTAGCTAGTGTCACCAAAGTTCACCATTTAGAATTCTAACCAGTTAGGACTTATTCTGGGAGGTCAAGTACCTTGTGAACCTTGTCATCTCACTGATGACATCATATCCCATCCATCAGTTTTTTCAGGGGCACACTTGCCATCTGCTCAGCACACGTTGTAATAACTTATTAGACAAATTCACAGGGTAACAATCTGTACAATGACACTGTTATCTTAATGCTGCCGCATACTGAGATAACAGCCACTGCTTCTCTGTCAGAGCACAATGATTCTGCCCTCCAACTTCAAAAGAGAAGTTAGGAAGCTATTTACACTTCTTCAGTCTTATGGAAACTATCAGCCTACAGGCAGAAGCATTCTTCTCCCTTGTAGGATCGCAAACAAAACTCCTCTCACGAGATCCTTCCAAGGAACAGCCCTGTTTAGGGTTTGCAGGCTGTGAATTCCCTTTTTTTTTTCAATAAGAGAATCAGATATATAAGAAGGATACTCAACTACCCCATAGAAAATTTAAAACAATAACATTTATTATTACCAAGCAATAAAACTCAATACCTCCTAGTGACTTGCTAAAATAATATAATTAAAATAATTTTCGAACTTGTTCCAAATAACTATAATCTCTCTTATTTTTTTCTAAAGGCATTTAATTAGCAGAAAGAGGGTCTCAAACATCTAGCTGACACTGCATACCTGCAACTCAGATGAGTCCTTTGGAAAAACCAAGGACAGTGTCCAAGTTCATGTACCTGTATCTTAGAAGCTTTTTGTTTGCAGCATAGAATTACTGGGCATGGTTAACCTAGCAGCTATCAAAGGCCTTACGGCTTGATGAATTCCGGCACAGACAGTCTCTCTATCCCTTAGCTTTAAAAATTATATATATTTTTAGAGACGAAGAAGATGGTATTTATTTTGCGTTACATGGAATTCATCCTCTGTTTCTTCCTTTGGCTTGCCATTTATTTCATCTTACACTGTGATCAACATTGTACTAAAATAAAGTCAAGTACAACAGCCGCTCCCTGCCCATCAAAACACACAGACGTCTGCCAAGCACTTGTAACAGCTGGTGTTACATTAATTAGTTTAAACTATTTATTTCATCCATCTCCAGAGCAGATTGAGCAAAAACATTAGAGATTATTCTAGCATCTGTAAGTGCCCTGCGAACATTAACCAAGGAAAGTTAGAATATTCATCAGTATCATACCCACATACACACATAAATACATATATATCAAAAGGTAAATGACTTAAGAATCTGAACAGTCATTATGAATGAGTGAAGTCCATCATACACTTAGTGACATGTTTCATTAACTGTCTTTACAAACATAGGTTTTCAACTTATATTCATCTTTTGTGTTGACAAAGTTTCTCCCTTTAAAAATTATCACTAGGAAGCGATAATAATTCCTGGCAACATGGGCCATTAAACAATATATGACAGGGACTGGGTGACTCAGTGGATTAGTCACAGATTTTATGGCCACCGTTGGAATCCTGCCCTAACTACAGTGATCAGAACACTGTTA
This sequence comes from Vicugna pacos, assembly GCF_048564905.1. Classification (NCBI taxonomy): domain Eukaryota; kingdom Metazoa; phylum Chordata; class Mammalia; order Artiodactyla; family Camelidae; genus Vicugna; species Vicugna pacos. The sequence continues at coordinate 43,944,743 of NC_133000.1, forward strand.
TCAAATGGCTGTAAAAACCTCAATTAAAATTACTTCCATGGCCTCCACTAGGTTCTTAGCAAACTATATTCCATAACATGAATCTACACGTTATTGACGAAATTAACTCAACCGCCACTTTTTGGCTTAAGAGAATTTAGAAATTAACTAGCTAACTGACTCTTCAAGTAACAGTTGTCAACAGGGGCTTGATTATAAATGTATGTCCATTAAACACCTGTCAGTCTAGGTTTTTTGTTGGACTTGCAGCTTTTCAAGGCTGCATTATCTTCTGCCACCCTTTTTTTAAGAAATCAAATACATGTGTATTCAATTGACATTGAATGTGTCTGTTTATGAAAAACAAAGACTTTCTGAAATATCTGAAGACTAATTTACAGGAGTAGAGAGGAAGAACAATCAGGATTTTTAAATTTTTGTAGAATATCAAAATAGCACTATGTGAATTCCCGCAAGGTTGGTGATTCCCAAAGCAATCTGTTTTCCTCCACCAAAAGCAGGGCCACGAATAGAAACTGACACATGACTTAATCAACTAAAGGCAAACAAAAAGGTCTACATGATAGATAGCAAACAAACATTTAGGAAATAAATAATCTAATCTTCAGCGAAGAAAAGGAGTGGAGGGCATTAGGGAAAACAATACTGTATACCTTGGCAGAAGTTTTCTGCATAAACACAGCCAAAAGTCCCGGAGCACTACTTGTTATCTCTAGAGTTAAAAGCTTTTGCTATTTTAACCTTACTCACAGGTCAAAAACCAATCTCTATGAAGCAAATTAATTTTATTCCTTGGCACTCGATTTTCCTATACTAGATGCAGAAAATAATAATAATAAAGCAAAAATTCACTGTAATATACTTCCGTTTAAATGTATCTCAGATCGAAATAATGTAGATACTGAATTTTGAGACTAAATAAGCTATTATAAAATGCATACCTATAGCAACACTGCCCATCCTCTGTGTTAGACTCGACTCTATTTTATATCTAAGGGGATTTAGCTTGGTTACCTACTTGGCGGATGGAATTAAGAAGGGACTGTTACGGCCTGGGCTGAATTGTGTCTTACCAAATTTCATGTGTTGGAGCCCTAGTCGTCAATGTGATTATATTTGGAGATAGGGTTGTTAAGGAGGTAATCAAGGTTAAATTGGGTCACAAGGGTGGAGCCTTACTCCAGTAGGACTGGTGCCCTTATGAAAAGAGGAACAAGCACCAGCTAGGCCAGTGCACAAACGAAAGGCCATGTGACGATACAGTGTGAAGCCTGCAAGCCAAGGAGAGAAGCCTTAGGGAAAACCAAAGCTGTCACACCTTGATTTTGGACTGCTGGGGCCCCCAGACAGACTGTGAGACAGTAAGCTTCTGTCTTTAAGCCACCCTAGTCTGTGGCATTTTGTTCAGGCAGCCCCAACAAATTCATACAGAGACCCAGAACACAGATACTGAAAACCATCATGCAGGGAGGTACTCAGATATCACAGTTCTAGGACAGCGCTCTCTATTTTGTGATCAGTTAAAATAGTACTTTATTTATTCCCTACAGCTAGCCTGTCAAATATGAGACTATTTCCCCAGCTTTCAGCATGAGAAGCCTGGGCTGGGCAAGTTTAACTGGCTTGCACCAAAGCTGAACACTGTTATGTTGTGAAGCTAATGTATACCTAAATTTCTGACTCAGGTTCCAAGTTATCAACACTCTGTCCTAGCCCATGTGTCTTTGGACTTTGTGTGAAAACAATCAATTCCCAATGTTTAGAACTTTTTAGATCTCTGAGAGATGAAAGACTGACAAAGGTGACCAGAGGGAAATATTTTAAGGAAAAAGTTCAGAAGAGACAAAATCATATTTCATGTCAGAGGTAGTCAAACTTTAGCTATGGGCCAAATCCAGCCTGCCATCTGTTTTTGTATAGCCTGGGAGCAGAGAATGGTTTTTGCATTTTGAAATGATTGAAAAAAAAATAAAATAAAAAGAGGAATAATATTTTGTGATACCCGAAAAATATATGAAATTCAAATTTCAGTGTCCATAAAGTTTTATTGGAACAAAGTCACAATCGTTCATTTATATATAATATCTGGCTGCCTTCACAACTACAAGAGCAGAGTTGAGTGGTGTGACAGAAAGCATATGGCCCCAAAAATCTAAAATATTTACTATCTGGGCCTTACAGAGAAAGTTTACTGACTCCTGTTTTATACAATAGGATTTATTATAATTGTTTCAAATAGTCTAGCTCTGGTTTTTCCAGAGAGCCTGTTTAACTCATAACAAATTCACAGAGTATCACTAATGAGCTAATAGTATTCTTTTGATTAGCTCTAACCTATATTGATGATGCTGGTCTATAGGAGAAAAGGGTGTTTCAACTTTCAAACAATGCACAAGTGAGTTTTTGGAACATACCTTTTGGTCAGTTTGTAGCTACCTGCTTCAGAGATGACTGATGATGATGAAAGTTGAGAGAAATGATAGTTAGGCATGTCTATACATTATTCAGTTATTCTAACATCTTCTCCCTAAAGCAGGTACTTATTATTCCCATTTTTCACATTTGGAAAATGAGGATTAATGTAGCTCAGTAATCATCACAGTTTAATAGCATTATTAACCACTATGTTCCACTGTCTACAGTAATTTCACTTAGGTACATACCGCTTCTGTTCATACTTTAATATTTTGATCAATCAACTGTTTTAAAAATAATATAAGGACAAAACAAGGAATTTTAACATTTTCATTAAAGAAATGCCAATTACGTTCACAACTGATAAAAGTAATACTTCAGAGGATTATGTAAGACCTTACCATGAATGTAGCAGCTAATCTATCGTTCAAATATTTGGGTCCTAACCAACCTAGCATACACGTATGTGCAGCATTAAACATTTGAACAGGAACTGATATACACCTCATCAAGAACTTTATCTGGCCACTATATCATCATTATTTATTTTTTCTAATATTTACATGTAAGAAAAATATTTTAGCAATACATTGAAATAAGACTAAATGTGGTATATGGCAGTTTAGAGAGAAAAGGAACTAGAAGAGTTCAAGCTTGGGTTTCCTCTTGGTGTCATTCTTAAGCTCTGAGTCTTAGACAATCTGTCAATCATCTCTAAACCTCAATCTCCTCACCATAAGAATGGAGATAAAAAGGTACTAACTTCAGAAAATTACTGTAAGGATTAAATGTGATAATGCCACGCTCTTACTACTGCATCACAACCTCATTGGGATGGAGGAACATCAATCCACAGGGTTCTTGTAAAATAGCTCATTGAAATTCTTTCAGACCACCAAGCTGTACAACACAGAAATAGGTTGATGCTTGTCCCCAAAACTGTGAATAAGAACTTAGGAAAAAGTGAAATAAAGAAGTTTTTGAGGGAAAAGTAAAGGAGGTAATCATTAAAGGACAGGTGAACAGGGTTCCAGGAATCTAGTATGAACACACACACAAACACACACACACACACACACACACACACACAAATGATGCAACAAATTATTGATTATAACAAAAAAAATTAGTTCAAAAGTAAGAGGAAAAGACTGACTCTACACACAGAAAAAAAAACTATGTTAAACAGTTATATATATAAAATCAGGGAATACTTTATCCAAAACAGATAGGCTTCAAAAGAAATTGGGCTAACCATAGAATGTTTCTATTCTCAGGAAGCACATAGATCCATGCATTTGAAGGAAGTAAGGTGGGGAATTCCAAATCAGTATTAATAGAGTGTTGCTACCACTAATATCATGACATTAAGGCAGGTAGGTAAGGAGGTAAATTGGCAGGCAGATATATAGACCAAAAGGATTATTTGTAGATGTAAATACACACAGACTATATCCTCCACTTGTAAAGCATATACACCTTAAAGCTATGCCACTTTTAGGCTCTAGGGTCTCTGAGACTCAATTCTCAGACCTGCAGGCTACTTTCTGGCCACATGACCTTGAGCTCTGCCTTGGTATCTTCATCTGTAACGTGGAGGTTATAACAGTAATGCAGTTGTCTAAAAGGTTGCAATGCGACTGTTACTACACCTCTGTGTTTAGAATAGCACTTGGCAAACATGTCTGCTATGTAAGTTTGCTATGGTTAGTAAGTCTTTGGTAAGAAAATACAGGGCAGGTGTGATATTCTTCTTTGTTTCTTCTATAACAGGTTATGACTTTCCCATACTCTGTATAGATAGATAGATCGATATGAATACATAGATTAATGATAGCTATAGATGTATAAAACATGTGGCTTTATTATAACTCTAAATCTCATTACTATTCAACACAACTGAATGGTAATTAAAACTAGTAAACCTGTTTTAAAATATACTTTAAAGCCACCTCTTAAAAAAAAAAACCTAAATCATCTTTTTTAATCTTTCAAACTCAAGGAAAACTGTTGTTTATAGATGCTCTCTTCTAAGCAGACACACAACATTTGTTGACATTCTGAAGCCATAATCCATCACTTTCATTTCTTCATGGTTGACTCCTCATGTCTTTTCTTCACCCAGAAAGTTAAGTAATCACCTGATGTCAAAGTATTGGATAAAAATGCCACATCACATATACAGTCAGCTTCTCCAGGATGCTTAACCTCATGTTCCCTCTCCAATGGCCGACAGAGGATGAGCATCACTTTATATCATAGCTTAGTTTACTAAGACACCATACTATCCTGGCTAATAATAATGAGATCCACTTAAAACTTTAAAAATGAATACTAACACTTTGATTTCACAAGAGCTTGAAGTTCCCATTTTCTCCTCATTCCGAAAGTCATTGTTTTGTAGGTATTTATAGCACAATAGAAATTGTCATGTGACACTTCCAGGAAACTGCAAGCGACAAGAGTATAATAACCAAATCCAAATTGTTCTACTGTGTGGAAGAATCGGAATTGTTCTAAATAACTAATGGGACATAAAGCATATTGACTGAAGAACTGTAGTAAATATATACAGTATTCATAAGCCAGGTAAATATTTGTTTCACAGGCAAGACTTTCTATACAGAGTACATAGGAGTGACAATACCTGGGGAGAAATCTGGGGGGCTTTTCCAAGAACCTCAGAAGGACCTGGAGATGCAGGAGTGAGGCTTGTGGATTGCAATTCAAAAAAATGTTTGGGGTTCACCTGCAGCCCATCTTGTGGTTTGCTCTTGTCCCTTCCCCCAAGCCCTTGAAGAATCACCTCCTATTTTGACTCTGAGAGCATTACTTTAGCCTCAGATAACCCATCCTATGCTTGTAAAAGTCAAGCTCCAATGCAAACATACTGATTTCTTACAATTTACCAAATAAATAAGTAAAATCTTCAGCGTACTTAATGCATTTCACTGTAATCTCTTTTTCATGGCACAGTACCGTTAAGCTTAGTAATAACTATATTTTTGTTATTCCTTTATTCCCCGGGGTCTAAATTAACTCAGGTACAGTGTTCAGATCATTTGAACATGCATACAGATGAAAAGTGTATTCCAAAGGTTCAATGTTGCAGGAACTTCCTTCTTCTAAAATGACACTATTACACTTTCTGATGAAAATGTTCTCTGACCTGAAATTCCTTTTTTTCTCTTCTACCCAAAAGTTAATGGTTAAACTTTGCTACAAAACCTTTTGTTCTTATTGAAGTCACTTTGCTCATCTCTCCTACTGTAAGGACACCAAATCCTAAAAGCTGGCAAGAATGCATATGTTTATTTCACCATTGCTCTGCAATTACTGAATGCCACTTAATTATAGCAACAGATGCTCGAGTGTAGGAACCAGAAAAATCAAACGCCTCATTTCCAGGTTATTTTTTTCCATTGCTTCTGCCAACAACAGATGTGTGAGCCCCTTGTGCTCTGGCGTAAATACTTATCAAATCCTAACAGGTCACCTATGTCACAAACAACATTTCAGATGCAACTGTTTCACCTGATAATAGGCTCTGAAAATAAAACTGTGAGCTGTAAATACAATGTATTCAGAATGAAATGCCATAATGTGAAATTGCTTTTTCTCCAGCTACAACTGAAGTCCTTGACAGTTTTTGGCAGTGATAAATCACCCTCCCATTAATTGTCTTCTCTCTCATTGTGAGGTGAGCTGCTAAAAGGGGCAGTCAACAAAAATGACTTAAAGGACAAATTTTGGCAAAAAGACAATGAAGAAATCTGTCATTGCTCAGCCTCCAGTAAACTGTCGTGAAACAATCAAAATAGATGTAGCTCAAGTGTTTATGTCTTTGTTAGGAAGATTATAGAATGATAAGCTTACTCCTACGGAGAGGAAGGATCCAGAGAAGCTAAAATTGTGGCTCCCTGACACCCTATTCCAAATGATTTTCTCCTACAAGATGCATTACCATCTCTTAGATTTGAACATTTTTTTTTCATCTCTTCAGATTCACGCTCTGATCTAGAATAAATGAAAAGTTCCCCAACGTGTGATCACAAGTTATAAAATCTTGTTAACGTAATTTGGAATTGAGTGTAAATTTAATTTTTATAAATTAACTTCAGAAATTCTAAGAAAACATTTTGCCATAAAACAGGGAAAGAACTCATACTATTATACATATGAAAGTGTGTTTGCCACCAGTAGACAATTTAATATTACCATATGCAGTATGAGAAAATTATATGTTACTGCACTGCCTGTCAAATGCACCATTTACGTTTTAGTTTATATTCAGCAGTAGTAAGTAAAGATGCATAAAAACAGACCCATTGCTGTTCCAGCATTAAAAATGCTCATATTTACTTTATGTAATGAATGTATTGCTTAAACTCCTAAATCCTAAGTCTAATTGAACAAGATCCCTAAATCTGAACTGTGCCATTTTCTGGAGTGAACACTATCAGCCCTCTTCAAACATCAATATATATTTGAAAGCAAAGGTCAAATATTAGTATCACAATTACTACATAGCTTGACAAATTCAAAAAAGCAAAAACCGTAAAAGGAAAAGTATGCTTTCAGGAATCCTTATGGAATACTACCTAATGTTCTGAAGCATGATTGGGATATTACCATGTGGACACTCTTTTTTCCAGGGGAATTTGAAATACCTTTAAAAATAATTTTTGCAGATACTAAGTACTATATATAAAACAGATAAATAAGTTTCTATTGTATAGCACAGGAAACTATATTCAATATCTCGTAGTAACTTATAATGAAAAAGAATATGAAAACGAATACATATGGATACATGTGACTGGAACTGTGCTGTACACCAGAAATTGACCCAACATTGTAAACTGACTATACTTCAATGAAAAAATAATTTATGGGTATTTCAGTTAATACAGAAAATCACTGAGTCAGTAACTCTAAAAAGAATGGTTCAATATAGCAACAAAGTGTTCTCAAGAATAGATAGGTGTCTCTGGTTTACATTAAATGGGGCGAGAAAAAGAAGTGGTATTTTGGTGCGGCAACACTGTCATTCAATGAAGAGCCTAAGTTACATAAAGAAAACTTAAAATTACCCCAAGTCCCATTTTGTAGCTCGAGTGGAATGTTATCTGAATATTAATAAATATAGTTTATAGACTATGACATTAAAACACCTTTTGAATGACAGAAATAAAAATCAAAGGATTGATTTTTTTTCTTTTTTGGTGATCCGCCAGTTTGAGAGCTTACCGAGAGCATATGGAGATAGCATATTTGCAAGTCCATCTCTGGAGGATTGCAAAAGGCCCTTAGCTTGTGAAAAACAGCAATGTTATTTTTTTTTAACGTTCCCTATATTTAGAGATTAAATCGCTCACTGCACAAACCCATTTGGAACAGGCGCGAAGGTGAAAAGGATAATCAGTACAGTCACTGGTCCGTGTTTCCTAAACGCTTTTGAAAACATTACTGTGCGCAGGCATAAAATTAGCGGCAGGACCTTAAAAAGGCTGGCATTTAGCATGACTTTTTGGAAAGTGACACCCTCATTTTTTTCTTGTAGGATATCATTAAATTTCAATCGCCCTATGGCAGTGCCTTTCCATTAATAACCAATTCACTGTGTCACTTTGGCTCTCCTTTGAAATAATGAGCCTTTGCTTCGCTTTAATAAATTTAAACATATTCTCAAGGCCAGGGAAGATAGGAAACCGCAGATGGGCTGAGAAAAACACGATTCATAAATCCTTAACTGCCTGAGATCGTTGAGAGCAAAACAAAGTAACACTCGTAAAATATTAAACAATCCCAGCTGTATGAGGGAAGCTTCATTAACAAAAATGGACTATTTACTGCCTTGCTCAGAGCCTGTGGGTGGAGAGAGTCAAAGAAATCTTGAAAAAAAAAAAACCCACTGCTGTTTCTTGTGATTCTTTAACCAACAAATGGAACAATGAAAATATTATCTGCAAAGTCCAGTTATTGTCCTGAATTAATGCATATTATTTCAAACACCATAAATTATTTTCCCACTGACATATTTTATTTAAAAAGTAGCCAATGAAAGTTGACCTATTTTTTTTCTTGGAAATATTTTCATAAGCATGTCAAGGTTATTAAAGACATCAGGACCATTTAAGTACTCAAAACAAAGTGATGATAATAAGGAAGTAAACATCCTTACAACACTGGTTTCTGACGTATGCATCAGACTAGAAGCAAAGTGTTTCTTTCTTTTGCTTTTGTATCTGTTTTTTATTAACCACTTAATTTTCCCTGAATACCTCAGGAATTTTTCTAACATTGAGTTGATCAAAAAGTTTAAGATTGAAAGTCTATTTGGAATCACACTTAAAAGCTAGATATCCAATGCAAAAACCTTAGTATAATTGATGGAAATTATGAGATGCCATCATCAAGGGCACAATTTCAAATGTCCTGCTTCAAAATCAAGTCCAGCTTGCTGGTGGTGTACAAGTTTGAAGAACCAAGAGATCAATGTCAGTCTGTTAAATGCTCAGAACTTAGAAGCTCTAACCTTAAAGACAGGCTGACAATTTAGTGGACAGAATGTCAATACTTCTAAACATTTCAAGGGCAAAAATATTGCTTTCTACAATCTGTGTCACAGTTATTGCAAGAAAAGAATTTAGATTTTTCTTCTGCATTCTGTCAGCACTTTTGCTTTTATTATCCAGAGATACATAATTAAGGAGTTCAATATGGAATAATGCAGAGGCTGACCCTTTTAACAATACATAGCTAGTCCTTTGATGTTACATGCTATAACATAAGAAAAATGCAAATACATTCATCCTTTTTCAATCACTATATTTTATCAACTGAGCCTTTATATGGATACAATTTCATAGTATGCGATAAAGCCTCTGAATAAATATGTATGATCTTTTTTTGTGGTCATTAGCAGTTCCATTTTCTTATCATATTATAATGGAAGCAAATAACTGTTGACATATTTCCCAAGAGACAAACTAAGTTGAAAACTAGTATCAGATTCAGTGTAAGATGACAAATATGGACTCCACATGCTTTTTGCAACTATGTTTCTTGATCTGTAAAATGGGGAAAATAATATTACCTATCTCCAAAAGTCACTGTAGAACTGAACAAGTTAGTACATGTCAACTTCAACCAGTTCCTGGTGCATGATTGGCACATATACAGGTTAGAATATGACTTAGTCTTACATGCAACAGTTTTACTGCAAGCATTGCTCTCCCATGAGCATAAAGATAGGTATAATGACTATTGCAAAGACTACTTATAATCAACACTTACTGTTGTGTAAGAGCAGGCTTGTACTAGGATTACAAAGCTATTTGCTGTCAATTCTTGTCAGACATTTGAGACTTCCCTTGAATCAAAATCCTGTCTTCTCAGTGAAGTCTTCTGGGACTAGTTATTTCTTTCAGGTTTAGAATACGCCTAAGGCTCAATTCTTCCATGGAAAGCCTTAACTTTGGCTATTATATTCATCTGGTATTAGATCTGTCAGTAACATCTTTGAGATATCTTCATCAGATATTAAAAACAATCCATCCTTCTCCACAGTAAACAGCTATTTAATAATTATAAGTATGTACTTATAGTTAACACTATGACTTTTTTAAGACTGTGAATTTCCTTTAAGTTTGTAAAATCCATTTAATATAGATTCATAAATACAGAAGATTAAAGTATCATAGGTTACTATTAGATGCATCACTCAATTAATTTGTAAAAAGAGGTTAAATGTTGATAAAAGGCAGTAATGTAAGCATATTTATCTGTGTTACACATAACTGACAAAACAAGTTTTTATTTTTAAATATAAATTAAGTATCCTAGAGTTACAGATTATTGAAACCAAATCATTTCCATTTTTTGCTTTGCAACTTCAGAGCACCTGAAAAGTCACTGATTATATTTCTAAGAATTGGGGTAGAAAAGTGGAAAGAACTTTGATAACTTAGATGTCATGAGGATGTTGTAGTAAATCAGAGGTGAAGTAGTATCTTATTTGAGTCTATGTGACAAGTCCCAGAAAAGCTGACATTTTTTCCCTAACAGTCCTTCCACATTGAATATGGGAGACAATTACAATGAGAGGCATGTGAACACTGTCTTTGCCACTGGGCTCTCATAAATCCCTCCAGTTCCCAGTGAACAACACCAAATATTTGCAGCTGAGGAACATTTGGTCTGGCTTAAATTAACATATCTCAGCAGTCAGAAGTCATTAAGCTTTGCCAGTGATTTGAAACAATTTTTTTCCATTTCAAAAGTGACTTCTTTTTCTGGAGGAAGGACGGAGTAAAAACTAAAACAAATGACAGGAAAATGGAAGTTACCAATGGAAAAAAAAGAAAAAGAAAAAGATAAAGGCCTTTGAACTGACTTTGATAACTGTATTAACCCTTTTTATAAAGGATCCCTTAGCTCTTGCACTTACAGTCAAATAATTCAAGATAATGCAATTTAATGGCAAACAATGATTCAAGTACAGAAATGCAAATATGGTTTACCATTAATTCTTGGTGAATTTAGGCATTAAAAATTGTAAAACTGATACAAATTTCATGGTAAAAAATAACCCAACACTTTCAATTAGAGTTTTCAAGAAGATTAAGCACAGAAAAACAGAGAGATACAGGTCTGTTTTCCAAAGCTCAGCTATGCTATAGAGTTCATTCAGACATAAGAACAGGAGCCAGGTGTTAAGAGCAATTCAATGATTACACCAATAATACTTTAAGTGACACTGGAATTCAGGATTCAAATCAATACATTCACCTATTTATGTTAATTTCATCCACTGTGTGGTACATCCTTTCTTCAAGGAGTAAGATTGCTTCAGGAAAAAGCAATTTCAGAAACAGAATCCATGATTCCATTCCAGTTTCCCTACAGGACAGTTGTGTCAACCTGAATAAGTCATTTCAGCCTCCCAGACTCTCATCGGAAAAGTACATATAAGAGAATCCACCTTGCGAGTCACTGTGAGCATTAATGATGACAGGGAAAACTCAGTAACTGCCCCACCTTACATGTTCTGTTGATGATAGCTATCCATACTAACTTTTTTTTTAAGAAATTCAAATCAGTGTCATTACTGTTAGCACGCACATTCTTACGTATTCTCGAACACAGTGAATTTTATTATTTGGCAACCATGCCACTAAGAAGAGACCTTTTATTACAATAGGTAAGTGATAACAGAAACGTATATGCTTACCACAAGGAAGACTGGGGATACGGAAACAGAGGAGGAAGGAATAAATAAAGCACTTACTATGAACCAAGAGTTTGCTAATTTATTCTGTGATTTCATATAGTGCTTCAAGCAGTATTTAGATTGAGATATTTCTATTGGTCTATTAGTATACTTCTAATAGGTGCGATTGGGACCTAGAATCAGACACACCTGCCTGCTGGTCTGTGTTCTCTCTCTTATGCTGTACTACTGGAAAATGAGTTTAGAAAATATTTACTACAGACTTCAGAAAATGTTATAATACATTATTTTGTCAAGGGGCGTAATCTAGCTGCATCTGTATGTCACCATCCGTTTCAAATGCAAGTTCAGCCAGTTACACTTCCTTAAACATGTTACTTGCGATTATAAAGTTTCAAAGAGCCTGCACGCTGCTTTAAATATTTTACTTTCTTTTCAAAGATAAGATCCAAAGTAAGTGATACTGTAGAAAACAGACATTTTGCAAAACAAAATTTGGGGACCAGGATTTTAGCTAACTGGCTATTAGAGAGTAAGCAGAATCACATTAACAAATTGCATCTTATAAATACTCAAGTAAAAAGACTTCTGTACATAGACCTTTTCTGTCAGATTACTTAGGTAATAGTTAAAAACAATATTTGCATACATTGGCTTTTTCTCTGTTGCAGATTTTTTGGAAATATCTTTTAAAATTATACCATATGAAATAAATACAAAACAACTAGATATTGCAGATGAAAAAATGAAGCAGTAGAAGTGTGAATGAGCAACACAACAAAATCATGGAAAATATCTAATGCCTTTTGGCTCTATGTGCCTTGGAACACTGAGGAAAAATTAATGTTATTTGTTTTACTACTTAGAGAACGTCCTGGAACAACAAATAAAGCTCTCTTAGAGCTATATATCAATTCTAGGGCACGGAGCACTCTGCAGAAAGGGAAAAATATGTTGTGATCACTGTTCCTATGTAGTCTGCTCTGTGGTTTTTCCATAATTTTCCAACTTATGTGGTTTCATAATGATTGCTTTAAAATGTATATTACTTTCTTCTCTTCTTTGTTCATACCTGAAAGTCGTCTTACATTCTTTGGACAAAGTCAAGTAAATTTTTTAAAAGTTACTTAAATTTTAAATAAGGTTACAACACTGTTCTTTTTAGAAAAGGGAAAAGAGTTGGAGAGAAACTCTAGAGGAAGGATGAACTTGAAAACCACTCTTAAGGTAATCAGTCACCTGTCATAGGTTGTTGACTGGACCTGCCTTCTCTCTGTCAGGTCATCAGGTTTCATTTGGTTATTTAAAGATCGCTAATGATTTCATAGAGAAAAGAGAAGACAAGCAAATCATACTTCCTCATCATCTTGTGGTTAAAAATAATAATAATAATAAAATCCTTACTATTAGAAACTAATACTTTGACATGATAGTATGTCATATAGTTGACATACCATCTTTTGAGTAAATAAATGCAGAAAGGTAAAGACAAATCAGATTTTTCATTTGTAAAAAAAAAATTCTTTCTTCTTCATTTATTTCCATCTGAATTTTTTTAAAAAATGATTTCTAAATATAATTTCTAGGTTTGTTTTAGACCATCATTTCCAGGATTTGTTTTTTCCTTTTTTCCTTATGATTAACACAAAGGGTGGGGAACAGAGGGAGACGTTAGGAGGTGTAAAGTGAGTTAGGAAAAAAAAATAATAACAAAAGTAAGATGATTATGTGTAGATAAATTCTACAATTTAAGTAGGTATCTTCCTCTTGTTAGATAATAAATAATAGGCATCCTGTGGATACGAACATTTAGACATCTTATTAAGAGAGGAATGCTTCTCTAGCTTTCAAGAAAGCTTAACAAAGAATAAGTTTTATTTGGATTCTATGTCTATTAAACATGTTACATCTATTATCCATGTACAAATACAAATTGTTAATTAAATTCACTCAAATTATTTCAGAACAAAACTGAAATTCAAATATCTTGTGTTCACAGACTCCTAATGAAGAAAGATCTAGGGAGGGGGTTATAACATCATAAACAGAGATGTTTGTCCTCACATAAACATATGGGAACTGGAAAAAAAAAACTGGAATGGTGGATCATTAAGAGTTATAAAGTTATGGATGGAAACCTCTAGAATGAATTCTGAAACTCTGTAACCTCATATGAGATCAATAAAGTGAAACTCTGTTTAATAAATATATTTGCATAATGAGATCATCAATGTTTCTTTTTTTAAAATATTAACTGAGAAAGAGGAATTGGCCTGTTAACTTCTGAAACAGTAAAACACAGGAAGAAAAGAATGGATAAAATTATCAGCCCTTGAGATACACACACAAAGCTAACATTACAGGAAAATGTGAGTTAAATTTCTAACATTTTTAAGTAGTTTTGTTGTAAGTGTTGCCATTTTGTGTGTTTGTTTGTTCTCAGAGATGTTGTACTCAAAACAAGTTGGTAAGAAGGAAAACAGGCTCACCAGTTGAAGACCTCTTTCTAATGCCTGTTCCACATACTGAGTTTTTAGGTTTCACTCTTAAAGTAAATATACCAACATATTTGTATACAGTTATTTTGAGTAAGAACCATATTAATATAAATACAAATGCATACTGTGTCTAGCACATAGTAGGTACTTAGTAAATTCTTGTTATTGTTATAATCATTTTCCTCTTTCATTCAGAAAATATAAAATAAGCTAATCATACAAGCAAATCACTTTTTATAAGTCCTATGATAATCAAACAATGATAAAGCTCTTGGTAAACACTGTTAAGGCTTTATATTTTTTGCCATTTCTTTTCACAGATAATTTAGCTGGCAATAGTTCTTTGGGGTTTTCAAATACATCGCATTAGACTATGTTATTAAAATCTAACCCTGCAAAAGAGTTTGAGAAAAAGATTTCTTGCCATTCTATTTAAGAATTTAACTTTAGAAATAGTGAGGAGAGAGGAAAAAAGAGTAAAAGAAAATATTTATGGCATTTTTAAAATCAGTTTACTTTTTCAAATATTCATACCCCACTTCTTAACATTTACTATTTACATGTTAAACTGTTCCATCAAAAGCAAGCTAGAAGGGCTCTTCAAACACAAAAGTAATTGGAAAAAATGTTATCAAAATAAGGAGTAAGTCTGTCCCTCACAGTAGTTAATTAGGAAAAGCTGACACTATTGGTGAAGAATGAGCTACTGAGGAGAGTGGATGGGAGAGAAAAGCTTCAACGTGTTCATATGCTTAAAGATCCCTGGTATACAGTAAGCATTCAGTAAGCACCCTTGACTTTCCTCTCCTTCCCATTATTGATTGAATCATGAGGAGAATAAGAGCTTCAGGAAAAATGCTTTTGTCTTAATAATCTATGTCAACAGCCCCGGTCATCTCTTCCGCTTTGTATTTGCTTTAGTATCTTAAAATAATTGGGATTTATGCGATGATAGCAAGTTACCTATGAATATATTTCTCTATTAATTATACTTTTATGTGTCAGATGGAATTTTCAGGTTAACAAATTTACAAGGCTATGACTAATTTCAAACAATCTAATGCACTTTCCTACATACGGGTATACTATATTTAGAAAAATTAGTGACAACTGAATCCCAGAAACACTGGGATACCTTTTTAATCTATTAGAAACAATGTATTTGGAATTTACCTACTTTAATCAGTGAACCACTGTTTTTAATGCAACTAGTCAGAAAAGTTGCTTAAGATGTTTTTCTGGAAAAAACACAAGAAGTGATACAATAGCCTTTTTTTTTTAAGGTTAGGAGAATATAATGGAAACTCTGAGTCACAGAAAAGCTCTTCAAAGCATATTTCATAAGACTTTTTTTTTCCCCTGTATTTTCCATTAATTGCAGTTAGAGCAATTTTTCTTGTATTTCCCTCATCAGTCTATTTGGAGGTCAGCATTCAAGGGAGTCTCATGTGTAATTTCTTTGACTTCAAACTAAAAATTATCATGAGAAAAGGAAAAGATATGTAACAGTGAAACAAAGTTGAAGGAAAACTCCAAGCTTACCAATTTTTTCTCAGTGCTTTAAATTAGGCTTCAACACTATGCTATGGAAATCATTACAAAAAACGACGACAGTTATTTCAAAACTATTCTAATACACCTCTTGAAGTAATCTCATTAAAATTAGTTTAACAGTCCTTACCACACTTTTCAACATTTCATACAAGAAGTTTAACATTTTCTCAGTCTCTTTAGTACCATGGCCTTGTACTTCTTAAGCCTCTCAGGCAGTGTCTAGTGTCTGTCTGTCTGTCTTTTTCCCTCTTCCTCTCTCTCACACATCCAGAATAAAAGAGTACTGAAGAAAAGAATCAACCTGTATATTTTTTATTGGCATTTCACCAAGAACCCCTCTGTTTCTCTTCCCACCCCACCCCCAGAGAGAGAGAGAGAGAGGGAGAGAGAGAGAGAGAGAGAGAGAGAGTCACATAAACACGCCAGAAGCTTGGTCAGGAAATTAGACATCTTATCTTCAGGTCTGCTCAATAAGGACCAATAACCCAGGCCCACAGCACTCTTCACGATAACTGCCTTTACAAAATGAAATTTTGACTTCTTCACAGCTTAGCTACAAGGAGACAGTATCAGTAGACCTGCATTTCTGTCCAATATGAGGGGCAGTAAAAGATCTCAGCATCTGACAGGGGAAAATGAACAACTGATAAAAAATCTTTGAAACGTTCTTTCCATGCAAGGCGACATTTTTTTTTAATGTGGATTTACGTTTTTATTATTGTTTACTTTCTTGATAGACTAAAAGTATACTAAACGTGGAACACACAGATTGAAGGAAACATACAAACATCAATAACAACAAAGAAAGGACCAGAATCTTTTAAGAAATACTTATTTGTTTTTAAGATCTAATTACCCTCGTTTTTTTTAACTGTGTGCTTGCTTTGTTGAGGATTTGGAATGACTGAGTAATATTTATTGCCTTAATAATATCTACACAAATATAAGGAAAGTAAAAAAATCTTAAAGTATATTGAACTTTTACTTCTAAAATTAACCAAAATATCAACACCAGATCTTTTAACTTCTACAAAGTGAACAATATGTTGACAGTTTCCAAAGTCAGGAATTGCAACTATGTGGAAGGAAAAGAAATAAAGAAACGGCATCTAGATTTTAAAATAAAATATAAAATGCCATTCTAAATCTTAGATTGGGGGAAAAAATCTTCCAGAAGGGACATAGGGTCACTGAAGATGAAGTAATATTTATGATGAGAAAAACTGTAAATTCCATTGTCACATAATATCATGAAAATACTAAAGTTATAGCTCATATTTTTAACAGTGTTTTTATACTATTGGAAAGGGGGAAAAGTTTAAATTTAGCATTAAACAGACTGACTAAAACAAAACTGTGCCCATATCAAGTTTGTTCTTGTCTGTGATATAGCCAAACCAGCACAAATAATGCTGCTGAAATTCTAGATAAATTATCTGGAAATATAATAGATAATTTTCTTTTCTCTAAAGGGAGCAAGAACAACAAGCTAAAAATCCCTTGGAAAAAGAACTCTGACTTCTTAACTCCCAGAACAATACTTAATGTATTTGAGCATCTCTATGTTACTTGAAAATATTGTAGTAAGTATAAAATGTCTTACATAATTTGGTTAATTTTATAATGTAGAAAATTGGTCTTTAGGAAACCAAACTTATCATTATCAATATATTAATATCTTGTTACATCGTAACACAGTATAATGCATAGTATGGATTAAAATTTGGTATATGAAAAGCTTAAAGAAGTTTTCTTCTAGACATTGGTTATATTTTAAGACATTATACACATAATAATGGGCATCTATCACACACATTTTCTTTACAAAATTAAAACTCCCAAATGGTCTGTAGCATGCTTAAGAACTTACAAATAACATATTACTAAAATTTTCTATTACAATTTGGAAACATTTTATTAACAAAGTAATTAAAAATAGAGTCAAAATGATTATCAAATTTTGATCATGAAATAATGAGACAGTATTAGCAGATTTTATATCAAAAGTAACAGTAAATTTGCCTTTTATTGGCATGGTAAACTCCTTAACAGATTCTATGGATTACAAAAGGTTAAAATTAATTCAGATGAACGTTCTTTTCCCCAAGTCAGTGCTTTGATGCTGAGTATACTGTGCATTAAAATATTTGCAATGAATCCTTGTCTGGCTTGGTTTGTTCATGCACTTACTTTATTTACTTTATTAAAGTCAATATCACCAATCTTCATTTTATAAACTTCTGATAATTTCCCCAAATACATAAAACTTAATGAAATTTTATGAAAACTGAAAGTACTTGTATATTCTGAAGATTCAATAAGATATCTTAAGATGTTTTTAAAAATGTCTTGAACAGTGATTTAATGCTTTCTCCTAAGTTGACTAAATTAATGGGAAAATGTGCATTTAAATGTACATATTTTAGTTTGTTGGACAGTTTCTTTGGGAAATAATGAGTGAAAATTCTGCACCAAAATTAGGGTTAAAAATGACTAAATATAGTCAAAGTATTTTTCTTTGGGTGACTAATGCCTGTATTTGTTTTACTTGATAAAAAATATTATTTACTCTCATTTTAAGAGTTTATGATTAAGAGGAATGTATTGATTCGATCCTCCTAAACTTCATTCTAATAAAAATTTAACAAATATAGATGTAACTAAACTTAATATTCCTTACAAAAAGAAAACAGTATCAATTGATAGCCTAATTTAAGTAACTTTTTAAAATTAGTAAATGTATTAAAAATGTCAAGATTTAAAACATTTTATATATTTTTAGCAGGAGAAATAAACTTTAAGTGAAATTTTATCTCTGAAGTTCTAAGTAGAGCTACTTTGGTTAAAGGATTAGTCCATGGAATGCTGTGATCTCATTTTGTTAATTTCTTTTTTTTCAGTTGAAGTATAGTTAGTTTACAATGTTGTGTCAATTTCTGGTGTACAGCATAATGCTTCAGTCATACATATACATCTATATATTCATTTTCATATTCTTTTTCATTATAGATTACTACAAGATATTGAATATAGTTCCCTGTGCTATATTGTATAAACTTCTTGTTTATCTATTTTATCTCCTATCAATACCTGAGGTTTAAGATAAAATACTCAGAAGATGCCCATCGGGGATGACCAACATGGAGGCAGGGTGCTCAGGGAAACAGAGCGTATGGGAGAGGGCAGACACTTCTCAATGACTGTGCCTTCTCTGCATTTTCTCGCCACTCTGCTAAGAGCTATGCATATAGTTATCTACCTTTACTGTAATTGTATGACAAACTTCATTCCTCCAATCAAGCTTAAGCATTATGGAATGCACTCACTCAACAGATACTTTGAGTGTTTCATCTGTGTGGGCACTAACCTGCATGGTGGGCCAAAAGTGGTAACCTTGATGGGCTTCACAAAATGCTCACAGCTCAATGTAGGAGATACGCTGATTTCTCCTTTTCTATCATCTCCATTATTAAATCCACTCAGCACTATGCCAAGTCATCCATTTCTCTCCATCGTTATTGCCAATGTTTTAGTCAAAGTCACAAGCATTTCTCACCTACACTCATTAATAGCCACTTAACTAGTTATTTCTTCAATTGTAGCTCCCCAAATATTATATATTTGAAACACAAAAGTCAATCAAAATCATGTTATTTCCCTGTTTAAAATCCTCAATGGATGCTTACAAAAAACAAATTTCTCACTGAGTACAAGAGATCTGGTCCCTCCCTACCTTCCTGACTTCTTTCCCTGTCATCTGCCTTAATCTTTATGCTCCAGCTACCAGGTTTCATGTCAGGCTCCTACTCAGGGCTATGAACTTGCTTGTCCTTTCTCATCTCTGGACTTTCTGAGACTGTATGCCATTGTCTTGTCACTCAGACTTCAGTTCAAATACTACCCCAGAGAGTCCTCTTGGGGTCATCTTATGATGCCCTGCTCTGTTCTTATCACATTACCCCATTCTGTATTGCTCATAGCAGAAAATACCATCCAATGTCCTTCATGTGTTGGCTTCCCTAGTAATTGTTCACTTGTTTATAGTTGATCTCTGAGTAGAAGATAAACTCCCTTTGAGCAGAGGCTTTTTTTTTTTAAATCTTCTTCAGCCCTGTGTCCCCAGGAGTTAGCACAGTGCTTGATCCTCAGGTTTCAGTGACTTTTTTTTTTTTTTTTTTTGGTAAAAAGAAAGGGAAAAAAGGAGGAAGGAGAAGGAAAGAAATTTCAGGAATGTTTATTTGATTACAATGTCTAGTTCTATGGAGACATCAAATAAAGCCTTCAATGGCTCCTTCATATTTAATCATTCCCTCTTTGATGCCACCTGGGACACACTGTAGTTGTTAGATTTACCACGCTGTAATTCTGTCTCCTGTTTGTTTTCCTTATTAGACAATGGTGCCCCTTGAGATGCCCCTTTCCTCCTTGTACCTCTGGTATCTGGTAGGATGCTTAATCCAGAGTAGCTGCTCGGTATGTATTTGCCATTTTCTAGAAATGCATAGAAAAATGTACATATTTGTATACATATGTATTTTTCCATCAAGTTCTTCCTACTGAAATCATAAATGCATGACTTTTTACATAGGAGTTTAAATATAACCCACAAAAATCCAACTAATTTTATGCCTCAGATGTGCCAGCTTCTGAATTTTCACTGAACCCTTTCCTACATCTCTAGACCTGCAAACATGACCACGCCTAAACTGGATATCACATTACACTATTGTCTCTTGACCTTTAAAGCTAGACACCCCACCCCAGTCCACTGCTTTTAGACATTCCACATGATTGTTTCTCAAGACTAGGGTTAGACAGAATTAAAATAATACTAAGGTTAAAAATCAAGAGCTTCAGAAGAACTGGGCTCATGTGTTGGCTTTCTTAAACACCAGATCTGTGGAAAAAATGGATACTCAGATTTGTATGGAACCAACAAAGACCTTGAATAGCCAAAACAACACTGAGAAAGAAGTACAAAGTTGGAAGTATCATGATCCCTGATTTCAAACTATACTACAAATAAAATCAACATCCTGATATAATCAATTTTTCACATGGATTTCCCTAGAGAAGGACTGAATATCAACCTGCAGGAGTTTCTGAAGATTTTTAGGAAGTGCAAGCTACATTGTATAGTTTTTTTTTAATGAAAAAAAATCTTTAAGAGTGACTGCAGTTGCAAATGTTAGGCACCTTTCTTGCCTACAGAGGTTTATATTAATTTTATTTTATTTTAAATCAAGATTTCACTATCAGGTTAAACATACATTTTTTTGTATTTTAATTTTGTTTAATCTGTCCTGACCTTTTAAAAGGAAGAATTAAATAGGAGAAGAAAGACTTGTACAATGAAAACTAAAAAGCACTGATGAAAGAAATTTAAGAAGATAGAGAAAAGTGGAAAGATATTTTATGCCCATGGATTGCAAAAGTTAATGTTGTTAAAATGTCCACATAACCCAAAGCAATCTATAGATTCAATGCAATCCTTAACAAAATGCCAATGGCGTATTTCACAAAACCAGAACAAATAATTCCAAAATTTCTATGGAACCAATAAAGACCTTGGGAACCCAAAACAATATTGAGAAAGAAGAACGAACTTGGAAGTATTGTGGTTCCTGATTTCAAACTATACTATTCATCTAAACAGTATGATACTGGCACAAAAACAGATACTACACGTCTGTTAAAATGGCCATTACCAAAAAGACAAAGAATAACAAATATTGGAGAAAATGTGGAGAAAACGGACCCTTCATACACTGTTGGTGGGACTGTAAATTGGTGCAGCCACTGTGGAAAACAGTGTGGCAATTCCTCAAAAAATTAAGAATAGAACTACCATGTGACCCAGCTATACTACTTCTGGATATTTACCCAAAGAACACAAAAATACTAATTTGAAAAGATATATGCACCTATATGTTCACTGCAGCATTATTTACAACAGCCAGGATACGGAAACAATCTAAGTGTCCATTGATACATGAATGGATAAAAGTAGTCCATTGCATGTGTGTGTGTGTATATATATGTATATACACACACATATATATACACACACACACACACATGCAATGGACTACTATTCAGTCATAGAAAGATTGAAATTCTGCCATTTGCAACATGGATAGACCTTGAAGTTATTATGTTAAATGAAGTAAGTCAGACAAAGAAAGACAAATACCTTAATATTTCACTCATAAGTGGAATCTATAAAAATTTTTTTAATTAAAACAAAACAAAACCAACCAACAAACAAAAATAAAACAAAAATGAACTCATGGATACAGAGAACAGATCAGTGGTTACCAGATGGGAAAGTGGTTGGAAGTGGAAGAAATGGGTGAAGAGGGTCAACTGTACAGTGAGGGCTGGTGTCCAGACTTGTGGTGGTGATCACTGTGTAGTGTATACAGATGTTGAACTATAATGCTGTGTACCTGAAACTTCCATAATAAAAAAAGTAACAAAATAAAAGGAGGAACTAACATTGTTAATGCTGTAATTAGAGTTTAAATTATTCTAGGAAGTAATTAGATATTTATATTTATCATTTACACTGTAGTTCATTTTTCTTTCTTCAACCCTGCACAGTTGATTATATTTTATTTTATAATGTATTGAATAGAATTAAAATATTTAGTACCTATAGATCAACATGCAAACAGCTAAAATTGTTATGGTTCTATTATAATCACAGAGCTCTATTTGCTAAGAGGAAAAAATGGTGGAAATCATTTATTGTTCTATAAAAACATTCTCAGGCTGGGTCTAGTTGTTATTCTTTTTTTTTTCAGTCAGCTCCTGGCTTTCTCCTGTCTCTTGAACTTGCATGTTCTATGGCCCATAGTGATATTCATTGATGGGTACTCCTGATATTCAGAAAAATGCTTTTCTTAGCCTCTTCCCCATAAAGTTCAGCAGTGACAATCGAGATCAGGTTGTGTGTGCCCTTTCAGTTATGGATTATAAGAAACATCTCCTTGGAAAGACTCACTAGAAACAAGTAAAATCTCTGAGAAATCACTTCCAAATGAACTGTTTCACTCTCAACTATGAATGTATAACAGATTTGGCTAACAGGAACCTACAACTTGCAATATTTTCCTGAACTCTTTGAAAATCTTAATGATAGGACCCTCTATCAATATAAGAATTGACAATGATAAAAGTAATCTCTATGCACAAATTCCACGTTTTTAGATTTCCTAAATAAAGTTTACATTTCCTTTTAATCCTTTTGAGATATTATTTTACACATTTTGTTTTATTTTTAATGAACTAAACTTGGGCAAAATAGAAAAAGAAACAATTACAGCCAGCTCTAATTCTTTGCTGTGTCTTTTTCAATTCAATGAAAGCTAAAACTATTATGAAATTTTCTATAGTTAATCAAGGTATTTAAAAGGAAAGCATCCAAAGAAATAAACCTGGGAAAGAAAGAGCATCAAAAAATGCAGTCATGAAAGAACTGAATCTATTTTCAAGAGTCTCTTCTATTTTTTAGTTTGTTTTAAAATATGCAAAATAAAATAAGCTTGACTTAAAAGGTCATATTCTTTATGACATCATAAAATATTACACTTTTTTTTCAGTATCAACAAAAGAATTCACCACCATTGGTATATGAGAAGCTTTATGAATTTCTGCTTTCAGGTCACTTTTTCTATGTTCCATAGCAAATGCTTATTTATAATATAAATTCACAAGGCAATATAATTGGAAAATATTTCCAATTAGATTCAGTATTATGGCCCTAAAATGGATGCATTTACGCTAATGCAAAAGTATACCTGGTACATTTTATCATGCATTAGAGATTTTAATCAGGTAATCTATACAGCATCTGGAAACCCAAGCAGAGGCAAAGTCGGCTCTAACAAAGGCACTGTAACAGTTCACCTTCAGTGAAGAACAATAATGCATTATTAAATTCACTTTCCTGCTCAGTGGTTACACTTAGCTGACCACAGCAAATCTGCTCACTGCCTGGTCCTCACAAGTTGGCAGAAAAATAGATTCTGTCACATTTAACGGGTTTAGAAAATGACAGGATGCCTCTTTTGTTTTAACTATAAACCATAATCTTTCAGAAGTAAATATAATTACAAATGCCTTTGGTCATGTCATTCTTAGGACAGATATTATATGTGGGTTATCACAGAAACATATATCACCATAACCATCATTAATAAATGGAACTGATACTGCCTATCAAAAAATCCAGAGTTTTTATGGTGCTTTTATTCTGTATAACATCATAATTCTTATGCTATAATAAAAATCTTTTTGAAATCTTAGCGCTGTGGACATTATGGCAACTTGTAGGTTTTCATTTTGTTTAAATTTCTGTTACTCACTCAAAGTAGGATATTTGGTTTACCGTAAGAATATTATATGCAGCAAACTCACTAATCAAGTTCTACAATATAGCCTACGCTAAAATTGGAGTATTTTTCAACTAATTGGATAAATAATCACCAACATGAATAAAAATCTACACGGTAGTTATCTATTAATCCCATAAGCCCTTTCTTTGCACACATACATGTCCTATGAATGCATGTATTATAAAGGAAATGTCATGTTCCTTATTTTAAGTTTTGTTAAATAGAAGTTATTACATCTTCTAGCATTTTTCACATAGGAAAGAAACAATATTCTGAACCCTGTTTCCCTAGAACAATTTTCACAAGTAATAAGTGCAAATTATGACGCTGGTATTTGTGGATAATAAAGTTCATTGATAATTTTATTTTTTTCTAAAAATAAATAGAAATTTTACTTTAGAATGCTTTGCAGCTAGATGCATGGGATTTGCCAGCCAACAGTATTTTAAGCAAAGAAAGATTGCTTCCTTGGGTGATCCTGAGTATTGGTGACTCAAGAAAGTATTTTTATAGCTTCTTGGAATGACTTTCTATTGACTCTTAAACTTTCTTCTGTGTCTGGCTTTCTTTTAATGATTATAATTTTTTAAAAAAAACTGACATGGTTTACCTTAATTATTTAATTATACAAATAAATTATACAATACCGTCAATGGAAAGGTAAATGTTGGAACATATCAATTAAAGAAAACAAATGCACTAAATGACTACTTAAGATCTGAATGTTTTCTCTTTGCAAGAAGCATATTGGATTTGCAATTTATATACATACCTTATTAGATAGATTACATTTTCTAAGTACTAGTTTATTGATAGCATTTTACATTACATTGTTATTGATGTCACATGAATTATTTGCTGTCATTAAACAGAGGTCTTCTGCTATAATTAAATTAAAACAATGTAAAACCATAACATTTCTGCTTAGAATATCAGTGACACTTTTACATGGTGTTAAGATTTAAATTTTTGTCATCTAAAAAAAATGCACCCTGTGAAATTTGCTTTGCAATTGATTTTAATTATGTTGATTCTATTCGTTCTAAAAATGAGTTACTGCAGTATTCCATGGAGTTTTTAAAGCATTGAATATACTTTAGTTTAATATCCTTTTAAAAACTTATTGAAATTTATGGCAAAAATCACTGATCTTTGCCCAGCTCTTTTTTTCTGCATTACAAATTGAAGATTGTACATGAAGTATAAAAAATTATCACTGTACAGAGAGAAATCTATTATGTGGCAATAAGAAAATATAGCCTATCTTTAATCATTTGAATTAATTTCATACATACTGTATTTTTTTGATTTGATGATGGAGACGTATTAGCCATAAATAATTAGTAGAAAGAAAAATAATATGTGTTGATAGTGTCCTATTGATCATTGATTATGTTATTTACATAATTCTGAAATTCCCTCTTAAAATTCACTCCTGATAAATAAATCTATCTCTTTTAGGGTTGGTCTAAACCTATGAGAATGAGACTATTTCTTCTCCAACCACCGCCATGATTCCCAGAACACTGAGCGTGTTCAGTCCATGACTGTTTCATACATGAATGCTGTGAGATGACAAATACTTCTGCAAAGAGAAAATACAAACTCTAAGCTGAATTCTAACTTTAGCATTTCTCACTACCTTCCATTGATTTAGAAAAAAGAAACAATCATAAGCCAGTCTACCTTTAGAAAGAAAGCCTACATACAGCTTTGACTACTTGAAACCAAAAGTGGGATTCAATCTGGACAAAAAAATGGACATTCTGAGAGGATTATAAGCTCAGCTATTTGTATCATTAGCAATCATTCCAAGCCTGTGAAGGTTCTTAGGATTACAAGGATTGTAGTGGAGTGAAATGTATAGTGGAGTGAAATATATGAAATGAAAGATTGGAGACCCTTGAGAAATAGAAATTAACGGTAAAAAATGGGGGGCTATCTCCCATGTTACTAGACTAGACATCTTCCTCCTTCCCCCTGCTGCTTAAACTTGAATATTGAATTTAAATTGGGATACAGCTTGGGGTAGGATTATGTTGGGATTGGAAGGATGTAGGTCCATTATCCTGAAACTCAAAAGCAATAAAAGAAAAATTTAATTTTACTGCCTTTTGTCTCTGAGTAATGTTTAGCAGGGAACCTGGAATTATCATGCATTACCTCATGGGAGTCTTTTATAGATTTATAATTCAGTGTTGTTTTTCCCTTCAATTGGACCCTAGTAAAGATGATATGAACTGAAAATTCAAGATACTTAGATTAAAACAAAACAAAACAAAAATTTCAAGAACAAATAAGTAAATTGCTATTTAGAGGAAAACTACAGAAAAAAAGTTTGATTTGCATAATTGCATAATGCTTCTGTTTCCGTGTATAAAGACATAGTTAAATTTCTGGTTTATTTCTCAGTAGACAAAGGGAATGAACATTCTTGAATAGATAACTCTGTTCCAAATACTTTTCTAAGTGATGCATAAAGTACCTAATTTAAATTTTGTGAAGTAAGGAGATATACTACTCTTAAATTGCCCATCTGCCTTGATTTGGATTTTATTTCAGATAACAGAAGGGGGAAAAATATTGATTTGGAGAATGTAGCACTATTTGTCTTCAACCCAGCCCCCACCCCTCCCATCACAAGACAATCTATGATGTAGTTCATGTCTAGTCATCCATCCTATCTGTAAATAATAGCAAAATTCAGAAAGGCATTCCATCCTTAGTGCACTAGGCTTAAATGGACTACTTCTGCTAAAGAACCCCAAGAAGTGCCTTATCATGAGAGACAACAAGATAACATTCTTTAACATGACAGTGATACACTGCATATCTCTTTCCTAAAATTGTCTCATTGTTACCAGTACCAAAGCACACCACTGCCTATGACAATTCTCAATCTAGCTGAAGATGCAGAACTACTCCTACTGCATGACTGTAGAGGAGATAGTATGGAAATTGTCCTGTGTGTTCATCATGGCCAAGAAAATGGGGGGGGGGGGAATAGTCAAGAGACACAAAGCTGTTTTTTAATAGAGTGGGCAATTTAGGCAAACAAGAAGTACAGCATTTCTGAATAACTCCTATATATGAGTTTGTATCAATATTATCAATTTTATTCAAAAGCTTCTCATTAGTATGTCTTAAAAAAGAAAAGTCTTATGTCCTTCATTTAAAATTCATCTCTGAATTCTTAGCAACAAACACTGTGCCTGACACATAGCAGGTAAATTGCTGATTGAATGAATCCATGAGCAAATGCAGAGAAAATTTCTTGCTTTCTCATAAATGTTAACTTTGTTAGAATGCTGCTAAGAAACCACTGACAGTGATTTATTTATAGGTGTGCGATTACAACTATAAAACAATCCCATACCCTTACGCAAATGTTTTTTGGAATTGCGATCTTCTCTTTGGTGTTACCACTTACATCAAATGACAATTGATCAGATAAATCATTCACTCCTTTATTCCATGCATTACAGTGCACCCGTCATTGTGACAGACACTGAAGACCTGGTTGTAAATAACACAAACCCAACGTCCTGTTCACTGAGCTTGAAATGCAGTGAATTATGATCCCTGTCAAGTTGCTCCAGATACACCATCCACACTCTCTACCTTGCTTTCTGATCTATTGGATTTCAAGAAGCGTCTATGTCCTCTGGACGGATCAGTCAGTCGAATGCCCTGGCAAGTGGATCAGATGGAGCACCAAAATGTGACAGTGTGGCTTCTACTAAGCCCTGGATTACCGCATTATCCTCTCCAGCCATGCCCTGAATTCTATACCCAGCAGTCTCTTTCCTGATGAGAGCTAACTTATGCAGTGCATCAAATGGGCTGAGCACTTCACTCTCATAACAAAACTTTGTGGTTATTCTTCAGTTATTACTTGCCCATTTTTTCACAGGTGAAAAACTGAAGGCCCAGGATGTTATATAATTTACCAGTTTGAACCTGGGCTTGAATACAAAGAGGTCTAATTCCCAGGCGATGCTCTTTACCCCGTGCCAAAGTGCCTCCAGTGCAAATCGTTTCTTAGATGAATATGCAATTATTTTGTGAATGCAAAGTAATTGAGTATTGTTTTTCACAAAATCTTTAGATTACTTTTTGGCATGAGAGAATAGATAGTAATTAATAATATTAATAAATGAAAATAAAGTCAGTTATATGGCAAATTGAAGGAGCATAACTCAAAGAATTGTGTATTTGTGTTTATGTGCCACTAACAACCTCAAAATGGTTAATAGTTATTCCAATTTTATAATTAATAGAAAGATAATTTCA